>NW_027397101.1:7568363-7769640 GCF_003265705.2 Callorhinus ursinus | reverse complement strand
TGTGTGTGTGTGTGTGTGTGTGTGTGTGTGTGTGTGTGTGTGTGTGTTTGAGGCTCTGAAGTTACATCCATTAACAAAACAAAATCCTTATCTTCCTGGAACTTTCATTCGGGTGAGACCAAATAAATAGATAATTATACAATATAATTTAGTGATAAACAGGAAGAAAAAGAAGTGGGTAAGGGACAAAGAGTATAGGGGATCCTTTACTAGTATGATGGTCAGGGAAATCCTCTCAGTATGCTGGCATTTGAACAGATTTGGATGAAGTGATAATGCCTAGCCGTGCAGATATTGGGGGGGAAGAGTTCCTTATATGAGGACAAGGATGATCAAGGGCAAAGTTGATGTTGGCTTATTATTATGAAAATAATACAGAGACTTTAGTGGCCAGAACACAAAGAGCTATGATGAGCAAAGTAGTAGAAAATGAGGTCTGGAGAGGTAGATACTTTGGATTTTAAGTGTAACTAAAAGGCTTTGGAGGAGACAGAGCAGGGGAATGACATGATCTGACATGATCTGACTACCTGTTAAAAGGATGACCTGGGTTGCTGCAAGGAGATCAGAATAGAAGCCAGGATGCCTGTCATGAAGAGATTGCAATAGTCTAGGTGAGAGTTTGAACTTGTACACAAATACACATACTACTTGGTGCCATATGTATGTTTACATATATATATACTTATATATAATTACTTTCGGGTTAAAAGATATATTCAGAAACTTTTACATTCAGCAGTGTAATATAGACATCTTTTACAGTGAGTACATACAGACTTCCTGATTCCTTTTGATGGATGGATGTTATTCCATGTTGTGGTATACATTGTTTAATCTATAAAAGGACATTTATGTTTACAGGTTGTTGTTTTTTTTTAAATAACAATACTCTGTATGTGTGTGAGAGAGAGAGATTGCTCACAGTTGTGGAGATATGTCTATAGGGTAAATTCCTAGGACCATGATGGGTCAAAGGATATGCGCACATTAAATCTTAATGATTATTACCAAATTGACTTCCAAAAATGCTGTGCCAATTTTACATATCCAATAATGTTTTGTGAAAATTTTTCTTTTCTAGATTCTCCCCAACACTGAGTGTAATCTTTACACTTTTTAATCTTTACACCTTGAAATGAAAGAGACGTCATAGTTTTCCTTCTTGTATTTTAATTATGAATGATAAATATCAAAGTATATACATTTTTTTTTGGATGAGTAATAAAGGATACTAATTTCTCTTTGGTCTTTATTCTGAGAAGATACTGTTTAAAAAAGTAGTTTATATAACTTCATCTTCTCTACTTGTAAGAGTGAAATTAAAAGATAAAATTTAGTGTCTGACTTGCTTACATAATAATTTAGCCATGTGACTTACTATTTCCCTCAACTTTTATCCCTAGTGCTCTGCATATGCTGTGACCTTTGAGATGTCATCATGTTTCAATGCAATATTGTTCATTAATGTTCTCTTCCATCAGTATTGATGAGGAAGTAATTAAAATTATAGAACTAGTTAGTTCACCAGTAAAATGAACCCAAGTATACCCATTCAGTATCTGTTATTGCCAGTCATCTTATTATCTTTTGGCCCACATTCCTTTTGGCTCAATTAGCCATCAGACAGATCTATATATATGCTATTATGCATAAAATAATCACAGCCTGAAACAGTATGGTTAGATTAGCCCAAATTCTTCAGGATTACTTGAAAACTAATTTAAAAGTTCATGCCCTACTTAAAGCTGAATCAGTTACAACATTATCTCCTTATAACAAAGAAAACATATAATAGTGCCATAGTTCAGTAGAATCTTGCTCCAGATGGCCTGAGACTAAGATTGTTATAAAAGTTTTTAGAGTAATTGTGAACAAAGTCCAGGATGGAAAGGCATTTGATTGTATTTCATACCATAAAAGTTTGTCTTGTTGAACCTTAGCCTATTTTGTATTAAAGAAAGCCTATAGGAAAGCAGGAAAATTTGATTACAGGGTCAACTTTTAATTTACATAAAATTCATCCAGCATATTGAATGCTTACTTGGGGTATTGACTTAATTTTGTCATTGTAGAAAAAACATGTTAAAAACCTTCAGAGGATCTGGCATATTTTACAGAGGTAGAAGAGCAGATATTTTCCCTAATGCTTTTTATAATTAGCCATTTTTTTTTTCAGATAAAAGTTCAGAAGTCAGGTTTTAATTTAGACTTAAAAACTTGATAAGATTAGTGTTTTTCTAGTGTAAATGGTTTTAATCAATTATTTCAAATTCATTAAGGGTATTTATAGGTAATTAAACTGCTGAGAAACTTTTTTTTATCAGTATTTTCAAGTATTAGATTAGTATCTTAGTGCATTAATAGAATATTATAGGGTAGGGAGACATTTGTGTGACATTGAAAAGGGAATCTTGATTCCTAGATTCTTTTTATAGGTTAGTCAGGTTTCCAAATTTGCACTTCTCTATCGTATATTGTAATGTTTCATTTGTTTATAATTTCTTTAAGTGTTTATGTACCATGGATTTTCTCTTCCAAAATGTTTTTGTAGTATTGTGCATTTTCCTATACCAATGATAGGTAGTATGAAATATATGAAGAAATGTAAAAATAAGCTGCATTTAATTTTGCAAATAATAAACTTTTTTCCATTAAAGAGATAGTGTTTTAATCCTTAATTTTAATGTGAAAGACTCATATATTTCTTTTTTCTTTATTTGAGAGAGAGAAAGGGAGCATGAACAGGGGGAGGGACAGAGAGAGAGGTAGAGGGAAGAGCAGACTCCCTGCTGAGTGGGGAGCCTGACCTGGGGCTTGATACCAGGATCCCAAGATCATGACCTGAGCTGAAGTCAGATGCCCAACCGACTGAGCCACCCAGGCACCCCAAGATTTATATATTTTTTAAATGTAGGGAAGGGTCTGTCATTCAGACTGATTTTATGATATGGGTAAGGAAAATTAGAAATTAATGTAGGGCAGATAAAAATCTGGAGCATAGCTAAGTAAGGTTTAACTATATACTTTTTATATAGTTAGCAAAAGAGATTATTCTTAAGATGCTGGTTAAGAGGGTTTATTGCTTACCCAGAAGATTTGACCTTATGAATTGACTTATTCTTCTCCAAGGCACTTGAGAGAAAAGACAACGATAGCAGTTACATCTAGAGGCTATTATGGATTGGAGGATGAGAAGGGAACTGCATGTACCTCAACAAGGCGTCGGTCAACACCACGAAGTTTGGCAGGCTTGACAAGTGGAGTTTTTGAATCTATAATGGTTCAAGTTTTGAGACAGGAAGAACAGCTGAGAGCAAAAGAAGAAAAAAGGTAAATGTTAAAAAAAAAAGTCATTTTCAAATTTCTAGGAACTACTTTTCAAAGAGTAGCTGTATAACTTTTGTATGCCCATATCAAATTTTGGGCCCATTTTAGTAGTGTTAACAAAATGCATTGTCACTCAAGTTTGAATTCATAATGAAATAATCACAGTGAAATTTGTTTAAAAATATAGTTTTAAATTTCAGACCAAATTACTTTGAAGCTAAACACAAATTTTTACAAAAGATTTCAGAATGCTTTCTAGATTTCTAGAAGTATTATCAAATGAATTACAAATGAAAATAGAAGTATTGTCAAATTTTAAATTAGAAGAGTTTTATATAGATTAGTATAGCTTTAAAATAGATTCACAGACCTTTAAAATTAGGAGAAACTCCAGAGATTATGTAGTTCAAAATGATACATAGGTCCACCTCTGCCAGTTCCTCCATTGGTATTAATTTTCTGGATAACTCACCCTACCCTGGGCTCATCAGGAAAGAATGTTGTGCTTAATTAGCGTTACCTTCCTAGGGCCTGGGAGCATAGATTAATGGCATTTGTATAACATATTATAACAAAAGAGAGAGGTGATTACTCAAAAAAGACTGGTGATTTTCATAATAAATAAATCTCAGACTCAAACTATATTAGGAGTGATTGCTGATGTAATAGGGAACTGCTAATGCTACTCAAAGACAATTTATAAAATGTCTTTGTTACTTTCATAATAATAAATTTAGCTTGCTTTGATATTTGATTAAAACTAAACCTTGAGACTTTCTCCTACCATACTTTTTATTCTAGTGATTAATTCAGAACCCACTGTGAAATACTTTTTTTTCCTTCTACAAAACCTTATAGAGCTATTCCTGCTAAAGGAAAGGGGATTTTATGAAAAGGGATAAAGATTAATCTGACAGTAGTGTATAATAGATTGGAATAGAGAGAAAATGAAGAAAAGAAAGGCCTGTACGAAGAAAGCTTATAATTGTCTAGATCTTCACTACTGATGACCAGAAATAGGGAGAGAGAGGTCACATTGTTCTGGGAACAACTAACAAGACTAAGTACTTCCTTAATACTAAGGAGTGACAAAGGAAGAGACAAAAATAAGTCAGGACATAGTTGTAATAATAGTCATAGCAGCAATAAGAAGATAAGAATGATTAACATTTATTGAACATGATTATTTACCAGGTTTAGCTCAAAGTACCTTATATGTATTTAACATTTATCCTGAAGCACAGAGAGATTAATTAACTTGCCCAAGGTCAGGCAATTTTTGAGTGGTAGTCAAGATTTAAAGGCAGGCATTTTGGCTGTAGAGCTTGTACTCCTAACTAATACGCTGTCCTTTTGACTTGTGAAATGATGGAACTAAGAAAGAAAACAGAAGAGCCTGAACCCATGCTATGAGGAAAGATCAGCGAACTCTTTTTATTGTTTAAAGTTGATGAGGGAAACATTTAAGCATCCCAAGTAGGAATGGATAGTAGGAAACTAGGAATCTAATGGAATCTTTTTCTTTTCTTCAATTTTACATGTTTTTGTGTCCTTGTGTTTAATGTCAAATATACATAGGTGAATAAGATATGGGCAAAAATCCACCTTAAATGTCTTAGTGACTATGATAATTTCATGGAGCAATATGAATTAAACTTTCTCTTTGGGTTTAGTGTTAACTTTTAATTTTTAAATTATAAATATTTTAAACATGAAGCAAAGAATAAAATTATAATGAAAGTCTCCACGTACCCACTACTCAGCTATTTTTAAAGAAATTAACATACTTAAAACAGGATTCCCTAGATTTCTCCTTTGTCCCCAGAAGAAACCACTATCCTCACTTTCTCATTCCCACGCATTTTATTATCGAATTTTAAGAATTCTGTTGTATATTATGGGTGCAAGTACTTTGTCAGATATATATGTGTTGCAAGTATTTTCTCCTGGTCTTTTGCCTGACTTTTCATTTTCAGTGTTTTTTAAGAAATATAACATTTTAACTTCAGGTTTATTCTTTTGTTTTAATGTTTTGTGCTTTTTATGACCTAAGAAATCTTAACTTACCCAAGATTATGAATTTTCTCCCTTTTTTCCCAGAAATTTCTAAATTTTGTTTTATTAATTTAGAGAGGGAGAGAGAGAGTGGGGGCAGAGGGAGAGGAGAGAGAGAATCCTAAACAGGCGGTGTGCACAACACAGAGCCCACATGGGCTTGATCTCACAACCCTGAGATCATGACCTGAGCCAAAATCAAGAGTTGGACACATAACTGACTGAGCCATCCAGGCACTCCTCTAAATTTTATTTTTTATGGTTAGGTCTGTGATTCATTTGAAGTTAATTTTTGTGTGTGGTCTGAAGTAAAGGTGAAAGTTTATTTTTTCCATATAGACAGTCCGTTGTCCCAGTATCATTTGTTGAAAAAAACCTATTCTTTCCTTATTAAACTAGATTTGCATCTTTATTGAAAGTCAGTTGAACATATATTTATGAGTCTGTTTCATTTATCTATAGGTCTGTCGTTAGGCTACTAATACATTGATTTGATTACTATAGCTTTATAGTAAGCTTTAAAATTTGGTAATATGAGTCTTCCAGCTTTGTGTTTTGTTTTTTGTTTTCAAAATTGTTAGCTATACTAGCATCTTCGCATTTCTGTGTGATTTAGATCGTATTATAAACACCTACAAAAAAAATCTGAGGAAATTTTGATTGAAATTGCATGGAATTTATCAATCAGTTTCTGAATAATTGTAAATTTCTTTCAGTCCATTTTTTAGTTTTCAGTGATTACATTTTCCATATATTTGGTTAACTGTACCCATACATATTTTCATGTTTTTGATGTAACTGTAAGTCATTTTTTAAATTCAATTTACAATTTTTTGTTGCTAACATATAGAAATACAATTAATTTTAGTGTAGGGACCTTTGTCTCTGTACTCTGAATTCTGAAAGATTTTGCTTCATGTAGTTTGAAAGTCTGCTATTGCATGTGTATGTATTTAATGATGCTTACGGTTTTTTGATGCATTGACATCCTTCTGATTATGAGTGTCTCTTTTTATCCCTGATAATATTTCTGACATTATTTAATATTGCATTTTATCTCAGTTGTTGGCTTTTGAGCTATCATTATTTGAATTTTTTTTTTTTTAGTGGCTTCTCTAGGCTTTACAAGATGTGCTTAACTTAACACATTTAACTTCAAATGTTATACTACTTTAAAGGGTACTACTATTTATCTCTTCTCATACTTTGTGCTGTTGTTGTCATTTTACTTCTACAATGTGTTATAAACCCCAATGCTGTTATTGTATGTGCTTTAAATAGTTATCTTTTGAAGAAATTTAAGAATGAGGAGAAAAATGTATTTTTTTTTTATTTGAGACAGAGAAGGAGCAGGGAGAGGGGCAGAGGGAAAGGGAGAAGCAGACTCCCCACTGAGCAGGGAGCTTGATGTGGGGCCCAATCCCAGGACCCTGAGATCACAACCTGAGCTGAAGGCAGACGCTTAACCAACTGAGCCACCCAGGCACCTGACAGAAATGTATTTTAAATTTATCTGTACATTTACTCATCCCAACAGTCTGCCTTCCTTTGTATTGATCCATGACTCCATCTGGTGTTATTTTTCTACTGCCTAAAAAACTTTCTTTAGCATTTCTAATAATGTAGATCTTTCAGAACTTTTATTTTTTGGTTTGAAAAAAGTTTTTACTTTTCTTTACATTTTGAAGGAGAAAAATCTAGGTTGACTTTGTTTTTCCCCCCTATCAATAATTAAAGGATGGCATAGCTTAACCATACATAATTTTTTAAAGTTTTAATTTAAATTCCAGTTACACATACAGTGTAATATTAGTTTCAGGTGTACAATATAGTGATTCAGCACTTCCATACATCACCCAGCACTCATCACAAGTGCACTCCTAATCCCCATCACCTATTTAACCCATCCCCCACTTCACCTCCCTTCTAGTAACTATCAGTTTGTTCTCTGTAGTTGACAGTCTGTTTCTTGGTTTGTCTCTCTCTTTTTCTTTTCCCTTTGCTTGTTTTGTTTCTTAAATTCCACATATGAGTAAAATCATAAGGTATTTGTCTTTTTTTGACTGACTTCGTTTACCATAATACTGTCTAGCTCTATCCCTGTCCTTGTGAATGGCAAGATTTCTTTCTTTTTTATGTCTGAGTAATATTACCTTGTATATATACCCCACATCTTTATCCATAAATTAGTCAGTGGACACATAGGCTGTTTCCATAATTTGGCTAGTGTAGATAATGCTGGTATAAACATCAGTGTGCATGTATCCCTTTGAATTAGTATTTTTGTATACTTTGGGTAAATACCTACTAGAATAATTGCTGGATCATAGGGTAGTCCTATTTTTAACTTTCTGAGGAACCTCCATACTGTTTTCCAGAGTGGCTGCACCAGTTTGCATTCCCATCAACAGTGCAATAGGGTTCCCTTTTCTCCACATCCTTACCAAAACCTGTTGTTTCTTGTTGTTGATTTTAGCCATTTTGACAGGTGTGAGGTGATATCTCATTGCAGTTTTGATTTGCATTTCCCTAATGATCAGATGCTGAACATCTTTTCATGTGTCTGTTGGCTATCTTGATGTCTTCTTTGGAAAATATCTTATGTCTTTTGCCCATTTTTTAAATTGGATTATTTGTTTTTTGGGTGTTGAGTTTCATGAGTGCTTTATATATTTTGGATACTAACCCTTTATCAGCTGTGTTGTTTCCAAATATCTTCTCCCATTCTGTAGGTTGTCTTTCAGTTTTGTTGATGGTTTCCTTCACTGTGCAGAGCTTTTTATTTTCATGTAATCCTAACAGTATATTTTTCCTTTTGTTTACCTTGCCTCAGGAGACATATCTAGAAAGAAGTTGCTATGGCTGATGTCAAAGCCATTACTGCCTGTGTTCTCTTCTAGGAGTTTTATGGTTTCAGATCTTACATTTAGGTATTTTGAATTTAGATTTAGTTTTGCATATGGTATAAGAAAGTGGTCCAGTTTCATTCTTTTGCATGTTGCTGTCCAGTTTTCCCAACACCATTTGTTGAAGAGATTGCACTTTTTCCCATTGGATATTCTTTCCTGCTTTATCGAGGATTAATTGACCATGTAAGTTTGGGTCCATTTCTGGGTTGCCTAGTCTGTTCTGTTTGATCTATGTGTTTACTTTTACGACAGTACCATACTGTTTTGATCACTATAACTTTATGATATAACTTGAAATCCAGAATTGTGATGCCTCCAGCATTCCTTTTCTTTTTCAAGGTTGCTTTGGCTATTCAGAGTCTTTTGTCATTCCATACAAATTTTAGGATTCTTTGTTCCAGCTCTGTGAAAAATGCCAGTGTTATTTTGATAGGGATTGCACTGAATCTGTGGATAGTTTTGGGTAGTATAGACATTTTAACAATATTTGTTCTTCCAATCCATGAGCCTGGAATGTCTCTCCATCTCTTTGTGTCATCTCCACTTTCTTTCACCATTGTTTTATAGTTTGCAGAGTACAGGTTTTTACCTCTTTGGTTAGGTTTATTCCTAAGTATCTTACGGTTTTTGGTGCAATTGTAAATGGAACTGATGCCTTAATTTCTCTTTCTGCTGCTGCATCACTGGCATATAGAAATGCAACAGATTTCTGTATGTTGATTTTGTGTCCTGTGACTTTACTGAATTGGTCTATCAGTTCTAGTAGTTTTTCAGTGAGTCTTTTGGGTTTCTATATCTTATCTGCAAATAGTGAAAGTTTGACTTATTCCTTGCTGATCTGAATTCCTTTAATTTCTTTTCATTGTCTGATTGCTGTGGCTAGGACTTCCAGTAGTATGTTGAATAGAAGTGGTGAGATTGGACATCTCTGTCTTGTTCCTGACAGTAGAGGAAAAGTTCTCAGTTTTTCCGCAGTTAAGATGATATTAGCTGTGGGTTTTTCATGTATAGCCTTTGTTATGTTAGATATGTTCTCTCTAAATTTACTTTATTGAGGTCTTTTTATCATGAATGGATGTTGTACTTTGTCAGATGCTTTTTCTACATCTATTGAAATGATCATATGGTTCTTATTCTTTGTTTTATTGATGTGTTGTATGAAGTTGATTGACTTGTGAATATAGAACCACCCTTGCAACCCTGGAATATATCCCACTTGATCATGGTGGATGATTTTTTTAATGTATTGTTGAATTTGCTTTGGTAGTATTTTGCTGATAATTTTTGCATTTGTCTTCATCAACGATATTGGCTTATAGTTCTCTTTTTTAACGATATCTGTCTGGTTTTGGAATCAGGGTAATGCTGGCCTCAGAGAATGAATTTGAAAGTTTTCCTTCCTTCTCTTACTTTTTGGAATTGTTTGAGAAGAATAGGTATTAACTCTTTTTTAAATGTTTGGTAGAATTCCCTTGGGAAGCCATCTGGCCCTGGACTTCTGTTTATTGGGACTTGTTTCAGTAGTGATTCTATTTCTTTGCTGACTACTGGTCTATTCAAGCATTCTCTTTCTTCCTGTTTCACTTTTGGTAGTTTATACATTTCTAGGAATTTATCCACTTCTTCTAAATTGCCTAATTTGTTGGCATATAGTTTTTCAAAACATTTTCTTAGAACTCTATTTCTCTGTTGTTGGTTGTTATATCTCCTCTCTCATTGGTGATTTTAATTATTTGGGTCCTTTCCCTTTTCTTTTTGATAAGTCTGGCTAGAGGTTTATCAGTTTTATTATTTTTTTTCAAAGAAGCAGCTCCTGGTTTTATAGATCTATTGTTTTTTTTTTAGTTTCTATACTATTTATTTCTGTCCTAATTTTTATTATTTTCCTTTCTTCTGCTGACTTTAGGCTTCATTTGTTGTTCTTTTTCTAGCTCCTTTCAGTGTAAGCGTAGGTTGTTTATTTGGGATTTTTCCTTCTTCTTGAGGAAGACCTGTATTGCCATACACACACACACACACACACACACACACACACACACACACACACACACACTTTTCTCTTAGGACTGCTTTTGTTGCATCCAAATGATTCTGGACTTTTCTGTTTTGATTTTCATTTATTTCCATGTATTTTTTTTTCTGTGATGTCCTTGTTGACCCATTCATTGTTTAGTAACATGTTGTTTAACCTCCATGTATTTGTGGTCTCTCCAGATTTTTTTTTATTAACATATAATGTATTATTTGTTTCGGGGGTGCAGGCCTGTGATTCATCAGTCTTACACAATTAACAGCGCTCACCATAGCACGTACCCGTCCCATTGTCCATCACCCAGCCACCCTATCCCTCCCACCCCCATCCCTTCCAGCAACCCTCAGTTTGTTTCCTGATTTTAAGAGTCCCTTATGGTTTGTCTTCCTCCCTGGTTTCATCTTGTTTCATTTCTTCCTCCCTTCCCCTATGATTCTTTGTCTTGTTTCTCAAATTCCTCGTATCAGTGAGATCATATGATAATTGTCTTTTTCTGATTGACGTATTTCGCTTAGCATAATACCTGTAGTTCCATCTATGCAAATGGCAAGATTTCATTTTTGTTGATGGCTGCGTATACTCCATTGTGTGTATATATATACCACATCTTCTTTATCCATTCATCTCTTGGTAGACATCTGGTCTCTTTCCATGGTTTGGCTATTGTGGACATTGCTGCTATAAACATTGGGGTGCACGTGCCCCTTCGGATCACTACATTTGTGTCTTTAGAGTAAATACACAGTAGGACAATTACTGGGTCATAGGGTAACTCTATATTCAACTTTTCGAGGAGCCTCCATACTGTTTTCCAGAGTGGCTGCACCAGCTTGCATTCCCTCCAGCAGTATAGTAGGATGCTTTCTACGCATCCTTGCCAACATCTGTCATTTCCTGACATGTTAATTTTAGCCATTCTGACTGGTGTGAAGTGGTATCTAATTGAGGTTTTGATTTGTATTTTCCTGATGCTGAGTGAAGTTGAACACTTCTCTATGTGTCTGTTGGCCATTTGGATGTCTTATTTGCAGAAATGTCTGTTCATGACTTCTGCCCATTTCTTTTTTTTTTTTTAAAGATTTTATTGTATTATTTTATTTTATTTTATTTATTTGACAGAGAGAGACACAGCGAGAGAGGGAACACAAACAGGGGGAGTGGGAGAGGGAGAAGCAGGCTTCCTGCTGAGCAGGGAGCCCAATGCGGGGCTCGATTCTTGATTGGATTAATTATTCTCTGGGTGTTAAGTTTGGTAAGTTTCTTTACAAATTTTGGATACTAGCCCTTTATCTGATATGTCATTTGTAAATATCTTTTCCCATTTTGTTGGATGCCTTTTGGTTTTGTTGACTCTTTCCTTTGCTGTTCAAAGGCTTTTAATCTTGATAAATTGCCAATAGTTCATTTTTGCCCTTGCTTCCCCTTGCCTTTGGCGATGTTTCCAGGAAGAAGTTCCTGCAGCTGAGGTCGAAGAGGTTGCTGCCTGTGTTCTCCTTTAGGATTTTGATGGATTCCCATCTCACATTTAGGTCTTTCATCCATTTTGAGTCTATGTTTGTGTGTGGTGTAAGGAAATGGTCCAGTTTCATTCTTCTGCATGTGGCTGTCCAATTTTCCCAACACCATTTGTTGAAGAGACTGTCTTTTTTCCATTGGACATTCCTGCTTTGTCGAAGATTATTTGGCCATAGAGTTGAGGGTCCATTTCTGGGTTTTCTATTATGTTTCATTGATCTATGTGTCTGTTTTTGTGCCAGTACCATCCTGTCTTGGTGACTACAGCTTTGTAATAGAGCTTGGAGTCTGGGATTGTGATGCCACCAGCTTTGGTTTTCGTTTACAATATTTCTCTATTTCCCTTATGATCAGGAACACGTCAAGGATACCCACTTTCGCCACTGTTGTTCAACATAGTACTAGAAGTCGTAGCAACAGCAATCAGACAACAAAAAGAAATAAAAGGTACTCATATTGGCAAAGAAGAAGTCAAAACTCTCTCTCTTCGCAGATGACATACTTTATGTGGAAAATACAAAAGACTCCACCACCAGATTACTAGAACGCATATAGCAATTCAGAAATGTGGCAGGAAACAAAATCAATGCACAGAAATCAATTGCTTTCTTACACACTAACAATGCAACTGTAGAAAGAGAAATTAGAGAAACAATTCCATTTACAATAGCACCAAAAACCGTAAGATACCTCAGAATAAACCTAACTAAAGTGGTAAAGGATCTATACTCTAGGAACGACAGAACATTCATGAAGAAAATTGAAGAAGGCACAAAAATAGGGAAGAACATTCCATGCTCATGGATCAGAAGAATAAACGTTAAAATATCTATGCTACCCAAAGCAGTCTATACCTTCAGTGCCATCCAGATCAAAATTCCAATGACATTTTTCAAAGTGCTGGAACAAACAATCCTAAAATTTGTATGGAATCAGAAAAGACACCGAATCGCCAAGGAAATGTTGAAAAAGAAAAAGCTGGGGGCATCACGTTGCCTGATTTCAAACCATGTTATAGAGCTGTGATCACCAAGACAGCATAGTACTGGCACAAAAGAAGACATATAGACCAATGGAAGAAAATAGAGAGCCCAGATATGGACCCTCAACTCTATTGTCAAATAATCTTTGACAAAGCAGGAAAAAATGCAAATGCAATAGAAAAAAGACAGCCTCTTCAATAAATGGTGCTGGGAAAATTGGTCAGATAAATACAGAAGAATGAAACTCGACCATTCTCTAACACCATACACAAAGAGAAACTCAAAATGGATGAAAGACCTCAATATGAGACAGGAATCCATCTCCTAGAGGAGAATACAGGCAGTAACCTCTTCGACCTCAGTTGCAGCAACTTCTTTTAAGATACATCTTCAAAGGCAAGTGAAACAAAAGCAAAAATGAACTTTTGGGACTTCATCAAGATAAAGAGCTTCTGCATAGCAAAAGAAACAGTCAGTAAAACAAGGAGGCAGATATTTGCAAATGACACTACAGATAAAGGGCTTGTATCCAAGATCTATAAAGAACTTCTCAAACTCAACACCTCCCACCAAAAAAAAAAAAAATAAGTCAAAAAAATGGGCAGAAGAATGAACAGACACTTCTCTGAAGAAGACATACAAATGGCTAACAGACACAGGAAAAAATGTTCATCATCATTAGCCATCAGTGAAAATCAAATTAAAACCACATTGAGATACCACCTTACACCAGTTAGAATGCCAAAAACTGACAGGGAAAGAAACAACAAATGTTGGAGAGGTTGTGGAGAAAGGGGAACCCTCTTATGCTGTTGGTGGGAATGCAAGTTGGTACAGCCACTTGGGAAAACAGTGTGGAGGTGCCCCAAGAAATTAAAAATAGAGCTACCCTATAACCCAGCAAATGCACTCCTGGGTATTTATCCCAACAACCCAGATGTAGTGAAAAGAAGGGCCATATGCACCCCAATGTTCATAGCAGCAGTGTCCACAATAGCCAAACCTTGGAAAGAGCGAAGATGCCCTTCAACAGATGAATAGATAAAGAAGATGTGGTCCATATATACCATGGAGTATTATTCAGCCATCAGAAAGGATGAATACCCAACTTTTGCATCAACATGGATGGGACTGGAGGAGATTATGCTACGTGAAATAAGTCAAGCAGAGAAAGTCAATTATCATATGGTTTCACTTATTTGTAGAACATAAGGAATAGCATGGAGGACATTAGAAGGAAGGGGAAAATGAAGGGGGGGAGTCGGAAGAAGAGACTCTGGACTCTGAGAAACAAAGAGGGTTTTAGAGGGCAGGAGGTGGGGGATGGGTTAACCTGGTGATGGGTATTAAGGAGTGTACCTACTGCATGAAGCACTGGGTGTTACATGAAGACAATGGATCGTGGATCACCACATCAAAAACTAATGATGTACCGTATGGTGACTAACATAACATAATAAAATAAAATTAAAAAAAAAAGCAAAAATTAACTTTTGGGACTTCTTCAAGATAAAAATCTTCTGTACAGCAAAGGAAACAGTCAACAAAACAAAGAGGCAACCCACAGAATGGGAGAAGATTTTTGCAAATGACACTACAAAGGGCTGATATCCAAGATCTATAAAGAACTTCTCAAACTCAACACCCAAAAAACAAATAATCAAGTCAAAAAATGGCCAGAAGGTATGAACAGACACTTCTCCAAAGAAGACATAGAAATGGCTAACAGACACATGAAAAAATGTTCATCATCATTAGCCCTCAGGGAAATTCAAATCAAAACCACATTGAGATACCACCTTACACCAGTTAGAATGGCAAAAATTGACAAGGAAGAAACAACAAATGTTGGAGAGGTTGTGGAGAAAGGGGAACCCTCTTACACTGTTGGTGGGAATGCAAGTTGGTACAGCTACTTCAGAAAACAAGTGTGGAGGTTCCTGAAAAATTAAAAATAGAGCTACTCTATGACCCAGCAATTGCACTCCTGGGTATTTACCCCAAAGAGAGAGATGTAGTAAAAAGAAGGGCCATATGCACCCCAATGTTCATAGCAGCAATGTCCGCAATAGCCAAACTGTGGAAAGAGCTGAGATGCCCTTCAGCAGATGAATGGATAAAGAAGATGTGGTCCATATAGATCAGAGAGGATGAATACCCAACTTTTACATCAACATGGATGGGACTGGAGGAGATTATGCTAAGTGAAATAAGTCAAGCAGAGAAAGTCAATTATCATATGGTTTCACTTATTTGTGGAATATAAGGAATAGCATGGAGGACATTAGGAGAAGGAAGGGAAAAATGAAGGGGGCAAACTGGAGGGGGAGATGAAACATGAGAGATTATGGACTCTGAGAAATAACTGAGGGTTCTAGAGGGGAGTGGTTGGGGGGATGGGTTAGCCTGGTGATAGGTATTGAAGAGGGCAGGTACTGCATGTAGCACTGGGTGTTATATGAAAACAATGAGTCAAGGAACACTACATTGAAAACTAATGATGTACTGTATGGTGACTAACATAACATAACATAAAATAAAATTAAAACTAAAACCATTCCTCTGGGAATTCGGGGTCTTTTCTGTTTTCATACAAATTTTAGGATTATTTGTTCCATTTCTTTGAAAAAAGTTGATGGTATTTTGATAAGGGATTGCATTGAATGTGTAGATTGCTCTTGGCAGCATAGACATTTAACAGTGTTTATTCTTCCAGTCCATGAACATGGAAAGTTTTTCCATCTTTTTGTGTTCAGTTTCTTTCATAAGTATGCTGTAGTTTCTAGAGTATAGATCCTTTACCTCTTTGGTTAGGTTTATTCTAGGTATCTTATGGTCTTTGGTGCTATTATAAATGGAATTGATTCCTTAATTTCTCTTTCTTCAGTCATTGTTAGTTTATAGAAATGCCATTGATTTCTGTGCATTGATTTTGTATCCTTCCACATTGGTGAATTGCTGTATGAGTTCTAGTAACTTGGGGATGGGGTCTTTTGTGTTTTCCACATAAAGTATAATATCATCTGCAAAGGGTGAGCGTTTGACTTCATCTTTGCTGATTCGGATGCCTTTTATTTCTTTTTGTTTTCTGATTGCTGAGACTAGGACTTCTACTATGTTGAATAGCAGTGGTGATAGCGGACATCCTTGTTGTGTTCCTGATCTTAGGGGAAAAGCTCTCAGTTTTCCCCCATTGCTGTGGGTTTTTCATAGATGGCTTTTATGCCATAGATATATACCTCAATATCATAAACTATCCCTACAGTGTGAAGAGTTTTCATCAACAACGGATGCTGTACTTTGTGAAATCCTTTTCTGCATCTATTGAGAATATCATACAGTTTTTGTTCTTTCTATTATTAATGTGTTGTATCACATTGATTGATTTGCGGTTGTTGAACCAACCTTGCAGTCCCACTTGAATGTGGTGAATAATCCTTTCACTGTACTGTTGGATCCTATTGGCTAGTATTTTGGTGAGGATTTTTGCATCCATGTTCATCAGGGATATTGGTCTGTACTTCTCCTTTTTGATGGGGTCTTTAACTGGTTTTGGGATCAAGGTAATGCTGGCCCCATAAAACGAGTTTGGAAGTTTTCCTTCCATTTCTATTTTTTGGAACAGTTTCAGAAGAATAGGTATTAATTCTTCTTTAAATGTTTGGTAGCATTCCCCTGGGAAGCCGTCTGCCCCTGGGCTCTTGTTTGTTGGGAGATTTTTGATAATTGCTTCAATTTCCTTACTGGTTATGGGTCTGTTCAGGTTTTCTATTTCTTCCTGATTCAGTTTTGGTAGTGTATATGTCTCTAGGAATGCATCCATTTCTTCCAGGTTATCTAATTTGCTGGCATATAGCTGCTCATAATATGTTCTTATAATTGTTTGTATTTCTTTGGTGTTGGGTGTGATCTCTCCTCTTTCATTCATGATTTTATTGATTTGGGTCCTTTCTCTTTTTTGTCTGGCCAGGGCTTTATCAGTCTTATTAATTCCCTCAAGGAACTAGCTCCTAGTTTTGTTGATCTGTTCTACTGTTCTTTTGGTTTCTATTTCATTGATTTCTGCTCTGATATTTATATTTCTCTTCTCCTGCTGGGTTTAGGCTTTATTTGCTGTTTTTTCTCTAGCTCCTTTAGGTGTAGAGTAGGTTGTGTACTTGAGACCTTTCTTGTTGCCTGAGAAAAACTTGTATTTCTCTATACTTTCCTCTTAGAACCGCCTTTGCTCCTCCCAAAGATTTTGAACAGTTGTGTTTTCATTTTTTTCCATGAATTTCTTTTTAATTCTTTAATTTCCTGGTTGACCCATTCATTCTTTAGTAGGATGCTCTTTAGCCTCCATGCATTTGGGTTCTTTCCGACTTTCCTCTTGTGATTGAGTTCGAGTTTCAAAGCACTGTGGTCCAAAAGTATGCAGGGAATGATCCCAGTCTTTTGGTACTGGTTGAGACCTGATTTGTGACCCAGGATATGGTATATTTTGGAGAATATTCCATGTGCACTAGGGAAGAATGTGTATTCTGTTGCTTTGTGATGGAGTGTTCTGAATACATCTGTGAAGTCCATCTGGTCCAGTGTGTCATTCAAAGCCCTTCTTATTGTTCTTCTGCTTAGATGGTCTGTCCATTTCAGTGACAAGGGTGTTAAAGTCTTTGATTTTGTTATTAATTGGCTTATATAATTGGCTGCTCCCATGTTAGGGAGCATTGTTAAATATTTACAATTGTTAGATCTTGTTGGATAGACCCTTTAAGTATGATATATATAATGTCCTTCCTCTTTTCTTATTTTAGTCTTTGGTTTAAAATCTAATTTGTCTGATATAAGGATTGCCACCCCAGCTTTCTTTTGATGTCCCTTAGCATGATAAATGGTTTTTCTTCCCCTCACTTTCAATCTGGAAGTGTTTTGGGTCTAAAATGAGTCTCTTGCAGACAGCATATTGATGGGACTTGTTTTTTAATCCACTCTGATACCCTCTGTCTTTTGATTGGGGCATTTTGCCCATTTACATTCAGGGTAGCTATTGAAAGATATGAATTTAGTGCCATTGTATTGCCTGTAAGGTGACTGTTACTGTATATTATCTGTTACTTTCTTGTCTATGTTACTTTTAGGCTCTCTCTTTCTTAGATGACCCCTTTCAATATTTCTTGTAGGGCTGGTTTGGTGTTCTCAAATTCTTTTAGTTTTTGTTTGTCTTGGAAGCTTTTTATCTGTCCCTCTATTTTCAGTGACAGCCTAGCTGGATATAGTATTCTTGGCTGCATATTTTTCTCATTTAGTGTTGAGTATATAATGCCAGTCCTTTCTTGCCTGCCAGGTCTTTGTGAATTGATCTGCTGCCAGTCTATTGTTTCTACCATTGTAGGTTACAGACCTCTTGTCCCGAGCTGCTTTCAGGATTTTCACTTTGTCTCTGAAACTCGTGAGTTTTACTATTAGATGTTGTGGTGTTGACCTATTTTCATTGATTTTGAGAGGGGTTCTCTGTGCCTCCTGGATTTTGATGCCTGTTTCCTTCCCCAGATTAGGGAAGTTCTCTGCTATAATTTGCTCCAGTA
The DNA here is from genome assembly GCF_003265705.2 of Callorhinus ursinus. Classification (NCBI taxonomy): domain Eukaryota; kingdom Metazoa; phylum Chordata; class Mammalia; order Carnivora; family Otariidae; genus Callorhinus; species Callorhinus ursinus. Next base: position 7,751,252 of record NW_027397101.1, on the reverse strand, counting down.
TACCTTCTGCCCCCCCCCTCTTTCTTCTTCTTCTGGGATCCCAATTATTCCAATGTTGTTTCATTTATGGTATCACTTATCTCTCGAATTCTCCCCTCATGATCCAGTAGGTGTTTATCTCTTTTTCTCAGCTTTTTAATGCTCCATCATTTGGTCTTCCATATCACTAATTCTCTTTTCTGTCTCATTTATTCTAGCCCTTAGAACTCCTTTTTTGATTGCACCTCATTAATAGCCTTTTTGATTTTGACTTGGTTAGATTTTAGTTTTTTATTTCTCCAGAAAGGATTCTCTAGTATCTTCTGCTTGAAGTAGCTGGGCTTTTTTCAAGCCCACCTAGTATCTTTATAATCGTCATTCTGAATTCTAATTCTGACATCTTCCTAATGTCCGTATTGATTAGGTCCCTGGTAGTCGGTACTGCCTCTTGTTTTTTGTTTTTGTTTTTGTTTTTGTTTTTGAGGTGAGTTTTTCCATTTTGTCATTTTGTCCAGAGCAGAATAGATGAATGAGAGAACAAAATGCTAACAGGGTAACAACGGCCCCAGAAAAATACACACTTCTAAGAAAGTGGTTGCTTTTCTGTTCATAGAATTGCTGCTATTCTTTTCTTCGATCTTTTGAGTTTGTAGGTGTTCAGAATGGTTTGATAACTACGTAGCTGAATTCCTGGGACTAGATGAAATTTAGGTCTCCCACTCTTCTGCCATCTTCTGTGGTCTCTAGATTTTTTCTTGTGGTTGACTTCTGGTTTCATAGTGTTGTTGTCATAAGAGGTGCATTGTATGACTTCAGTTTTATTGTATTTGTGGAAGCCTATTTTATGACCTAATATGTGATCTAGTTTGTAGAATGTTCCATGTGCACTTGAAAAGAATATGTATCCTGCTCTTTTAGGCTGGAATCTTCTGAATATATCTGTTAAGTCTATCTGATCCATTGTGTCATTTAAAGCCATTGTTTTGTTGTTGATTTTCTGTTTAGATGATCTTGTCATTGATGCAAGTGGGGTGTTAAAGTCCCCTACTATTACTGTATTATCATCAATGAGTTCTTTTATGTTTGTAATTAACTGTTTTATATATTTGGGTCTTCCCATATTGTGTGCATAAATATTTACAATTGTTACATCTGCCTTTTGTTCTCCTCTATGAGTTTGATGGATTCCTATCTCACAGTCTTTCATCCACTTTGAGTTTAACTTTGTGTATGGTGTAAGAAAGTGGTCCAGTTTCATTCTTCTACATGTGGCTCTCCAATTTTCCCAATACCATTTGTTGAAGGGCCTTTTTTTTCTATTGGATATTCTTTCCTAGTTTGTCAAAGATTAGTTGACCACAGAGTTGAGGGTCCATTGCTTGGTTCTCTGTTCTGTTCCATTGATCTTTGTATCTGTTTTGTGCCAGTAGCATACTGTCTTGATGATTACAGCTTTGTAATAGAGCTTGAAGTCCAGGACTGTGATGCCACTGGCTGTGGTTTTCTTTTTCAACTTTCCTCTCGCTATTTGGAGACTTTTATTGTGCTCTACAAATTTTAGGATTATTTGTTCCATTCCTGTGAACAAAGTTGATGTTATTTTGATAGGGATTGCATTGAATGTATATAGATTGCTCTAAGTAGCATACACATTTTAATAATACTTGTTCTTCTAGTCCATGATTAGGAAATGTTTATTTTTTTGTGTCTTCCTCAGTTTCATTTATGAGTGTTCTATAGGTTTCTGAGTATAGATCGTTGCCTCTTCAGTTAGGTTTATTCCTAGGTTTCTTTCAGTTTTTGGTGCAATTGTAAATGGGATTGATTCCTTCATTTCTCTTCCTTCAGTCACATTGTTAGTATTTAGAAATGCCACTGATTTCTGTGCATTGCTTTTGTTTCCCGCCACCTTTCTGAATTCCTGTATAAATTCTAGCAATTTGGGGGTGGAGTCTTTTGGGTTTTCCAGAGTATCATGTTATTTGTGAAGAGTCAGAGTTTGACTTCTAAGCTGATTTGGATGGTTTTTATTTCTTTTCCCTTTGCTGAGGCTAAGACTTCTGGTACTATGTTGACCAACAGCGGTGATAGTGGACATCCCTGTCATGTTCCTGACCTTAGGGGAAAAGCTTTCAGTTTTTCCTAGGTTGAGGATCATACTCGCTGTGGGGTGGGGTCTTTGTATATTTTATGATATTGAGGTATGTTCCCTCTATCCTATACTGTGTGGAGTTTTAATTGAGAAAGGATGCTGTACTTTGTCAAATGCTTTTTCTGCATCAATTGAGAGGATCATAGGGTTTTAGTCTTTTAATAATGTAATGTATCACATTGATTTATTTGCGAGTGTTGGACCACTTATGCAGCCCAGGAATGAATCCTACTTGGTCCTGGTGAATAATCTTTCAGTGTACTGTTGGATCCTATTGGCTGGTATCCTGGTGACAGTTTTGGCATCTGTGTTCATTGAGGATATTGGCCTGTAATTCTCCTTTTTGGTGAGGTCTTTGTCTGGTTTTGAGATCAAGGTAATGCTGGCCTCATAGAAAGAGTTTGGAAGTTTTCCTTCCATTTCGATTTTTTGAAACAGCTTTGGAAGAATAGGTACTAATTTGTCTTTTTTTCTCTCACAAAATATTTTTATTTATTTTTTATATGATATTTTTAATTATGTTCAGTTAGCCACTATATAGCACATCATTAATTTTTGACGTAGTCTTCAGTAATTCATTAGTTAAATAGAACACCCGGTGCTCATTACAACTCATGCCTTCCTTAATACCCATCAGCTGGCTATGCCATCTCCCCTTCCACCTCCCCTCAAAAACCCTCAGTTTGTTTCCCAGAGTCCAGAGTCTCTCATGGTTCATCTCCTTCTCTGATTTCTCCCCCTTCAGTTTTCCCTCGCTTTTGCATAGTCCTCTGTGCTATTCCTTAAATTCCACATAAGAGTGAAACCATATGAGAATTGTCTTTCTCAGCTTGACTTATTTCACTTAACATAATCCCCTCCATTTCCATCCATGTAGATGCAAATGGTGGGTATTCATCTTTTCTGATGGCTGAATAATATTCCATTGTATGTATGAACCACATCTTCTTTACCACTCATCTATTGAAGGACATCTCGGCTCCTTCCACAGTTTGGCTTAGTGGACATTGCTGCTATGAACATTGGGATGCATGTTCCCCTTCTTTTCACTACATCTGTATCTTCAGGATAAATACCTACTAGTGCAATTGCTGGGTCGTAGGGTAGCTCTATTTTTAACATCTTGAGGAACCTCCTTACTGTTTTACAGAGTGGCTGTACCAGCTTGCCTTCCCACCAACAGTGCAAGAGGGTTCCCCTTTCTCCACATCCTTTCCAAAATTTGTGGTTTCCTGTTTTAATTTTTGCCATTCTAACTTGTGTAAGGTGGTATCTCATTGTGGTTTTGATTTGTATTTCCCTGATGCCAAGTGATACGAAGCATTTTTTCATGTGTCTGTTGGCCATTTGTATGTCTTTAGAGAAATGTCTGCCCATGTCTTGCATGCATGTCTTGACTGGGTTTTTTTGTTTCTTTGGGTGTTGAGTTTGAGAAGTTCTTTATATATCTTGGAAACCAGCCCTTTATCTGTAATGTCATTTGCAAATATCTTCTCCCATTCCATGAGTTTTCTCTTTGTTGTTTCCTTTGCTGTGTAGAAGCTTTTTATCTTGATTAAATCCCAAAAGTTCCAAAAACCTATGGGATACTACAAAGGCGTTTCCAAGGGGAAAATAATAGCCATCCAAGCCTCTCTCAAAAAAGTAGAAAAATTCCAAATTCACATTTAAGGAAGAAATCATACCTATTCTAATGAATCTGTTTCAAAAAGAGAAACAGAAGGAAAACTTCCAAACTTGTTCTATGAGGCCAGCGTTACCCTGATCTCAGAACCACACAAAGACTCTATGATAAAGAAGAATTACAGACCAGTATCCCTGAACAACGTGGATGCCAAAATATTCAACAAGATCCTAGCCAATAGGATCCAACAGTTTATTCAAAGGATTATTCACCATGATGAAGTGGGATTTATTCCTAGGATGTAAGGGTGGTTCAACATTCGCAAATCAATCTATGTGGTATTAATACTTCTTTAAATGTTTGGTCGAATTCCCCTGGGAAGCCATCCAGCCCTGGGCTCTTGTTTTTGGGTTTTTGATTACTGCTTCCATTTCCTTGTTTGTTATGGGTCTGTTCAGGTTTTCTGTTTCTTCCTGTTTCAGTTTTGGTAGTTTATATCTCTAGGAATGCATCCATTTCTTCCAGATTGCCTAATTTGTTGCCCTATAGTTGCTGATAAATGTTTTTATAATTGTATTTCTTTAGTGTTGATTGTGATCTCTGCTCCTTCATTCATGATTTTATTAATTTGGGTCCTTTCTCTTTTCTTTTTGATAGGTCTGCCTAGGGGGTTATCAATCTCATTAATTCTTTCAAAGAGCCAGCTCCTAGTTTTGTTGATCTAACTGTTCTTTTGGTTTCTATTTCATTGATTGCTGCTCTCATCTTTATTAGTTTTCTTCTCCTGCTGGATTTAAGCTTTATTTGCTGTTCATTCTCCTTTCGGTGTAAGGTTAGGTTATGTATTTGAGACCTTTATTGGTTCTTTAAAACGTGTGTATTGTTATACACTTCCCTCTTAGGACTGCCTTTGCTGCATTCCAAAGGTTTTGAACTGTTGTGTTTTTATTTTCATTTCTTTCGATGAATTTTAAAACTTCTTTAATTTCCTGGTTGACCCATTCATTCTTTGATAGGATGCTCTTTAACCTCCATGTATTTCTGTTCCTTCCTAATTTCCTCTTGTCACTGAGTTCACATTTCAAAGCATTGTGGTCTGAAAATATGCAGGGAATAATTCCATTCTTTTGGTACCACTTGAGACCTCATTTGTGACCCAGTATATAGACACACTATATGATCTCTTCTGGAGCATTTTCCATGTGCACTCGAGAAGAGTGTGTATTCTGTTGCCTTTTTTTTTTTTTTAATTATGTTATATTAGTTGCCATACAATACGTCATTAGTTTTTGATGTAGTGATCCACGATCCATTGTTTTCGTATAATACCCAGTGCTCCACGCAATACGTGCCCTCCTTAATACCCATCACCGGGCTAACCCATCCCCCCACCCCACCTCAAAACCCTGTTTGTTTCTCAGAGTCTCGAGTCTCTCATGGCTCATCTCTCCCTCCGATTTCCCTCCCTTTATTTTTCCCTTGCTTCTCCTGATGTCCTCCATGCTATTCCTTATGTCCCACAAATAAGTGAAACCATATGATAATTGACTTTCTCTGCTTGACTTATTTCATGTAGCATAATCTCTTCCAGTCCCATCCATGTTGATGTAAAAGTAGGGTATTCATCCTTTCTGATGGCTGAGTAATATTCCATTGTATGTATGGACCACATCATCTTTATCTATTCATCTGTTGAAGGGCATCTTCGCTCTTTCCAAGGTTTGGCTATTGTGGACACTGCTGCCATGAACATTGGGGTGCATATGGCCCTTCTTTTCACTACATTTGGGTTGTTGGGATAAATACCCAGGAGTGCAATTGCTGGATCATAGGGTAGGTCTATTTTTAAATTTTTGAGGCACCTCCATACTGTTTTCCAAAGTGGCTGTACCAACTTGCATTCCCACCAACAGCATAAGAGGGTTCCCCTTTCTCCACAACCTCTCCAACATTTGTTGTTTCTTTCCCTGTCAGTTTTTGGCATTCTAACTGGTGTAAGGTGGTATCTCAATGTGGTTTTGATTTGAATTTCCCTGATGACTAATGATGAACATTTTTCCATGTGTCTGTTAGCCATTTGTATGTCTTCTTCAGAGAAGTGTCTTTTCATATCTTCTGCCCATTTTTTGACTTGATTATTTGTTTTTTGGGTGTTGAGTTTGAGAAGGTCTTTACAGATCTTGGATACCAGCCCTTTACCTGTAGTGTCATTTGCAAATATCTTCTCCCATTCTGTGGGTTGTCTCTTTGTTTCCTTTGCTGTGCAGAAGCTTTTTACCTTGATGAAGTCCCAAAAGTTCATTTTTGCTTTTGTTTCACTAGCTTTTGGAGAATTACCTTAAAAGAAGTTGCTGTGGCTGATGTCAAAGAGGTTACTGCCTATGTTCTCCTCTAGGATTTTAATGGATTCCTGTCTCAGATTGAGGTCTTTCATCCATTTTGAGTTTATCTATGTGTATGGTGTTAGAGAATGGTCGAGTTTCATTCTTCTGCATGTGGCTGTCCAATTTTTCCAGCACCATTTATTGTAGAGAGTGTCTTTTTTCCATTGCATGTTTTTTCCTGCTTTGTCAAAGATTATTTGACCATAGAGTTGAGGGTCCATATCTGGGCTCTGTATTCTGTTCCATTAGTCTATAGGTCTGTTTTTCTGCCTGTACCATGCTGTCTTGGTGGTCACAGCTTTGTAATATAGCTTGAAATCGGGCAACGTGATGCCCTCAGCTTTGCTTTTCTTTGTCAACATTTCTTTGGCGATTCGGGGTCTTTTCTGATTCCATACAAATTTTAGGATTGTTTGTTCCAGCACTTTGAAAAATGTTATTGGAATTTTGATTGGGATGGCATTGAAGGTATAGATTCCTCGGGGTAGCATAGACATTTTAACAATGAACAATGTTTATTCTTCCAATCCATGAGCATGGAATATTTTTCCATCTTTTCGTGTCTTCTTCACTTTCTTTCATGAGTGTTCTGTAGTTCCTAAAGTATAGATCCTTTACCTCTTTGGTTAGGTTTATTCCGAGGTATCTTATGGTTTTTGGTGCTATTATAAATGGAACCGTTTCTCTAGTTTCTTTTTCTACAGTTGTGTTGTTAGTGCATAAGAAAGCAACTGACTTCTGTGCATTGATTTTGTATCCTGTCATTACTGAATTGCTGTATGAGTTCTACTAATATGGGGGTGGAGTCTTTTGGGTTTTCCACATAAAGTATCATGTCGTCTGCAAGAAGAGAGAGTTTGACTACTTTGCCGATTTGAATACCTTTCCTTTTTGTTGTCTGATTGCTGTTGCTAGGACTTCTAGTACTATGTTGAACAATAGTGGCGAAAGTGGACATCCTTGACGTGTTCCTGATCTTGAGGGAAAGGCTCTCAGCTTTTCCCCATTGAGGATGATATTCGCTGTGGGTTTTTCATAGGTGGATTTTATGAACTTGAGGAATGTTCCCTCTATCCCTATACTCTAAAGAATTTTAATCAGGAAAGGATGTTGTATTTTGTCAAATGCTTTTTCTGCATCAATTGAGAGGACCATATGGTTCTTCTCCCTCCTCTTATTAATGTGTTCTTTCACTTTGTTTGATTTGCGAATGTTGAACCACCCTTGCTTCCCGGGGATAAATTGCACTTGGTCATGGTGCATGATCCTTTTAATGTATTGTTGGATCCTATTACCTAGGATTTTGTTGAGGATTTTGGAATCCATATTCATCAGGGATATTGATCTAAAATTCTCCTTTTTGATGGGGTCTTTGCCTGGTTTGGGGATTCAGGTAATGCTGGCCTCATAGAATGAGTTTGGAAGTTTTCCTTTTGTTTCTATTCTTTGAAACAGCTTCAATAGAATAGGTATTATTTCTTCTTTGAATGCTTGGTAGAATTCCCCAGGGAATCCATCAGGCCCTGGACTCTTGTTTTTTGGGAGGTTTTTGATCACTGCTTCAATCTCATTACTGGTTATTGGCCTATTCAGGTTGTCAGTTTCTTCCTGTTTCAGTCTTGGCAGCTTATAGGTTTCCAGGAAGGCTTCCATTTCATCCAGATTGCTCAGTTTATTGGCATATACTTGTTGATAATAATTTCTAATAATTGTTTCTATTTCCTTGGTGTTAGTCGTGATCTCTCCCCTTTCATTCATAATTTTATTAACTTGGGTCCTTTCTCTTTTCTTTTGGATAAATCTGGCCAGGAGTTTATCGATCTTATTAATTCTTTCAAAGAACCAACTTGTAGTTTCGTTGATCGGATCTTCTGTGTTTCTGGTTTCTATTTCATTGATCTCTGCTCTAATTTTAATTATTTCTCTTCTAATGCGTGGCTTAGGCATCATTTGTTCCTTTTTCTCTAGTTCTTTAAGGTGTAGAGTTAGTTGGTGAATTTGGGATTTTTCTATTTTTTTTGAGAGAGGCTTTGATGCTATGTGTTTCCCCCTTAGGACCGCCTTTGCAGTATTCCATAGGTTTTGGACCGATGTGTTTTCATTCTCACTGATTTCACCATGAATTGAGTAAATTCTTCTTTGATTTCCTGGTTGACCCAAACATTCTTGAGCAGAGTGGTCTTTAGCTTCCAAGTGTTTGAATTTCTGCCAAATTTTGTCTTGTGATTGAGTTCCAGTTTTAAAGCACTGTGGTCTGAGAATATGCAGGAAATAATATCAGTCTTTTGGTGTCGGTTGATACCTGATGTATGACGCAGTATGTGGTCTATTCTGGAGAAAGTTCCATGTGCACTTGAGAAGAATGTGTATTCTGTTGTTTTAGGTTTGAATTTCCTCTATATATGTATGAGATCCATCTGGTCCAGTGTATCATTCAAAGCTCTTGTTTCCTTGTTGATTTTCCGCTTAGATGATCTGTCCATTGCTGAGAGTGGAGTATTGAGGTCTCCTAAAATTAATGTAATGTTATCAATATGACTATTTTGGTTAACAGTTGGCTTATGTAGATGGCTGCTTCCATGTTGGGGGCATAGATATTTACAATTGTTAGATCTTCTTGTTGGATAGACCCTTTAGGAATGATATAGTGTCCTTCTGTGTCTCTAATTACAGACTTTAGTTCAAAATCTAATTTGTCTGCTATAAGAATTGCTACTCCAGCTTTCTTTTGAGGTCCACTGGCATGGAAGATAGATCTCCATCCCTTCACTTTCAGTCTGGATGTATTTTAGGTTCAAAATGAGTCTCTTGTAGGCAGCATTATTGATGGATCCTGTCTTTTTATCCAATCTGCAACCCTGTGCCATTTTATTGGAGCATTTAGGCCATTTACGTTGAGAGTGATTATTGAAAGATATGAATTAATTGTCATCATGTTGCCTGTGAAGATGTTGTTTTTATAGATTGTCCCTGTAAATATCTGTTGTATATCACTCTTGGGTTCTTCCTCCTTTTATAGAACCCCCCTCAATATTTCTTGCAGGCCCGGCTTAGTGGTCACATATTCTTTCAGTTTCTGCCTGTCTGGGAAGCTCTGCATCTCTCCGTCCATTCTAAATGACAGCCTAGTGGGATAAAGTGTTCTTGGCTGCATGTTATTCTCATTTAGTACCCTGAATATGTCTTGCCAGACCTTTCTGGCTTGCCAGGTCTCTGTGGATAGGTCTGACATTACTCTGATGTTCCTCCCTCTGTACGTATGGAATCTCATCCCCCTAACTGCCCCTAAGATGGTTTCCTTGGTTCTAAGATTTGCAAATTTTACTATTACATGCCAGGTGTTGGCCTGTTTTCCTTGATCTTGGGATGGGTCCTCTCTGCCTCTAGGATGCGAATGTTGTTTTAATTCCCTAGATTAGGGAAGTTCTCAGCTATGATTTTCTCAAATACATCTTTTAGTCCTCTCTCTCTCTCTCCACTCCCTCCGGGATTCCAATTATTCTGTCATTGGAACTCTTCATGGTGTCGCTTATTTCTCTGATTCTATTTTCATGGATTCTGAGTGTTTTTCCCTGGCCTCCTCTTTTCCCTTTTTATCTTATATTGTCTTCCAGGTCGCTTATTCGTTCTTCTGCCTCACTTACCCTAGCTGTTAGATTATCTAGATTGGATTGGATCTCACTGATAGCATTTTTAAGTTCTGCCAATTCAGCTTTCATTTCTGCCGAGACTCTGTGTTGCCATTAATTGATTTCTCCATTCTAGCTATTGTCTTCACAATTGCTAGCCTGAATTCCATCTCCGACATCTTGGTTATATCTGCATCCCTTTGTAAATCTGCAACATAAGTCATAATCTCTGAGTCTTTTCTATTTTGGGGGTTCCTTCTCTTAGACATTCTGCTGATGGGTGCTTGAGGGAATGTATAGAGTCCAAATTATTGACCAGAACCCAAGCAAAATGCACCTGTTTTCTAGGGACCTTAGGGTTGCTGGCCTTTTGTTTTCCCAGTCTGTCTTCTGGGGGAGGGGCCTTGTCGTGCTGTTACTCAGGCAACCATGTTTGGGCGGAGTTGCCCTGTCCCCCCTGTGGCGGGGGATGGGCTCAGTGGGAATCAGTTTTGGGGGCTTTTGTTCTCTGGTGGCTCTCCCTGGCGGCTTTCTGCCAGTCAGACCAGAAGAGACCCTTTCCATCCCTCTGTCTCAGAGCAGAGAGATTGCAGTCTGTTCTTCAGCGAACTCTCCAGGCTACACTGTTTCCGTTTCTGTCCATGCTGGTATAATCTGCAGCAGCCTGGGTTGTGCGCCCCTCCGCAGCACTCCCTCTCTTGCCCCCAGGTCAGGGCACGTCTCTGCCCTTTGTGCTTCTAAAATTGCCAGCAGCTCGTAGTTCGCACGTGCGACCCCGCCGCTCTGGGTTTCCACCCTGGGGGCTGCCCTAAAGCCCTTTCCCTGCCGCTACCAGTCTGCTTGTCTGTGCCCCGTCCCCAGCAAGCGAGGCTGTTGCTCACTGGCGGTGTAGGATCCCCATGGCTAGGCACCCTCCTGCTGCCGTTTATTCTCCAATATCTGCCTGCAGAATCACGCCTCCCCGCTTCTTACCTCGAAACCAACCGCCTGCGATATTCTGTTTGTAGAGATCAGGATTTTCTTACATCTCAGGCTGCTTTCGTGGGTGTTCAGAGTGGTCTGGTAGGTATCCAGCTCAATTCCGGGGACCAATTGAAATAGGGTCTCCTACTCCTCCACCATCTTTCCTCTCCCCAGCAATTGACTTTTGAATCTGTATATTCTGTTGCTTTATAATGGAATGCTCTGAATTTATGTGTGAAGTCCATCTGTTCCAGTGTGTCATTTAAAGCCCTTGTTGATCTTTTGCTTAGATGTTCTGTTCTTTGCTTTCAGTGGGGTGTTAACATCCCTTACTATTATTGAATTATTACCAATGTGTTTTAAAATTTTATTATTAATTGGTTTATATAATTAGCTGCTCCCACTTAGGGCCATCAATATTTACAATTGTTAGTTCTTGTTGGATAGAGCTCAAGTATGATATAATGACCTTCTTCATGTCTTATTACAGTCTTTAGTTTAAAGTCTGATGTGTCTGATACAAGGATTGCTACCCCATATTTCTTTTGATGTCCTTTAGCATGATTAATGGTTCTCTACCCCCTCACTTTCAATCTATAGCTTTCTTTGCGTATAAAATACAGTCTTTTGCAGACAGCATATTGATGGTCTTGCTTTTTTATCCAGTCTGATACCTTATGTCTTTTGATTTGAGCATTTAGCCTATTTTCACTCGGAGCAACTATTAAAGGTTATTTTAGTGCCATTGTATTACCTGTAAAATCACTGTTTCTTTATATTTTCTCTGTTCCCTTCTTGTCTGTGTTACTTTTGGGCTCTCTCTTTGCTTACAGGATCTCCTTTAATATTTCTTGAAAGGTTGTTTCAGTGATCACAAATTCTTTTAGTTTCTGTTTGTCCTGGAATCTCTTGTATTTCTCCTTTTATTCTGAATAACAGCCTTGTTGGATAAAGTATTCTTGGCTGCCTGTTTTCCTCATTTAGAATCCTGTATAAATCATGCCAGTCCTTTCCGCCCTCCAGGTTTTTGTGGATAGGTCTGCTGCCAGCCTTATGTTTCCACCTTTGTACGTTAAGGACCTCTTGTCCCGAGCTACTTTCAGGATTTTGTCTTTATCTCTGAAATTTGCAAACTTTGCTATTACATATCAAGCTGTTTACCTATTTTTATTGTTTTTGGGGGTGTTTGTTTGTGCCTCCTGGACTTGAATGCCTGTTTTCTTCACTAGGTTAGGGACGTTCTCAGCAATAGTTTGCTCAAATATACCTTCTGCCCCTCTCTCTTTCCTCTTTCTGTGGGACCATAATTATTCTAATATTGTTTTGCTTTATTCTGTCACTTATCTGTCAAATTCTCCCCTCATGATCCAGTAGTTGTTTATCTTTCTTTTTCTAACTTTATTCTCCACCATTTTGTCTTTTACATCACTGATTTTCTCTTATGCTTCATTTATGCTAGTAGTTAGAGCCTCCCGTTTTGATTGCATCTCAGTAATAGCCTTTTTTATTTCGACTTGATTGGATATTAGTTCTTTTATTTCTACAATAAGGGATTCTTTAGTGTCTTCTATGCTTTTTTAAGCCTAGGTAGTACCTTTATAATCATTATTCTGAATTCTTAATATTCATATTAAGTCCTTGGCCGCTAATACTGCCTCTTGTTCTCTTTTCTGGGGTGAGTTTCTATCTTGTCATTCTGTCCAGAGAATAATAGATGACCGAGAGAACATACAAAAATAGCAACCATGACCCCAGCAAAATATACACTAAGCAAATCAGAAGAGGTCAGAAACCAAAGAAGAACAAAAAGCAATGAAAGAGAGAATATAATCATACAGGTGGACAGAACAAAGCAATACATTAGGTTCTGGGTGTATTTTGGTCTGTTTGTTAGAGGAAACTAGATCCCCAAATTATAAAGATATACATACGTACATACATACTTAAAAATTGAATACAATGAAAAGAATCCAAAAATGAATAAAATATATATAAAATGTAAATGTAAAATTGAAAACTATAAAAGACTTTTTAAAAAAGAGTCGATAAAATAAGAAAGTAGTTGAAAAGAGAAAAAAGAAATGAAACTGAAAGACTAAGGAATCATGAGAGAAAACCCCAAATTCTATATACTATTTTCCCCTAGTGCTGGAGGTTTGCAGTTCTGTGTGATTGGTAAACTTAGTATTAGCTTGATGTACCTGCTGATCTTCTGGGGGAGGGGTCTGTTGTGCTGATTCTGAGGTGTCTTTGCCGAGGTGGAATTGCTCCCTCCTTGCAAAGGGCCCGGGTTTAGTGGAAGTGGCTTTGAATTGCTCTTTGTGGCTTTTGTTCCCTGAAGGCTCTCTGTACCATTAGAGGATGAAAATGGCTGTGATCTGTTCTCCAACGCTGGAGCCAAAAATTCGCACTCCCCCCACACTTTTCAGGGAGCCCTTACAGAAAAGCAGTCAATTACTCTTGTCTGTCTGGTTTTTGTCTGCACTCTTTGTTCACCCAGCCCGTAACCGAGCATTTTTATCTAAGGCGTGACCTCGATTTGAGTCTCTAAACTTTACAGGCTCCTGTGGTGGGCACCCACGCTGCTCTTCCCAGGGCAGGGAGTGGGGTCTTACTTTGGTTTTACCTCTTGCTGGGCCTCTGCTTGGAGAGCAGTAGCCCAGTCCTGCCATGGTTTGCAGTTTATGGCAACACCATGGTTAATGCCCACTCCTGAGCTCACTGTTTGCAGCCGGCTTCCTTGCTCTGATGTTTGGGAACTCTGATGCACTCAGGTACCCCTGTTTTTTGTGATCCAGGGGATCCTGAGATCACACTGTCCCACTAGGATTCTGCCCTGCTTTGCCACCGGAGCACCGTTCAGTCAGGGACGTCCCTCACCAGAGCAGACTTCCACAAGCAGGGGGAGTGGGAGAGGGAGAAGCAGGCCTCCTGTGGAGCAGGGAGGCCGATATGGGCCCGATCCCAGGACCCCGGGATCACGACCCGAGCCGAAGGCAGACGCTCAATGACTGAGCCACCCAGGCACCCCCGGAGCAGATTTCTAAAAGTTCTGATTTTGTGCGCTGCTTCTATATTGCTTTCCGTTAGCCAGCTTAGGGAGGCTCCTCGGATTCACTTCTCCGCACCTCCTACTTTGCAAAAAGTGGTTTCTTTTCTATTTGTAGAATTGCAGCAATTCTTTTCTTAGCTCTCCAGTTGAGTTTGCTAGTGTTCAGAATGATTTGATAGCTATCTAGCTGAATTCCAGGCCCCAGACAAATTAGGGTCCCCTACTCCTCTGCCATTTTCCTCCTCCTCCTCCTCCTTTTTTTTTTAAGTTGAAACTTATGGCATAAAAAGTGAGAAGATAAATTTTACATACTGTTAAGTAGGTTAAAACAGCTTTTATATCAGGAATTCAAGTTGGCAGCAACGTGAACAATTTAGTGCATATTTTCATATGGTGATACTTCAGTTGTCTGATGGGCATTTGATAATTTTTAGTTGATCACTTGGGAAGATATAAACATAAAAATAAATTATTTTTAAAACTTTTGTAAGTTTCACAGTTAGGTCTCTGTTTTGTGATCTATTCCAATTAAAGGAGAGAAGGGAGTTTCCATTCTGTATTTTAATTTTTATACAGTCGGTGGTTTCTCTTTCTTGTATAATACATGCCATAAAATTATGGTCTCTCAAATCACATTGCAAAAATCCAAAATCCTGGCATTCCTCTGTTACTGTCTTTATTTATTTGGACAGCATTTGAAGCCAGTGCAAAGGAGATGAGAGATTATGTGTGTTGAACAGAAAGGAATAAAGACTGAGTAAAGTTTAGTAGTCTGGCCATCTTCAGGTAAATGGTGATAGGACAGTAGACAGTGTTGGGGCTGATCAGTGCACGGAGGCACTATTGATTTAAGAGAGAGCTACAGCCCAAAATTTTGGGAAAATTGAGTGAAAGGGCTGGTTAATTTATAGTTGCATTAATAGTCCTTCAGTCAGTCAGGATCATTGCATTCTGGTTATAATGGTGACCTTGAACCAGTAGGGAAAGATTAAATTACATTTCATATACCTTATTTATTAAGCATGAATGTTATCTAATACATTTTAGATAGGTATTTTAAAAAAATGAAATTGGTTAAAATTGGAAGTTAGCTCTCCTCAAGGAAATTTCTGGTTAATTTGTTATAACATGTTAATCACATAATTAGGTGGCAGTTTGGATTATTAAAGTCTGTTATAGCTCTATTAAAAATATTGGACCTGTTCACCATTCTTTTTTTAGCAAAACTGTTTGGATTCCAGAAATAGTGTGTATGTTTTTTATACTCTTGTTTCAAATATTTTTATAAGCTTAGTGGTATTTTATTGATTTGGAAATCACTGGAGTTAAAAATATTTTCTACATTTTTTTGTGAAATAAAAACTATGACTTATGAATAAGTGACTTACTTTCAGATTCTTTGCACCATAAAATAACAATGACTTAATGCAGTAGAAATTCATTATTTGTGACCACCCAACATTTTGGATAGTTTCCCTCCATTTTGGCAAATTCCTATATTACAAGTCCTGACTTCCCAATATAGATGCCAGAAAATTTATATTCTCATTCCCACTCACAGCTAAGATAGAGGCATATGACCAGTCATACACTTTCACACTTGAAATTGTGTGGGAGCAACATGGGTTGGCAATCTTGGGCAGGGGAATTTATCTTTTGGCAAAGATGATGGTAGGAGCTTCTGGTTTTCTAGCTTCTTAGTATCAGAGGTGTCAAATACTGGTGGCAGTCTAGTTTTTCCTGTAGAAGCTCTCAAAATGTGGTTGGGATTCATATTTTCATATCTTCTCTAAGTTTGGATCCTTGGCCCTTAATAGGGCTTTTGTAAACTTCTGCTTATAGTTAAGTTGAATCTTTTTCTGCTTTAGCCAGAAGTGATTCTTTTGTTGGCAGCTAGTTAGGAAACTTGACTGAACACCTAATATGAATGGTTGGTTTTCTGAACATATTATTTATTATTTATTTTAGAAAGTATAAGTAAATGCCTTACTTTCCTTTTTCATGCCATCAATTTGCATACATTCTATTGTTTCCTTAATTGATAGATTATTTTGGATTAAAGCATATATATTTTTTTTACTAGATTGTAACTTCTTAAAAATGGGGTCCATGCTTTCATCTCTTTGTGTCCTCACACATGGTAAACATTCAGTAAACATTTATAAAACTAGTAAATTTAAGATACTTTATTTTTTAATAAAGTTAGGATACTTTAAAACTTTTTTTTTTGTGAAGCTGTTTACTCATTAGCAATGTTCCTGCTAAGTTATACATGACCAAAATAACCTTGGGTGTAGCTTCTGTTATTATTTCACACAGGTAAACTCTCTAAGCCAATAAAGAAGAACATAAAAAATGAGAGCCTATCCAGGCAAAAAAAAATTTTAGACCACCTTTTTTGTTCATTTGGTGTTGTTTACCTTTTATTTTCTTTTTAATTAGTTAGTGTGGTTTCTATAACTATCCTCAGACAATCTTTTAGCATCTCCCTAACACTGAAGCCTTAATTTTTTTTTACATTTTTTTTAGCTTTACTGAAGTATAATTGATGAAATTGTAAGATATTTAAAGTATATAATGTGCTGATTTGATATATGTAAACATTGTGAAAAGAGCACAAACTTTTAATAGCGCTCTTGGAGTGAAGGGATAATTTTTTGAACTAACATTTTAGAAGTATGCACTACTGGATCTGACTTTAGTATTGTACTTTTGGACACATTTTTAAATTGAAAATAACTTTGAAAGCTGGTAAATTTTATCTGTCCTTGTCAGCAAAATGTGGTTTGCTTCAGCATTTCATAATACAGCATTAAAATAAATTTTTTGTTATATTTTAAGTGTTTGACAAAGGTTTTAAAAATTAGTAGATTATAAACATTAACTCTAGAGCTCTTCAACAAGCTCCCATTTCCTTTATACCACACTATTAAGGATTGGGAGAGAGACTCATAGTTCTAGTTCTAAGGAACTATTCTGTGGTATGCTGGCCTATACCAAACTGGACTTTGTTTCTCTATCTTACGTCTTTTCAGTACTCATTCCATCATTCTCCTCTGAAAGATACAATTTATAGGGAACAGAAGTGTGAGTAGCAGCCCTTTAGTAACTGCAGGCAATCCCCACAATTGGCAGTATCATACCCCAACTATGTCATAATTGTCATATCATACCCCAACTATGTCATATTGCAGGCACTTGAGCCAGCAGAATGTGTATATTACACCATTGCCTAATTTTCTTCTTCTTCCAAGAGTAAGCCAATTGATGCTTCATTTGGTGCTACCAATGGCAAACTATGTATTTCTGGCAATTACACTTATCCAGTATATGCCTGAGGAAGTTTTCCTACCCTTCTATGTTCTTATGTCCCTATCGATAAGTTGAATAAGTAATTTCAGAAATTACTGTATCATTAACCTGTATTGGCCAAAGGTTGCCTATCTCTATTTTAGGTAAAAATAAGTTCATAAAAGTGTTTTGATGTCTTCCAATTTCTCCTTTGATTTTCTTTCTCAAGCACTAAGTTGTTATTCTTTCACTTCTGCGGAAACATAATTGATTGTGACAAGGTTGAGCAAAACCAATTTTAATGCTAAGAGTATTAAATGAACCTGCATTTTGATAGGTTGATATTCCAACAAATACAGTTTTCTATGTCAAACTTTTAAACGAACTCTGAGTTATAGTCCATGAGAAATAATTCAAAAATCTTTTCAGTAGTTAACAGCAGAATATTAAAGAAGAAATGACACTCTTCTCAGCATCTAGAGTATAGAGAAACTTGTTTTCATGGTAAGAAACACAGTATCTATAAATTTAATATAAACAGGCTCTTTAATATTACCTGGTGTATATTCTTTAGCTTTCGAAGAGTTGATTTGAGAATTTTTTTTCATTTTACAAGCTTTTTAGTTTAAAAGTCAGATGGTACCCTTAAGGCTTTTATGAAAGACAGCAGCCTTCCTTCAGCTCAACTTCGAGGCCATGAGCAAGAAACATGCTCCTTTAACTTTTAAATATTTCTTCTAGTAATTGTTTCCACATTTCTAACTACATGCTTATATTGCTATTTCTTTCTTTTTTCTTTATTTTATTTTTTTAAAGATTTTTATTTATTTATTGAGAGAGATAATGATAGCATGAGAGGGGGGAGAGTCAGAGGGAGAAGCAGACTCCCTGCTGAGCAGGGAGCCCGATGTGAAACTCAATCCTGGGACTCCAGGATCATGACCTGAGCTGAAGGCAGTCGCTTAAAACAACTGAGCCACCCAGGCGCCCTATATTGCTATTTTTTGATATTTCAGTTTGGCATTACCTGTTGACATCCATGTAGAAGATGAAAATTTAGTTCTCTTACAACCATTTCTACTGATTTGGAAGTTACATGTTCTATGTCTGTTCTTAATTTTGATCTCTTCTACCTCATCAGTCTTAAATATTACTGTTGAATAATAATTTATCTCCTTTAGCTCTGTCTCATTTTTTATCCCCAAACTAGACATTATTATTACTATTTTTTGTAACATAATATTTACCCACATGATTAACAGTTGATTTGTTCTCTAATCCTTATATCTTAGAACTTCTTTCTGTGATCATTTTTCTCTTTCTGAAATATATACTATAGAAGTAATTTTCTCTATATCTTTAAATTGGGATAGTTTCTATTACTGTCTTCCAAGTTCACCGATCTTTTCCTCTGCTGTGTGTAATTTGCCATTAGTTCCACTGAGTAAATTTTCATCTCAGACATAGTAGTTTCGTCTTACAAAGTTTGATTGGTGTCTATTTTATATCTTCTATGTCTCTACTTAATTTGTTGACTATATGGATTATGGTTTCAGTAACTAATGGTCTTCTTTGTTAATTCTAACATTTGTTTCATTTCTGGATCACTTTTGATGGATTGATTTTTCTCCTCATATGGATCATGTGTTTCTGCTTCATTGCATGCCTGCTAGTTTTGATTTAGATGCCAAACATTGTTTTATCTTGGAGGGTGCTAGATATTTTTATTCCTATATTTTATTCCTATAAATCTTCTTGAGCTTTTTTCTAGAATGCAGTTAAATTACTTGGAAACAGATTTTGGATCTTTTAGGATTTGTTATCTGGGTCCAGAGGAATGCTCAATTTAGGACTAATTATTCTCTACTGCCAAGCATTCTATTAGATGTTCCATGAATTGTGAGTTATTTGAGTATGGCTGCTGGAAATAGCTACAGTTTTCTAATCTTTTGGATGTTTCCCTCCTACCCAGCCTTGGCTTGTTTCCTTATATGCATGCACTAATTAGTACTTTGAATATTCAAGGGGGGGGACCCTCTGTACATCTTTGGTATTCTCACTTTATTCAGCTCTCTCTCCTCTTTGGTATTATGTCCTGCAGACTCTAGCTTCCTTGATGTCTCTGAACTCTTGGCCCTTCTCAACTCCTGGAGTTTGCTGGGCTATGCCTGGGTTTTCCCTCCCTGCATCATGGCTTGGAATCTCTCTGCAGGCAATAAATTGCCACAGTTGTTGGGCTCACCTTGTCTGTTTCCCATTTCTCAGAGGTCACGGTCATTTGTTTGATGCTTACGTTCCTGAAAACTGTTCTTTTATCTATTTTGTCAGAATTTTTTTGGTTTGTTCAGGTGGAAGAGTAAATCTGATTCCTTATTACTTCATCTTGGGTGAAAGCAGAAGACACTTTAGAAGTTTTTACTTTAGTTAGAAGCAGTTTTGCTTTTTTCATCCAATTGAAAAGGACATTAATTTATCCTCATTCATGAATGATACTGCTTCTGGTTTACTTTGTTGCTGTTCAAAGATCTTTCAACTCTTTTGTTATTTCTGTATATGTAATCTTTATTTTTCCTTCTCTGCTTGTAGGATTTTCTTTTTGCCTTTGATAATTTATTGTTTTATAATGATGTGCCCAAGTAGGCTTTCTTAATTTATTTTCTTGGGCTTCCTGAATTGAGGATTTGGTGTCCTTCATTATTTCTGGGAAATAGCCATTATGTCTTCAAATATTGCCATCATCACTGTCATCCTACCCCTCTTCTATATTCTTAGTTTCTAAAGCTCCAGTTGGTTTTTAGATTGTCTGTCTTCCATTGGTCTTTAAACTCTCTTTATACTCTTTATACTCTCTTCCATACATTTTGTACTTTTATCTTTTTTAACTGAATTCTTTGAAATTTCCTCAGCTCTGCCTTTTCCTGTGTAAACTATTTAAGCTATTCATTGAGTATTTTATTTTTGTATTTATATTTTTTTATTTCAAGAAGTTCCTTTTGTTTCATTTTCAAATTTCCTTAGACAAAATCCGAATTTAAAAGATGGTTCTTTGAAATTCTCTGATAATTTCTTGTTGCTGATTATTTTAATTCCTACTTTTACTTCTTTAAGTAAAGGAGCAAGGAGTCCAATGCAGGACTTGATCCCAGGACCCTGGGATCATGACCTGAGCTGAAGGCAGATGCTTAACTGACTTAGCCACCCAGGCGTCTCTCATTCACTGAAGTTTCTACATTTCTTTTTCTCTTATTTTTCAATTATCTTTTTTTCGTTTTTCTTTTATTATGTTATGTTAGTCACCATACAGTACATCATTATTTTTTGATCCATGATTCATTGTTTGCGTATAATACCCCAGTGCTCCATGCAATACATCATTTTTTTGTTTTGTTTTTTAAATGGGCTCCACACCCAGCGTGGAGCTCAGTATGAGACTTGAACTCATGATCTTGAGATCAAGACCTGAGCTGAGATGAAGTGTCGGATGCTTAAGTGACTGAGCCACCTGAGTGGCCCTGATTCACTGAAAGTTTTGAGGTGAACTTTTTTTTAAGACTTTATTTATTTACCAGAAAGAGAGAGCACAGCAGGAGGAGTGGCAGGCAGAGGGAGAAGCAGGCTCGCTGATGAGCAAGGAGCCCGATGTGAGACACAATCCCAGGACCCTGAGATCATGACCTGAACTGAAGGCAGACACTTAACTGACTGAGCCACCCAGGCCTCCCTTGAGGTGAATTCTTGAAGTGAAGGCTTTAGGATCCCAATTTCTCTATGTAGGGAAGATTTTAAATTATGTTTCTTTAAGAGAGAAACATTATTCAGATTTTCATTCTGTCGCTTTTATTAATTTGTGTTTTTCAAAACGCTTGGCTATTTAATTTAAATTGTCTCCTGGCCAAAGACCCAACTTTTGAATTTGATGATTTTTCTCTTGTATATTTGTTTTCTGTCTTAATGGTTTCTACTCTATTACTTCTTTCTTTCAACTTTGGGGTTTGATTTGCTGTCCTCTTTTTCCCCCCTCTAATGAACATTTGATTTTCAACTTTTCTAAATATGTATTCCTGTGTGTCTGTGCGTGCACAAGAATGTTCATAGTAACATTATTGAAATAGCCAAAAACTGAAAACAAGACAGATGTTCATCATCAGATGAATGGATAAATGTGGCTCAGTTGGTTAAGCATCTGCCTTCGGTTCAGGTCATGATCCCGGGGTCCTGGGATTGAGTCCCACATTGGGCTCCCTGCTCAGTGGAGAGTCTGCTTCTCCCTCGGCCCTTCCCAACCCCCACTCATGCTCTCTCTCTCTCGCAAAACTAAATAAAATCTTTTAAAAAAAAATACTACTCAGCAATCAAAAGGAACACACCTCTGTTATATGCAACATGATATCTTGAATTTCATCTAAATGGGATAATACAGTGTATACTATGGTTTCTTTTGCTCAACATAATTTTGAGATCTCTACAGAGTTGGCTAAAGTTAGTATGCAACAGTTCACAACAGCCAATTGTGTACATCTCTTCCCAGTCCTACATTCAGGAATGTTACACTGGTAGCTTGAAATTGCCTGTGGTGGCAGTATTTATACAGTGGAAATTAACAAATGCTACACAAACTAGATTTTATTTTATTTTCGGAAAATCAAAAAAATTAATATTTTACTTCAGGTTGTTTTTCCTTTGTTATGTTATGTTAGTCACCATACAGTACATCATTAGTTTTGATGTGGTGTTCCATTTTTCAGTGTTTACACATAACACCCAGTGCTGCATGCAATACATACCCTCCTTAATACCCATCACCGGGCTAGCCCTTCCACCCATGCCACTCCCCTCTAAAACCCTCAGTTTTTTTCTCAAAGTCCATAGTCTGTCATGGTTTGTCTCCCCCTCCGATTTCTCCCCCTTCATTTTTCCCTTCCTTCTCCTAATGTCCTTTCTCCTGTTCCTCACGTTCCACAAATAAGTGAAACCATATGATAATTGACTTTTTCTACTTGACTTAATTCACTTAGCATAATCTCCTCCAGTCACATCCATGTTGTTGCAAAAGTTGGGTATTCATCCTTTCCTTTTTTTTAAAATTTTTTTATTGTTATGTTAACCACCATACATTACATCATTAGTTTTGTATGTAGTGTTCCATGTTTCATTGTTTGTGCATAACACCCAGTGCTCCATTGAGTACGTGCCCTCTTTAATACCCATCACCAGGCTCTCATCCCCCTACCCCCTCCCCTCTAGAACCCTGTTTGTTTCTGAGTCCATAGTGTCTCATGATTCATCTCCCCCTTCGATTCTGCCCCCCTTAATTTTCCCCTTCCTGCTATCTTCTTTTTTCTTTTTTTGACATATAATGTATTATTTGTTTCAGAGGTACAGGTCTGCAATTCAATAATCTTATACAATTCACAGCACTCACCATAGCACATACCCTCCCCAATGTCTAATCCCCAGCCACCCCATCCCTCCCACCCCCCACCACTCCAGCAACCCTCAGTTTGTTTCCTGAGATTAAGAATTCCTCATATCAGTGAGGTCATATGATACATGTCTTTCTCTGATTGACTTATTTCGCTCAGCATAATACCCTCCAGTTCCATCCACATCATTGAAAATGGCAAGATTTCATTCCTTTTGATGGCTGCTTAATATTGAATTCTATATATATATACCACATTTTCTTTATCCATTCATCTGTCGATGGACATCATGGCTGTTTCCATAGTTTGGCTATTGTGGACATTGCTGATATAGACACTGGGGTGTACATATACCTTCAGATCCCTACATTTGTATCTTTGGGGTAAATACCCAGTAGTGAAATTGCTTGGTCATAAGGTATCTCTGTTTTCAACTTTTTGAGGAACCTCCATACTGTTTTCCAAAATGGCTGCACCAGCTTGCATTCCCACCAACAGTGTAGGAGGGTTCCCCTTTCTCTGCATCCTCGCCAACATCTGTCATTTCCTGACTTGTTAATTTTAGCCATTCTGACTGGTGTGAGGTGGTATCTCATAGAGGTTTTGATTTGGATTTCCCTGATGCCAAGCAATGTTGAGCACTTTTTCATGTGTCTGTTGGCCATTTGGATGTCTTCTTTGGAAAAATGTCTGTTCATGTCTTCTGCCCATTTCTTGATTGGATCATTGGTTCTTTGGGTGTTGAGTTTAAGAAATTCTATATTGTCTGTGCTCCCTTCTCGTCTATGTTGCTTTTAGGCTCGCTCTTTGCTTAGAGGACCCCTTTCAATATTTCTTGTAGGGGTGGTTTCGTGTTTGCAAATTTCTTTAGTTTTTGTTTGTCTTGGAAGCTTTTTATCTATCCTTCTATTTTCAGTGACAGCCTAGCTGGTAATAGTATTCTTGGCTGCATATTTTTCTCATTTAGTGCTCTGAATATATCATGCCAGTCCTTTCTGGCCTGCCAGGTCTCTGTGGATAGGTCTGTTGCCAATCTAATGTTCCTACCATTGTAGGATCATTACAGATTACAGATCTCTTCTCCTGAGCTGCTTTCAGGATTTTCTCTTTGTCTCTGAGACTCATAAGTTTTACTATTAGATGTCGGGGTGTTGACCCGTTTTTATTGATTTTGATGGGGGGCTTCTCTGTTCCTCCTGGATTTTGATGCCTATTTCTTTCCCCAAATTAGGGAAGTTCTCTGCTGTAATTTGCTCCAATATACCTTCTGCCCCTCTCTCTCTTTCTTCTTCTTCTGGGATCCCAATTATTCTAATATTGTTTCATCGTATGGTATTATTTATCTCTCATATTCTGCTCTCGTGATCCAGTAGTTGTTTATCTCTCTTTTTCTTAGCTTCTTTATTTTCCGTTTCCGTTTTCTTAGCTTCTTTATATTTATTTATATTTCCGTTGTTTGGTCTTTTATATCACCAATTCTCTTCTGCCTCATTTATCCTAGCAGTTAGAGCCTCATTTTTTTATAGCACCTCATTAATAGCCTTTGATTTCAACTTGGTTAGATTTTAGTTCTTTTATTTCTGCAGAAAGGGTTTCTCTGATATCTTCCATGCTTTTTTTCAAGCCCAGCTAGTATCTTTAAAATCATCATTCTGAACTCTAGTTCTGACATCTTACTAATGTCCATATTAATTAGGTCCCTGGCACTCGGTACTGCCTCTTGTTCTTTTTTTGATGTGATTTTTTTCCTTGTTTTCATTTATTCCAGAGGAGAATAGATGAATGAGAGAATAAATGCTTATAGGGTAACAACTGTGACCCCAGAAAAATATACACTAAACAAATTCGAAGAGACCTGAATCTGGGGGAAAAGAAAGGGAAAGAAAGAAAAAAAAAAAAGAAAGAAAGAACAAATAACAAACAAACCCCCCAAAAACCAGAATATGATTAGATATGATCAGGCTGGTGCATAGATCAGTGCCATACACTAGATTTTGGGCGTATTTTGGTCTGTTAGAAGAAAGTGCCTCCCAAAATTTTAAATAATGAAAAGCATATATATACAAAAATAAGGGTAAATATGATGAAGGGATGGAATATGACTCTAAAGATGAAAATTATAAAAGATTTTATGAAAGGAATTGATAAGAATTTGGTTGAAAAAAGAAGAGGATTTAAAAGGATAGAACAAAACCACACACTAGAGATTTAGAGTATATCTTGGCCCGCTAGAAGAAACTGTATCCTAAAGTTTTAAAGAGAGAACAACTAATATATACATAGCCAAAAATAAGGTTCAACTACTATGAAGAGATAGAATATGACTCTAAAAATGAAAAATAAAAAATATTTTTTAAAAAAGGGATTGATAAGATGTTGGTTGAAAAAGGGAAAAAGAAAAAAAAGTGAAAGAAAAATACGAAAATTAAAAAAATTAACTTTGAAAGAGTAAAGGATCATGGGAAGAAAGCCGTGTATTCTATGTGCAGTATTCCCCTAGTGCTGGAGTTCTGCCATTGTCATTGATCAGTAAACTTGATCTTGGCTGGCTCTTCTTGCTGATCTTCTGGGGGACGGGCCTGTTGCCGTGGTTCTCAAATGTCTTTAGAATTACCCTGCCCTTTACGGGTCCAGGCTAAGGAATCTGCTCGGGTTTGCTCTCGTGAGGTTTTGTTCCCTGCAAGCTTTTTGTACAGCTTTGGAGGACTAGAGTGAAAATCTTGGCCTCCCAATCTCCACCCTGCTGGAGCCGAGAACTCGGGACCCCACTCCTCAGTGAGCCCCCAGAAAAAAGCAGTCACTCAGGCCTGTCTCCCTGGTCTCCAGCCGCACTCTGTGCTCACCTGGCCTGTGACCAAGCATTTCTCTCTCTGACACACGACCCCGTGTGTAGTCTCCAAACCCAGTAGATTCCTGTGGTGTGCTCCTGCACCGCTCCTCCCTGGGGAGGAAGGAGAGTCTCCCTGATTTGCCCCTTGTTGGATCCCTGCTGGAAAAACAGTGGCCCGACTGTGCCTTGGATCACGGTTTCTGGCAACCCTGAGCTCAGAGCCCACTCCTCGGCTCCGTCTCTGCAGCTGGCTTCCCCGCTCCGATACCTGGGACCTCTGCCACACTCAGGCACCCCCAGTCTTTCTGTGACCCCGAGGATCCTGAGCCACACTGTCCCAGCAAGGGTTCTACCCCCAGCTTTAGCCACTGGAGCAACGTCCCTCAGCAGAGCCGACTTCTAAAATTTCCAATTTTGTGCTCTGCTGCTCTGTCACTTGCCAGTAGCGGCTGATGGAGGCCCCCTCCACCACCGTCTATCTTCCTGAGAGTCGCCTCAATTTCTTTTACAAGTGTTCTATAGTTTTCAGAGTGCACATGCTTTACCTCTTTGATTAGATTTATTCCCAGGTATCTTATGGTTTTTGGTGCAATTGTAAATGGAATCAAGTCCTTAATTTCTCTTTCTTCTGTCTCTTTGTTAGTGTATAGAAATGTAAGTGATTTCTGTGTGTTGACTTTATATTCTGCCACATTCCTGAATTGCTGTATGAGTTCTACCAATTTTGTGCTGGAGTCTTTGGGTTTTCCATATAAAGTATCATGCCATCTGAGAAGAGTGAGAGTTTGACTTTGCTGATTTGGATGCCTTTTATTTTTTTTCATTGTCTGATTGCTGAGCTAGGACTTCTAGTACTATGTTGACCAACAGTGATGATAATGGACATCCCTGCCGTGTTCCTGACCTTAGGGGAAAAGCTCTCAGTTTTTCTCTGTTGAGGATTATCCTCACTGTGGTCTTTTCGTATATGACTTTTATGGTATTGGGATATGTTCCCTGTATTCGTACACTGTAGAGAGTTTTAGTCAAGAAAGGATGCTGTATTTTGTCAAATGCTTTTTCTGCATCAATTGAGAGTATCACATGGTCCTCTTCTTTTAATAATGTAGTGTATCATATTGTTTGATTTACAGATATTGAACCTCCCTTGCAGACCAGGAAAAATCCCACTTGGTCTTTGTGAATAATCCTTTTAATGTACTGTTGGTTTCTATTGGCTAGTATTTTGGTGAGAGTTTTGGCATCCGTGTTCATCAGGGATATTGGTCTCTAATTCTCCTTTTTGGTAAGGTCTTTGTCTCGTGTTGGGATCAAGGTAATGCTGTCCTCATAAAATGAGTTTTGAAGTTTTCCTTCCATTTCTATTTTTTGTAAGAGCTCCAGAGGAAGAGGTTTGAGTTCTTTAAAAGTTTGGTAGAATTCACCTGGAAAACCATCCAGTCCTAGAGTCTTGTTTGTTGGGAGGTGTTTGATTACTGCTTCTATTTCCTTACTGGTTATTGGTCGTTCAGATTGTCTGTTTCTTCCTGTTTTCAGTTTTGGTAGTTCATAAGTTTTGAGCAATGCATCCTTTTCTTCCAGATTGCCTAATTTGTTTTCATATAGTTGTTCATACTCTGTTCTTATAGTTGTTTGTATTTATTCAGTGTTGCATGTAATCTCTTTTTCTTTTTAATTTTTTAATTTAAATGCAGTTAGCAAACATATAGTACATCATTAGTTTAAGATGTACCGTTGAACAATCTTTGAGTTGTGTATAATACCCCATGCTCAGCACATCACATTTCTTTCATTTATGATTTTATTTATTTCCATCCTTTCTCTTTTCTTTTTCATAAGTCTGGCTAGGGGTTTATCAGTTTTATTAATTCTTTCAAAGAACAAGCTCCTGTTTTCTTTGATCTGCTCTACGGTTCTTTTGGTTTCTATTTCATTGATTGCTCTTCTAATCTTTATTAATTCTCTTCTCCTGCTGGATTTAGGCTTTATTTGCTGTTTGTTCTCCAGCTCCTTTAGGTGTAACGTTAGGTTATGTATTTGAGACTTGTTTCTTGAGAAAGGCTTTTATTGCTATATACTTCCCTCTTAGGACCACCTTCGCTGAATCCCAAAGGTTTTGAATAGTTGTGTTTTCATTTCATTTGCTTCCGTGAATTTTTTAAATTCTTTAATTTCCTGGTTGACCCATTCATTCTTTGATAGGATGCTCTTTAACCTTGAGGTATTTGTGTTCCTTCCTAATTTTCTCTTGTCATTGAGTTCACGTTTCAAAGCATTGTGGTCTTACAGTATGCAGGGAATAGTTCCATTCTTTTTGTGCCAGTTGAGATCTGATTTGTGACCCGGTGTATAGAACCACTATATGATCTCTTCTGGAGCATGTTCCATGTGCACTCGAGAAGAATGTGTATTCTGTTGCTTTATGATGGAATGCCCTGAATATATGTGTGAATTCTATCTGCTCCAGTGTGTCATTCAAAGCCCTTTTTTCCTTGTTGATCTTCTGCTTAGATGATCTGTTCATTGAAGTGAGTGGTGTTAACCTCCCCTACTGTTATTGTATTATTACCAATGTGTTTCTGTAATTTTGTTATTAATTGGTTTATATAATTGGCTGTTCCCAAGTTAGGGGCATAAATATTTACAATTGTTAGATCTTCTTGTTGGTTAGCGTCTATAATTATGATATAGTGTCTCTCTTCATCTTTTATTACAGTCTTTGGTTTACTATCCCAACTTTTTTTTTTAATTTTTTTTTAGGATTTTATTTTTTTTGACAGAGAGATAGAGAGCACAAGTAGGCAGAGAGGCAGGCAGAGGGAGAAGGAGAAGCAGGCTCCCCGCTGAGCAGGGAGCCCGACATGGGGCTCGATACCAGGACCGTGGGATCATTATTTGAGCCGAAGGCAGCCACTTAACCGACTGTGCCACCCAGGCACCCCGCTATTCCAACTTTTTTTTTTTTATCCCTTAGCATGATAAATGGTTCTCCACCTCAATCTGGAGGTGTGTTTGGGTATAAAATTAGTCTCTTGTAGATAGCATATTAATGAGTCTTGTTTTTTTATCCAAATGATACCCTGGGTCTTTTGATTGGAGCATTTAGCCCATTTTCACTCGGAGCAACTATTAAAGATTATTTTATTGCCATTGTATTACCTGTAAAATTACTGTTTCTTTATATTTTCTGTTTCTTTCTGGTCTTTGTTACCTTTGGGCTCTCTCTTTGCTTACAGGATCCCCTTTAATATTTCTTGCTGAGCTGGTTTAGTGATGACAAATTCTTTTAGTTTCTGTTTGTCCTGGAATCTCTGTATCTCTCCTATTTTGAATGACAGCCTTGTTGGATAAAGTATTCTTGGCTGCATATTTTCCTCATGTAGAACCCCGAATATATCATGCCAATCCTTTCTGCCTTGTCAGGTCTCCGTGGATAGGTCTGCTACCGGTTGTATGTTTTTACCCTTGTAGGTTACAGACCTCTTGTGATCTGCTTTCAGAATTTTCTGTTTATCTCTGAAATTTACAAGCTTCACAATTATATGTTGAGGTGTTAACTTATTTTTATTGATTTTGAGTTGCCCAGGAGTCTCCTTCCATTTTGAATGACAACCTTGTTGGATAAAGTATTCTTGGCTGCATATTTTCCTCATGTAGAACCCTGAATATATCATGCCAGTCCTTTCTGCCCTGTCAGGTCTCCATGGATAGGTCTGCTACCGGCTGTATGTTTCTACCCTTGTAGGTTACGGACCTCTTGTGAGCTGCTTTCAGAATTTTCTCTGTCTCTCTGAAATTTGCAAGCTTCACAATTATATGTTGAGGTGTTAACTTATTTATTTATTTTTTTGGTATTAAATTTATTTTTATTGATTTTGAGAGGGGGCTTCTCTGTGCCTCCTGGACTTGAATGTCTGTTTCCCTCCCCAGATTAGGAACTTCTCAGCCGTAATCTGTTTATATAAATCTTCTATCGCTTCTCTCTTTCCTCTTCTTACAACCCCAATTATTCTAATATTGTTTTGCTTAATGGTATTGCTGATATCTCAAATTCTCCCCCTCGTGATCCAGTAGTTGTTTATCTCTCTTTTTCTCATCTTCCTTATTCTTCGTCATTTTGTCTTTTATATCACTGACTCTTCTGTCTCATTCATCCTAACAGAGCCTCCCTTTTTCATTGCGTTTCAGTAATAGCCTTTTTGATTTTGACCTGATTAGATTTTAGTTCTTTTATTTCTCCAGGAAGGGATTCTCTAGTGTCTTCTGTGCTTTTTTCAAGCCCAGCTACTATCTTTATAATTGTTGTTTTGAATTCTATTTCTGGCATCTTACTTATAACCATTATGATTAAATCCCTGGAAGTGAGTACTGCCTGTTTTGGGGTGTAAGTTCTTCGGTTTTATGTGACGAAAAGAATAGGTCCAAGAGAGGGAAAATACAAAAATAGGAATAACACCAGAAAAATATATACTACACAAATCGGAAGATTACAGAAACTAAAAAGAAAAGAAAGAAAAGAAAATGAGAAAAAAATCAAACAAGAAGTTGAAGAGAATAGAATAATAAACTAGATACTGTATTTGTGTATTTTGGTCTGTTTGTTAGAGGAAACTGGAGCCCAAAAAGGAAAAACTTATATTTATGTGTGTATATATATATATATATATATATATATGTATGTGTGTGTGTTTATATATGTATGTACGTATATATACACACATACAAAAATGAAGTTGAATACAATGAAAAGAAGCTAAAAATGGAAAATATATATATATAAACCATGAGTGTAAAAATGAAAATACTTAAAAGACTTAAAAATAATTTATAAAATAAGCAAATAGCTGAGAAGAAAAATAAAATATAAACTGAAGGACTAAAGGAATATAAGAAAAAAACATGAATGCTATATAGTTCTTTTCCCTTGAGCTGGAATTTTATGATTCTGTATGATTGATAAACTTGGTATTAGTAGGAAGTTCCTGCTGGCCTTCTGGAGGAGGGGCCTGTTGTGCTGATTTTCAGTTGTCTTTGCCCAAGCGGAATTGCACTACCTTTGCCAGGGGCCAGGTCGTGTTTGCAGCTCCAGAGATGGTGTGGGAGATGAAACTGGCAGCATCCTAATCTCTAGCCCAGGAGTTCACGGTTCGTGCCCCCCACTCTTCAGTGAGCCCTCACAGAAAAGCTGTCAATCACTCTTGTCTCACCTGGCTTCCCTCCAAACTCTGTGTTCACCCAGCCTGTTACTGAGCATTTTTATCTCAGGCACAGGACCCTCTTTTGAGTCCCCAAACTTTGCAAACTCTTCTGGCCCTCACCTGTGCCACTCCTCCTGAGGGAGGGAGGGGGTTCTCCCAGGGGTTCTGCCTCTTGCTGTGTTCCTGCTTGGAGAGTGGTTGCACATCCATGCCATGGTTCATGGTTTATGGCAATACCGAGCAGAATGTTGCACCTGGGCTTGCTGCTTGCAGCTGGTTTCTCTGCTCCAATACCTGAGAACTCTGACACCCTCAGGCACCACCATTCTTTTTGTGATCCCGGGGATCCTGAGACCACGCTGTCCCACCTGCTTTGCCTCCTGAGCACCTTTCAGGCAAACTTCTAAAAATTCTGATTTTGTGCTCTGCTGCTTGTAACACTTTCCAGTAACTGGCTTACGGAGGCTCCCTTCCCCCACAGTTTATTTTCTGATATATTGCCTCAGACTCACATCTCTGCACCTCCTACCTTTCAAAAAGTGGTCGCTTTTCTATTTGTAGAATTGCAGCAATTATTTTCTCAGATCTCCTGTTGATTTTGCAGGTGTTCAGAATGATTTCATGACTATCTAGCTGATTTCCTGGGACCAGATGAAATTAGGATCCCCTACTCTGCCATCTTATCTCTCTCCTAAATGTACATTCTTTTAAAAAAATACTCATTGATGTATTGATGACATACAATGGTATATTAGTTTCAGGTGTATGACATAATGATTCGATAATTCTGTACATTACTCAGTGTTTATCATGATAATGTAGTCACCATTTGTCACCATACAATGATTTTACAGCATTATTGACTATTCTATAATGTACTTTTCATCTTTGACTTATTTATTTTATAACTGGAAGATTTTCCTCTTAATTCCGTTCAGCTCTTTTCTCATCTTTCCACTCCCTCTCCTTTCAAACACCAATTAATTCTCTTTATTTATGAGTTCTATTTCTATTTTTATGTTTGTTCTTTGGTTTTTTTTTAGATTCCACATGTAAGTGAAATCATATGATATTTTTCTTTGTCAGACCTACTTCACTTAGGTCATACCCTTTAGATCTATTCATGTTGTTGCAAATGGCAAGATCTCATTCTTTTTTTTATGGTTTAGTAATATTCCTTTGTATATATATACACCATATTTTCTATGCATTCATCTATCAGTTTCTACTTCAGTTCTTTTTATATGTTGGCTATTGTAAATAATGCTACAACAAAAATAGTGTGCACATATCTTTTCAAATTAGTGTTTTTATTTTCTTTGGATAAATACCCAGTAGTGGAATTATTGGATCACGATACATTTCTATTTTAATTTTCTGAGGAGCCTCCATACTGTTTTCCATAGTGGTTGTACCAGTTTACATTCCCACCAACACCATTTATTCAAAAGACTATCTTTTCCTCATTGTATATTCTTGCCTTCTTTGTTGTTGATTAATTGACTGTATAAGTGTAGGTTTATTTCTGGGCTCTCTTGTTCCATTGATCTATGTGTCTGTTTTTGTGCCAGTGTTATATTGTTTTGATTACTATAGCTTTATAATATAGTATGAAATTATGAGTCCTGACTCCTCACGCTTTGTTCCTTCTCAAGAGTACTTGGTTATTTGGGACCATATGTGGTTCCATACAACTTTTAGAATTATTTGTTTTAGTCCTGTGAAAAACACTATTTGTATTTTCTTGATAAAGCTTGCAATGAATCTATAGATTCAATATTGTTTTAACAATATTAATTATTGCAACCCATAGCATCGTATATCTTTCTATTTGTGTTGTCTTCAGCTTCTTTTATCAATTTCTTAAACTTTTTTAGAGTATAGGTCTTTGACTTCCTTGGGTAAGTTTATTTCTAGGTATTTTTTTGGTACAGTTGTAAATGTTTTTTTTTTTTAATTTTCTGTTTTTGCTATTTTATTATTAGTGTATAGAAATACAACAGGTTTCTGTATATTAATTTTGTATCTTGAAACTTTACTGAATTCACTTTCTAATAGTTTGTGGTGGAGTCTTTGGGTTTTCTATATATATTATTACTTCATCTGCAAATAGTAGAAGTTACTTTTTCCTTACCAATTTGGATGCCTTTTAGTTTTTTCTCTTGTTTGATTGCTGTGGCTGGGACTTCAGTAGTATGTTGAATAAAAGTGGTAAAAGTGAACATTCTTGCCTTGTCCCTGATCTTAAAGGGAAAGCTTTCCATTTTTTCACCATTGATTATGATGTTAGGTGTGAGGGTTTCTTTTTTTTTTTTTTATGGCCTCTATTATGTTGAGATTTTCTCTCTAAACCCACTTCATTGAGAGTTTTTTTTTTAATCATGAATGGATGTTATATTTTGTCAAATGCTTTTTGTGCATCTATCAAGAGCATTATATGATTTTTATCCTTCTTGTTAATGTAATGTATATCACATTGATTTGCAAATATTAAACCATCCTTGCATCCTTGAAATAAATCCCACTTGCTCATGATGAACGATCCTTTTTATTTTTTATTTATTTATTGATGAATTTCGCTTCCTAATATTTTGTTGACATTTTCCTATCTGTATTCGTCAGGGATATTGGCCTATAGTTTTCATTCTTTGTAGTGTTTTTGGTTTGGTATCAGGGTAATGAGGGCCTCATAGAATGAATTTTTAAGTTTTCCTTTCTCTTCTATTTTTTGGGGTAGTTTGAAAAGAATGGATATTAACTCTTCTTTAGATGTTTGGTAGAGGATGTGGATATAAGAGGGAAACCCTCTTATACTGTTGGTGGGAATGCAAGCTGGTACAGCCACCCTGGAAAACAGTATGGAGTTTCCTCAAGATGTTAAAAATAGAGCTTTCCTGTGACCCAGCAATTGCACTAGTAGGTATTTACCTCAAAGATACAGATGTAGTGAAAAGAAGGGGCACATGCACTCCAATGATCCTAGTAGCAATGTCCACAATAGCCCAACTGTGGAAGGAGCCAAGATGTTTTTCAGCAGGTGAATGGATAAAGATGTGGTTCATTTACACAATGGAATATTATTCAGCCATCAGAATGGATGAATACCTACCATTTGTATCTACATGGATGGAACTAGAGGGGATTATGCTAAGTGAAATAAGTCAAGCAGAGAAAGACAATTATCATACTCTTTCACTCATATGTGGAATATAAGGAACAGCGTGGAGGATCATAGGGGAAGGGCAGGAAAACTAAATGGGAAGAAATCAGAGAGGGAGACAAACCATGAGAAACTGTGGACTCCGGGAAACAAACTGAGGGTTGCAGAGGGGGTGGGGGGTGGAGAGATGGGGTAACAGGGTGATGGGTATTAAGGAGGTCACATGTTGTGATGACCACTGGGTATTATACATAACTAATGAATCGTTGAATACTACATCAAAATTTAATGATGGCTAATTGAACATAATTAAAATTAAAAAATTGGAAAAAAAATCAAATGCCTCTTTTGCTGCCTTAAAAAAAATGCTTGGTAGAATTCATTTGTGAATCCATTGGGTCTTGAACTTTTGTTTCTTGGGAGTTTTTTGATTACTGATTCATTTTCATTACTTGTAATCAGTCTGTGCAAATTTTCTATTTCTTCCTGATTGAGTTTTGGAAGATTGTTTTTGGGAATTCATCTATTTCTTTAAGGTTGTCCAATTTGTTGAGATGTAATATTTCATAGTATACTCATACAATTCTTTGAGCTTCTGTGGTATCAGTTATTTTTTCTCTCTCATTTCTGATTTTACTTATTTGCTTTTTTTTCTTGATAAATCTGGCTAAAGGTTTATCAATTTTGTTTATCTTTTAAATAATTAGCTCCTGGTTTCATTGATCTTTTCTTTAGTGTCCATTTCATTTATTCCCACTCTAATCTTTATTTCCTTCTTACTACTAACTTTGGTCTTTGTCCTTCTTTTTCTAATTCCTTTAGGTATAAGCTTAGATTGTTTATTTGAGATTTTTCTTGTTTCTTGAGGTAGGTCTGTATTGCTTTAAAATTCCCTCTTAGTTTGGGTTTTTCTGCATCCCAAAGATTTGGGACCATTGTATTTCCATTTCCATTTGCTTCCATGTATTTTATTATTTCTTCTTTGATTTTTTTTCACAGACCCATTAGTTGTTTAGGAGCATATTATTTAACCCTATGTGTTTGTGTTTTTTCCAGCTTTTTTTCCTTATAATTGATGTTGGAAGAGATGTCTGCTATGATTTCATTCTTCTTAAATTTATTGAGAATTGTTTTGTGGGCTAACATTTGATCTGTCCTGGAGAATGTTCCATGTGCACTTGAAAAGAATTCATTCTATTTTAGGATGGAATGTTCTGTATATATCTGTTAGGTTCATCTGATCTAATGTGTCATTCAAAGCCATTGTTTCTTTGTTGATTTTCTGTCTGGATGATCTATCCATTGATGTAAGTGGAGTGTTAAAGTCCCCCTGTTATTATTGTATTACTCTCAATTTCTCTCTTTACATCTGTTAATATTTCTTTTATGTATTTAGGTGATCTGGTGTTGAGGGCATAGATATTAATTTAACAGTTGTTATATCCTGTTGGATTGATATCTTTAATATTATGTAATATCCTTATGTCTTGTGCTACAGTGTTTGTTTTAAAGTGTGATTTGTCTGATATAAGTATTGCTATTTTTTCTCCCATTTACATGTATTATCTTTTCCCATCTTTTCACTTTCAGTCTATATGTACCCTTAGGTCTGCAATAAGCCTCTTGTAGGCAGTTATATAGACAGGTCTTTTTATTTTTTTTTTTTAAGGATTTTATTTATTTGACAGAGAGAGATAGTGAGAGCAGGAACACAAGCAGGGGGAGTGAGAGAGGGAGAAGCAGGCCTCCCATCGAGTGGGGAGCCCAACGCAGGGCTCGATCCCAGAACCCTGGGACCATGACCCGAACTGAAGGCAGATGCTTAACAACTGAGCCACCCAGGCGCCCCAGGTCTTGTTTTTTTACCCATCTAGTTATCCTGTGTTTTTTGATTAGAGCATTTAGTATGTTTACATTAAATGTAATTATTGATGTGTATTTACATATTGCCATTTTGTTAATTATTTTCTGGTTGTTTTTGTAGTTCTTCTCTGTTGCTTTTTTATTCTCTTGTTCTCTTCCCTTACAGTTTCAATGGCTTTCTTTAGTGTTGTGCTTGAATTCCTTTCTCTTTATCTTTTTGTATGTCTATTACAGGTTTTTGTTTTGTGGTTGCCATTGGGTTCATATATAACATTCTCTGTATATAGGAATCTATATTAAGTTGGTCATTTAAGTTCAAGGACATTCTAAAAAGCACTACGTTTTTATTCCTCCCTCCATGTTTTATGTATTTGACATCATATATTACATCTTTTTATTTTGTGTATCCCTTGACTAATTTCTAGGTATAATTGATTTTTCTACTTTTGTATTTTAACCTCTGTACTGGCTTTATAAGTGATTAATCTACTACCTTTACTATATGTTTGCTTTTACCACTGAAATATTTTCCTCTAATAATTTTCTTTTCTAGTTATGGCCTTTTCTTTCCACTTAAAGAATTCCATTTCAACATTTCTTATAACACTGGATTAGTAATGATGAATTCCTTTAACTTTTGTTTGTTTAAGAAATTTCTTATCTCTTTCTATTCTGAATGATAACCTTGTTGGATAGTTATTCTTGGTTGTAGGTTTTTCCCTTTCAGCATTTTGAATATATCATGCTACTTTCTACTGACCTGCAAAGTTTCTGTTGGAATAGCCTTATGAGGTTTCCCTTGCATGTAATTGTTTTTCTTCTGCTGCTTTTAAGAATCTGTCTTTATTGTTAATTTTTGCCATATTAATTATTATGTTTTTGGTGTGGACCTCTTTGGGTTCATCTTGTTTGGCCTCTTTGATTCCTGGACCTGGATGTCTGTTTTCTTTCCCAGATTAGGGAAGTTTTCAGCTATTATTTCTTCAGTAAGTTTTCTGCCCCCTTTTTTCTCTCTTCTCCTTCTGGGATCTCTGTAATGTGAATGTAACATTTGATGATATCAAAGAGGTCCCTTAACCTGCTCTCTTTTTTTTTTGGTTATTTGTTTTGATTTTTAATTTTTCTGTTTAATTTGATTGCATTCTATTACCCTGTCTTGCAGGTTACTGATCTGTTCTGAATCCTCTGACTTGCTGTTGATTCCTTCTAGTGTATTTTTCATTTCACTTATTGTAGTCTTCATCTCTGACTGGTTCTTCTTTACATTTTCTATCTCGTTGAAGTTCTCATTGAGTTCATCCACTTTTTTCTCAAGTCTAGTGAGTATCTTTATGATTATTACTTTGAACTTTATTAGGCATTTTGCTTATATCTGTTCTGTTTAGCTGTCTTTCTGTGATTTTTGTCTTATTCTTTCCTTTGGTACATATTACTCTGTGTCCTCATTTTGTTTAACTCTCTGTGTTTGTGTCTATGTACTAAGTAAGTCAGCTGCACTTCCTGGTCTTGTAAGAAGTGGCCTCCTGTAGTGATGCCTTGCTGGGTCAGTCAGAAGAACGTGCAACTTTTGATTGGGGTCGTGAGTTTGAGCCCCATGTTAGGTGTAGAGATTACTTAAATAAATAAACAAACAAACATTTAAAAAGAAGTGGCTTCCTGTAGAGGTCCTGAGGTCCCTTGTAACACAGTCCCCCCTAGTTGCCAGAACTAGGTGCTGTTCCCTGTGTGGGGTGCATGCACCCTCCAGTTGTGGCTGAGCCATGATTGCTGTGAGTGCAGGGGTGTGTGCATGGGCCCTCAACCTAGCTGGCTGCAGTTAGCCTCTGCTCAGCTTACAGGCATATTGAAGGTCAGGGCTTGTTCACTGTACAGCCAGCTAAGAGGCCTGACTGCAGAAACTATGGACACAGTGGCATGTGGGGTGATCTCTCTCCCACACATCCCTCACCCCCATCCATGGAGTCATTTTGGAGTGTTGTCAGTCCCAAGTGGGACTGCCTGATGGTATGGCAGGGAAGGGGCTGTTTTGGAGGTTTGCCCTCTCATGTAGGCAGGTTGGGTGGGGTGGGTCTACAGGGTAATGCCAGGGCAAGGTCCATGGTGTTAGCAGGATTGATGAGTGACAGCACTGCCTCTCTAACTGCATGTGACTATTTGCACTGCACTCACAGCAATCATGGCTCAGCCACAACTGGAGGGTGCATGCACCCCACACAGGGGACACCCCTGGAGCACCTAGTTCCGGTGACTAGGGGGGATTGTGTTACAGGGCACCTCAGGACCTCTTTTCTTACCTGGGGGAGGGTAAGAAAAATGGTGCTTGTTAGCACTTTTATCCCTGGAGGAATTTGTGTATCCTTGCCCTTCTGGCAAAGGTCGTAAGAGTAGTAAATAAATCTTCCCAGGCACTTTTCAGAATGCTACTTCTATGCTCTGTCTTGCAAGGACCAAGCTATTTAGCATGCTGGCTCTTTAGGGGCACGGACATGGTTTCCTATCACTTTCTTGCTCTCCTGGGGTTATAAACCCTGTTGATTTTTAAAGCTCCTGGAGTTAAGCCCCACTGATTTTCAAAGCCAGATATTATGGAGACTTGTCTTCCCATGTGGGTCCCCAGGGCCAGGGTGTAGTTACTGATCCCCTCACTCCTCTGTGCTTGTGATGTCCCTCCCATTTGTGGTTAGTTTTGCCAGGGCTTTGGTTCCTGTTTGCATGTCTGCCCCTCCTACCCTTTTCAATAGGTGGCCTTCTCTCTGATTACCTATAGAAGATCTGTTCAGCCAGTCTCCATGTCATTTTCAGTGAGTTGCATGAGTTAGTTAGATGGAGTTGTTGCCTTGGTGTCCATGGGATGAGGTGAGCTCAGGATCCTCCTGCTCCACCATCTTAAAAATACATTCTTCATCTATAAATTTCCTTCAAAATACTGCTTTGGCTGCATCCCACCATTTTTTATTATTGTATTATTTTTTCTTCCATGTTTCCATCTCTCCTAATCTGAATGTTATAAAGTCTATTATTTTAGTAGTTACTCTAGAAATTTTCACATTCATTGTTTACTTATCAAAGTCTAAAATCAATCACTATTTTTTTTTTAAGATTTTATTTATTTGACAGAGACACAGCGAGAGAGAGAACACAAGCTTGGAGAGTGAGAGAGGGAGAAGCAGGCTTCCTGCTGAGCAGGGAGCCTGATATGGGGCTCGAACCCAGGACCCTGGGATCATGACCTGAGCTGAAGGCAGACGCTTAACAACTGAGTCCAGCTCCCCAATCAATCACTATTTTTACCCTCTTCCTGATTAATGCAAAGACCTTGGAATACTTTTAACTTTGTTTTTTGCCCAGTTTATTTCCCATTGTTGTAATGTATTTTAATTCTATCTTCTTTTTAAAGTCCACAAAGTGGTCTCCAGGGTGGCTCAGTCAGTTAAGCGTCTACGTTCGGCTCATGTCTTGATCCCAGGGTCCGGGGATCAAGCCCCATGTCGGTCTCTCTGCTTAGTGGGAAGTCTACTTCTCCCTCTCCCTGTCCCTCTGCCCCCTCCCGTTTCGGTTGTGCTCTGTCTCGCTCTCAAATAAATAAAATATTTTTTAAAAAATAAAGTCCACAAAGCATTTTTATCATTATTTTATGCCATGACTTATATAGATTATATAACAACACTTTTTTACTCTTTAACTGTCTCTGATCTTCAGGCAAAGATGACTGTCCTTCCATCTGAAGTATATCCTTTAGAATTTCCTTTAGGTGGGGTTCTGTTCATCACAAATATTGAGTTTTTATTACTCTGAAATATTTTTATTTTTATCTTCATTTATGAAAGGTGTTTTTGCTCTGAATGGAAACTTACATTGATTGTTATTTTTTAAGTATGTTAACTATATTCCATTGTCTGTTGGCCTGCATTGTTGCTGTTGAGGAGTTAACTGTAAATCTTTTTTAATTTTTGTATTTTTCATATCTAGAAGTTCTCTTTAGTTCCTTTTTACAACTGCTTTGTTGTTTATAGTCTTTTTTTAACACATGTTTTCAGTTTCTTTTCACTAAACATTGTATTTTGTATGTTCTGTAATTCCTATATCGGTAGTTTTGAGGGACCAGATTTTTTCCCTGGCCCTCATAGTACTTTATTTTTCTTTATATTTTGTTAATCTTTGACTGTGAACTAAGTTTTTGTCACTGTATCAGTGGGAATTTTTTAAGATCTAGGTGTAAGCTACATTTCCTTAGAGATTTGATTTTTTTTTCTCTTTGAGTACCAGACAACAAATTTGGCATGAGACTACATTAAACTTGTTTTTTCTTAGTGTGATGTTTTTCCAATCACCCAGAAATGTGAATGTGGGCAATAAATCCAAGTGAGAGTCAGCTTGTAGTTACAAATTCTTAGGAGAGATTTTTTTTTTTCCATCTCCCACTTCTATTATGAAGATAATTTTTCTTACAGCCCCCCAGTTGGGAACAGGGGAAGGGACTGTTGTTTTTGGCACAGTGTGGGCTTTCAGCGTCCCAGCTTTGTATTTAGGAAGCCAGATTCTACCAGCCCACCAGTACCTCCATTTAGTAAAAGATTTAGTCTTCAAAACTGTAAGCACATTTGAAAAAATTTGAATTTTATGAAGAATATCTAACATTATTTGTTCAAATATGATCAATATACATAAATGACAAATCACAAATGAAAGGTTTTTTAGTTATTTAAAATGAACCAGGACTACTTGATCAGGTAATTTGTTCTATCTGTAATATCAAGGTAGTTATAGTGTGATCCCTCAGCCAAAAATATAAAAGTAGGCTTTTTCCATAAAAGAGAAAGTTCCGATGTTGCCAAAGTGGTGTTCTTACTGTATATTTGTTTTGCAGATTACAATGTGAGAGTACAAACAGCCAGTGTCACACATCATGCCTCAGTTTTCATTTAGAGCCCAGGAATTAGTCATATATCGGTACTTTAATATATCTTTTTCTACAGAAACCGTTCTCTCGAAAAATCACGAGTAAGATAAATTATTATATTTTCCCTCCTTTGTTGTTATTGTTATTTCTCCTTCCCAGACCTTATATTTTTTTTTGGCAGATTTATTGAAATATAATTGATACACCATACAAGTCACCTATTTTAAAGTGTAAAATTCCGTTGCTTTTGGTATATTCACAGACTTGTTCAACTAAGTCATTGTTAGAACATTCACCACTGGAAAAAGAAAGACTGTTAAGAGTCATTCTCAAAACAAAACAAAACCAAAAAAAAAAAAAAAAAAAGTCATTCACCATTTCCCCCAAGCTTTCCAATGCTAAGAAACCATGAACTTACTTTGTGTCTCTATAGATTTCTGGACATTTTGTATAAATTGTATTATACAAGTGTAGTCTTTTCTGGGCAGTTTCTTTCACTTAGTAACATAGTATCAAGTTTTATCAATGTAACATATCTGTTACAAGTTGTCAAATAATATTCTATTATACAGATATGCCACATTTTATTCATTGAGCAATTGATGGACAATTGCAGTGTTTCGGTTATTGGCTATTGTGAATAATGCTGCTATGAACATTCATGTACAAGTTTTTCTGGGGATATATCTTTTCATTTCTCCTGGGTATGTACCTAGAGGTAGAATTGCTGGATCATGTGGTAACTGTAGGTTTAACTTTCTGAGGAACTGCTAGACATTTCCAGTTTCTCCACCTTTTTACCAATACTTTTTTTCATTGTTTTTTTTTATTATGTTATGTTAATCACCATATATTAAATCATTAGTTTTTGATGTAGTGTTCCATGATTCATTGTTTGCATATAACACGCAGTGCTCCGTGCAGAACATGACCTCTTTAATACCCATCACCAGGCTAACCCATCCCCCACCCGTCTCCCCTCTAGAACCCTCAGTTTGTTTTTCAGGTTCCATAGTCTTTCATGGTTCGTCTGTCCCTCCGATATCCCCCCCTTCATTCTTCCCCTCCTGCTATCTAATTTTTTTTTAACATATAATGTATTATTTGCTTCAGAGGTACAGATCTATGATTCAACAGTCCTGCACAATTCACAGTGCTCACCATAGCACATACCTTCCCCAATGTCTTATCACCCAGCCACCCCATCCCTCCCACCCCCCGCCACTCCAGCAACCCTCAGTTTGTTTCTTGAGATTAAGAATTTCTCATATCAGTGAGGTCATATGATACATGTCTTTCTCTGATTGACTTATTTGGCTCAGCATAATACCCTCCAGTTCCATCCACATCGTTGCAAATGGCAAGATCTCATTCTTTTTGATAGCTGAATAATATTCCATCGTATATATATGCCACATCTTCTTTAACCATTCATCTGTCAATGGACATTTTGGCTCTTTCCACAGTTTGGCTATTGTGGACATTGCTGCTATAAACATCAGGGTGCGCATACCCCTTGGGATCCCTACATTTCTATCTTTGGTGTAAATACCGTAGTGCAATTGCTGGATTGTATGGTAGCTCTATTTTCAACTTTTTGAAGAACCTCCATACTGTTTTCCAGAGTGGCTGCACCAGCTTGCATTCCCACCAGAGTGTAGGAGGGTTCCCCTTTCTCCGCAACCCCAACATCTATCATTGCCTGACTTGTTAATTTTAGCCATGCTGACTGGTGTGATGTGATATCTCATTGAGGTTTTGATTTGGATTTGCCTGATGCCGAGGAATGTTGAGCACTTTTTCACGCGTCTGTTGGCAGTTTGGATGTCTTCTTTGGAAAATGTCTGTTCATGTCTTCTGCCCATTTCTTGATTGGATCATTTGTTCTTTAGGTATTGAGTTTAAGAAATTCTTTATAGATTTTGGATACTAGCCCTTTATCTGATATGTCATTTGCAAATACCTTCTTCCATTCTGTCAGTTGTCTTTTGGTTTTGTTGACTGTTTCTTTTGCTGTGCAAAAGCTTTTTATCTTGATGAGGTCCCAGTAGTTCATTTTTGCCCTTCTTTACCTTACCTTTGGCGATGTTTCTACGAAGAAGTTCCTACAGTTGAGGTCGAAGAGGTTGCTGCCTGTGTTCTTTAGGATGTTGATGGACTCCTGTCTCACGTTAAGTTCTTTCAGCCATTTTGAGTCTATTTTTGTGTGTGGTGTAAGGAAATGATCCGGTTTGATTCTTCTGCATGTGGTTGTCTGATTTTTCCAACACCATTGGTTGAAGAGACTGTCTTTTTTTCCATTGGACATTGTTTCCTGCTTTGTCAAAGATTAGTTGGCCATAGAGTTGAGGGTCCATTTCTGGGCTCTCTATTCTCTTCTGTTGATCTATGTGTCTGTTTTTGTGCCAGTACCGTACTGTCTTGATGATGACAGCTTTGTAATAGAGCTGGAAGTCCGGAATTGTGATGCCGCCAGCTTTGCTTTTCTTTTTCAACATTCCTCTGGCTATTCGAGGTCGTTTCTGGTTCCATACAAATTTTAGGATTATTTGTTCCATTTCTTTGAGTAGAGTGGATGGTATTTTGATGGGGAATGCATTGAATGTGTAGATTGCTCTCGGTAGCATTGACATCTTCACAATATTTGTTCTTCCAAATCATGAGCTTGGATTGTTTTTCCATTTCTTTGTGTCTTTCTCAATTTCTTTCATGACTATTTTATAGTTTTTGAGTACAGATTCTTTGCCTCT
Organism: Callorhinus ursinus; assembly: GCF_003265705.2. Taxonomy (NCBI): domain Eukaryota; kingdom Metazoa; phylum Chordata; class Mammalia; order Carnivora; family Otariidae; genus Callorhinus; species Callorhinus ursinus. The sequence continues at coordinate 7,708,054 of NW_027397101.1, read as the reverse complement.
TCGGTTAGATTTTTTTCCTAGGTGTCTTATGATTTTCGGTGCAATTGTAAATGGGATCGACTCCTTAATTTCTCTTTCTTCTGTTTTGTTGTCGGTGTATAGGAATGCCACTGATTTCTGTGCATTAATTTTATATCCTTCCACTTTACTGAGTTCCTGTATGAGTTCTAGCAGTTTTGGGATGGAGTCTTTTGGGTTTTCCACATAAAGTATCATATTATCTGCAAACAGTGAGAATTTGACTTCTTCTTTGCCAATTTAGATGCCTTTTATTTCTTTTTGTTGTTTGATTGCTGTGGCTAGGACTTCTAATACTGTGTTGAATAGCAGTGGTGATAGTAGACATCCCTGCCTTGTTCCTGACCTTAGTGGGAAAGCTCTCAGTTTTTCCCCATTGAGAATGATATTCGCTGGAGGTTTTTCATAGATGGCTTTTATGATATTGAGGTATGTACCCTCTATCCCTATACTCTGAAGAGTTTTGATCAAGAAAGGATGCTGTACTTTGTCAAAAACTTTCTGCATCGATTGAGAGGATCATATGGTTCTTGTTCTTTTTTTTTTTTTTCTTAATGTATTCTATCACATTGATTGATTTGGATGTTGAACCAACAAGGATGTTGAACCAGACTTGCAGCCCAGGGATAAATCCCACTTGGTCGTGGTGAATAATCCTTTTAATATACTGTTGGATCCTATTGGCTAGTATTTTGATGAGAATTTTTGCATCCATGTTCATCAAGGATATTGGTCTGTAATTCTCCTTTTTGGTGGGGTCTTTGGTTTGGGGAGCAAGGGAATGGTGGCCTCATAAAAGGAGTTTGGAAGTTTTCCTTCCATTTTATTTTTTGGAACATTTTCAGAAGAATAGGTATTAATTCATCTTTAAATGTTTGGTAGAATTCCCCTGGGAAGCCATCTAGCCTTGAGATTTTGTTTTTTGGGAGATTTTTTATTACTGCTTCAATTTCCTTAGTGGTAACAGATCTGTTCAGGTTTTCTGTTTCTTCCTGGTTCAGTTTTGATAGTTGATACATCTCTAGGAATGCATCCATTTCTTCCTGGTTATCTAATTTGCTGGCATAGTATGGCTCATAATATGTTCTTATAATTGTTTGTCTTTCTTTGGGGTTGGGTGTGATCTCTCCTCTTTCATTCATGTTTTTGTTGATTTGGGTCATTTCTCTTTTCTTTTTGATGAGTCTGGCCAGGGGTTTATCAATCTTGTTAATTCTTTCAAAGAACCAGCTCCTTGTTTCGTTGATCTGTTCTACTGTTCTTTTGGTTTCTATTTCATTGATTTCTGCCCTGATCTTTATTATTTTTCTTCTTCTGCTGGGTTTCAGCTTTATTTGCTGTTTTTTCTCTAGCTCCTTTAGGTGTAGGATTAGGTTGTGTGTTTGAGACCTTTCTTGTTTCTTGAGAAAGGCTTGTTTGCTATATACTTTCCTCTTAGGACTGCCTTTGCTGTATCCCAAAGATTTTGAACAGTTGTGTTTTCATTTTCATTGGTTTCCATGAATTTTTTTTAATTCTTCTTTAATTTCCTGGTTGATCATTCATTCTTTAGTAGGATGCTCTTTAGCCTCCATGTATTTGAGTTCTTTCCAACTTTCCTCTTGTGATTGAGTTCTAGTTTCAAAGCACTGTGGTCTGAAAATATGCAGGGAATAATCCCAGTCTTTTGGTACCGGTTGAGACCTGATTTGTGACCTAGGATGTGATCAATTCTGGAGAATGTTCCATGGGCACTAGAGAATAATGTGTATTCTTTAGCTTTGGGATGGAATGTTCTGAATATGTCTGTGAAGTCCATTTGGTCTATTGTGTCACTTAAAGTCTTTATTTCCTTGTTGATCTTTTGCTTAGATGATCTGTCCATTTCAGTCAGGGGGGTGTTAAAGTCCCCCACTATTATTGTATTGTTATCGATGTGTTTCTTTGTTTTTGTTGTTAATTGCCTTATATAATGGGCTGCTCCCATGTTAGGGGCATAGATATTTACAATCGTTAGATCTTCTTTCTTGTTGGATAGACCCCTTAAGTAGGATACAGTGTCCTTCCTCATCTCTTATTACAGTCTTTGGTTTAAAATCTAATTTGTCTGACGTACAGATTGCCACCCCAGCTTTCTTTTGGTGTCCATTAGCATGGTAAATGGTTTTCCACTCCTTCACTTTCAATCTGGGGGTGTCTTTGGGTCTAAAATGAGTCCCTTGCAGACAGCATATCGATGGATCTTGTCCTTTTATCCAATCTAATAGTCTGTGTCTTTTGATTGAGGCATGTAACCCGTTACCACCAGAGTAACTATTGAAAGATATAAATTTAGTGCCATTGTTTTGCCTGTAAGGTGACTGTTGCCGTATATTGTCTGTGTTCCTTTCTGGTCTATGTTGCTTTAGGCTCGCTCTTTGCTTAGAGGACCCCTTTCAATATTTCTTGGAGGGCTGGTTTCGTGTTTGCAAATTCCTTTAGTTTTTGATTGTCCTGGAAGGTTTTGTCTCTCCTTCTATTTTCAGTGACAGCCTAGCTGGATATCGTATTCTTGGCTGCATATTTTTTTCATTTAGTGCTCTGAATATATCATACCAGTCCTTTCTGGCCTGCCAGTTCTCTGTGGATAGGTCTGTTGCCAATCTAATGTTTCTACCATTGTAGGTTACAGATCTCTTGTACCAAGCTGCTTTCAGGATTTTCTCTTTGTCTCCAAGACTCATAACTTTACTATTAGATGTTAGGGTGTTGACTTATTTTTATTGATTTTGAGGGGGGTTCTCTGTGCCTCCTGGATTTTGTTGCCTGTTTCATTCCCCACATTAGGGAAGTTCTCTGCTATATTTTGCTCCAATATACTTTCTGCCCCTCTCTCTCTCTCTTCTTCTTCTGGGATCCCAGTTATTCTAATCTTGTTTCGTCTTATGGTATCACTTATCTTTCTAATTCTGCCTTCGTGATCTAATAGTTTATCTGTCTTTTTCTCAGCTTCTTTATTTTCCATCATTTGTTCTTCTATATCACTAATTCTCTCTTCTGCCTCATTTATCCTAGTAGTTATAGCCTCCACTTTTGATTGTACCTCATTAATAGCCTTTTTGATATCGACTTGGTTCGATTTTAGTTCTTTCATTTCTGCAGAAAGGGTTTCTCTAATAACTTCTATTTTTTTTCAAGCCCAGCTAGTATCTTTAAAATCATCATTCTGAGTTCTAGTTCCGACATCGTACTAATGTCCATATTGAGTACGTCCCTGGCAGTCGGTACTGCCTCTTGTTCTTTTTCTGAGGTGATTTTTTCCGTCTTGTTATTTTTTCCAGAGGAGAATAGATGAATGAGAGAACAAAATGTTAACGGGGTACCAATGTCCCCAGAAAATATACTCTAAACAAATCGGAAAAGACCTAAAACCGGGAGAAAAGAAAGTGAAAGAAAGAAAAAACACAAAGAAAAAGACAAAAACAAACCAGAACAGAACAAAACAAAAAAAAAAGAATATGATCAAATATGATCAGGCTGGTGCATAGATCAGTGCCACACACTAGATTTTGGGTGTATTTTGGTCTGTTAGAATAAAGTACCTCCCAAAATTTTAAAGAAAGAAAAACTTATATAGGTACAAAAATAAGGGTTAATACGTTGAGGGATGGAATATGACTGTAAAGATGAAATTATAAAAGATTTTATAAAAGGAATTGATAAGTTGCTTGAAAAAAGAAAGAAGAGAATTAAAAAAAAGGGGGGGGAGAGAATGTGATCAGGCAGGAGACTAGAACAAAGCCATACACTAGAGATTTAGGGTATATTTTGATCTGTTAGAAGAAACTGTATCTCAAAATTTTAAAGAGAGATCAACTTATGTATATTTGCCAAAAATAAGGGTTACTACTGTGAAGGGGTAGAATATGACTCAAAAAATATACATAAAAATGGTTTTTAAAAAAGGGATTGATAAGATGTTGGTTGAAAAAGAGAAAAAGAAAAATTTTAAAAAAAGTTAAAAAAATTAACTTTGAAGGAGTAAAGAATCATGGTAGAAAAGCCATGAATTCTATGTGCACTATTCCCCTATCTCTGGAGTTCTGCCGTTCTCCTTGATTGGTAAACTTGCTCTTGGCTGGCAGTTCTTGCTGATCTTCTGGGGGAGGGGCCTATTGCCGTGCTTCTCAGATGTCTTTGCCGGAGGTGGAATTGCCCTGCCCTTGTGGTCCCGGCTAAGTAATCTGCTCAGTTTTGCTCTCGGGAGCTTTTGTTCCCTGCAAGTTTTCATTTGGCTTTGGAGGACAAGAGTGAAAATGGTGGCCTCCCAAACTCCACCCCAGAGGAGCCAAGAACTTGGGGCCCCACTCCTCAGTGCTCCCCCAGAGAAAAGCAGTCAGTCACTCCCTTCTCCTCGGTTTCTGGCTGCGCTCCATTCTCACCCGGCCTGTGACCGAGCTTTTCTATCTCTGTCACCTGACCCCATGTGGATTCTCCAAACCCAGCAGATCCCTGCGGTGCGCTCCTGTGCCGCTCCTCCTGGGGGAGGAGGGGGAGTCTCCCTGGATCTGCCCCTTGTTGGGTCCCTGCTGGAACAGCAAGGGCCCGAGTGTGCTGTGGATTAGGGTTTATGGCTACCCTGAGCTGAGAGCCCACTCCTTGGCTCTGTCTCTGCGCTGGCTTGCCTGCTCCAATACCTGGGAGCTCTGCCACACTCAGGTAGCCCTGGTCTTTCTGTGACCCCAAGGGTTCTCAGACCACAGTCACGTGAGGGTTCCACCCCCCACTTAGCCACTGGAGTGTCGTCCCTCAGTGGAGCCGACTTCTAAAAGTTTTGATTTTGTGCTCCGCGGCTCTATTACTTGCTAGAAGCACTGGACAGAGACCCCTTCCCCCGCCCTCTATCCTCCCGAATATTGCCTGGGATTTACTTTTCCGCACCACTTACTTCCAGAAAGTGGTCGCTTTTCTGTTCAGAGAGTTGTTGCTATTCTTTTCTTTGATCTCCTGTTGAGTTCGTAGGTGTTCAGAATGGTTTGATCCCTATCCAGCTGAATTCCTGGGACCAGACGAAATCCAGGTCTCCTACACCTCTGCCATCCAGCTCCGCCCCCCCTTACGAATACTTTCTATCTCTCTTATTATAGTCATCTTAGTGGGTATGAATAGCTGTCTTCTAGTGGCTTTGATTTACATTTCTCTAATGGATAATAATGTTGAACATTATTTTCATGTGCTTATTGTTCATTTTTATATCTTCTTTGGAGAAATGTCAATTCAGATCCTTTATGCATTTTTGTTTTTATTACAATTTTTTTAAAAAATTTTATTTGTATTCAACTTAACTAACATATGTTGTATTATTAGTTTCAAAGTAGAATTTACTGATTCATCAGTTGCATACAGCACCCAATTCTCATTACTTCAAGTGCCCTCCTTAATGCCCATCACCCAATTACCCCATCCTCCCACCCCCTTCCCTTCCAGCAACCCTGTTTGTTCCCTATAGTTAAGTCTCCCTTAACTTATGGTTTTCTTCCCTCTCTGTTTTTATCTTATTTTATTTTTCCTTCCCTTCCCCTATGTTCATGTATTTTGTTTCTTAAATTCCAAACATGAGTGAAATCATATGGCATTTTTCTTTCTCTGACTTATTTTGCTTAGCATAATACCCTCTAATTCCATCTACATCATTGCAAATGGCAAGATTTCATTCTTTTTGATATCTGAGTAATAGTTCATCATCTATCAGTCTCTATCTATCATCTATCTATCTGTCTCACATCTTCTTTACCATTCATCTGTTGATCGGCATCTAGGCTCTTTCCATAGTTTGGCTGTTGTGGACATTGCTGCTATAAACATTGGGGTGCCCCTTCAAGTCACTATGTTTGTATCCTTTGGATAAATACCTAGTAGTGCATTTGCTGGGTTGTAGGGTAGTTCTATTTTTAATAATACAACTTCTTTATAATTTTGATTTTCTTATATGGTTAAAAGTTAACACTGACAAACACAATCTTAGTATACTTTCTAAGAGTGGAATTATGGAGTCAAAGGATGTAAATATCTTTATAGCTCTTATATGACATCACATTACTTTTAGAAAGTAAACTGTGCTTTTGTTTAGTAAATATGCTTAAAAATTTTTTTCATTTACTTTGAAGTTGATACAATCATAAGTTGAATTTTGCTTTGGGTGGCAGTAATGTCAGTGATAAAACCCAGGGTCAAGTTATATGTGTATTTCATCATCTGAAGAAATATAATGATACATCTAATGGGACATTTTGTACTGATGCTGAAAACTAGAACAGCCAATTGCCTTGTTAACTAAAGGTTAATATGACACCAAAAACTTGGTATTTTATGGTATTTTATGGTTTAATAATAGTATAATTTGTTAAATTTTCTTTAGGCTTCGAGAGCAGGAAAAAAAAGAAGCAGAAGAAGCTAGTCAAAAGGAAATAGAAGAATGGGAAAGAAAACTACTGGCTCAAGCAGCTCCAGCATGTATGGAGACCATGTGGGAAATTCCAGCTATTGGGCATTTTCTTTGTTTAGCCCAGCAAATTCTAAATTTGCCAGAAATAGTCTTTTATGAATTGGAACGTTGTCTTCTGATGCCTCAGTGTAATGCTTTTCTTTCTAAAATAATGACTTCTCTGTTAAGTCCTCCTCATCGCAGACCTACCTTACATCGAAGACCTACTTTGCCTTATAGGACCTGGGAAGCAGCACTGAGACAGAAAGTACAGCAGTGGTATACTGCTGTAGGGCAGACTGAAAATCCTGATAACTGTGCTGAAAAGCTTGGGTTATGTCCTCAGTTTTTTAAAGTTCTTGGAGAAGTTAATCCATTGGAAGAAAAACCTTTTCATGAACTACCTTTTTACCAAAAAGTGTGGTTACTTAAGGGTCTCTGTGACTTTGTGTATGAAACACAAAAAGAAGTTCAAGATGCTGTACTTGGACAGCCTATTCATGAATGCAGGGAAGTTATCCTTGGTTATGATTATTTAGAGAATGCTTATGTGCATTTTCCACAGTTCTGTGGTGCAGATGTACGGATTTATAAACAGAGACCTTTTCAGGCCCCAGAATTTCCAGTTCCACCCATTAAAATACAAAGAGTACCTCGGATTAAACTGGAGAAATTGAAGTGTCACTATGTTAGTACAAGTAATGGAGAACATAGGTGTAGTAGAGGCCTGCCCTCTGGCTTCAAGAAAGAGCAGGAACTTAATTTTGATGCAACTTGGGGTTCTGCTAAAATGAACCTGGATAATCATGACATCTCTGTTGAAATGGATGTGAAATCCAGCTATGAAATTAGAATTCGCAGGCCCTGTGAAATTAAAAAAACTGATTGTTATAAAGAAAATTTAGAGGAACCAGGCAGTCCAGGGGAAGTTACTGGCTTTGGAGAGCCTCTTAGTCCAGGTGAAATAAGATTTATAGAAAATCAAGAAAAATATGGTGAAGCTTCCAGAGTAAAGCCTGAACCCAGTCCATTAAAAGAAAATGCTCTAAAATCCTGCCAAATACATGTAAATGGAAGTCACAGTGATCATCCAGAAATTAACTGCCACAAAGTTGTAAGGGACATTCTATTAGAGCAGAGTCACAAGAAAATCAAACTAACTAAAATGAGGGCAAAAAAGAAGAAAAAGAAAAAAAAGAAATTGAAAGATGTTTTAAATGAAAACTTACAGAGAAAGCGTGAAAGTCTTCATTCTCTGGCATTCAAATCTTACAAACCTGAGATCCAGAATAAGTTATTGATCATCAAAAAGAAAGCAAAACACAAGAAGCACAAATCTGGTAAGCTAACACAAATGGGTGAGGATTACAGTTAAGCACACTTCATTTGTTCTTGCAGTTAGGCATCATGGAAGGCTCTGACAGAATGGAAAGAGAGAGAGAGAGAGAGAGAGAGAGTGTGTGTGTGTGTCTGTGTGTTTAGGGGGTCAAGTTTTATATTCATCCACATGATTAAAACCCAGAGCAGAAGAGGTTTTGTATACTAACAAAAAATACTGGTGCAGTATATTTTAATTTAATTTTCAGTTGCAAAATCTTTGGACATTATGTTTTTACATTTCTCTGGACCAATTTCTCCATAAGTAATGGTTCCTATCATTTATGAGAAGTGTTTTTTTTCCCCAGGCTAAGAGCAGTACAGTGTAATGGAAAAAGCACTGATATCAGGAGATATCATTCCCAGTACTATATAAAGTGCATAGCAACTTAAACCAAGGCAAGTCAGATTATCTTTCTGGGTTTCAGTTTTTTTCCCACATCATATATTTTTTAGCACTCTGTTTTCAGTATATATTTTCATATCCAGTAAAAATGTTGTGAATTACAAGGAAAAAAATTACATCAACTAATAGGACATTAAGCATATTTTTGTAAGAGGATTTGTACATTTGTCTTACATCAAATTTAAATACGTGTTTTGTTAACAAGTCTTTAATTAAACAATAACAGAAAATCCTATAAATAAAGTCTTCAGTGGTTGGTTGTTCTTTCATTATTCAGGTGTTTTTGCTTTTCCTGTTATTTGCCTTTTAATCAGTTTATGTCTTGTTTGTCAAGAAGATAGGTGAGATAAAAGCAGATGAAGAACTCCATTTATTAAAAAGTTATAAAAGTTGCCTGGTTGGGAAAAACTTGAATTGTTTACTAAAATGAGTTGTGGTTTATTGTGATTATTTGTGGATTTCAGTTTTTTATGTCTTTCCTCAGTAAAAAGGATAGTTAAAATTTGACAATAATTTGATGAGTTTTCAAATGAGGGAGTGAATTTTGTTTAGCTGATATAGTCACTGTTATACCATAGTTATTTAAATAAATGCAATTAAATATATTTTAAAATGTATATAATGTATCATTGATAAGGAGGCATAGAATTTACGATTAAGAACAGGCATAATTTGTTAAACTGAAAATTACAAAGTGGTCTACATTGACCCAGGTGATGAAAAACTACAGTTTTTTAAAGTAACTTTCAGAAATAAGCCTTTTAACTTTTATAATAACCCATTAGGCTATATAAATTTAGTTTGGCAAGTTCTCTTTGAATTGTTAGCCTCTAAAATATTAAGTAATAGTTTTAAATTGTAATTATTTTTCCAGTTCTAAAGTGTGCAGTACTGTTCTATTAATATCACCTGAAACCTTTTATTAAGTGTTTATTCATGACCTACTATTCATGTGTCAAAGGTAATTATGACTTAACAGGGGGAGATACTGATGTAGCTCCTATACAGACTATACCAATAGCAGAGTAAAAATATTAACTAAGCATTGGATTAAAAGGAATTTCTATTGTAAGCAATTAAAGTGTTGCTACATTTTTTTTTAAATGGAAGATCAGAATTTTGTAGATCAGAGAGAAAATCTGTGGGAGTTTCATGTCCAGTTTTAGATGAGTGAATGAAAAAAACTCAGAAGCAAATTCAGCAGGTACCTGTGTACCCTGTAATTAGGTGGGTACAGAAAGCTTACAGGCATGAAATAAAAGAAAATAATGCTCTTGCCTATATACTTTCTAATTTTATCTTCAGAGCAGATTTTAGAAAGTTAGTCTTTAGTAACAAAAATTCTTGAATCTGGCAAACACAATTTGTTTCTCCCTTATTAGTACTGGGTAAGCCCATTCTCTTCGTTTATCAGATACTGAACTTTCTGTTACAACAGTGTTACATAAAATGTTATAACAACAAAAAGCCATTTGTTTTACATTATTTTCAGTACACTTGTCTTTCTGAGGCTTTGCCCTGGGCTCCGTTATTAGTTATAAGACATTGTGGCTTTTTACAGTCAGTTTTGGGCAAACCCTAATCCAATTTCCTCTTTCTACTCTTTTTTAAAAGTGAGCTCCATGGTGACAACTTTAGAAAATGTGGAAATGCTCTTCTGATAGATTCACATTGTGCATTAGTATAAGTCCACAATGCATTTTAAAACACTCTTGTATCAGATATGTTTGGAATTCAGAAATCATCAGATTATAGGAGGATATTATGATGTATATGTTTAGTAAGTAACATTCCCTGTTGAGTTGGGGTAGCCAACACAAATTATGTGTAAACACATAATTTCTACAGAAAAATGTGTGAATGGTCAGATTAAATGAGATGAAGACTATAAAGAACCTCAGAACAGTTCATGTGAGGTTTTGCTACCATATAAATTATTTTTAAAACTTTAGTTTTGAGAACCTTTTAGACTTCAAAATTGTGGATAAGTTATTCTGGACCTGTGTTTTAAGGACTCTGGGAAAAGGAACTGTTTAGTTTTGTTTAACCTAGTATTTTTCAAGTTTATTTGAACACACAGCTTTTCTTCAAGTAATAACATTCTTGTAGAATAATCTTTGGAATAAGGTATGCCATCCACGAACCTTCACTTAGAATGAACTAAATTCTACCTGTGGTTAATATCCATCTTATGTTGATTACTATTTAATTTTTGGTGGAATCTCTGAATTTAGTAGCTGGGAGATAATTTTTAGTAGAATGTACAAAGACAAATTGAGAATGATTTGATAATTTTAGAGCACTATGAGGCAGTTTTGCAACTTTAAAGCATTTTTACCTTTTTTCAGAGTTTTCTTTCTGGTTCTTAATTTTTTAATTCATTTTTATTTAGTTACTTAAGCCTGTGTTTTTTAATTTACATTTTTAAAAGATTTTATTTATTTTTAATTTTTTTTGTTATGGCATGTTAATCACCATACATTACATCATTAGTTTTTGATGTAGTGTTCCGTGATTCATTGTTTGCGTATAACACCCAGTGCTCCATTCAATACGTGCCCTCTTTAATACCCATCACCAGACTAACCCATCCCCCCCTCCCCTCTAGAACCCTCAGTTTGTTTCTCAGAGTTCATAGTCTCTCATGATTTGTCTCCCCCTCCTATTTGCCCCCCTTCATTTTTCCCTTCCTATTATCTTCTTTTTTTTAACATATAATGTATTATTTATTTCAGAGGTACAGGTCTGTGATTCAACAGTCTTACACAATTCACACTGTTCACCATAGCATATACCTTCCCCAGTGTCTATCACCCAGCCACCCCATGCCTCCCACACCCCCACCACTCCAGCAACCCTCAGTTTGTTTCCTGAGATTAAGAATTCCTCATATCAGTGAGATCATATGGTACATGTCTTTCTCTGATTGACTTATTCCGCTCAGCATGATATCCTCCAGTTCCATCCACATCATTGTAAATGGCAAGATCTCATTCATTTTGATGGCTGCATAATATTCCATTGTATATATATACCACATCTTCTTTATCCATTCATCTGTCGATGGACATCTTGGCTCTTTCCATAGTTTGGCTATTGTGGACATTGCTGCTAGAAACATCAGGGTGCACGTACCCCTTCGGATCCTTACATTTGTATCTTTGGGGTAAATGCCCACTAGTGCAATTGCTGGGTCATATGGTAGCTCTATTTTCAACTTTGAGGAAACTCCATACTGTTTTCCAGAGTTATTTAAGCCTGTTTCCTACTCTTAGAAACATTATAGAATAGAAAAACATTGGAATATTCCCTGTTGTGCCTGCTTATAGCAGATACTTCTTTTTAATAAAATAATTTATTTATAATGGTTGCATTTGTTTCTAGATTATTTAGATGATTGTCTCTCTAATAACATTCTTTTTTTTAAGATTATTTATTTGACAGAGAGACAGAGAGAGACAGCGAGGGAGGGAACACAAGCAGGGGGAGTGAGAGAGGGAGAAGCAGGCTTCCTGCTGAGCAGGGAGCCCAATGCGGGGCTCTATCCAAGGACCTTGGGATCATGTCCTGAGCCAAAGGCAGACGCTTAATGCCTGAACCACCCAGGCACCCCTATTTCATAACATTCTTGAGGACAGAAGTTAGCATAGTGACCAACACATTGTTTAGGAATCTATTGAATAAATGAACACACATAATATGGTTACTCAGATATGACTCAGATTAACCCCTTAATATGTGTCTTTTATGTCTTTCTAAAACATTTATATTTTTGAATAGGATTGGACTAATACCATTTTACAATCTATTTTTTTCCACATAAAAATATACCATAAACATCTTTGTGTGATAGATATCTGCAGTATCATTTTAAAAGACTACATGGGATTCTGTTATGTGTATTTTGTAGTTATTTAACCAACTATTGGTCATTTTGGTTGTTTTCAATAATATTCTGTTATAGATCGTGTAGAGGAGGTAGAGTTGGCTGAAATAAAGTAGATTTTAAAAGGTAGAGGACTTTTTATAAAACCTGAAAAAATAGGCAAAAATGATTAAAGATACATTAATTGTTAGAAAAAGCTTATGGTGTTTTAAGTTATTCATTTCAACCAATTTGGTTTGGAGGGTTTTTCCCCCTCCTCACATGGTCATTATTTTTAATGAAATCGTTTTGTGGTAGCTCCTTTAGACTGATTAAAATAAATAAGGCAGGTGGTGTCATTCATAAGTGAATAAACTGAGGCTCAAAAGTGGTAAATAATTTGTTTTAATAATTGTTAAGTATATAATTAAAACAATATAAAAGGTCAAATGGAGGGTAAATCAGTGTGTGCTATAGTAGTCTCAGAAGGTTTCACAGAGGATGAAGGACTTTGAAGAATAATGGGATTGAATAGATGAAAATGGTTACTAATGTGAGCAAAAGTATGGGGGTATAATTAAGCTGGTGTCACTGGAAAAAACACAGAAAAACTTAAGGAAAAAGTTGCAAAGTTGAGGTTTTAGAAATGTTTGAATGATGAGAATATGCCAGTTTTGGGTGATCTCTTTCTGGGCGGGTGGTGCTATTTTAAATAATTGAACCAGACACCCAGTGCAAGGAAATCAGCTTAAAGTAAGACATAATGTATAAAAAGCAATAAGCTCCTTTATAGGGAATAACTAAGCAGTGTAATCTACGATATTTGATCACATTCTGGCCCATTACTGTAAAAGAATTTAGTTTTTTTTGATAAGATTATAGAACCTAACCATGGGTGTCTTTATGGGGAAAATTTTTAGAGGACCAACTCAAGATGCCAAGATACAAGAGAGTAAAAGGATTGATAGAACACCTTGTCCTTTAATTTTAATGCTTTGTACTCTTTCCCCTCCAGAAGCTAATACTCATAATGCTAAGTGTATGCCAGGCACTGTTCTAAGTCTTCATACATATTTTCTCATTTAATTTCCATAAAAACTCCAGTAAATGATATTGTTCCCCAATATATGGATTTTATAGATTTAAAAAACTGAGGCACAGAGAGGTTTATTAACTTGCCCAAGGTCACACAGCTAATAAGTGGCAGGATTCGGAGAAAGGATCTTACAGGGTAGTTACAACACCATTAAAGAGATATAAAAAGAAACCGGCAGGGTTTAGATGAAGGGGTTGAAGGTAAGTTTAGGAAGAGGAAATTTCTAAATCCAGATAAGGAATGCTTATATGACTTTTCTAGCCCATTGACAGAAAAAATAATGTTTTGAGAGAGTTGTTTCACTAACTAGCAAATTTTGACAACTGACTTAGTATTTAAGTAAAGGAAAAAAAAATAGCTGTTACTGAATTATATGACAGTGTTAAAAAAATTACTAGTATGATGAGAAATTTGCTTATAGGCAAGAATAGAAGGAAAATCAGTTGTTTTGTTAAGGTCAAATGGCTTACTTAGAGATAAAACACTACTGAAACTTGTAAAGAATGTAAATATTTGCTCAAGACATGCACACATAGTAAATAAAAAGTCAAATTTAGACTCCATTTCTGTGACTTCACATTCCAGATACTTCCCAGATTCACTATTTAATAATACAAATGCCCTTGGCATTTTATTTTTAACAGTGATTAAGTCTTAGTATCTATTGACTTACTATGATTCCTAAAATGAAAGCACTGAGAAAGTAGTGAATGTGTTAGGTTAATTTTTTTTAAGATTTATTTATTTATTTTAGGTGGGGGGAGAGGGAGAGAATCTCCAGCAGACTCTGCACTTAGCGTGGAGCCCAACTCGGGGTTCGATCTCATGACCCCGAAACCATGACCTGAGCTGAAATCAAGAGTTAGTTGTTTAACTGACTGAGTGACACAGGTGCCCCTTAGGATAATTTCTGAACGTGGGAAGGCCAGATCTAGGGGGGTTTGAAATGGAAGTCTCTGAATAGTTCAAGGGGCCAAAAGTGAAGACAGGCAAGGAAAGCAGGTTAAGGAGAAGAGTAAAGATGAGGAGGAAACTCACGAAAGAGGAGTTGGTTTGGGGATGATAATCATTATTTTTCTAGTTAAGAGGTGTATCTCAACATTCTGGAAGACTGGAGTTCTGTGCCTAAGTTACAATGTAAAATATATTTTTAGTTACATTGTTTTTCTCTAAAGTTGGGCTTCCTTTACTACAGCTGTTCTCAACATAGTTTGAAAAAAGCTTCCTTAGGCTGCACTAATTACCAAGTTTTAGAAATTAAGTTTTCCTTATCTATTTTCCAGGTACAAGTTGACACTAACTTTTTGCCCATGTCTATGTTTTAGGCCCAAGAATTGTGTTGAAATTCTGCATATGCTTTAAGTGACTTCTGACTTTAGTACAATCCTAGATCTGAGAATTGTATTCTGTTTTATGGGACCAGGTAACTTAGGGCAGTGGGGGTAAAGACCTGGAATATGATCAAGCATGTGTTAGAGGAACAGAAGCCCACTAGGGGGCAGTATGTAACTTGCCCTGGAACAAAAACAAATTACCAAATAAAGACTAGGTGGTTTTGTAGTATCCCATGCTCCACTTTAAAAGTAGTATCATAAAAAGGAAGAGCCAATTTTTACTGAAGAATACAGGAAAATTTGTGTTCAAATTCTTCCGAGGGTATAGACTGAAGATATTAATAGTACATACAAATCTTCTAATCCTAATCAAAAGGGATGCTCTGAAATCAGTCACAATCAGATTACATTGCTGCAGAAGGTTTGAAAGAATGCAATATTTTATCATAAAAAAGAGCATAGGTTTGAAGTGTGACAGATCTAGTGCAAATAACTGTTTCAGTGCATATTAGCTACAAGTCCTCGATCAATTTATTTATGTATTGCTATCCTGTTTATCTGAAAAATGAGGTAATACCTACCTTGCTCTAATCATTAAAAGATTAATTGGAATACCAAATGCATAGTACTTAACATGGTGACTGGCATGTGGTAGGAGTCAATAAATGGTAACCATGATTTTTGAGAGGTAGAATTACATAATGGGAAGAACTTGGACTTTGGAGTTAGAATCCCTGGTTATGGTACTTACTTACAGTGTAACACTTGAGTAAGTTAAGTAGTCTTTTTGATCTTCAGTTATTCCACATTAAAATGAGGTATTGCCTACCTTGGAGGGTTGTTTTGAGATTAACTGAGGTAATTTGTATAAATTATCTTGCTAAATGTCTGATATATAATAGAGTCTCAATAAATGTTAGTGGTCTTACTACCATTCCTAGGTCATGTGAAACTATTTGGTAAAATGTGTAAATTATTTAAAGTTGTTGTCAGTGTTTTCTTTATTTAAAAAAAAATGGACTCAGCTGGACCCTAAGAATTATAAGTAATTACCCGCTTTCCTTTTCCTATTTCCAGACTGGTGAAATTTCTTTGAAAAGTAAGATTCTTCGCTTTAAGGATCATTTCTCCTAACTTTTGTATGAAAAATGCTGTAAATACAAAATGAATAATATGATTTCTGTTGTCAACAATTCAGCTAGTAAGAATGAGAAACATAAACAGATCATTATAATACTGTATGATAAGTGTTTATACTAATATACCTACAAAGTAGAGTGGTTGCACAGAGGACATATGGGCAAGAAGAACTAAGAAAGGAGTAAGTTAATAAAAGAATTTGAAGAAGGTCAAAAGATAATACTTATTTTAGACCCTTATCATCATGGCTTAGCTAAGGGAAATAACTGTAACAGTTAACATTGATCACTTAACCATGTGCCTAACAGTAGTCTAATTTCTTTACATGTTTTAATTTCTTTAATTTTCACAAAGAAATTAGGTAATACCATTATCCCTGTTTTATAGATAAAGAAACTACACAAGGAAATAAAGCAATTTGCAGTTAGTAGGTGATTAAAACTGGTATTCAAACCCAGGTAGTTTAGTTCCAAAACAAGCTTAAAACCACTACAGAATACTACTTCCATTTACTTAATCACATTTAAGTATCCTAATGGCATGGTGAAAGGAAATACCCAGTAACCACTACAGCTGCTTAATCCATTAAAATAAGAGTGACTTCTAGAGTTAACTGAAAATTTAGTACCTGAGTTTAGTGCCTATGTGGCAACAGTGTGAAATTTATTGGAAATATCAAGGGTGACCTCTGTTGTGCTTATGAATACCAAATTAAGTGATTTTTAAAAAGCTAATTAGAGCAGTGCTGTGGGTAGGAGGATAAGGAAGAATTTCATTTCCTTCAAATTGTTTTGATAGCTTTCCCAGACTTAGGGCCATTAAATCTTTTCCTATGAACTTTAAAAAATGGTAAAGATAGTTTACAGAGGAAAAGCATTCTTCTGTCCAAATTCATGAGACCCCTTGAGAGGTACCTATTGTACCCAGTTTAGAAATCAATTACTCTAGCTATATTATAGGGATACCAAGAATTTAATCATTTCTCCCTGAATATTGGTTAAGTAGACCACCCACTTACCTATTTTTGTAGAAGTTTAGTTGTGGTATAGATTCTCTGTAAGCACAGAAACAACAGTGATGAGGAATATGGATATGTTAGGTTATTTTAATTAAAAGTAAATGTCAAATGACAACAGGTTGATACTTGAACAAGACAGTAAAATCCATGTGAACCTCAGCAATGCAAAATTTGCAGTAGTTCAAGCATAGTATACATGCATTTTTATTGAGTCAAAAGTTAGAAATGATCAAATTACAGTTCCGTGATATGGTTAAAAAAGAATACAGGAGAAAATACAATTAATTGGAATTGTGCCTAATGTTGCAATCAAATGACTGCATGGAAGATTATATCTGTATAGGAAAATATTTAGAAAGGAGCAATAGGGATTATGTTGAGCAGAGTTACATTATGTACTCATTTTCCCTTCTGAAAAAGTAACTTTTAAGCTGATTTTAGCTTAGTAATGATTGTGAACTAAAATTAACTTTTGTTTCTGATTAATTTTTTATTTCCTTACATAGATTTTCCAGCTCCAGGAGGACAGGATTTCCATTTTATAATTCTCTGTTGTCCCCATAAATTGTACAGTGCCCTGTATCTCATGTTTGTTGAATAATTAACAACCAGTTTATTAATTGATTTTGCTAAGTACAAGTGGAAACAAAATATGCTTTAAGATGTTCCTTTTTAAAAATAGAGATTATGTGCATGTGTGTATCTCTTTTGTCATGTTAAATACACAGAATAGATATACTTCAATATGTGATATGAATTGGATTTCTTTAAGAATGTGGATTTTCTTCAGTGTTTTCTGATTGTACAGATGCTAGATGTACTTTTTAAAGGGAGATTTTTACTTTGTTTT
This sequence comes from Callorhinus ursinus, assembly GCF_003265705.2. Classification (NCBI taxonomy): domain Eukaryota; kingdom Metazoa; phylum Chordata; class Mammalia; order Carnivora; family Otariidae; genus Callorhinus; species Callorhinus ursinus. Next base: position 7,690,508 of record NW_027397101.1, on the reverse strand, counting down.
AAAACTGGTTATTGAATACTTCAGAGGCAGCCCATTAAGTGAGTGCAGAGCTAAAGGGATAGAAAAACCTTGTTTCCTAAGCTGCTGAGAGGATTTTTACATTAGGCTGGCTTTAGACCATAGTCTTCAGAGTATAGTTTTATGCAAGTTCCTGACTATGGAAGTCATTGTTAAAAGGTAAGATTTTTTTTTCTTATGTAATTTCATTTTAAGTTGTGAATTAGATTTTAACTGAGCAATAGTAATGTAACTTTTTTTTTTTTTGCCAAATTTTATTATAATAAATTCTGATTCCGTGCAACTCATTGCAGATTTTGATAGTTTGGTTCATATGTAAAGAAACCCACGTTTGTTAATAATGTCTGTTACAGGTAGTTATAGTTTAATGTTTGCTTTTACTGGGGTTTGTTTTGATTCATCATTTTTATTTGACTCACTAGCAGCCATCTGTTAGTTATATTTTAACTTTCAAGGTTCTATGTAATTTGGTTTTTGTTAATGAAGTGCTATAAACAGTATTATGAAGCTTTTCTCTTTTAATCTTGAAAGGAAAAAAATCCATATCTAAAAAAGCAATCACAAAGAAGAGGAAAACTGTCACAAAGTCACCTACTGTACCAGAATTCCAGGTAAATGTTTTAATTTTGTCTCAACATTTTTTAGTTTATTTGTTTTAGTGTTTATATTGTTCCTCAAGAGATTGGCTAAATTCCACTGTAACACACATACTTTCAATGAAATGTTGCCATCTGTGACTTTTTTCCCTTCAAGTGCAAGGCATAGCTAAGATTGAATCTAATGTTTCAAAATTTTTTCCCTTTTTGTCTTTTGATAGCCAAAAATCTTTTTTTATATGCTATCCTGCTTTGTAGAAGTAGTTTAATAGAACATATATTATATATTAGTAAATATATTTATATAACATAATATATGAAAGTAAATGTGTACATGAAAGTCTTCCAAGAAGAAATCATAATTTGTAAATAATTTGTAAATAAATTTTATGAATTTGAAAATAAATTTATTTTCATTTATTTGGGCACTGTAGAAATGGTAGAGTTAAAACACAAATCTTTTAACTCTTAGCTAGAGTTCAGAGAGAGTATTTTTACATTAGGTTGGTTTCAGAGTATTAAGTAACTTAATACTCTAGAAATGTATTTCTAGAGTACTTCAGAGAGAGTATTAAGTAACATTTAATTGAATGGTCTTTAAACATTTCTGCAAAAGGAAAAAAGTATACTTACTGCCATATTATGTGAAGAGTGTTTCATTTGTAGTTGGTACTAGAATAAGCAAAGAATCTCACTTTAAATAATACTTTTATTTTCTATTTTATAAAAGATGTGTTTTCTTCAAATGACACTTTTATAAAAATTTCTTTGTATTACTGTGTCCAGTCCAGTTTCAAAAGTTTTATAATCTAATACTTAATTTCTAAAAAATAAGTGATGGTAAAATGAATTTTTGTCAGCTCAAGTCAAGAAGAAAATAAAAGGAGTAATAACTATGAAAATATTGATAATGTATAATGTGAGTTTAATATATATATTCAAAAATGTAGACACATTTATTTTTCAGTAAAAATCTTATTTTGGGAAATGTTTTTATGGAAGTTACTAATTGGTAAATTTAATATTTTTAAATGAGCTATGAAAGAAAATAGGTATATTTTCTTTTAGTATTTTAGGATAGAATATTTTTAATGACATTCTTAGAATGAATTACAAACACTTTTACAAAATCATTTTATATAATATAACCTTGGTTACAGGATATTTAGTGGAAAATGTGTGTTTACTGTTTTACTTGGCGGACTTTCTAATCATTGCTTATACCTCTTATTAGATACTTTAGTAGTATATTGTCATTCTGTCACTGATATCAAAGCCTTTGCTATTTTTCCCACTCACTTTCCCCCTCAAATCCCTTAAAATTCCCCGGGAATGTAAATCTCAGAACAAATCTGGCCTGCTGTTGATATTTGTCTCCATTCCTATCTTAGTAGACGAACTTTCATATATAATAAGTGGCATAGACAGTGTTTTTAAAATGGCAAATGGTATTCGTTAGTGAGGCATGAAATTAATCTAGTGGATTACATGACCAGCATTCCTTTTTTAAGCTAACAGTTAAAAGAGAAAAGAAATTATGAGTGTGTCAAATATAGTAAGGATAATATTGTCTCATGAAACTTTGGTTTTGATCTTTTGTTGATTGTACTGGCATGCAGTGTAAAATACATTTTTGACCATGGGTCATGAGCAAAAAGTTAGAAAGGCACAGTACTAAGTGATGCTTTATCAGTTACTGACCGTTTGCTTACCACTCTCAGAAACTTAAGGTGAAAGTATGAATTTAGCCAAATTGAACTGTTTAAAATAAATAAAATCCCCTTCCTAGTTCTTAAGGTGTCCTAGAATGTGTGTTGGGGGGGAGGGCTAGGATGGGGAATAGGCTTATGAGAACTGTGGTTCTTATGCCTAGTTTATAACATGAATAACATGGTATTACTCATAAAGAAAACTGACAGCTGTCTCCCAGGAAATAGGTCATTTGCTTCAAATAAGCAAAGAACAGCAGATAAGACAGTATTAGTCACTAGTAAACTTTGTTGTTACAGACAAAACCTATCGTTTTACCTTTCAAAATAACTTTATATATACTTTGTTTCTTTCATTCTTTGGAAGTTCCCCCCCACATGTAAGAAACTATTATATAATAAAGAAGCAAGGTTTATTTCCTTCCTTTGCTTTTGCTCTAGCAATATGTCATTTAGCACCTCAGATTCTGCAAATTATTCCTTTTTTTTTTAGAGAGGGAGAGAGAGAGGCAGGGGAGGAGCAGAGTGAGAGGGAGAGAGAGTCTCCATGCCCAGCTTGGAACCTGATGTAGGGCCCGATCTCACAACCCTGAGATCATGACCTGAGCTGAAACCAAGAGTCGGACACTTAACCGACTGAGCCACCCAAGCACCCCTGCAAATTATTCATTTTATCCAAGTTCTTAAATATCACCTTTCTAGTATTAGAAATAAAAATACTTTATAGAAAAGTTTAGCTGGAAGATTTTCTTCATAGTATTTATTCTAAAATATCTTATTGCTGAAAATAATGAAGCTGTTGGTGGATAGATATTAGATCCCTTTTGCAAAACCTGACTTATCTGCCAAAGGACTAGTCCATCTTTAAATTGATTTAAACATGCAAAGAGGGAAATGTGTTGAGGGATTAGATTGTGAAGTTTATTTTTTGTTAAGTCCCAATGAATAAAAAAAGGGAATCCTGTTTTGACCTCGATTACTTTTTAATGTGGCAATGCTTTTGTTGGCTTTTTTTAAAATTATTTTTTAAAGATTTTATTTATTTGACAGAGAGAGAGAGACAGCAAGAGCAGGAACACAAGCAGGGGGAGTGGGAGAGGGAGAAGCAGGCTTCCTGGCAAGCAAGGAGCCTGATGCAGGGCTTGATCCCAGGACCCTGGAATCATGACCTGAGCCGAAGGCAGACGCTTAATGACTGAGCCACCCAGGCACCCCCGACTTTTTTTTAAAGCTAGAAATTAACCTTGTCTGCCTATTGGTTTCAGGAGGAATCCGTGTTTACTTACATGTACACCTAATATCTATACCTCAGTTTAGAAAATAATTATCCCACCTTTATTTAAGGTATACACTATAGATATTCAAAGGGTGGATTGGATTTATTTTTGTATGTGTATTGTAAAGGGACTAACCATATCTGTGCCACTTGTTCCAAGAGTTATGTCAGTGGTTCTCAAACTTTAGGTAGTATAAAAATAATGTGATGCTTTTATTAAAAATGGAAAATTCCTGGGTTTTATCTTCCAAGATTTCATCCTTGATTCAGTGGGTCTAGGTGGGTACCAGTAATGTGCATAGTGGTTAAGCATATGGATTCTGGGACCAAGCTACATTGGTTCTAGTGCCAGCTTTACCACTGACTGTATTCTTAAGCCCTTTGTGCCTCCAATTCCTCCTCTGTATAGTTGGGTAATAATAGTACCTTCTTCACATAGGGTGTTGTAAGGATTAAATGATAGAGCTTACTGTTTTATTTATTCTTATTTTTTTCAAATAAGCATGCCAGATGCTTCAGACATAAGTAGTGTTATGAGTAGGAAAATCGATTAAGAACTGGCTTAAAAGCCTCTATTATTGACGTTAACCACTTTTTTCACTACTTAAGACCTTGAAATAATCTTGGATTTGGTCACATTTCATAAATCATGAAATGTCATGATTAAGCCTACAATAATTTGAAAAGTGAAAAACCAAGTAATATTTGCATCATTATATTAATCAGGGGGAAAACTTATGCTTAGCTGTAGTGTAGTGTTACGGTGGTTATATAGTTGGCATATAGGGGAACTTAGATATTTTTATTTAGCAATAGGTGCAAAAAAATTAGGAAATATTTTTATTTTTAGTATTTAGCATGTTGGTGATTTAAGCTTGTATATCATATTTAACAATTACTTATGACTTTGTTAAATTGACTAAATTATTTTTTACCAGTTTTGTAATATAAGAAAGACTGTTAGACTGAAAAATAAATATCATTTTTCTTAAACTTAATTTTTGCCAGAACACCTTTTTTTAAAATTTAATATTTGAAAGAGAAATCTAGTATTATGTGAATTGTCATTTTGTACACAACTGTAACAAAGTCTTAGAAAGTATTTTTAAAACTTAGTGTGTTAAGTCTTAGTAAGATCAGTTTTTAAAATAATGTAAGAGCCTTAGTTACCATGACTTTGCTTTTCATTGGTAACCAGGATCTTTGAGCGTAATGCATTCTTGCTACTGTTGCATACCTGTGACTTATTCTAAAGGCTGCTTTGCAGAGGAAATCCAGAATCCAGCTGCTAAGACTTACATAGTAGTATTGTTTTCAAACATAAGTATAAACTCACAGATCCTTAACATACCTCTGAAAAAACTATATTTCTCCATTTAACCAGTGGAGAAACTAAAGGATATGAAATAAAGTAACAAATTGAGACCCTCAGTGTAACAAATTGAGTCCAAAATTAAAGTTGGAGTTCAACTGCTTCACTGTGTTAAGGACCTTTTGATTATATTATTTTGAATTGCTACCTCTTAATGTAAATATTTTTAGCTTCAGTTTTTTCATTTCTAACAGTATGGGTTTTACTTCCCTCTTAAAATTCTTTCAATTTTTAAATATTGTGCATTGAGAGAAACATATCTCATTAATAAATATATATATCTTGTTAATCAGACTTATTTTTCACATCACACATGATATCCTATTTGCAGGTTTTGAAGCATTCTCCTTGGTATGGTGATCATAAGAAATGAGAAGGAATTTTTCTGTCCTCATAGTTTTAAGATGTTAATATAATTTTAGTTTAAATACAATATGAAATTTGAATTTATTCCATGAATTTAATATTCTTACAATTTTTATAATAAAGTATAGGTTTGTTGTATTAGCATGGTGATGAATGAGAGATCCAGTTTGTTTGGAGCGATTCATTTTGACTTCTGCATTGTTTTCTCTTTGCTTTTTAATGTAATTTACTATATTGTTTTAGCTTGTATGCTACCTTATGTCCTTTTTGGAACAAATAAAGTAATTGTTTCTCAAATCTATTGAATATAAACCCAAAGGGCACAATTTATAGTGTGAAATAATGATAAAGCAAGGAATGATTCATTTTGCAGTTTTTCTGAGATGTGGTCATGGAATTCTTTTGATCTCAACAGGACCTTCCCTCTCCCTCTATACACATTCCTGCTTCATGAGTTGAAGAGAGGGCCTTTTCATATTTACCATTTAATAGAAATGAAAGTTTAGTTATAAAATAAATCCTGAAACTATAATACATGTTCTGTTGTTATTAGATTTTTTGTTTTGTTTAGAAAGACCCCTTAAAGATTATGATATATCAGGAGGTGGATGAGTCCTATGTTCTCTGGTCTCCTCTACCAGTGTGTCATCTTAGGTTACTTTACCTCTGTTAGTTTTAATTAGTTTGTGTATGAATTGGAGAGATACCTTTTTAGTCCAAAAATTACATATTTTTAGTCCTTTTCAGCTCTAAGATTTATGATTTTGTGGCACTGTCATGGGTTGCCTCAAGTGAAATGTTAACTTGAGGGAGGTGTGAAGCCTTCAAGAGGTTTTCCTGGGGGATAAAACTCTTTTTGTAATTTCCGCGGTATGACTGAACACCTTCTCTCATGAGTGTTAGCAGTGTGATCTAACTGTAATCCAACCTGCTGTGTAGCTTTCCTTTTTCACTCCTGTAGGCCCTGAGCCTCAGATATGTTTTTCACATTCAAGGTAATGAGAAGGAGGTTTTAATAAGGTGTTTTGCTTTGTTAAAAAAAAAAAAAAAATGCTTCTGTTCTCCTTATGTAGTTGAACTTTATTATAGGATTGATTCTGTTTTTAAAAGCACCATTTCAAGTTGAGTCGAGTTTAAAGGCCACATATATGTCTTACTATGTAAAAGAGAAGGAATAGAGGGTATATTGGCATGAATCAGATTGTTTTCTCTTTCAATATTAGTAACACAATTAGAATTATGTTCCTATACAAGAATTTTCTCAGAGCTTAACTTGGCTCTATATTTTGATTATCTGTATTAGGTATATCTATTTGTGGAGAGTATAGAAAGAGATTGTAAATTGTTATGTAGCTATTCATTTTAAGAGAAATTCAAAGTAAATATTGCTAAAAATATTTCACCCTCAAATTCAACAAAATTTACGTTTAAGAGTCATGTCATTTAAGGAATATTTATCTTATTGTGCATTTAATTCAGCATTTTATCCCCTATTTGGAAATTAGTCTTTTTGAATCTTCATCTTCCTTAGCTACATTAGTACCAGAATGTTTTGGAGCCATGTAGATTTGAAATTCATAATCACTTAGTACCTTACTGTTTAAAAGTATGATCTGCAGCCCATACCTGGGAACTTGTTAGAAATACAGAATCTCAGGTCCCACCTCAGACCTACTAAATCAAAAACTCCATTTTAACAAGATTCCCAGGTGATTCTTATGCAGATTAAATTAAAGTTTGAGAAGGACTGATTTGCTTACTAACTAGGTAAGCCACATCAAAGTACTGTTTTTTATAGCTCTTAAGTTGTGGAAATAATTGAGTTTGACTTCGGAACTGTGTTACCTCTTCCTTTAAATAGAATATAAATATTTATTGATCCCATGAATTGAAAGATTTTAAGTGTCTTAGAGTATGTCTAGCTAGTTGCAGTACGTTTTCATTGTTACTGTAAGTTTCTACAAACTATATATGCAAAATGTACCTTTATTCCTTGTATAATGAGACATCTAAGATGCAAGTGAAAATTCCTCTGAGCTTTGCCATATGTGCAAATGAGAAATCTATGCTGTGATATTTAGTGCACCAATTTCAGTGAAAAGGCATGTAAACATCTGCAAGTTCTGGGGCAAATTTGACATAGTGGTCAAAATAGCAGATTATACAATGGAAGTTCAGTTCCTGCTGAGTACTTACTAAAAATCTGATATGGGGCCAGTAAGATAGAAGTTGAAGACATTACCAAGTTCTAGAGGCACTCACATAGTTGTCCAGTCCACTGCCTATCAGCATTTCTTCCATAACTCTAGATTTGGCAAATGGGAATGTGTAGTTTATAATAAATATCAGCGGCACTGTCCTACTACATCATTATGTACTATTTTCTGCTCTGGAATTATTTAATTTGGGTTACTTAAATGCATATTTTCTCTGCATTGTCAGTTCTTTGAGTTTGAAGTTATGTAGACATTTCTAATAATAATTGTTGATACTAATTATAATATCTGTGATCATTTTTTCTTAGCCTATTAGATTGAACCATATCGCCATTTATGTAGATCAAAGGCATAGCAGTGATTTCATATGGTATAACTTAATAAAGGAAATTTAAAGGGGTCCTACTTTCCCATTTTTGTCACAGTAGTCACTAGGAATGATCTTGTTGTAACCCCCTTTTCTTTTGTTGTTTTTGTTTTCTTTTACAAGAAATATGCCTTTTAGGAAAACAATACCCTTACACAAAGATTAATGAGTGTAACAAACATGGGCTGATAAAGTCTTATGGTGAATTAATAGCTTTATAAATGTATTTTTTTAATTATCACAGTATAAACATTACAAGACTTTCATTAATCTAAAACTTCCTCCTTATGTGCTTGTAGTTTTGTTTTAGAAACATTTCTTTTTCATTATAGATTTTTTAAAATAAGAGCTTAAATTATTTTAGGAAAAAAGTTCAACATATTGTGAAAAACTCTAATTTTATGAGAACTAAAATGTAGTTATTAATATTTTTGTTGTTGCTGACACTTCACTGTTTAAAGCTATAGTAGTTAAGACAAACTAGTTTGATTATTCATAACTAAAACCCAATTATTTTGGCCATTTGCCAACATTACCAAAGTGAAGTAAAATGAACTGCATAATTATGAAAGGAAATAGATGCTATCTGTGGAGATGGTTTATTAAAGACTACTAAGATCAGATTAAGAATGTGTACTTAATTTCATTTATTCTTTGACTGTATTACAGAGAGTGGAAATCCTTCTTTCTTAGCAATATAATTAGTTTAATCATATAGTTAGCAAACCATATCAAAGGTATAATGACAGTTCTCCAGGGATGCATTTATTCACCTACTAGGAGACTGCCTGATGAAGTGTTTCTTAAAGGTGATTTAGTAACCTGTGAAATCTAGGGTGAGTTTCCAGATCTTTGTCATTCTGGGCTGAACGTTAATAATGTTAAGAAAGTACCTGGATTATAAAGCAAGCTGAGAACAGGGAGGTGTGGTATGAAACCACCAATGTTGAAATTTCAGCTATTTTTATCCTAAGCCTGAAGTTCATACATTATAAAAGTAGTATCTTTTAAAATATAAACTTGTGGGGCTTTCTTTGCTTTTTGCTCTTACAAATACAAATAATTGTGAATTTAGTGTATGTTAAAACAACTTCTGTTACCACATTTTGGGTGTTTTATATTATGTGTTATCAAGCTGTGTTTTTGTGTTTTATTTTAGCTTATTTGCACTAATCTTGATGAACTCAGGGAATTAATCACAAAAATCGAGAATGAACTCAAAGATCTGGAAAACAGTAGAAAAAAATCGGTAGGTGTTGATCCAAAAATTCTATCTATTATTGACAGCATTAAAATTTATTCCTGCTTTTTTCTAAAGCTTTTTTTTTTTAAATCTTGTTCTCCTGGATTACATAAAAATTTGCAATGAAAAATAGAAACATTGTTCCTTTTATTTCTCCTGTGTGGTCTAGTTTTCATTTTTCATAGACAAAAATGCTACCAAGGCAAGTAAATTAATTTTGTTTGCCTGGTTTATATCGGGTATAGTTTTAGGTATTTCCCAATATACTGGTTGGTTGTTTTCTGACTGGTAGTTTTTTGGGTAATGCTTACCTTGCAGATATTCTTAATTAATAATTATATGCTTTTAATGGAAGTTTATTGCTTAGTAAAATAAAAATTTTAATTAACTGTGACATAAATAACAGATATAAATTGTTAAGTCCTGCCCCAGATGTTTTTGATACATGCTTAACAGTATGTCTTTTTAAAACATCTTTATCAGCTGAAGGTCTTTTTTAAACGTTCACTATATATTCTAAATTCACAATTTTACCTTCATTTTTTATTCTTGAGAGAATAGAGTATAAAGGCATTACATCTATTCACTCAGCACTTGTTAAAACGCTCAGTTATGTTATTTATTAAATCAGTAATACTTGTTTAACTGACATTAAGTGATATTACAGATTCAAAACACAATTGTACACCAGTAAATAAATGGGGAAGATTTTAAGCACGGAAGAAAATCAGTCATTATTTTTTAAATCCCTTTGTTTTATGCCTTAGGAATGCCATGAAGCCACTTAGTTTTAGGTCTTTGCTCAGAACCTATTAATCTAGAATTATGTATAAAATAAGGATATGATACAGCAAGCCTCATATCAGCCAATTTGTAGTAGTCATTTTATATAAATGCTGTCAAGAAAAGACATATTGGTAGCACTCTGAAGGGAAGAGACTTAAGTGCCATAAAATTACAACCTTCTGAGGTTATTTAATATAGGCGTAAAACAACCTTAAGGATTTCAGAAATTTCATGTGATATCCTTGAAAATATCGATATAATCTAAGAGATAGAATAATGTTCATAGTGATAATCATTAATAAGAAAACATATTGAACTATACAATCCGAGAATGTAGAAAACTATATTTTTAGATATATTTCCACTAAAAATGATTTAGACACTTATTAGATTCTTATATATTCATGTATACGTGTGTGTGTGTGTGTGTGTGTACGTATACATTTGTGTTTGTGTGTGTGTGTGTACACATACGCACTTTGGTATATGGGCAGTTACTTGATGTGGAACACCAGGTATTGTTTTAAAATTTACCTCTGTGATGTATTTCTCAAAAAACATTTATATTAGAATATTTTCTCCTCAACAAAGCTATTTTTAATATATTTGATGTTATCAGGCTCCTTGCTCGGTGGGGAGCCTGCTTCTTCTGACCCTTCCCCCTCTCATGCTCTCTCTCTCTCTCTCTCACTCAAATAAATAAAATAAAATCTTTAAAGTATATATATATATATATATATATTTGATGTTACATGCTCATAAAGGACTGATTCTGTCCTTTAATAGGAAGGATAGTCTTTTAATTAGGGTGTTATTTATAATTTTTGCAGAAGCTGTTTATTTTTAATGAGTTGTCTGTTCTTCATGATTCTAAATAGAATTTCGTTAAGTAAATTTGCTAATTGCTTTTTATGCTGCAGTTAAACATAACATATGCATCTTAACTTGTTCCCATATTATAAATTAGGGTTTTATTTGTTTTTATTTTTTATTTTTTTTAAAGATTTTATTTATTTGAGAGAGAGAGAGAATGAGAGAGAGCGAGCACAAGAAGGGGGAGGGTCAGAGGGAGAAGCAGGCTCCCCGCTGAGCCAGGAGCCCGATGTAGGACTTGATCCCGGGACTCCAGGATCATGACCTGAGCTGAAGGCAGTCACTTAACCAGCTGAGCCACCCAGGCACCCCTAGGGTTTTGTTTGTTTTTAATGAATAGTTTTATGCATAATGTACTCACTTATAGCATGCATTGTAAAAGAAAAAGACTTCTTCAAGGATCCTAGAGTTTTTCTGTAAAGCCTTCCACCTCACTTCCGTTAGTGATACAAGGTATATGCATATTGCCTTCCTTTACAGAAATGAGTAGAAAGGTAAAAGAAAACAGATTACAAATACTTGACACTGTAGTCTTTGAAGGCATGTTTATAAGAAAATTTTAGGTTACACACAGAGTTTAATTGATTAAATTTGTGACTCTAAATTTTTAACTTATCCATGACTCCTAGAATTTACATATTAGTTTTTTTTTTTTAAGATTTTATTTATTTGAGAGAGAGAGCTCGAGTGAGTGGAGGAACAGAGGGAGAGGGACAAGCAGACTCTGTGCTGCGTGTAGAGCCCAACACAGGGTTCGATCCCAGGATGCTGAGATCATGTCCTGAGCTGAAACCAGGAGTTGGACAGTCAGCTGACTGAGCCACCCAGGAGCCCCGCATATTAGTTTTAAAATATTTTCTGCTCTTCAAGAAATAGAAATTCTTGGGACTGTACTTAGTAGGGATAATCTTAATGGGACTACTAATATACAAGCTGTTTCCCTTTAAACTGCCTAAAAGGTTTTTTCATGAACAGCTTATAATGGCCACAAAACATAATGGTAGCAATAGAGAGTAAATATTTACATTTTAGTATCATTCCTTATTTTTCTACAGAAGCTAATACTGATTATGATGTTAGTTGTAGAAATTAACTTTATTGGATGTTTATAGTAATATTAAATACTAGTTTATTTGTCTGCCATCATTTGGGAATAAGGTGTTTCACTTAACTGAATTTTCTAGGTAACTGAAACCTGAACTTTAAGAGTAAATTTCTCTTTCTTTTTTTAAATTTCTTATTTAATCATTTAATGACAAACTTCTCTGCCTCCTTTTACTATACTGAACAAAATTTTAACCCTTTTTTTGATGACTCAAGGATCATTATGAACATCCATAATTATACTGATATCCTAAAATGTATTGATATCAGTAACTCTTAATTAAACATTTACCAAAAGACCTTTGAAGGTGTGTGTGTTTGTATCTTTGCTTTTGTTCTCTCTCCTCATTGTCAACCTATTGTTTTTTGTGTTTGTGTTTGTCCATGTACTTGCCCTAGCTGATATACTGTGAATTACAAAACAAGTAACAATATTTATAAGAATTAGACTCATAGTAAGGACCTGAGAGACTTTCTTAATAATTTCTTAATAATTAAATGCATGAACTTGGTGATAGTAATAGCCATTTTGACTGATTCATTGCCTGTGGGCTTCCTTTACTATTGCCAGACAGAGTATTAATTTTGATCTTCAGAAGATATCACTGTCAAAACTATTAGAGTCAAAGCAATTCTGTTGCTCATCATCAACTTTTATATGTATAATAATGGCTCCAATAACAAAGAGGATGTATTCCATATAGACATTTGGTTGTCATGAATGCCATTGCTAAAGACAGAAATATTTATGTGATAGAGGATTTAACATGCATTTGTACAAGCACCTCACTTCTTTAGAAGATTTCTCTGCAGGGCCTTTCCAGATAGTTTTTCCTACCAAAGCAACAAGGAAGAATTATCCTATTTCTTCACCCCATGTCAACATGTCATTCTAAAAGCTTTCCTAACCTCTTAGAGGTTTTGCCATTGAGCTATTCATTGTATTAGAAGATTTACAGTCTTTTAAAATCTAAATTGTTTACTTATTCTTGCAAGGAAACTAATTCCATTTGTAGTTAATAATGTAAGGATAGAAAAATGCTTTAGTTTTCTTGACTTTGTTCTAGCACACTTGGTACCATTACTTCATCTAGGGACTTACTCAAAAAAGGCTCAACATCCTTTAGATCCTGCAGTGTTATACCTAATTATCTACCTGAGATTTGTTTAAAGTGAGACATCTGGTTGAGATAAATAGAAGTATATAGTTTGGCAGTTTTTAAATTTTGTCTTTCTCATTATCATTCAGACCATAGGATTCTTGAGTAAGCTAAAGGAGAAATCACAATAACATTTTTATTTTTGTGGTTTTAGTCAAGAGATGAAATTTGCATTTTGCCTAATTATTTGGAAAATCTTTTTAAATTGAGGAAATGTATTAGTTTTCCAGAAAGATAGAACTAAGATACTGATAAATTTGCCTGATCCTATTGTATTTGAAATTTATTAGACATTATTGCTCTCTAAATAATCAAAGTTGGAGAATTGAAGTGTTGTATTTCTGAGTTTTTCATGTGACCTTTTTTTTCCTCATATCTGCCTAATTTCCTTGTGTTTTATGTCCTAATTTAGATTTTCAAAGAGATTTCAACCTATTTTTCTTTAATAAGGAAAGATCCATATAGAAATTGGGTATAAGGAAAAGTGAATAATTTGGCAAAAAAAATGTTATTTATAAGAAAAGAAACTTTGCCTGGATGATATAATGATAAATGATAGTCTTATCAATATAGAGAAACTAAAATTTAAAATATAAGACCTTTTTTTTTCTTATACATATTTTGGCAGTTAAATAACTCAACACTTAGGGTAAATATCATAGTCAGTATGTAAAAAAAGTTATAAAACTGCCTTGCTCTTTGATCTTGTAATCCTGTTTGGAATTTAATTTTTATTTTCCTCATTTCATGCCCCCTTCTCCCCCAAAAAAGCAATTTACACAGTGGTGTGTTCAGCACACTACCTCTAATAGTGGAAATTTGGAAAAAGCTTGTATGTCCAACAGTGGTGAGATTACTAACCAAACATTATTAACACAGTGGTATATCATGTAACTAGTAAAATAAAATATTTGTAGATCATTGTTACTATATGGAAGTATTTGTAAAATGTTAATTTTTTTAAATACACAGAAGATGTGGCTAATGATTACAATATATAAAAAGACTTGTTAAGGAATTGGAAAGGAATTTCAAGTAATGAGTAAAATTAATCTTTATTATGTTCTTAAGATAATTTAAATTTATCATACAATAATAATATTTCTCTTGCCTAACCAAAAGCTGTACATTAGCAAGACCAAACAGAGAAATCAGAAGCTTGGATCAGATGGTGACACCCCATTTTTTGGTCACAGAGTTCTGTATAAGCCACTAGTTATGAATCAGGGATGATCCCTCCCCCTCCCCCAAGGAGACTTTTGGCAATGTCTGAAGACATTTTTGGTTATTGAAGAGGTGGTACTGCCACTTAATGGATAGAGGCCAGCAATGCTCCCCAAAATATCCTACATTACAGTGATCCTATAATGCAAATGATTACCCCCCCTGCAACAAAAATTGTCTAGCCTCAAATGTCAGTTGTGTGGAAATTGCAAAACCCTAGCATAAGCCTGTATTTGCTAAGGGCCCTATTCTCTCACTTTGTCTGCTGCTGCCAGTTTACTATGGGGAGAAAACAAGTTGATGTTTTTGAAAGTTAGGTAGAAATCAGTGAAATCAGATACCTGATCCCATAATTGGGAATACTTTTTTAGATCATATACTTCTAATTCAGACTGGTGAATTTTATGAATGTTAGTATTAACCTTTACCCTTTATAAGTCCATCAGACAGTTAAAAAAAATTCTTGACTTTATATCCAACTGTTTTCAATTTATTATGATTTATGGCCTCTCAAATATGTTCATCATTTACCTTTATCTTCCTTTGTATAGGAAATGAAGAAGTTACAAATAACATGATTATATATGTATTTTCTCTATTTGTTTTTAGAAAGATGATGCAATATATCCTTAAAAAGTGAAGATATAGTAAGTAATAGAAAGAGATAAATAGAAAAATGTAGTCAGGTTATGTTTAAAACTTACATGAAATTATATGGACTCCCAAAACATAATTGCATATAGTATAAGCTAATATAGGACAAAGAGACTATTTATACATTACTCTTACTTACACTCTTACACCTATAACAGAAATTTTATTATGATGAAGGATTATAGGATTTTTCCCTCCTCTCCATTCCATATCCATTTGTTCACAGTGAAGCATCAAATCAAAATTATTTTACAGCTCACTGTTTAGAGTACAAAATCTATTTTACTTGAGTATAAGAAGTATCAGGTACATGTAGAGTCCTGAATATGCCCTAATTAACTTTATTTAATGGCTTTTCTTGTAGATAGTTGTAATAATCTCTAAATTATCCTTAAAATTAGTTTCTTTTAAGTTTATTACAATTACATCATTATATATGTCATTTTCTTTTTTTTTTTAAGATTTTATTTATTTATTTGACAGAGAGAGGAGAGAGAGAGAGCACAAGCAGGGGGGGCAGCAGTCGGAGGGAAGGGGAGAAGCAGTCTCCCCACTGAGTAGGGAGCCTGACACGGGGCTCCATCCCACGACCCTGGGATTCATGACCTGAGCCGAAGGCAG
Source organism: Callorhinus ursinus (assembly GCF_003265705.2). Classification (NCBI taxonomy): domain Eukaryota; kingdom Metazoa; phylum Chordata; class Mammalia; order Carnivora; family Otariidae; genus Callorhinus; species Callorhinus ursinus. The sequence continues at coordinate 7,674,923 of NW_027397101.1, read as the reverse complement.
ATGCTTAGCTGACTGAGCCATCCAGGTGCCCCTATATCATTTTCTTATTCTAGATTTTCTGGTCAACTACTGGTTAACAAAACAAAACAATCTCAGCTGTGGGGGGAAAATCACTTTGTCTTTAAATAGCCATATTTAAAGTTTTTAAAAAATTAAAACACACTTTTGGAAGGCCTGCACAATAGATAAAATAAGCTTCTTTACCTATCTTAGTTACAGATTCAAGTCTTATTCATAAGGCAAGTATTTCCTCAGTGTATTCTGTGTGTTATGTGTAGTACCAGGAACTTGGTAGGGATCTGAAATTAAAACAAAGTCCTTATCCTCAAAGAATTCACTAAAGAGCTTAAGATTTTATCCCCAACCCTGGGGATAAATTTTAATCTAGGTGAGTTGGGCTACCTTCTGTCCTTTTATAAAAGACTTAATCTTTTCTTTTCAATGAAAGCAGCGTTCGGAAGTCAACAAACACTCCAGACACTTGCTCACTTCCTTTAATTACATGTTTATATGTTTGGGAATAGGGTGGAGGGGTAGGTAACATTGCATTTTATGAAGAATCAAATGGTAACTGACATGCCCAAAATAATAGGGAAAAAAAGCTAGATGACAGGAAATGTGAACCAGAGCAATATATGACTGGTAAGACAAAGCTTCAATCAGTTAATCACTGAATTATCTAAGAGTGCATTATCCACATTTATTTATGATAAATGTTGTTCCTTGGGTATTTTTTAACATTTAATAACTACTCAGCTAAGAACAGGATTTTAACCCTTGTTAAATGTTTCTAAATGCTCAATGTTTCTACTTACTACAATTTGGCATAGTTTGAATCCCATTAGGGAAACTTTCATAAAAAGAATTATTTGAGGGGCACCCTGGGTGGCTCAGTCGGTTAAGTGGCTGCCTTTGGCTCAGGTCATGATCCCAGTTCCTGGGATTGAGCCCTGCCAGCCCCACCTCTGGCTCCCTGCTCAGCGGGGAGTCTGCTTCTCCCTCTCCCTCTGCTCCTCTCCACCAGCCCCTCCCCCACTTGTGCTCTTTCTCTCTCAAATATATAAATAAATTCTTTTTTTTGAAAAAAAGAAATATAGATCATAAAGTTGAACAGTGCTTGAGAGTCACTGTATTAAAATGTAACACAATAACTTGTTCATAATGATGACTCAAATCATCGAGAGTTAAATTTTATTCATCATGTGTTCAGGAAATCTGGAAGACATATTTCTCTCAAAAAAAAAATTGCATCTAAGGAGATGCAATTTAACCTCAGATTAATGCAATTAAGGATGCAAGTTAACCTCAGTTAACTAAGAAATTTACTTATGTAGTTTGAATACTTTCTATGGGCCCACTCTGTGCTAGGCTTTGTGATAGAGCCTGAGAAAGTGAAAGTAAGTAGGACACTGTCCTTGCTCTTAAGATATTCCCAATCTTCATGTCACTTACATGGAATTTTTGTGCTCCAGTGATACCAAACATAGCATTACTTAGTGATTCAGATTGTGCAGTGAATTGCTTGGGAACCCACCTTTCTGTTATATCAGGTATAGATTTGATCAAATGTTGTCAATTTATTTGCTACCACCAATTTATAGAAAAGGGTCAAATTCAAATACTTAGCCAGGGACACCTGGGTGGCTGTCAGTTAAGCAGCTGCCTTCAGCTCAGGTCATGATCCTTGGGGTCCTGGGATCCAGCCCCACATCAGGCTTCTTGCTCAGTGGGGAGTCTGCTTCTCCCTCTCCCTCTGCCTGCCACTCCCCCTGCTTATGCGTGCGTGCTCTCTCTCTCTCTCTCTCTCTGTCAAATAAATAAAATCTTAAAAAAAAAAATCAAATACTTAGCCAGTGGTTAATTTCCAGTTCAGGATTCTTTCTTCTTTGTAAATGAAAGTGGTTGTATACCATTAGTACATATATATATAATTAGATTTTCTTCCCCACTAGTAGTAACTGCCTTACTAGGAATATGATCTGTCATTCACTTTTTTTATTCTTTATTTTATTTTATTTTATTTTATTTTATTATGTTATGTTAATCACCATACATTACATCATTAGTTTTTGATGTAGTGTTCCATGATTCATTGTTTGCGTATAACACCCAGTGCTCCATTCAATACGTGCCCTCTTTAATACCCATCACCAGACTAACCCATCCCCCCACACTCCTCCCCTCTAGAACCCTCAGTTTGTTTCTCAGAATCCATAGTCTCTCATGGTTCGTCTCCCCCTCCGATTTCCCCCCCTTCATTTTTCCCTTCCTACTATCTTCTTTTTTTTTAACATATAATGTCATCCACATTTTCCTCTCTACAGAGCTAAATGACATCAAAATTTGCAATAAATTCTAATAATTGATATAGTTTGTTTTCATGTTTTCTAGTTAAATGCTAATTTAGAAATATAATGGAAATATTCAGTGTGGGATGCCTAAAGTACAAATGCTTTCCTTTTCTATTAAATTAATCTCAAGTGAAAATGGATGAGAGAAAATACTAGCATGTGATAGTTCATATTAGAACCTCTGGCACTGTTAAAGTCACTTTTAACTTTTCCCATGTTAATATGTATACATTTCACTATACTGTCAAAGTAGCACTTTTTCAAGGGACTGTATACCAACAAAATGAATGTAATGTTTTACCCCTAAAACTGAATATGCAGGAATATATGAGTATGGTGATAGTTTCTTTAGGTAAGAAAGAAAAAAGTGAATACAACTTTTAATATTATTTAGACTAAGGAGAATGTCAAATAATTGGTTTACTAATGTACTTAATTATAGTTAATTTGATTTGTGCTATATTTTTATACATATGAGTTTAAATTATTTACAAGCTATCTTCAGATACTGCTAGTGATTTTAAATGAGACATCTTTGTGTATCAATCTGTGTGGCTTTTCTCAAAGTTATTTTCATTTTATTTGAAAAGTGAGATACATTGTTATATAATCCCTTTTCCACAATAAGATTTATGTGACAAGAGCCAAGCCTGTAACAAAAAATATCTTGTTATATGATCCAGTTTCTGTGAGCTAACATTTATAAGTGAAAATGTACCAAAAAATGGCATTGATACTTTTGTTATATACATCTTGTTTTTGTACTGTTCTTAATAAAAATGTTTTTACTATCTCCACAGTAATGGTGCTAACCCTCTCAATTTATAAAAGCATTCTTTGTATATTTGTATATGATTTTATTTTTCTTCATAGAGCTGTTGATAGCTATTTTGTTTTCATATAATGTTATAAGAAGATCTATATAAGTAACAGGATGGTTTGTGTAAATAAGTTACTTTCACCTAAGTTTAACATTCAAAGCATCTAAATTTATTAAAATGTATAAAATATGTCCATGATGATAAGACATGTAAGAAACCTGGAATTTATTTGTTTTCCTTTTTTTCTTCCTTTTAGGTGTCCAATGTCTCCAGCATCAGTAGATTGCCAACTCCCTGTCCTTGCAACACCCCAGCCAGCATTATGCTAGTTCTGTCATACCCATCCCCGATTACTGCAGCAGAATGGAATCGTTCTTTAGTTGTAAGGTAAGTTTCCCTCCCCACTCATTTCACACGCATAGACTCAGCTTTTCATTTTACAATATTGTGTAGTTTTGTAAGTTTTTTTAAACTTTCTTTTTCCATATGGTTCCTTAGGTCATTAATGTATCATATTCAAAAACTTATAAAACTGCATAATATAATAAAAGTCTTCTCTTGTGACCATAGACCAGCTTCTTTTTGTAGTAATCCCCATGAGGTTATAAAACCTCCGTTGTTTGACATTTGGGGCATCTCATGGAAAGGGAGCTGGCAATCTGCAGCTGCTGTGGACATTGGATGAGAAAGTATTGAAAGGTAAGCTTCAGATTTAGACCATATTGTATGCCTTTGGTTCCATGGTATATGCTTGAATTCATACTTTACATTAAACTTTATAGTAAATTCATAAAAGAAAAATACTACTCTCTTCTTTAAAGTGACCTGCAGTAAATGTTTGCATTATTAAGTTCACATAATACATTGGGATTATCTTAGAAGATAATTTTTATCTCTGAAAATAGTGAGAATTCTAATATTGAATGAGATATTAAAAGAAAATAATATTAAATGAAAACAGTTCATTTATCCCCATTTTCACATACTTGTTAGTAAAACAAAGCTATTGCTAGCTTTTAGCTTATTAAATATATTTTTTTGAGAAATGGTTATAACACTGTTCCACAAATGGCCTATACTAATCCTTCTCCCTGCTGTCTTTGATTCTATATTGATTACTACAGATAAAGATTATAAGAGCTTTCTGATTTTTATTATATCCATATTCTTTCTTATTCATTTGAAGAATGGGGAATGTGCTGTGTTCCTTGTTTTTAAATTCACTTTTAAACTTTAGAACACTATAATTTTAAGTACTATTTTAAACAAATGAAAGTAAGTTTTATAGATTTTAGTTTTTGCATTACAGAGACACCTACATATAAAGATAAGTACTTAACGCAATACAATCTTTTGTTCTTTAGGAATTGTCTGAGTGTAGACGAATTGGGACAGCATTATATAGTGGAAGGAGAGTTAGATTTTAACATTCAGAAGACTAGAATTCTAACTGAAAATCTGCTTCTGTCTACAAGTACTTCCCTGTGATTCACCGAGCCAATTTCCTTCTGTAAAATTATGTTCTTCTCATTCCCTTCAGCTTTAATAATTTTATCCTAGAAGAAACACAGTAGTTGTTCTCAGATTTTCCTTTCTGTGTATATAAATAAAATTAATAAATCAGAAAAGCTAATGTTAGCTTTTAGTTAATGAACTGATTTAAATTCAGGAAATAATTTGATTTTACATAGATTCTTACATTAGACCCAAGTTAAGGCAGATCATTGCCATCTCTAACTTCTTTTAAAAATTCATAACTTTTTTTCTGTTTACACTAGTCTCATTGTATACTGTGACACTCCAAGACCACCACTAGGTAGAAGGGGACATGTTGTTTTAATTCCATTTGGGTTGTATTGACCAAAGAAGATGGTAAATGATATAGGCAGTATGAGTTTCTTTTTTACTGTCAAGTGGATAAACACTTTACCTAAAATACCAGTCCCAGAGCAGTGATTCTGAACTTCTTAAATATGTATGTCCCCTTTTGGTAAACATAAAAACTGTGGACACACATACATATCCTTCATTGAGGTCATTGTATTCTTTATATGTGTCCTCTAGTTTTTATCAGTCTTTACTTTCTGTAATTTCTGTTATAAGAATAATATACTTTTTGTTTTCCAAACACAAAATGATTAAATATTCATTTTAAAATAATGAAATGCTATACCATCACTACCCAAGTTGAGAACATACAATATAAAGAAAGGGAAGAAGTCCAAAAAACATATATAAAGTTAGAAGGCCATAGAGACTTTTAAACAGGTTAGTGGATAAGACAGAAATATAGGAAAGTTAGAAATCTATTCTCTGATTAATATTTATGATCCCTTCTCTGTATATAGTTGGCTAGTTCAGTAATATATTTTCTGGGCATTAGATTAATTAAAATTTAGTAATCAAAATAAAATCAGAAGATAAAAATCTTCTAATCTTTTTAAAACTCTTTTGTACAAAAATCAATGCAGTAATTTAGTAGAAAAACAAACACAGCTGACAGATGTCTTGAAATAATGACATTCAGCTACACAGACTCCTCTCCCTGTGCCTCAGTCTACCCAGTCCCAAGGTCTGATAATACTGCTAGTCCTTCTGCATTCCCCACACCATCACCACTACACTAATCCAGATAGCAGCCATACTGCCCAGGTTAATTCTGTATCTGCCATTCTTCCCCTATAACCCTCAGTTACAAAGAATTCAGATGCCTAGTGCTCTCTAGTCTTTTAACATTTTTCCAATTAATTATACTACAGAGGTGATATAATTAATTACTCACACCTTTCCTCTTTCTGATTTCTTTAGCTGAGGAAAAGTTTATTCTCACCATTTCATTTTTGAGCCAAGTTGTAGTTGAAAAGTAGAGAAATAATGTTGATGTGCCCTGTTAAAAGGAAAAAAAATCTCTATTACCTTTTTTTTTTTTTTACTGGAACAGAATGCTACCTCATTCCATACATGATTTTAGGTTGACTGTCATCTGCCTTTTCATCTCCTCACTTAGCTCTCCCTAGAGGAAAATATTATTTATTGTTTAATAGTTTTATTTTCATGGGTTAGAATAAGCACTTTATACTCTCACCTAGCTTTTTTTTGGGGGGGTGGGAAACAAACTTTTGAGGTATAACTTACTGTTAAGTTGGGTCCTTTGAGAAAGCATTTGACAAGAGGGAAGGTCTGTCTAGGTTATTATATGAAATAATTACTTTCCTTGAAATTTTTTTCACAATATTATCATTTGTCATGCCATTAAGAAGACACAAGAATTAGTCATTGAGCCTAGGTTCCATATTCATTACGTGCACATACATATATACTTCCACATCTTCCTACTCTTCAAATAAAAAATTTAAAAACCTCAGAGGTAGAAATGTAGTCATTTATTTCTACAGGCATAAACGTTTTGTTGATTTAAAGCACAAAATGTTGGGGGAGTAGGAACTATACTATTAATCATTTATGTTTGTGGCTAAAATTTCACATAGATAAAATTTCACATTTCAGTGAATGAAATGTTGAAAGTTTTAGATATATGTAAAATTGGAAAATTTATGCACAGATTTAAAATATATTTTGCGGGGCGCCTGGGTGGCTCAGTCATTAAGCATCTGCCTTTGGCTCAGATCATGATGCCAGGGTCCTGGGATCAAGCCCCGTATCGGGCTCCCTGCTCAGTGGGAAACCTGCTTCTCCCTCTCCCATTCCCCTTGCTTGTGTTCCCTCTCTTGCTGTGTCTCTCGGTGTCAAATAAATAAATAAAATCTTTAAAAAAATAAAATAAAATAAAATACATTTTGTTCTAGGGAGTAGTTTTTCTTTTTTCCATTTTTTCTTTTGTTTTTGGTGGGAGTGGTTTTATTTTTCTGACTTAATGTTCTACACATGTGCAAATTAACTGAACAGTTTCTATGAGATGAAGTCTAATTTCCGCATGTTAAATGTGACCCACAATATATATAGTTGTGTGTTTTTTGTTATAAAAGAAAAAAACGAGTGGACTAAATGGTATGTGAATTATATCTCAAAAAAAAAAAAAAAAGAAATACAACATGGTTATATAACAATAAATGAAGATGGTGGTGATGTTGATAGGTATACACTATAACATTGTGGGGAAGTGGGGAGTTGGCTACCTAAAGATAAAACTTCTATAAACTTATTGTTCCTATGGTATTTGAATAATTTTATGGGTACTGAAGTATATTTTTATTAGAGGTTTTTATAACATGTCAGATTGAATTATGTGATACAGCTTTTAAGAGGTGGTGTTGTAGTTCTAGGAACTTCTAGTTTTAAGAAAGACTTCAGCATCAGGTAGATCTAGGTTCAGGTCATGGGACCTTAAACAAGTCATTTAATCTCTCTGAGCCTTAGTTTTATCATTTGTTAAGTGAGACTAAAATGCACATACATTAGAGGGTTTTCATAACTGCTTGAGTAATGTATGCTTTCATGCTCACACAACCCCTTCCTTCCTCCCCTCTTCCTTACCTTCCTCCCTCTCCTTCCCTCCCTCCCTTTCCCCCTCTAGATATAGATCTATGAATGAAATACTTAGTATAATACTTAGCAAATGGAGAGACGGGTATCAGTAATTATTAACTCTTACTGTAGCTATAGCATTATATTACTGGAAACATTTTTAAGTACAACAATTGTAAAATTTCCTAAGGAAGTCTGTTAAGACTACTTTTGGATATAACAATCCTTTTTTTCTCTTTTTCTCCACTCTTTGGGATGGATGATTACAAAAACTTTACAGAAGTGAGCTTATCAGTTACATGTTTAGTGAATTTATATATATGTTTGTATTTTTACATGTATTTATTAAAATATTTATAATTGACCCAATTAAAAACTTAAAAAATTTTTGTCTCCTTATTTGATTAAATAGGTTTTAGATTTCTCCTATAGAATTGCGAATCTTTAAAATATTACAAATAAGATTTATTTCAGGATATTTTCCCCCTTTACAGCCTTCTAAAGAAGACATACTCATTTGATGGGTATTGGCATTTCATTTTGTGTTTACTCAGAAAATAAGGCTTGACATTCACTTTTAGATTAAATCTAAAGGATTTACTTTAACATTGTGTTTTTAGGGCAAATGGTATCATCGGAGGCAAGCTGTAAAAGAATTGCATGGAACGTTGATACGCCTTTTAAATGAATTGCTGCCATGGGAACCAAAGTTGATGAAAGCTTTTCAAAGAAACCGGTAATTTAAGCTTTATAATCTGTTTTACCTATTTTAGGGCTCTTAATTTATGATTATGGAAAGATGTCCTGGAATCATTTTGTAATTTTCCCTTGATTTATAATTCAGGAGATATTTTTGAGTCCCTACTCTGTTCAAGGCACTTCTAAGCCCTGAAAACGTAGGGTTGATTAAATAAAACCCTATTTGTGACTTATATTCCTCTTCTTTTTTCCTATTGTGGTAAAATGGACAAACAAAATTTGCCCTCTTAACCAGTTTTAAGTGTATAGTTCACTGGTATTAAATACATTCATAATGAATGTTATTATTACACCATCTATCTCCTGAACTCTTCGTCTTGTAAAACTGAAACTCTTTATCCATTAAATAACTCCCCATTCTCCTTCTTCCCAGCCCCTGGCAATCACCATTCTACTTTCTGTCTATATGATTTGACTACTCTTAAGTACCTCGTATAATATACAATATTTATGGTTTTGTGACGGTCTTATTTCACTTAGCATATTTTAAGGGTTCATCCATATTGTAACATATGTCAGAATTTCCTTCCTTTTTAAGGCTCTGTGGTATTTCATTGTATGCATATACCACATTTTGCTTATTCATTTATCTACCAGTGGACACGTGTGGTTTTCGTGTTTTAGCTATTACGAATAATGTTGCTGTGAGCATGGGTGTGCAGATATCTCTTCAGTATACTGCTTTCAGTTCTTTTGGTTTATACTTTGAAGTGGAATTGCTGGATAATATGGTAATTCTATTTTTAATTTTTTAAAGAACCACCATAGTCTTTTCCACAGTGTCTGTACAATTTTCAGTTCCCACCAACAGGATCCCAGTTTCTCCACCTCCTCACCAACATTTGTTATTTTGTCTTTGTTTTTTTTATAGTAGCCATCCTAATGAATGCTAGGTGGTATATTGTACTTTTGATTAGTATTTACCTAATGATAAGTGATATTGTGTATCTTCTTATGTGCTTACTGGTTATTTATATATCTTTGGAGAAATGAATATTCAAGTTTTTTGCTCATTTTTGAATCAGTTTGTTGAATTTTTTTGTTGATTTTTAGGAGTTCTCTGTATATTCTGGCTATTCCAATCCCTCATTTGCAAATATTTTGTTCCATTCTATGTGTTACCTTTCGGTTTTGTTGATAGTGCCCTTGATGAACAATTTTTAAAATTTCCATGAAGTCCAGTTGCTTTGTTTTTTATTATTGCTTGTGCCTTTAGTGTCATTCCCAAGAAATCATTAGTAAGTTTAGTAGTAAGTTTTGAAACCAAGAAGTGTGAGCATTCCAGCTTTGTTTTTATTTTTCAAGATCATTTTAGCTGTTTGAGATCCCTTGAGATGCCATATGAATTTTAGGATAAGTTTTTCTATTCCATAACAAATATCATTGGGATTTTGATAGGGATTGCAGTGAATCTGTAGAGCACTTTGGATAGTATTGACATCCTCGAAATATTAAGTCTTCCAATCCATGAATATGGGATGTGTTTTCATTTATTTAGTCATCTTTAATTACTCTCCAGTGTTTTGTAGCTTTCACTGTACAAGTCCTTCACATCCTTGATTAATTCCAAAGTATTTTATTCTTTTTGATGCTATTAAAAACAGAATTGTTTCAAGTTGCTTTTCAGATTGATTGTTGTTACTATAGAAATGCAGCTGATTCTTGTGTGTTGCCTTTGTATCCTGCTACTTGCTGAACTCATTTATTCTAACAATTTTTTGTGTGGAATCTTTAAGGTTTTCTACATATAAGATCATGTCATCTAAAAAGAGATTATTTTTTTCTTTCCAATTTGGATGCCTTTTCTTTTTTCTTGCCTAATGCTTGGTCTAGAACTTTCAGTACAATGTTGAATAGAAGTAGCAAAAGTGAGCATCCTTGCCTTGTTCCCAAACTTCTAAGGAAAAGATTTCAGTCTTTTACCATTGAATGTGATGTTCACTATGGGTTTTTCTTGTGTGGCTTTTCTTATGTTGAGATAGTTTCCTTCTATTCCTAGTTTGTTGAGTATTTTTATCATGAAAGGATGTGGGATTTTGTCATGCTTTTTCTGCAGTTGAGATAATCATGTGGTTTCTTCACTTTATTATGTTAATGTAGTATATGACATTAATCAATTTTCATATGTTGGACTATCCTTTATTCTAGAAATAAATCTCATTTTGTTATGGTGTATAATCCTTTCAGTATGCTGCAGAATTTGATTTGCTTATATTTTGTTGACCCACTCTGGCATCTTGCCATGCTCCCCCAGATCAGTATCTCTTATCTTATGGGAAGATGGCAGAGTGGGTAGACCCTAAGCTCACACTGTCCCATGTTTACAACTAGATACCATCCACATCCAAGTCAATAAACCAGAGAGCAGTCTGAAGACTGGCAGAACAAACTCCACAACTAAATATAGAGAAGAAGCTGCATCTGAAAGTTTAGGAAGGTCAGAAAGGCAGAGGGAGGCTGCCCGCAGGAGGGAGGGAGCTGTGCATGCGGAGAGGACAGAGAAACAGGCACTTGTACCAGGGAACTCATATGGGAAAGACTAATCCCCAAAATGTTTGGCTTTAAAAACCAGAGGGGCTGAATTCTATGAGTTTGTAAAACCAGTGGAAATTGGAGCTTATAGCTTTAAAAGTCTGCTGACTCAGCACTGGGTGAGCCAGGAGGGAAAGTGATAGCTGGGTTGCTGCCCTTAAAGAGACAGCAGCCTGTGCGGAGAGGCAACATAAAATAGGCAGTTCACACACCATGGGCAAGCAGGAGACAGATTTGTTCATACTGATTTCAGAGCATGTTGGTGGACTTCTCTGAAAATGAGGGAACTGGCAGGCACCATTTTCCTCCCCCAGGCCCCAGCATAACCATAAACTCCCTATGGGAGAAGAGGCTGCACAGATATTTGTAACCTGGACCCAGGGCTCAGGGCAAATTTTGTTAAAGCTGCCCATGTGGCCCTCCCAGACTCTGGGTTTATACCTGATGGGGTTTTGGAATATAGGTGAGATTCAGTGGGGTGGAGTCCAGAGCCAAGGACCAAGAAAGAATTCTTGAGACATCTTTGGTGCAAAATGGTGGTTTATTAAAGCACAGGGATAGGACCTATGGGCAGCAAGAGCTGCTGCCCCAGGGTTGTGAGGGGTGGCTGATTATATACTATGGGGTTGGGGGAGGTAAGGAAAAAGAGAGGTTTCAAAAGGATTTTCATATGTTAAAGAAGACTCAACAGGATACCAGAGGCCTTCCCATTGTCAAGTTAAGGTTTTTCCCTCTACCAAGGCATTAACATGCAAATAGTTGGGAACTTCCAGGAGGAACATTATACTCTGCCTGCTTCAAGTTATCTGTCAATGGGCTGCAGATTATAAGGACATTTAATTGTATCTACATTTCCTTCTGGAAGCTAGGTTATTGATAGAAATGAGTTCTTGTAGATTGCTAAGACATTTGTAAACTGAGGGAAACTCAGATCTTGCAGGATTGTGATCTCTATAGGTTAACTGTTTTTCCTTTCCTTAGCTTTAGGGCAGCCAGGAGTGCCTGAGGAATGTCACATATATCCCATGGGGGTTGGGGGTCATGGGGTGTCAGTTTCTGCTTTGTCCTTAGCTTGCCTTCTGTTCCCTCATCATACCTACTGCTGCGGGCCATCCCCAGCCATTGTCATAACTAACGCTCTCCAACAGCTTCACATCCCCAGCAGCCACAGCACTTTGGGAGATCTGGCATAAGACTAGTGAGTGGCCCAAGGCAATTTAGCTAACACCAGTAACCGTTCCCAAGTTCCCTGGTGGACATGTCCCCCTCAGAACTTGTCTGCCTGAGTCTCACTAACACCATAGGGTAAGCACATCCCACAACAGGTAGAGGGTCAGTGCAGATGACTGCACTGAAAGGAAAAGTGACTCAGACGCAACAGCAGGATGTAAGCAACACACATAGGATACTCTCCTGAAGTGCCAGTTTCTGGTAAACAGGGGACACTGCACTACAGGGGACTCTAGGACCTCCCCTTCATGAAGTCACTTTTTTCAAGAGCAGATGACATAGCTGACTTTCTTAACAGAGAGAAACAGACACAGAGAGCCAGGCAAAATGAGACAAATTTATCCCAGATGAAAGAACAGGACAAGGCCACAGCCAGAGATCTAAGCCAAACAAATATAAGGAACATGCCTGATATCTCGAGAATTTAAAGCAATGATCATAAGGATGCTCGCTAGAATTGAGAAAAGAGTGGAAGACATAAGTGAGACCCTTAACACAGAGTTAAGGAATAACATAGAGGGGCAACTGACTGGCTCAGTTAGTAGAGCATGAGACTCTTGATTTTGGGCGGTTGAGCCCCACATTGGGTATACAGATTAATTAAAAATAAAATCTTAAAAGGAATAACATAGCATAGATAAAGGGCTCAATAAACAAAATGATAAATACACTTGATGGAATGTAGCAGGATGAAAGAAGCAAGGAATAAATTAGTGACCTTGAAGACAGAGCAATGGACAATCAAGCTGAACAAAAGAAAGAAAAAAGAATTACACAAAACAAGAATAGACTTAGGGAACTCAGTGACTCCATCAAAAATGCTAACATTTGTATTATAGGAGTCCCGGAAGAAGAGAGAGAAAAGGGGACAGAAAACTTATTTGAAGAAATAATAGCTGACTTCCCTAACCTGGGGAAGGAAACAGATAACCAGATCCAGGAAGCACAAAGAACTCCCATCAAAATCAATAAAAGCAGAACCACACTAAGACATATTGTAATTAAATTGGCAAAATACAGTAATAGGGAAAAAAATCTTTAGGACTCATACAAGAATTCAGTAAAGTGGCAGGATATAAAATCAATGCACAGAAATCAGTTGCATTTCTATACTCCAACAATAAGAAAAATTAAGGAGCTGATACCATTTATAATTGCACCCAAAACCATAAGATACCTAGGAATAAAACTAACCAAAGAGGCAAAGGATCTGCACTCCAAAAACTCATGAAAGAAATTGAGGAAGACACAAAGAGATAGAAAAATATTCCATGCTCATGGATTGGAAGAACAAATATTGTGAAAATGTCTATGCTACCTAGAGCAATCTACACATTTAATGCAATCCCCATCAAAATACCATCCACTTTTTTCAAAGAAATGGAGCAAATAATCCTAAAATTTGTATGGAACCAGGAAAGACCCCGAATAGCCAGAGGAATGTTGAAAAAGAAAAGCAAAACTGGTGGCATCACAATCCCAGACTTCAAGCTCTATTGCAAAGCTGTAATCATCAAGACAGGATGGTACTGGCACAAAAACAGACACATTGATGGAACAGAATAGAGAACCCAGAAATGGACCCTCAACTCTATGGTCAACTCATCTTTGACAAAGCAGGAAAGAATGTCCAATGGAAAAAAGACAGTCTCTTCAACAAATGGTGTTGGAAAAATTGGACAGCCACATGCAGAAGAATGAAACTGGACCATTTCCTTACACCATACACAAAAATAGACTCAAAATGGATGAAAGACCTAAATGTGAGACAGGAATTCATCAAAATCCTAACGGAGAACACAGGCAGCAACCTCTTCAACCTCAGCCCCAGCAACTTCTTCCTAGACACATCACCAAAGGCAAGGGAAGCAAGGACAGAAATGAACTATTGGGACTTCATCAAGATAAAAAGCTTTTGCAAGATAAAAAGAAAAACCTGTACTCCTCAAACAAATAATACATCATATGATAAAAAACTTTTGCACAGTCAACAAAACCAAAAGACAGCCGACAGAATGGGAAAAGATAGTTGCAAATGTCTTATCAGATAAAGGACTAGAATCCAAAATCTATAAAGAACTTACGAAACTCAACACCCAAGGAACAGTTAATCCAGTCAAGAAATGGGCAGAAGACATGAACAGACATTTCTGCAAAGAAGACATTCAAATGGCCAACAGACATGAAAAAGTGCTCAACATCACTTGGCATCAGGAAAATACAAATCAAAACCACAATGAGATACCACCTCACACCAGTCAGAATGGCTAAAATTAACGTCAGTAAACAACAGATGATGGCAAGGATGCGGAGAAAGGGGAACCCTCTTGCACTGTTGGTGGGAAGACAAGCTGGTGCAGCTACTCTGGCAAACAGTATGAGGGTTCCTCAAAAAGTTGAAAATAGAGCTATCCTATGACCCAGCAATTGCACTACTGGGTATTTACTCCAAAGATACTGTAATCTGAAGGGGCACGTGCACCCCAATGTTTATAGCAGTAATGTCTACAATAGCCAAACTATGGTAAGAGCCCAGATGTCCATCAACAGATGGATAAAGAAGATGTGGTATATATATATATATACAATGGAATATTATGCAGCCACCAAAAAAATGAAATCTTGCCTTTTGCAAAGACATGGATGGAACTAGAGGGTATTCTAAGCGAAATAAGTCACTCAGAGAAAGACAATTATCATATGATCTCACTTATATGTGGAATTTGAGAAACAAGGCAAAGGGTCATAGGGGAAAGAGAGGAAAAAATGAAACAAGAAGAAACCAGAGAGGGAGACAAACCATAGGAGACTCTTAATCTCAGGAAACAGACTGAGGGTTACTGTAGTGGAGGGGGGTGGGAGGGATGGGGTGGCTGGGTGATGGACATTGGGGAGGGTATGTTGTGGGGAGCACTGTGTAGTGTGTAAGACTGATGAATCACAGACCTGTACCCCCCAAAAAAATAATACATCATATGTTAATAAGAAAAATATTAATTAAAAAGTTTAAAAAATTTAAAATAATATAAAAGCTAAGGCTAGGAGGAGATTTTTCAGCAGAAACTTTGCAAGCTACAGGGGAGTGGCATGATATATTCAAAGTGATAAATGGGAATAATCTGCAGCTAAGAATACTCTATCCAGCAAGGCTATCATTCAGAGTAGAAGGAGAGATAAAAAGTTGCCCAGATAAACAAAAACTGAAGGAGTTGTTGACCACTAAATCAGCCCTGCAAGAAATATTAAAGGGGACTCTTTGAGTGGAAAGGAGAGACCAAAAGTGACAATATAAAGGAATGAAAACACAAAAGCAGTAAAAGTGAGTATTTCTGTAAAAAAAAAAAATCAGTCAAGAAAAACAGAAAAGAAAGAGTATAAAATACAATAACAGAGGGGAAACAAATGGGTTCAAACTTAAATGACTGTCAACTTAATATAGACTGCTATATGCATAAGAGATTATATACAGCCCTAATGATAACCATATATAAAAAGCCACTAATAAACATGCAAAGAATAAAGAGAAAGAAATCCAAATATAGCACTAAAGAAAATCCGCAAAACATGAAAGACCAAAAAAATCAGAAAAAAATCTTCAGAAACAACCACAAAACAAGTAATAAAATAACAATAAATACATACTATCAGTAATTACTTTGAATGTAAGTGGATTGAATGCTCCAGTCAAAAGACATAGAGTGACAGAATGGATAAAAAAACAAGATCCATATATATGCTGCCTACAAGAGACTCATTTCAAACCAGAAGACACCTTCAGACTGAAAGTGAGGAGATGAAGAAACATCTGTCATTCAAATCAATTTCAAAAGAAAGCCGGAGTGGTAATATATTGCACAAGCTAGGCTTTAAAGCAAAGACTGTAAAAAATAAATAAATATAAATAAATAAAACAGACTGTAAAGAGACAAAGGAGGACACTATATGATGATAAAGGGGACAATCCAACAAGAAGATACAACTGTAAATATTTAGGCACCCATCATCGAAGCACCCAAATATGTAAAACAGTTAACAACATAAAGGATTAATTGATAATATGATAATAGTAGGGGCTTTTAACACCCCACTTACATTAGTAGACACATCATCTAAACAAAATCAACAAGGAAACAATGGTTTTGAAGGACACACTGGACCAGATGGTATTTAACAGATATATTTAGAACATTCCATCCTAAAACAGAATATACATTCTTTTCAAATGCATATGGAATGTTCTCCAGAATAGATCACATATTAGCCCACAAAACAAACCTGAACAAACTCAAGAAGATCAAAATCCTACCATGTGTCTTTTCTGAACACAATGCTATGAAACTAGAAGGCAACCATGAAAGAAAATTCTGAAAGACCACTAATACGTAGAGGTTGAATAACATGCTACTAAACAATGAATGGGTCAACAAGGAAATCAAAGAAGAAATAAAAAAGTACATGGAAACAAATGAAAATGAAAACACAGCAGTCCAAACCTCTGGGATGCAGCAAAACCAGTTCTAAGAGGGAAGTTTATAGCAATATCGGCCTACCTCAGGAAGCAAGAAAAATCTCAAATAAACAACCTAACTTTACATCTAAGAAAGCAAGAAAAAGAACAACAGTCAAAACCTAAAACCGGCAGAAGGAAGGATAGAATAAAGATTAAAACAGAAACAAATGATATAGAAATGGAAAAACCAATAGAACAGATTAGCTGTTTCTTTGAACAAAAATCAATAAAATTGGTAAACATTTAGGCAGACTTATCAAGAAAAAAAGAGGAAGAACTCAAACAAAATCACAAATGAGAGAGGAGAAATAACAACCAATACCACAGATGTACATAGTTAGAATATTATGAAAAACTATATGCCAACAAATTGGACAACCTAGAAGAAATGGATAAACTCCTAGAAACCTATAAGCTACCAAAACTGAAACAGGAGGAAGTGGAAAATTTGAACAGGCTCATAACCAGCAGGAATTAAATGAGTAACCAAAAAATTCCCAACAAACAAAACTCAAGGACATGATGGCTTCACAAGCGAATTAGACCAAATATTTAAAGAAGAGTTAATATCTATTCTACTTAAACTATTCCAAGACATAGAAAAGGAAGGAAAACTTCCAAATTCATTCTATGAGGCCAACATTACCCTGATACTGAAACCACATAAAGATACCACTAAAAAAAGAGAACTACAGGCAAATATCCCTGATGAAAATAGATAGAAAAATCCTGAACAAATAGTAGCAAACCAAATTCAATAATACATCTAAAAAAATCATTCACCACGATCAAGTGGAATTTATTCCTGGTTGCAATGGTGGTTCAATATTTGCAAATCAATCACATCAGTAAGAGAGAGTAAGAACCATGTGATCTTTTCAATAGATGCAAAAAAGCATTTGACAAAGTACAACATCCATTCATGATAAAAACCTTCAACAAAGTAGGTTTAGAGGGAACATACCTCAACATAATAAAGGCCATACATTAAAAACCCACAGCTGACGTCATCCTTTTTTTTTTTTAAACATCCTCCTTAATGGGGAAAAACTGAGAGCTTTTCCCCTAAGGTCAGGAACAAAGGAAGGATGTCCCCTCTCACTACTTTTATTAAACATAGTACTGAAAGTCCTAGCCACGGAAGTCAGAAAACAAAAAAATAAAAGGCATCCAAATCAGCAAGGAAGAAGTAAAACTTTCACTATTTGCAGATGACATAATACTCTATACAAAAATCCGGAAAGATTCCAGCAAAAGATTGCTAGACCTGATCTACAGATTTAGTAAAATCACAGGATACAAAATCAATGTACAGAAATCTGTTGCATTTCTACACACCAATAATGAAGCAGCAGAAAGGGAAATTAAAGAATCAATCCCATTTATATTTGCACCCAAAATAAAAGATACCTAGGAATAAACCTAACCAAAGAGATAAAAGACCTGAACTCTGAAATCCATAAAACAGTGGTGAAAGAAATTGAAGAAGACACAAAGAAATGAAAAGACATTCCATGCTCAAGAATTGGGAGAACAAATATTGTTAAAATGTCTGTACCACCCAAATTGGCAATCTACACATTTAATGCAATCCCTATCAAAATATCAACAGCATTTTTTTATAGACAGAGAACAGACAATCCTAAAATGTGCATGGAACCACAAAAGATCCTGAATAGCCAAGGCAATCTTGAAAAAGGAGAGCAAGGCTGGAGGCATCACAATTTCAGACTTCAAGTTGTATTACAGAGCTGTAGTAATCAAAACAGTATTTATTGTACTGGCACAAAAAGAGACACGTAGATCAATGGAACAGATTAGAAAACCCAGAAATAAACACACAATTATATGGTCAGTTTTAATCTTCAACAAAGCAGGAAAGAATATCCAATGGGAAAAGGACCGTCTTCAATAAATGGTGTTGGGAAAACTAAACAGAAACATTCAAAAGAAAGAAACTGGACCCCTTTCTTACACCATACACAAAATTAAATTCAAAATGGATTAAAGACCTAAATATGAGACCTGAAACCATAAAAATTCTAGAAGAGGACACAGGCAGTAACTTCTTGGACATTAGCCATAGAAACATCTTTCTGGATATGTCTCCTGAGCCAAGGAAAACAAAAACAAAGATAAACTATTGGGACTACATCAAAATAAAAAGCTTCTGCACAGGGAAGGAAACAATCAACAAAACTAAAAGGCAGCCTTCAGAATGGCAGAAAATATCAGCAAGTGACATATCAGATAAAGGGATAGTATCCAGAATATATAAAGAGCTCACACAACCAACACCCAAAAAACAAATAATCCAGTTAAAAAATAGGCAGAAGACATGAACAGACATTTCTCCAAAGAAGACATCCAGATGGCAAATAGACACATGAAAAGATGCTCATCATCACTTATCAGAGAATTGGAAATCAAAACTACAATGAGATATCACCTCACACCTGTCAGAATGGCTAAAATCAACAACATAAGAAAAACAGATGTTGGCTAGGATGTAGAGAAAGGGGAATCCTCTTACAGTGTTGGTGGGAATGCATACTGCTGCAGATACTGTGGAATACAGTATGGAGGCTCCTCAAAAAATTAAAAATAAAACTACCTTATGACCCAGCAATGTCACTACTGGGTATTTATCCAAAGAATACAAGAACACTAATTCAAAGGTATACATGCACCCCTATGTTAGAACAGCATTATTTATAATAGTGAAGATATATGGAAGCATTCCAAGTGTCCATTGATTGATGAATGGATAAAGTGGCTTCAAGCATGTGTGCACACACACACACACACACACACAGGAATATTATTCAGCCATAAAGAATGAAATCTTGTCATTTGCAATGACATGAATGGAGCTAGAGAGTATAATGCTAATCGAAATAAATCTATCAGAAAAAGACAAATACCATATGATTTCACTCATGTGGAATTTAAGAAACAAATCAAGCAAAGGGGAAAAAGAGAGAAACCAGGAAACAGACTCTTAACTATAGAGAACAAACTGATGGTTATCAGAAAGGAGGAGGGTGGGGGATGGGCTAAATATGTGATGGCGATTAAGGAGTGAACTTCTGGTGATAAGCACCAGGGTGATGTATTGAATTGTTGAATCACTTCAAAATAATGTAACACTATGTTAACCAACAGGAATTAAAATATAAACCAAAAAAATGAAAAAGAGAAAAAGGAAGATACTCATCTATAGTTTTCTTGTAGTGTCCTTGTCAGGCTTTGGCTTTGGCTTTAGCGTCATGCTAACCTCAAAGAATAAATTAGGAAATGTGTGGGGCACCTGGGTGGCTCAGTCATTAAGCGTCTGCCTTTGGTTCAGGTCATGATCCCGGGGTCCTGGGATCAAGCCCTGCATCGGGGCTCCCTGCTCCGCGGGAAGCCTGCTTCTCCCCCTCCCACTCCCCCTGCTTGTGTTCCCTCTCTCGCTGTGTCTCTCTCTGTCAAATAAAATCTTTAAAAAAAAAAAAAAATTAGGAAGTATGTCTTTCTTTTCAGTTTTTTTTGGGAAAAGTTTGAAAAGGAATGGTATTAGTTCTTTAAATGTTTGGTAGAATTCACCAATGAATCCATCAGATCCAGGGCTGTTCTTTGTTGAGAGATTTTTTTAATTATTGATTCATTCTCCTTTAATAGTTACAGGTGTATTCAGATTTTCTGTTTCTTTGTGACTTAATCCTGGTAGATTTTTGTTTTGAGGAATTTGTGTATATCATTTAGGCTCTCCAATTTGGTGGCATGTAATTTTCATAGTACTCTTATAAATCTTTTTATTTTTATAGAATTAGTCATAATGGCCTCACTTTCATCTTTGATTTTCCTAATTTGAGTTTTTTCTAAGTTCATCTAGCTAACGGCTTGTTAATTTTGTTGATCCTTTCAGAGAAGGAACTTTTGATTTCATTGATTTCTTCTCTTGTTCTATTCTCTATTTTGTTGAACTCTGATCTAATCTTTATTATTTCCTTCCATTAGCTTTAGATTTAATTTGTTTTTGTTATTCTAATTCCTGAAGTTACAAAGGTAGGTTGTTAATTTGAGATCTCTCTTGTTTTGTAGTGTAAGCATTTATTTGTAGCTCTAAATTTCTCTCTTAGCAGTGTTCTCATTGTGTCCTATTGTTTTGGTAGGTCATGTTTTCATATCCATTTATCTGTAAGTATTTTCTAATTTTTCTTTTAATTTCTTTTTTGATCTGTTGGTTGTTTAAGAGTGTATTGTTTAATTTCCACAAATTTGTGAATTTTCCAATTTTCCTTCTGTTACTGATTTCTGACTTCATCTGTGGCTTGCATTCTTGGAAGAAACGGATGAACTCAAAATGTCAGTTAGTGATAAGTGCTATGAAAAAAAGTAGGGTGAGGAAAACAGGAAATGCCTGGTTTGGATGGGATGATGATTGCTCTTTTACAAGGTGTCAGGGAAAGCTCCCCTGATAAGTTGATATTCAAGCAGAGACCTGAAACAAAGAAGGGAGAGAGCCATGTGGATATCTGAAGGAAAAGAAGATGTGGAAGCCCTAAGATTGGCATCATGTTTGGCACTTAGAGGAAATGCAAAGAGACAAGTGTAACCAGGGCTGAGTGAGTGAGGAGAAAGTGCCAAGGGTCAAGAATCAGAGAAGTATAGGGAATCATAGCCAGGTCGTGTATGTCTTTAAGGACTTTTGTTTTTACTCTAAGATGAGATAAACATTGAAGGATTTTAAGCAGAGAAGGGACATGATCTGGCTTATCTTTTAAAGCACTCACACTGCCTGTGGTGTTGAGATTAGTGTAGTGGGACAACAGGGAAATCAGTTACCAAAAGCAATAATCCAGGGAGAAAAAATAATGGTGGCTTGGAACAGGGTAGTAGCTAGCTGTTGATTTGCAACCCTCTTAGGAGATTCCCTGGTATAATCTGAAACTGGCGTTTGTATTCAGAGGGCAAGGAGAGATGAAGGAAGAAGCACACCACTCCAGGTTTGTAGGTGACAGTTTGAATAAGTAAATGGAACTTAAATTCAATGAGGCTTGTCTTGGGTGGCAGATGGGTCTCTGCACCCGCCCACCAGATCTTAAAAGTTTATATAAGAAGCCTTACCTGGTTGCAGCCACATACATTATACAGGTGTTTTCAACATCACATCACTATCTCAAGGCTGTGTTCTTGGAGCAGCCCCTGGAAGCAGGAAAGGTAATCAGAACCTACATGCCAAGGGGAGGGAATAAGGAGCCTTTGAGTGCCTAGGTCCAGCTCATGGGTCAGTTGGCGGTAAACATCTTTTTGATGGTGTTGCCCAACAATAGCAACACAGATGGCAAGGAATGGTTGGATTCTGGATGTGACTTGAAAGTAGGATTGGCAGAATTTTCTTAAACATTGGATGTAGAGTGTCAAAAAAAAATGAAGGGTAAAAAGATGATGCCCAGTATTTTTGTTCTAAATAACTGGAATTATGGAATTGTCATTAGTTTTAAAAAGGGAAACTAAAGGAGTAGCAGGTTTGCAGGGAAGGGATTCAGGAGTTTGGACTTCAATATGTGAAGTTTGATAATGACATTTAGATATCCAATTGGACTTACTGAGTAGGCAGTTTAGTATATGAGTCCCAGTTCAAGGGAGTAAGCCAGACTGGAGGCATAAATTTAGGAGTTGTCAGGCTGTAGATTATATTTAAGCTATGAGACTGGTAGAAATCACCTAGAATGTGAGCATAGATAGAGAAGAAGAGAGACTGAATCCTGGGGCATTCCAACATTTAGAGATGGTGAAGAGGAGTAGGGACTCAGCAGAAGCGACTGAGAAGGAATGTTCAGTAAGGTAGAGTCTGTTCAAGAGAATTAGGGGAGAGGAATTGGGAGTTTTGTTACAAAGTCAAGCAGAGAAATAGGGCAGTAGCTGGAAGGACAAGTTGGAGTCAAGTTGTTTTCATTAGTGGAGAAATAGCATTCTGTATACTGGTAGGAATGAGCTAATAGAGAGGCTAAAATGGACTCAGGAAAAGGAAGGGACATTTGGTAGAGTAATATCCATGGATAGATGAGAGAGGATGCATAAAGAGAGGGATTAGCTTAGATAGGAAGATGGAACTTGGGTACAAATGAAGGTCTTAAGTGGCAGATGAGATGCGAGCATATGAATGGGCTTGTCTGATTGCTTATATTTTCCCTGAAAAGAAAATAAACAAAATAGCTGAGAGCGAGAAGAGGGCTGAAAAGGAAGGAACTTCATACAACCCCCATGTAGATATTTCTAAAAGGAAATTAATTTTACAGTTATCCTATATACCACACATACTAGGAGGTAACTACTATTATTATCCACATTGTAAGATGTAAACTGAAAGTTTAAGGAGCTTCCCCAAAGTCTCATAGCTCTTCAGTGGTGTCAGAGGTGAGACTTAAACCATAGTATGCACAGATAAGAATTTGTAGTAAATATAAATTGAAAAATATATTTTCAGATTTTTTTAAACAAAATAAACTAAGATAAAGTTTAGGAGTAGGATAGAGAAACTCAGTTGAAAGTAAAAGGATCTCTAAAATATTGTGTCATTTGGAAATGTTTCCATCTTTCCATAGTTTTATGGAAACATAGCTGTTGTGTTTTTATGTGAAAAGGGTCTCTGAAAGATTACTTTTCAACTTTATCTATACTTAATTAAAAAAATATTTCTAGTGAGATTGAAATGTTTAGATTACTCTCAGGATTAAATGATAGATTTTTTTAAAAAATTTGCTACTCTATATAAATCAAAAATAGTAGGTACTGTTTCCTAAAATTTCTTGGTTAACTTTTTAAAAAATAACTTTTTTGAGTATAGGTGGCACATGATGTTATAGTAGTTTCAGGAGTACAACATAGTGATTGGACAAGTTTATACATAATTCTATGCTCACCCAAAGTGTAAGTGCCATCTGTCACCATACAACACTATTAAAATATCATTGACTGTATTCCTTATGGTATACCTTTTACTCTTGTGACTTACTCATTCCCAAACTGGAAGCCTATATCTCCAACTTCCTTCACGCATTTTGTCCATCCCCCACACCCCTTCCCCTCTGACAACCATCAGTTTGTTCTCTGTATTTATAAGGTTAGGCTCTGCTTTTTTGTTGTATGTTTATTCACTTGTTTTTTTTTTTTAGATTTCATGAGTGAAATCATATGGTATTTTTCTTTCTCTGACTGACTTATATCACTTAGCACAATATCCTCTGGATCTATCCATACTGTTGCAAATGGCATGATCTCATCCTTTCTCAAGGCTGCATAATATTCCTCTGTGTGTGTGTGTGTGTGTGTGTGTGTGTGTGTGTGTGTGTGTGAGAGAGAGAGAGAGAGAGAGAGGGTGTGTGTGTGTGCACGCACACACACACACACACATATACCACATCTCCCTTATCCATTTGTCTATGGGCACTTAGGTTGCTTCCAAATCTTGGCTATTATAAATAATGCTATGGTGAACACAGGGGTGCATATATCCTTTAGAATTAGTGTTTTTCTTTGGGTAAATACCCAGTAGTGGAATTATCAGATCATATGGTATTTCTGTTTTTTACTTTTTTGAGAAAACTCCATACTGTTTTCCACAGTGGCTCTACCAATTTACATTCCCACCAACAGTGTACAAGCATTCGTTTTTCTCCACATCCTTGCCAACATGTGTTACTTCCTTTTTGATTTTTGCCATTCTGACAGGTGTAAGGTGATATCTCATTGTAGTTTTGATTTGTATTTCTCTGATGATGCTGAGCATCTTTTCATGTGTCTATTGGCCATCTGTATGTCTTCTTTGGAAATATGTCTATTCAGGTCCTCTGCCCATTTTTTAATCAGATTGTTTGCTTTTTGGTGTTGAGTTGTTAAGTTCTTTATATATTTTGGTTAGTAACCCTTTATTGGATATATCATTGCAAATACCTTTTTCCATTCAGCCTTATTTTGTTGATGGTTTCCTTTGCTGTGCAGAAGCTTTTTATATTTTTATAGTCCCAATAGTTTATTTTTGCTTTTGTATCCCTTGTTTTAGAAAACGAAACAAATCTAGAAATAATGTTGCCATGCCAGTGTTAGAGAAATTACTGCCTGGTTCTAAGATTTTTGTAGTTTTAGGTCTCACATTTAGGTCTTTAATTATTTGGGGTTTATTTTGGTATATGGTGTTAGAAAGCAGTCCAGTTTCATTCTTTTACATGTAGCTGTTCAGTTTTCCAAGCACCATTTATTGAAGAGACTTTTTCCCATTGTATAGCCTTGCCTTTTATGTCATAAATTAATTGACCATATAAGTGTGGGTTTATTTCTGGGGTCTTCATTCTGTTCCCTTGATCTGTGTGTCTAGTTTTGTTTAAGTAACATACTATTTTGATTACTTCAGCTTTATAGTATATCTAGAAATCTGTAATTGTGATACCTACAGCTTTGTTTTTGCTCAAAATTGCTTGAGCAGTTTGGGGTCTTTTGTAGTTCCATACAAATTTTAGTATTATTTCCTCTAGTTTTGTGAAAAATGCTTTTGGTATTTTGATAGTGATTGCATTGAATCTGTAGATTGCTTTGGGCAGTGTGAACATTTAACAGTATTAATTCTTCCAGTCGATGAGCATAGTTATCTTTCCATTTGTGTCATCTTTAATTCCTTTCATCAGTGTTCTATAGTTTTCAGAGTACAGGTCTTTCACCTCTTTGTTTAAGTTTATTCCTGGGCATTTTATTCTTTTTGGTGAATTGTAAATGGAATTGTTTTCTTAATTTCTCTTCCTGCTACTTTGTTATTAGTGTATGGAAATACTACCAATTTCTAGGTACTAATTTTGTATCCTGCAACTTTACTGAATTCATTTATTAGTTCTAGTAGTTTTTTGGTGGAGTGTTTAGAATTTGATTAACTTTTTTAAATGGCCTTTTTCACTATATTGTAATCAGTAATTATAAAACTATTTCAACTCTATTTCTGTTTGTGCAGCTAGAAAAAAGTTACCTTTCTCTCATTTAATAGGTCTATCAGCAGCCTTTAGAAAGACAAATTGGTGATATGTTTGAACACTCTATTCTGAAATTGTATATATAATCTTTTTCAATTTCTTATGCCTACCCACCCCCTAGGTTTTCTCTTTAAAGATAAATGTTGGCAAGACTGAGTAAAGCATCTGAGGTACACTTGAGATTAAAACATAGCTTTTTTTTTTTTTTAAGATTTTATTTATATATTTTACAGAGAGAGAGGGGGAGCAGCAGAGGGAGAGGGAGAAGCAGGCTCTCTGCTGAGCAGGAAACCTGATGCAGGGCTCGATCCCAGGAATCTGGGATCATGACCTGAGCCAAAGGCAGACGTTTAACACACTGAGCCACCCAGGCGCCCCTAAAATATAGCTTTTAGTGACTTTTTTTCTTTGAAATTTTATTTAAATCCTAGTTAGTTAACATACAGTGCAGTATTGGTTTCAGGAGTAGAATTCAGTGGTTCATCACTTACAACACCCAGTGTTCATCATAACAAATGCCCTCCTTAACACCCATCACCCATCTAGCCCATCCTCCACCCACATTCCGACATCAACCTGTTTGTTCTTTATCATTAAGAGTCTCTTATGGTTTGTTCTCATCTCTTGCTCTCTTTTTTTCTACCCCCCCATATGTTTATCTGTTTTGTTTCTTAAATTCCACATATGAGTGAAGTCATATGGTATTTGTCTTTCTCTGACTGACTTATCTCACTTAGCATAATACACTCTAGCTCTGTTCACGTTGTTGCAAATGGCAAGACTATTCTTTTTGATGGCTGAGTAATATTCCGTTCTGTATATATACCACATCTTCTTTATCCATTCATCAGTTAGTGGACATTTGCGCTCTTTCCATAGTTTGGCTATTGTTGATAATGTAGCCTTTAGTGACTTAATTGAAAGTATTTCAAGGTATTGTTTAATAAAAGTTAGTTTAGCTTCCAAGAGTTTAATACGTATGTATTGTTTGTTATGTCGGGCATTTTATTTCAGGAGCCGCCTAAAGAAAGACTATGATGATTTCAGAAGACAGCCTGATCATGATAAATTTACTAGAGAACTGTGGACTACTGAAGAAGGTGAAGGAGATCCTGGAAAAGAATCTCCTAAAGTAGAAATTAGTAAGTCTGTAGACTCCACAGAACTTCTAGATATCCTGGAGAAAGATCATATTGATTCAGGTAGTTATGAAAACTTTTCTTTAAATCAACAACTAAAACCATAAAGAAAAGTTTTAGTATCTTTTGTTGAGGTAAAAGATAATCTGGGTAATGACGTGTATTGATTAGGAAAATTTGGTATAGTTTGAAGTGTCCTGTGTTCTTATAAAAGATTCCTTGGAGTCATTATTATATTTCTAGGAGTTTCTGGAGCCAGTGCCTGCCTCTGAACTGTAGGCATGTCTTTGCACATTACAGACCACACATCTTTGATTCTATAATACCCCTAAATTAGGTTCATCTTCTTTTTATTATTACTATTTTTGAAGCACTGTTTTTGATATTTGTTTTAAATGGAACTTGACAAGTCCCTAATACTGTGAAGATTTTTTTTATGAGAAGTGACCAAGGTTGATGGCCAAATGATACCTCAGAGTGGACATATAATTCTAATAAGGAGGCTGGATTAGATTATCTGTAGTTCATTTCAATTTATCAGATTATGTTATTCTGTAAATCTAGTTATTTTTTTTCTGTTCTAGTTAAATAACTTCCTTTCATTATATGAGGTTAGTGTGAAAAATCTGTGGTTAGAAAGTATTAACCTGTTGTTTTTCATGTCTTTGGTGCATTAAAAAAGAGTAGCTTCTCATCAACCCAGTTTGACCAGATATGAACATAAATTTTTTACTGTAGGAATGAATAATTAAACACCAGGAAAAGCTGAACATTTTTTTATCCTTTAGAGTCTCTGAAACTAGATTAGAATTCCGGGCTCTAATTGCTGGTTTGAATATCTCTATAAGAGATGTGAATTTTCCTTTGCATTTATATTGGCAGCAGAATTAGTAGAGTTTGAACAAAAATAATTCTCTCATTAATACATAGTTGTTCTTGGGAATGGTTATGCTATCAAAATATCAAAGATCGCCTTACCTTAATTTCCAATTTTGAATCATCCTAAAGTAGATTTCTTAATAAATTGCCAGTTCAGAGATTGACTTGCTTTTTTATAATTAGTCTTATTATTGCTATTGAGTTGCTGTTTTATTTAAACAAAATGCTTGCTTTTATAATTTTCAGATGATATGAAACTGTCAGAAATAGATTTTCCTATGCCCAGAAGCAAGTTGTTGAAAAAAGAATTACCTTCTAAAGATGTTCCGAAGATACTGCCTAAAACACTTAAACGACCATCTAAACAAATTAATTATCTGGATGATAGCACAAAAGAGCTTTCCCCAAGGAAGAAAGCCAAGTTAAGCACAAATGAGACAACAGTTGAGCATGTAGAAGGTGTGATGCAGATTGACTGTTTGAATGAAGTAAGGCATACAGAGTCACTGTTTCCAGAGTCACTTGCCTCAGTGGATTCGACACCAGTATCTTTTCTCCAGAAAGGGACCAAACCTATTCAGGCCTTGCTTGCAAAGAATATTGGGAACAAAGTGACCTTAACAAATCAACTGCCCCCTTCCACAGGTAGAAGTGCTCCTGCAGTGGATAAACCAGTTATATCTCCTCTAGAAGCAAGCCCCATAAAGCCAGCATTGACCTGCCACACCAGTACAAAAGGTCCTTTACAAATGGTATACAAAATGCCTTGTGGCCAGTGGTTGCCCATAGATCTCCAAAACAGCTCTGTGAAGATTCAGATGCAACCTGTGCTAGATCCTAAAACAGGAGAAAAAATCATGCAGCAGGTTCTCATTCTGCCCAAGAATTTTGTGATTCAGCACAAGGAAGGGAAAGCAGTTGCAAAAGAAATACTGCCACTTCAACAGAAAGGTGCAGGACAGCATTGTTCATCTTTCCCACAGACAGCAAATGTAAACTCTTCTTTAGCATCAGTTCTTGTCAGCTCAACAGGAACTGTTTCTAACCAACTACCTAATAGGACGATTACACCTTTGTCAAATGTGAATAGTGGTAGGCCACAGCCTTTGTCACCTGTAACCTCCATAAGTAACTTATTAACACCTCCAGTTAAGACTAGCCAGAGTGAGTCAGGAAAAGTCAAGAATGCAGTTTCAGCAGCTATATTCTCCCAGTCCATTGCTTCATCCACCATTTCCTCAACAGGTCAGCCTCTGTTATCAGCAACAACACTAAGTGGGTCTCCAAATCCTGGTAGTTCCCTCAACTGTTTTGCACAACAAACTGCTGATTGTTCTGAAGCAAAGCAAGAACTGAAAACTGTGTGTATAAGAGATTCACAGTCAATTCTTGTTAGGACACGAGGTGGGAACACTGGAGTTGTAAAAGTACAGACCAGTCCAGATCAAAATTCACCCAATAGCTTATGTGCAAGTTCAGTTTTCACTTTTGCTCCTCATCTTCAGGCATTTCTGGTGCCCAGATCAACAACTTCATCATCCTCTGTTTTTTCACCCACAGTTGGAATGACTACTATTTCTAGTCTCCCACCTTTTAGCCAAACATCAACTTCTGTTTCCATTCCATCTGGCTTTAATCCATCAGTGGGAAAGAATCTCAAGCTTACATTAGGCCAACCTTCCTGCAGTGGTAATTTGGGCCACATGATAGATAAAGCTTCACACATGCCTTCTTCTCCCTTGAAGTCCTCTGTTTCTTCTGGCACTCTACTGCCATCAACAGCAAATAATTCAGTAAGTGTAATTAACATATCAACAGGAAATTTTGGACAAACCAGTGCAAATGTTATTCATACTCCAAGTAAACAGCAACAAGTAGATTACTTCACAAAAAGTTTCCCTGTTACAAAATCAGAAGCAACAGCAGCAAGTGGAGATGTGATCAGTGGGACTGCGGTTCACAAACTTATGCTTGTGTCAGCTCCGTCAGTTCTTTCTTCTGGCAGTGGAACTGCAATTAATGTGACACCTGCACCAACATCCACAGGTGTTTCTACCCAGAAATTAGTTTTTATTAATGCTCCAATTCCTAGTGGCACTTCAACTCCAACTATTGTGGCAGAACCATTAAAACAAACTCTTCCTCCCCCCTTGAATAAAACATATGTTAAGACTCCAGAACAACCCCAGATAGTACTAATTCCATCTACAGTGGGAGCTCCAATAAAAATAAATTCATCACCAACTGTGTCTCAGATAAAAGATGTGAAAATTGGACTAAACATAGGTCAAGCAATTGTAAATAGTTCAGGAAGTGTGCCAGCTATACCATCAATTAACATATTGCAAAATGTAACCCCAAATGGAGAAGAAAAAAGTACCAAGGGCTATGTCTTGCCATTGTCAACAAGTGGTAATTCAATTCCAGTAAGCTCAAATTTTGTGAGTCAAAATATTACTCCTGTTAATGAATCAGTGGTTTCTGCAACAAGAGCAGTAAACATGTTTTCAGTAACAGGAGCAAATGTGTCTTTGGGTTCTCTTTCAGTGACCTCAACCTCTGCTTCAGTTGGGACACGACCTCCTGTTTTAGTCAGTGGAAATGATACCTCTTCAAGAATTATGCCTATTTTGTCAAATAGACTTTGCACGTCAAATCTCGGAAACACTGTGGCTATATCAACTGTGAAAACAGGACATCTTGCATCATCTGTTCTGATTTCAACTACACAACCAACAGTGTCTCCTAAATGTTTAACATCAGCTTTGCAAATCCCTGTTACTGTTGCTTTGCCTACACCTGTAACTATATCCCCTAAAGTAATCAACACGGTTCCACAAGTGGCAACAGTACCAGGAGCCACACGTTCTATATCTCTTTCTAAAAGACAATCTTGGACTTCTGTCCAGTTTCAGTCACAAGGGATTTCAACTACAGTGCCAACAAATATAAATACAAATAAACCTCAGACTGAATTGCCACCCCTTTCACCAAGTCCAGGTAAAGTAATTAATATTTCCAGTTTTGCTTCTCTCCCGAACCAGCAGATGTCCCCTGCTTTAGTAAAATCAACCACCAGTCACAGTTGTGCTCCAGGTGGTTCTGCCATTCACACTGCTACAGCACCATCAAATGTAAATAGTGTGATAGGGGGTCAGTTGAGTGAACCTTGTATTCAGCAAAAAATAGTCATCAACACCAGTACACCGTTGGCACCTGGCACTCAGATCATGATTAATGGAACCCGGTTTATTGTTCCACCACAAGGTCTTGGAGCTGGCAGCCATGTTCTTCTTATATCTAGTAATCCAAAATATGGACCTCCTTTAGTTCTTAACAGTGGCCAAGGCCTTCTGCCTATGTCAGTAGATAACCCTGCCCAGAAGATTACACTAGCATCAAATAATTCTTTAAGTGGGCAGCCTGTGAAACATTCTCTAAGAAGCTCTACAAAAATTGTAAACTCTCTTGGGAATGCCAGTCCTCTACCCACAGTACATACAACACCACAAATCATAAACACAACTGCTAAAGTTTCTGTTCCACCTCCCACACCAACAGTATCATTGACTTCAGTAATTAAGTCTCCTCCTGCTACTATTTTGGCTAAGACATCTTTGGTTTCTGCCATTTGCTCTACTAATCCTCCATTGCCAAGTAGCACCTCAGTATTTCAGTTAGACACATCAGTCAAAAAATTGTTGGTTAGCCCAGAAGGAGCCATTTTGAATACCATAAATACTCCAGCATCTAAGGTTTCTTCTCTCTCTCCATCTCTCTCTCAAATTGTCGTATCTGCCAGTCGAAATCCTGCCTCTGTCTTCCCTGCTTTTCACTCATCTGACTTAGAGAAGCCCGACACAGCTGCATCTTGAATTTAGACTAAACGAGCCAGTTTTTAAATAATGGGGCATTGTTTTGACTCCCATAAAAATTTTAACTTTATTATACTGTTGAAAACACACTATAGATAGTTATGTGTATATTTTAATATATCTTTTCATTAGCTTGCAACAAGGCTTTGTTTTCTTGGGGAGGAAAAGATCTATTCCATTTCACTCATTGATATGAGTATGTTTTAAAAGGATGTTTAAAATAGACATTTAGGATTTACCTGTCTGTATTGCATAAATTGAACAAAGTCAAGTTTCACTAGTTTTTGGAGTAAGCTAACCTTTTGCACACTTGCATTGACATGTTTCTTCTTGAATTTGGACTATTGCAGCGTGTATCTACAATATGGTATTCTGTGTCATTAGTGAAATCTTGTTTTTGTTTCTGTAAAAATATAAATATATATATATATTTATGCATTGTGAAAATGCAGTCCATGATGTAAAATTGTACATATTCCTAAATCCCTAACAACCTGTACTAAACTATATGTATAAAGAACTCTGCTGTCTTATTTATGTTTTGTTTACATAATGTATAGTTTTTTAAGTATTTTAGTAATTTTGGACCAGTGAACTGTTAGCAACAATGCAGAGGAATCTGCATGTAATAAATTGAGTTGCTGTATTTCTTTGTTTGAATACCATTTTTAAAGTGCGTTCTCATTCCTTTGAAAGAATACATTGTATAAAATGAAGACAGCCCTTTACAAAAAGGAATTAAGGCTGGAAAATTTGAATCAATGGCTAGCACTTGTATAGGTTTTACAGTTTACAAACTTTACTTGACATTTAATTTTCACAGTACTCTTGAAAGGTTAAGTGATGTTATCCAAGGTCACCCACCTAGTGGGTGGTAGACCTGAGCTGCTAATGGTAGACCTGATGCTTTAAATCCTTTTTCCATGATTGTACATTACCTCTGTTATAAAATTTTACTGAAGATTTCATTGTTTTAAGTTTTTTCTCTTATTTCACCACCAAATTCTCCATTGACCAAAATAAGTAATCTTCTTTCAGGCCAATGTTTTCGGTCTGTGTTAATGCACCCCAGATATGTTTTATTAACTTTTAATTTTTAAATAATCTTAGATTCACAAGAAGTTGTGATTGTAGTATAAAGAGGTCCTATGTATCCTTTTCTAAGTTTCCATCTATTTTTATACTGGGATGTTTATTCATAGTTGACTGATTTTCCAAAATGATAAAACATGATTTTCCTTTTTTAATTTAGAATAACAAATGAATATGGACACCTTCAATTATTTATAAGTATTTTTTGCTTTTGTTGTTGTTGTTTTTCCCCCAGTTACAGAGCTTATATTCTGTTGTAAAGCAAACAGTTTTTATGGGTCAGCTTATTCTCAGGGTTTGACTTTGTGGTATTTCAGACCATGCCTCATTTTAAATAAAAGATAGATTTTATCATCACAATGAACATTGAGTAGTGTACAGAATTGCTAAAATCACTATATTGTGCACCTGAAACTAATATAACACTGTATGTTAACTATACTGGAATTAGAATTAAAAAAACAAAGGCACAACATGGGGAATACATGCACACAATGTGTAATTGCTTAGTTATAAATAAATATTTAAAAAACAAAACACAAAGCAAGAAGATAGATTTTATACTTAAAAGTCAAAAAAGTAAAAAGATTTTATATTTATTGAATCTTTATATCCATTAACTTATTTGGGATGCTGATTGTATACTCATCCACATTACATTTATAATGATGTTGTTAAACCTCATCACATGGAGTCTGGGCTTGAAAATGTTCAGGAAGGGGGCGCGTGCGTGGCTGAGTTGTTAAGTGTCTGCCTTTGGCTCAGGTCATGATCCCAGGGTCCCAGGATAGAGTCCCGCATCGGGCTCTGTGCTCGGCGGGAGGCCTGCATCTCCCTCTCCCACTACCCCGCTTGTGTTCCCTCTCTCGCTGTGTCTCTCTGTCAAATGAATAAATAAAATCTTTAAAAGAAAAAAAATGTTCAGGAAGAATAGACCTAAAGACTACCTTTGAAACACGTTGAAATTTATTAGTTATCAAAGTGGAGAGGGTAGTGAGGGTGTTCCTGGAAAGTTGCTAAAGGCTCTCAAAAACCTATAGTTAATGTTCTAAAACAGTATCTTTGCCAATCTATGCTCTACTATGTAGTCACCCTCCTCTTTCCCTGTCCATTTAGATGGACCTTGAATTTCAAGGGGATGTGGGTGATGTTTGGAAATTCATTGCGTTGTGCATAGGTGGTGCTCAATAAATGAATGTATTTACATACTCAACTTTGTAAAGCAAAACAACCTGAAACTATTCATCTTTTGCCTGAAAAGAATTCTCTGAGCCATTTCCAGAAACTAATTTACTGAATTACTTATGGCTCAACTTTAATCCCAGTGAAGGACCTAAACTAATTATTAACCACTAATTCTTTTCTAACTCCTAAATCCAAAATCCTAATATGACCTTTGAAACTCTGTGTTCTGGTGAACTTTTTAGAATGAAGACCCGGCCCCCACCCCCAGTCCCCTTGGGGCTTAAAAGGCTCTTCAGTCTATTCCTGCTTACCTCACCAGCTTCTTTTCAACTTAATCTTCCCTGGCCTATTGCACTCTAGTTTTCTTTCAGTTTCTAAAAAGATCCATACAAACCAAGGTCTTCCTATATGTTCTCTTTGACTTAATGTTTAATTACAGATCTCATTACATATGACATAACTCACTCCTTACCACACTCAGCATCGAGATACCACAGTCACTCATAGATTGAGGACGTAGATCAAGAAGGGCATAGTACTGTATTACTATAACAAGATTATTTGTATGCAGTTATTTAATGCCTGTCTTCCTTTTTAGAGAGACCTTGTCAATTGTCTTCATCATTGTCCCCTCAGCAACTGGCACCCAATAGACATTAAATATATAGTCGTTGAATAAATCAGTGAGAAATCTAGATAGCGTCTGACATGATTTGAGGTCTGGTTTACTTTTTAAAAGTAATACTCCATTTTTTACTAGAAATTTGACTAATGGATTTATATAATCAAAAGCCAAATTCTTTTTCCTTTGCTTTCAGCTTGGTAGGTCATGTGGATTTCTGGGCCCTTGGCCAAAGAGTACAAAGTCAAATTCCTCAGTTCTTTGTATTCAGTGTTATCATTAAGTATTCTTTAACAGTTGTTTATAAAGGCATTCATGTAGAGGAAGAAAAGTCACTACAGTGCTACCCGAACAGCTTCATGGTCCTGGAATAGTATGTTTCTACACATAATATAGAATTAGGACATTTGGATGTCAACTCATTTTAAATGCTAAGTTAAAACATGCTAAAGTAACATCTCTTTCTGATATGTTAGCTCTTTCCTCTCATTTCCTATATGGTTTTTCCTGAAAAAAAAAAAAGTCAATTCTCCTTTGTAGTAGTAAAAAAAATATTATATATAAAATACTAAGTGTCTCTTTAGATCCCTGTTTCCATTTCAAGCCTCCAATCTTTTTGGTGCATTTAATAATTAATTGACATCAGTAATTTTATAATTAAAGCAGTGATGGCTAAAGCAATACACGAAGATAAATGAAACATTTACTTGACCCAGTATATCACATTGACTTAGTGAATTAAGAAATCTTTAATATTAAAAGCTTGAGAATGTAGCAAATTCTGAAAATGATCTAAGAAATTTAATGAGTTATCCAAAATTACACTGTACTATACAATTTACTGTAAGTCATTCCAAAAGTTGTTTTGCTGTCACCTGAGCCTGAAGCCTCATTGTTACTATAATGCTGTCATCTGTCCCAGGTATTTTTACTAATTTATTCAACAAGCATTTATTATGCGTGTCATGGTGCTGGGCTTGTTAACAAATTTATTGACAAAGCTGAAAGGGCATGGCATAGTTCAGGTTCTTATAGTTTAACTTGGGAACAAAGTCTGAGTGTGAGAAAATTTTGTAGTTGAGTAATATATGAAAAAGTACTAAAGAATCAAATGTATGTTTTTGTGTAATCCTCAATATCATTCTTAAAGTAATTATCAATGTAAATGGAAAACATTGTCAATATAAGTTTCAAATTCAAAGAGGTGTAAATTCATTCTACACATTTGTTGAGAACCATGTAATACAGAAGATGTAGGAACAACATAGATGAATAAGATCCCATCCCTGTCCTCAACACAAAACACAAAGAATATAACAATAAGTTAAAAGTAATGGTCAGAGGAATAAAGAACTCTTAGGAATTTAGCAGTGAGGTGATAGAGGTTTCATATAAAAGGTGGCATTTGTGCTGGGACTAAAAGTATATTTAGAATTGGGCTTGCAAGGACTCAGTCTTAGAAAAGCACAGGGAAGTTAACAATACTGTACTGCATGTTTGAAAGTTGCTAAGAGTAGATCTTAAAAGTTCTCATCATAAGAAGAAAATTGTAGGGACGCCCAGGTGCCTGAGTCGGTTACGTGTCTGCCTTCAACACAGGTCATGATCTCAGGGTCCTGGGATCAAGCCCTGCATCAGACTCCCTGGAGGGAGCCTGCTTCTCCCTCTGCCTGCTTGCTCCCCCTGCTTGTGCTGTCTCTCTCTCTCTCTCTCTCACAAATAGTCTTTAAAAAAAAATTGTAACTGTGTGGGGACGGACATTAACCAGACAATGTGGTGATAGTTCTACAACATATATATAAATCATGTAAACATTGGGGAGCCTGCTGCCTCTATAAAGGCTCACTGCAAAACAAATGCTGAATGCTATCTTTGCTTTTCTCCATTTTTTTTTAAGATTTTATTTATTTGACAGAGTGAGTACAAAGCAGGTGGAACAGCAGGCAGAGGGAGAAGCAGTCTCCCTACTGAGCAGAAAGCCCGACGTGGAGCTTGATCCCAGGAAGCTGGGATCATGACCTGAGCCAAAGGCAGACGCTTAGCGACTGAGCTACCCAGGTGCCCTATAACTGAAGTTTTTTAATTTGAATTTCAAGCCGTATTTTTAGACTGCAAAAATTTTTGTTCATTTTGGAGACCCCTCATATGAATTAAAAGTGATTGATTAATTTATTTTCCTTCACTTTTTAAGTTGTCCTTGTTTTTCTCTTTCAAGCCTTATTAAGAAAAAATTAACAGCATCAATGTATTTCTTCAAATTGACTTCTAATTGGCATTCCAGAGATTCTCAGTTTTCTGATTTTCTCTTTGTCTAATTTCAAGTTGCCACATCCACATAATCTCTGAAGAGAGCAAGCAAACTTGTCTTCAGTGTGGTTTTAGAGATTTTAACAGGCTCTTTTTATAATTTAAAGCCTTTTTCATTTGTGTTTTCAAATTGTCAAGCATTCTTTTCTGTTCCTTCATTCCCCACACTTTTTCATCCATTGCACAGCTTCTTAGAATAACAGTTTTAGGCTTTCTTAAAATTGAGTGTTTTTATCCAAACCAATCATGAGGGATGTTCTGAGGGATGTTCTTCTGAGATGCTCTTAAGATGTTTTGGCATCAGTCACTTGAGATTGAGGGGTTTTGCTGCATCTTCAAGTGACTGTCTGTCTTTAAAGTCAAGCCATGAAAATGGAAGTTTAGGGGACTCACTTCTGGTTTTTTTTCTCAAGTGATGGGTGGACCAGTCCAGATATTTATAAGTGCTACAAAATTCAGTGTTTATGATTTCAGAGGACTGGTCTTCACTGGAGGTGACTTGAGGGCTTCATTGGTTTGTGAATCAGTCTAGTCTCTTCACCTACTTTAACCCCAGGCAGAAAATCTTTGGGATGGATCTTCTTTTTTCTTTTTCTCCTTAAAGTATGTCTGTTCAGTTAACTGTGTGGAAAAAAAAAAAAAAAAAAAGCAGTATAGAATTTCCTGTGGAAACACATAGCGACTTGGGCCTTGTCTCAAGCATCAGACAACACTATCCAAAGGCTAGTGCAGAGCAGGAGGAGGGAAGCCCAGGCTGTATAAAACAGAACTCTCTAACTTTGCTCTGCTTACTGCACAAATAGTGATAAGTGATATTATTTGTCCAGTACATTTGGTCAAGGAAAAAATGCTGACTGCAGCCACTCAGGCGACTCAAGCCATACGTTCTATAGATGTGGAGGATTGAGGCTTAGACTAGGACTTGTGATGAGGAAAGGAGCTGGCCAAATTCTGTTGAAGTTTACTTTAGAATTCATTTATTAGTTGAAAAGGGAGAGGGCTTGTTTTAAGTGATAAGACTGGACAGAATAAGGAAACGTCGGGAGGTATTTCAAGTATTTCAGTGACTTTTTTCAATGTGTATAAGTCTGTTTATTCAGTGTTTTTTCTCTTCAGTGCAATCTTGGGTAGAAAATGAAGCAGTTATGCTACACTGGTGTTTCTGATGAAACAAGATGATTTTAGGTGGTTTACTGACTCAGCATTAAATAACACTGAGTCACATAGCAAGAAAGTAATTTCTTTCTCTTGCAAGAAAGCTCTTTGTTTCTTGCTAATCTCCCTTTTAAATAAAAAGAGCAGGTCTCAGCCTTCTGTGATCATCGGTATCCTTCTAGGTCTGAATAAAAATACTTTTATCATCTTCTTTTTTATGGTTATCTTCTACTTATGGAAGATGATCCTGATTTTCCATTTAGGGTGGTGATAATTTAAGCCAAAAAATTTTTTTAAATGAGTTGACTGAAAGAATAAATATTAGATAAATAATAGTATAGGTGATATGTAGTTGTCAACAAAAAAAATTTTAATGTTGTTATGCCCCATTCCACCATTCCACACCATTCTAGAATCTTTGATCCTTTATGATTACTTCTATACGTTTTCTTGAGAGGGCTTTGGCAGCCCAAAGAAGCTAAATTGCCATTGGAACATTTTAGGCAAGACATCAACCAAACTACCTTATACCACCTTCTGGTTTAACAAAAGCATTTTGTCATTAATTGTGATAGCATTGAGTCTTGAAGTGAAATGTAATTAAAACTGTATTATATGTATTACTCAAGATGTAGGATCTCTGCAATGTGTTATTTTAGCATCATGAAATTTTAGAACACAAAGAGACATTACTGACACTTTCCTAATCAGATGAATCTGACTATAATTTGGTAAGTCAATCAGCTCTTCGTCTTAAACCTATAAAGGTATCCTTTGTGAGCACTTCATGGCACAGACTCATCTGCAACAATTCTGCTAAGAGTTCATGTTGGTCAAAAGGTTGCTTCTTCAAAAATCAGAATAGTAGTTAGGTATTAGCCAAATTTCAACTAAAAATAAATTGAATGGTCCCAGAATACACACTTGAACTCTGTCTCAGAAAATAACACCATAAATTTATTAGAATTACTACTAGCACAGATAGTATCAGGCATTACAATGTTTATTGACAAAGTTTTTTCCATTTTAAGATTTCTCATCATTCCCTCAATTAGTATTGCCAGTTGCTCTACTAAGAATTTAACACTAAGCTTATTATTAGAGATGATGTACACTGTTTCTACAGTATTCTGAAGCAGAACATTAGATGTCCATATTAAATTCCAGCAAAAGTGTAAAGGAATTCATTTCATCTCTCAGCATTCTCACGGTGAATAAGGTGGTGGTGACTGTTCTACAGAGAGTTTCTCATAGGCAGGTGGAGCATTGGGAACCTGTGAGAATGAGAAAGGGAGAGTATGGGCTTGGCAACAGTGCATAGGTTTCTGGGAGAGGGGTAAAGTTAGTGGTCAGCATCATATTTATACTACTTCTCTGGACTGAAACTTTTAAGTGCCCACATTTAATTCCCACCCAACAAGATAATCATTGTTAAAGTTCCAAGTGTGTATGTTGAAACATTGGGGGGAGGGGAAGAGTAGAGAAAAATAGAGCCAACCGCCTTCCCCAAATCTCAGAAACTTATTTATACCTTCATTATCCTTGTCAGTAGAAGTCCCAAGCCCTAACTGGTGAATTCTCGAACACCGTTTAAAGCCACTAATATACATTACATTTATACCACATAGATAGATCCTTGTAGTTGTGTCTAAAGGCCAGTGCTATTGTCAATATAGCACAAATGTGTTAGGCCTTCATTTAATGCTCACAACAATTCTAGGAGTATTTTCATTGTTTTCGTGTTACAAGTTGGAAAACTGAGTTACAGGGAAGTCAAGTTACTTGTCCAAGTTCATAAACTTCTCAGTAATTTGGCTCCAGAGTCTGTCCTTTAAACCATTATGATATACTGCATCTGTACCAGTGCTGGCCAATAGAAATAGAGTATAACACATATGTGGTTTTAAAATTTCTAGTAGGTGCATTACAAAAATAAAAAGAAACAGGTAAAATTAATCTTCATTATATAGTTTATTTAATCCCACATATCAAAATATTATTTCAACATGTAATTGATATAAAAATCATTAATGAATTATTTATATTCTTTTCCTCATACCAAGTCTTTGAAATCTGGTATGTATTAGAACATTTTAATTCAAACTACTATGTGCTCAATAGCCACATGTGGCCAGCAGCTACCCTGTTGGACTGAACAGCTTATACAATTAGTCACAGATGCTTTTTTTCTTCCCTTATATATATCTACATTCAGAAAAAGGCAAATATACTAAAAACATAAGACAAAAGTATTGTATCCAGAATCAAGTTCTTCCTTTGGATCTTACATGTAGGGATTTCATCATTGACCCTGGAAAATCTGGGTATGAGAGGACACAATTTAAGAAAATCTCTGCATTTTTTTATTATGATAAAATATACATAACAAAATTTACCATTTTAACCATTTTTAAATGTACAGTTTAGTAGCATCAAGTATTTTCACGTTGCTCTTGCTCTTTAAATTGTAATAATTTTATTCCTTTGAGTTAAAAGCAGCTGTATAATAAACACCAAGATGCAGGATCTCAACCTACCAC
This sequence comes from Callorhinus ursinus, assembly GCF_003265705.2. Taxonomy (NCBI): domain Eukaryota; kingdom Metazoa; phylum Chordata; class Mammalia; order Carnivora; family Otariidae; genus Callorhinus; species Callorhinus ursinus. The sequence continues at coordinate 7,634,436 of NW_027397101.1, read as the reverse complement.
AGGTTCACAGTTATTCTCTTGAAAAGGCAATTTGCTGTCCCGGTGACCAAACCCCTCAAAAGGACATCTTCCTGTTAAGGTACTTTGAGTGCCAGCATGAATATTTTTATCCTGAAATGTGAAGGCATGAAGGTCAGTGGGTGAGAAAAAAAGAATTAAGTTCAGTAAGAAAAGAGAAGAAAGCTGAAGTTATTTTTAAGAATAGGTTTTAATCTTGGTTCTGCCATTTACCTGTAATGTGTCCTCAGGCTAGTCACTTTACCTCTCTGAATCCTATCTGTAATAATGAAGATAATACCACCTACCTCTCAAGAATTGTAGGAATTAAAACTAAAGATAAAGTACTTAGTACAGTGCCTGACACCCATTAGTTAGTCAATAAATATTTTTGAAGGGAAGGAGAAAAAGAATTAATCTGAACAATGAACCTCAGAGAATGATCTTTTTAAAAGATTTTGTTATCTCTTTGAGAGAGAGTGCATGAAGGGGGTTAGGGACAGAGGGAGAGGGAGAAGCAGATTCTTTCCTGAGCAGGGAGCCTGATGCAGGGCCTGACCCCAGGACCCTGATCTCATGACCTGAGCCAAAGGCAGACACATAACTGACTGAGCTACAAAGGCGCCCCAGAACCTCAGAGAATGATTGCAAGTGGAGGTGATCAAATTAGTGAGGTATCTTAGGGCAAGCATAGGAGAAACTTAGCAACAGAGACACACTGCCTATTTCTGCCTTTTCCATAATGACAACAAAATATTTAAACACTACAAATGCATATGTTGTGGTAGAAATGTTGTGGTTGTAACCTGAGCTTCCAAGTCAAGTTGCAACATAAGTCAATCCAAGGCTGTTATGCACCCTGAGTTATTGTGGGGAGGGGTGGGTGAAAGCTTAGTTTGGTGCTTTGCATAGGTTTAGGGGGTGATATTCTACATCCCTAGAGTGGAATGACAACAGATTGTACAGGACAGAGACACATAGCCTAGTGGGGACTTCAGGAGTTGTCCACCATGGTGAGGTGGAGTATTTCATCACTGATATAGTTTAAAATTGCCGGCATATTGTGATAATAAAAAGACTAACTTTTAGTTTCTTTTATTATTATCGTTAAATTCTCCACAGTGGTGGTTCTCAAACTTTAGCATGCATCAGTATCACCTGAGGGGTTGTTAAACACAGATTGCTGGGCCCACATCCAGAATTTCTGACACAGTAGATCTAGGGTGAGGCCCATAATATGCGTTTCTAACAAGTTCCCAGGTGATACTATCAAAACTGCTGATCCAGGGCCACATGGAGAACCACTGCTCTGCACACAAAGCACCGCCTGCACCTGGGTGATCCAGCTATACTCTGATCCTTAGAAGGACTGGGCAGATAATGCATAGGGCTCAGAGGGGCCAGGTAGGGGCCATAGAAAAGGAGGCAGTATATCTCATCTAAAGGGACAACCACTGTAAAGTTGCCAGTTTTTCCAGATCTTTTGATTTTTTTAAAAAAGAAACTAGAAATCAATATTTTCATGTAAAATGTTACTTTTACACCTAATTGTACCTAGGTTGACACCTAATTCAATTTTTTTAAAAATACAGACCTAAACATACCATTGAGCCAAATCCAGCCAGTAGGACATTAGCAGCACACACTCTGTGGTACCAGCTGAGAGGAGCTGGAACAGGGAGGCTGTGCAGATGCTGAGCAGCTCTTCAGCCTTTTCTGCAGATTGTGACTGATCATTGGGGTTTACTAGGTTGGAAGAGGGCATCAACATAGGTTTCTCAGGGAGAACTGTTTGGAACATCAATGAGGTGAAGCCAGACATGGATTGGACCTGATAACTACACAGTCTGCAGACTGTAAAGAAGTGGTTTTCCTTAACTCTAGTCTGAAATTATTATTGATGCTACCCCCCTGGAAGAATATATGCACAAGGCCCTAATCTTGATATAAGGATGCAGGAAGTTTCTGCGTATCTCCCCAACTCCCAGCAATATACTGCAGGTAAGGTATTTAATGCATTTTCTCCCTTTACCTCAGTTATCACTGTTACTCTTTATCTTATTTATAAATTTCTCACCTGCCATAGGATAGGAGCATGATCTACTCCCCCAGCTCACTGCCAGTTCTCTGCATTTGCATTCAAATTTCAGCATGCATTTTATTTTTATTTTTTTTTAAAGATTTTATTTATTTGAGAGAGAGAGAATGAGAGATAGGAAGCACGAGAGGAAAGAGGGTCAGAGGGAGAAGCAGACCCCTGCTGAGCAGGGAGCCCGATGCGGGACTCGATCCTGGGACTCCAGGATCATGACCTGAGCTGAAAGCAGTCGCTTAACCAACTGAGCCACCCAGGCACCCTTCAGCATGCATTTTAAAAGGCAGCTTCCTGGGTCTCACCTTGAGAGAGGGTCCCAGAATCTGCATTTTAGCAAGAGCTCCAGGAGATTTGAGTACAGGGTCTCCCGACCATGCATTGAGAAACACAACATATGAGAAATGAGTATAAACTGAGCTGTCAGCAGGGAATTCAAAATTCTCCAAGAATCAAAAAGCATTATGTTCTAAACTTCCAAGTGAAAGGATAAAGTTGGTAAACACAAAAATAACTTTAATCCCCTTACAAATCATCTTCCTGCTGAAACAAGTTGCTGCAAAAAGCAGTCTTTCCATTCAAAAGATGTTTTTCAGGGCTAAAGAGAATTGTGAGTCAGTGGAAACATTTTAAGAAATCTTAATTCCAACCAACCTTGCTACCATTCAATGGCCAATGAAAGTGGGAGAGTAAATTTTTCAAAGCTTAAAGCAGATTGCTAAAGGTGGAGTAACTCAGATATCTGAAGCTTGCATTTATTGTCACTTATATCCTTTGGCTTACTAGTATTATTTTTTTAAGTAGGCTCCATACCGAGTGTAGAGCCCAATGTAGGGCTTGAACTCCTGACCCTGAGAATCAAGAGCTGAGCTGAGGTCAAGAGTCGGACACTGAACCAGCTGAGCCACCCAGGCACCCCTATGTCCTTCGGTTTTGAAATCAAAAGAATCCTTCACATTGGGTGTGGAGCCAGATAGATAGATAGATAGATAGATAGATAGATAGATAGATAGATAGATAGAGATAGATAGATAGACAAACAAACAAACAAACAAACAAAACAGAACAAAATAAAATGAAAAAAAATCTCCAAAGACAGGCAGGGAGATAATCATGCAATTAAATGCAGTATTTAGTGCGCTATTGTACAGAATTTTGCATAAATTTCTTAGACTACTGATTCTAACCTAGCTTTTCAGGACATGTGAAAGTCTCAAAACAAAATTTTAATATTAATTTAAAAAATAAATGACAGCATTTTTAGACGCTATGGGAACCAGAGAATTTAAACACAGCTCCATCTCATAAAAATTCCAGAAACTCTGCAAAGCACTGATGTAGACCTAGAGCAATGGAGACATGGTAGGTTGAACTTGAACTTACTTAGCAAAATGTTCACAGTGTCTGAGCTTATGACATTAAAGACTCTCTGTTATGGTTTAATTAAATTTAAGATGAGAGTATTGAAGCAGAAAGGAAAAAAAATCATTATATTTTTGTCTAGTAGCATCAAGCTAGTAGTTGTGGACAGTTAAGAAATGGGTCCAACATACTGAGTTTGTAGAGCTTTTACTCCTTAAAAGACTAAATCATTATGTTTTTGTATACAAACAGAAATAAAAATATAGAAGAAAATATATATTAAATAAAGACATAAATAAAGACTGATATACATCATGTTATATTGCATGTGCCTAGGTGTAGAATAGAACAAATGAGGCTCAGAGAAGTTAAAATCTAAGGTCACCAAGTAAGTCAATGACAGACCATGAGACCAAATCCTGATACCAGGATTTGGGTGGCTGCTATTTGCCAGGCACTGGAGGTACAAAGAAGAGTAAGAAATACTCTGTCCCAGTATATAAATAGGGGAAAGAAAAGGGGTGGAAGAGGCAAAAAGTAAATAACCAATTACAAGGCAATGTTAACTCCATGCTAGAGGCACAAATGGAGTTCTGTGGCAGAGAGCAAAGTCCCTTCCTATCTGTGGGGACAGCCACAGTGAGGTATCATAAGAGCACAAGGTCCATCCCTAAACTCCTAGTCCAAGGCTTTCCTATGGTACTTGATTTGGAATCTTATTCAGACTCAGCAACTTCTCCTTTCCACTAAATGTCAACATACTGGAGGGCTGCTGCTCAGTGGCTGTGTCAGCCCCCAAACTTGCTTTGTCTGTCACAATTTGTATTTGGGACATTGGCAAAATGGGCATTAGGAAAGGGACACACAGGACTGTCCAAGTTTCCTGGCAAGGAGAAGAAGTCAAAGCTATAACTGTCACCTTCTTCTCCTCTTCAGACTGCCAAGCTTCAAACCCCCACCCACACCAACCCTCCCCTCCATCACAGAACCTTTTGTCTAAATTGTTTGTTGAGTGAGAAAGGGGACTTTCCAACATCTTTTGCTAAGATAATTTTTTCCATTATGTATAAACTCAGAAGTTTCAGATGTGTAATAAAAAAAGGAGAGAGGGAAGGAAGGGTGGAGTGAGAAAGAGAGGGAAAGAGAGAGGGAGGGAAAAAGAAAAAGGGGAAAAGGCAGAGAGAAAAATTGCAACTCTTCTTTCATTCCATTGCTCACTATGGAGAATACCTTTGGATGCTTAAGAGCTAAAGTGCTACCTGGCTTTGATGTGAAACCTGTAGTTCTTATAGTTTGGAGACTCAAATGATGTTTCCCATTTGTGGAAGACCTTGATGCCCTAAGACTGGACTGTGTAATTTGTTAGCTTCCTGCTCATTTGGGTAAAGAAGAAAAAATTGGAGAGAGGACAAAAAGATGGTGGAGGAGTAGGGGACCCTATTTCAACTGGTCCCCGGAATTGAGCTGGATATCTACCAGGCCACTCTGAGCACCCACGAAATCAGCCTGAGATGTAAGAAGATCTGGACCTCTACAAACAGAACATCACAGGTGGTTGGTTTCAAGGTATGAAGCAGGGAGCTATGATTCTGCGGGCAGGTATTGGAGGATAAACAGCAGCGGGAAGGTCCCTGGCCATGGGGATCCTACACCGCTGGTGAGCCACAGCCTTGCTCGCTGGGGATGGGGCACAGACTCGCAGACCGGTAGTGGCAGGGAAAGGACTTTAGGGCATCCCCCGGGGCGGAAACCCAGAGCAGCGGGTTCGCGCAGGCGAACTGGGAGTGGCTGGCAGTTTTAGAAGCACAAAGGGCAGAGATGTGCTCCAACCTAGAGGCAGGACTGGGAGCGCTGCAGAGGGGAGCACAACCCAGGATGCTGCATTTATAGTAGCACAGACAGAAATGGTGACAGTGTGGCCTGGAGAGTTCACGGAAGAACAGACTGCAATCTCTCTGACGCAGAGGGTTGGAAACAGTCTCTTCTGCTCTGACTCTCGGAGAAGATGCAGAAAGCCACCAGGGAAAGCCGCCAGAGAACAAAGACCCAAAAAACTTATTCCCACTGAGCCCATCCCCCGCCACAGGGGACAGGGCAATTCTGCCCAAACAGGGTTGCCTGAGTAACAGCACAGGTCCCTCCCCCAGAAGACAGGCTGGGAAAACAAGAGGCCAGGAACCCTAAGGTTCCTAGAAAACAGGTGCATCTTGCTGGGGTTCTGGTCAATAATTTGGACTCTGTACAATCCCTCTACCACCCATCAACAGAATGATAGGAGGAGGAACACCCCAAATAGAAAAGACTCAGAGATTATAACTTATGCCACAGATTTACAAAAGGATGCTGATATAACCAAGATGTCGGACATGGAATTCAAGCTAGCAAATGTGAAGACAGTAGCTAGAATGGAGAAATCAATTAATGGCAACATAGAGTCTCTAAGGGCAGAAATGAAAGCTGAATTGGCAGAACTTAAAAATGCTATCAATGAGATCCAATCCAATCTAGATAATCTAACAGCTAGGGTAAAGGAGGCAGAAGAACAAATAAGCGACCTGGAAGACAATACAATAGATAAAAAAGGAAAAGAAGAGGCCAGGGAAAAACAACTCAGAGTCCATGAAAATAGAATCAGAGAAATAAGTGACACCATGAAGCATTCCAATGTCAGAATAATTGGAATCCCGGAGGGAGTGGAGAGAGAGAGAGGACTAGAGGATATATTTGAGCAAATTGTAGATGAGAACTTCCCTAATCTGGGGAATGAAACAAACATTCGCATCCTAGAGGCAGAGAGGACCCATCCCAAGATCAAGGAAAATAGGCCAACACCCCGGAATGTAATAGTAAAACTCACAAATCTTAGAACTAAGGAAACCATCTTAAGGGCAATTAGGGGGAAGAGATTCCTTACGTCCAGAGGGAGGAACATCAGAATAACATCAGACCTATCCAGACAGAGACCTGGCAAGTCAGAAAGGCTTGGCAAGACATATTCAGGGTACTAAACGAGAAGAACATGCAGCCAAGAATACTTTATCCAGCAAGGCTGTCATTTAGAATGGATGGAGAGATGCAGAGCTTCCCAGACAGGCAGAAACTGAAAGAATATGTGACCACTAAGATGGCCCTGCAAGAAATATTAAGGGGAATTCTAAAAAAGGAGAAAGACCCCGAGAGTGATATACACAGAAATTTACAGGGACGATCTATAAAAACAACGTCTTCACAAGCAACATGATGACAATTAATTCATAGCTTTCAATAATCACTCTCAACGTGAATGGCCTAAATGCTCCCATAAAATGGCACAGGGTTGCAGACTGGATAAAAAGACAGGACCCAGCCATATGCTGCCTACAAGAGACTCATTTTGAACCTAAAGATACATCCAGATTGAAAGTAAAGGTATGGAGATCCATCTTCCATGCCAGCGGACCTCAAAAGAAAGCTGGGGTAGCAATTGTTCTATCAGACAAATTAGATTTTAAACTAAAGTCTGTAGTTAGAGACACAGAAAGACAGAATATCATTCTTAAAGGGTCTATCCAACAAGAAGATCTAACAATTGTAAATATCTATGGCCCCAACATGGGAGCAGCCATCTACATAAGCCAACTGTTAACCAAAATAAAGAGTCATATTGATAACAATATGTTAATTGTAGGAGACCTCAATACTCCACTCTCAGCAATGGACACATCATCTAAGCAGCAAATCAACAAAGAAACAAGAGCTTTGGATGATACACTGGACCAGATGGACCTCATAGATATATACAGAACATTCCACCCTAAAACACCAGAATACTCATTCTTCTCGAGCGCACATGGAACTTTCTCCAGAATAGACCATACTGGGTCACACATCAGGTCTCAACTGATACCAAAAGATTGAGATTATTCCCTGCATATTCTCAGACCACAATGCTTTAAACTGGAACTCAATCACAAGACAAAATTTGGCAGAAATTCAAACACTTGGAAGCTAAAGACCACTCTGCTCAAGAATGTTTGGGTCAACCAGGAAATCAAAGAAGAACTTAAACAATTCATGGAAATCGATGAGAACAAAAACATATTGGTCCAAAACCTATGGGATACAACAAAGGCAGTCCTAAGGGGGAAATACTGAGCCATCCAAGCCTCACTCAAAAAAACAGAAAAATCCCGAATTCAACAACTAACTCTACACCTTAAAGAACTAAAGAAAAAGCAACAAACGATGCCTAAGCCATGCATTAGAAGAGAAATAATTAAAATTAGAGCAGAAATCAATGAATTAGAAACCAGAAATACAGAAGATCCGATCAACGAAACTAGAAGTTGGTTCTTTGAAAGAATTAATAAGATCGATAAACCACTGGCCAGACTTATCCAAAAAGAAAAGAGAAAGGACCCAAATTAATAAAATCATGAATGAAAGGGGAGAGATCATGACTAACACCAAGGAAATAGAAACAATTATTAGAAATTATTATCAACAACTATATGCCAATAAACTGAGCCATCTGGATGAAATGGAGGCCTTCCTGGAAACTATAAGCTGCCAAGACTGAAACAGGAAGAAATTGACAACCTGAATAGGCCAATAACCAGTAACGAGATTGAAGCAGTGATCAAAAACCTCCCAAAAAACAAGAGTCCAGGGCCTGATGGATTCCCTGGGGAATTCTACCAAGCATTCAAAGAAGAAATAATACCTATTCTCCTGAAGCTGTTTCAAAAAATAGAAACAGAAGGAAAACTTCCAAACTCATTCTATGAGGCCAGCATTACCTTAATCCCCAAACCAGGCAAAGACCCCATCAAAAAGGAGAATTTCAGACCGATATCCCTGGTGAATATGGATTCCAAAATCCTCACAAAATCCTAGCTAATAGGATCCAACAATACATTAAAAGGATCATCCACCACAACCAAGTGGGATTTATCCCCGGGATGCAAGGGTGGTTCAACATTCGCAAATCAATCAATGTGACAGAACACATTAATAAGAGGAGAGAGAAGAACAAATGGTCCTCTCAATGCAGAAAAAGCATTTGACAAAATACAACATCCTTTCCTGATTAAAACTCTTTAGAGTATAGGGATAGAGGGAACATTCCTCAAGTTCATAAATTCCATCTATGAGAAACCCACCGTGAATATCATCCTCAATGGGGAAAAGCTGAGAGCCTTTCCCTTAAGATCAGGAACACATCAAGGATGCCCACTCTTGCCACTATTGTTCAACATAGTACTAGAAGTCCTAGCAACAGCAATCAGACAACAAAAAGAAATAAAGGGTATTCAAATTGGTAAAGAAGAAATCAAACTCTCTCTTTTCACAGATGACATGATACTTTATGTGGAAAACCCAAGACTTCACTCCCAAAATACTAGAACTCATACAGCAATTCAGTAATGTGGCAGGATACAAAATCAATGCACAGAAGTCAGTTGCTTTCTTATACACTAACAATGCAACTGTAGAAAGAGAAATTAGAGAAACGATTCCATTTACAATAGCACCAAAAACCATAAGACACCTCGGAATAAACCTAACCAAAGAGGTAAAGGATCTATACTCTAGGAACTACAGAACACTCATGAAAGAAATTGAAGAAGACACAAAAAGATGGAAAGATATTCCATGTTCACAGATTGGAAGAATAAACATTGTTAAAATATCTATGCTACCCAAAGGAATCTACACCTTCAATGCCATCCCGATCAATTCCAATGACATTTTTCAAAGTGCTGGAACAAACAATCCTAAAATTTGTATGGAATCAGAAAAGACACCAAATCACGAAGGAAATGTTGAAAAAGAAAGACAAAGCTGGGGGCATCACGTTGTCCGATTTCAAGCTATATTCCAAAGCTGTGATCACCAAGACAGCATGGTACTGGCACAAAAACAGACATATAGGCCAATGGAACAGAATAGAGTATCCAGATATGGAACCTCAACTCTATGGTCAAATAATCTTTGACAAAGCAGGAAAAAACATGCAATGGAAAAAAGTCTCTTCAATAAATGGTGCTGGGAAAATTGGACAGCCACATACAGAAGAATGAAACTCGACCATTCTCTAACACCATACACAAAGATAAACTCAAAATGGATGAAAGACCTCAATCTGAGACAGGAATCCATCAAAATCCTAGAGAAGAACATAGGCAGTAACCACTTTGACATTGCCCACAGCAACTTCTTTCAAGATACATCTCCAAAAGCTAGTGACACAAAAGGAAAAATGAACTTTTGGGACTTCATCAAGATAAAAAGCTTCTGCACAGCAAACAGTCAACAAAACAAAGAGACAACCCACAGAATGGGAGAAGATATTTGCAAATGACACTACAGATAAAGGGCTGGTATCCACGATCTATAAAGAACTTCTCAAACTCAACATCCAAAAAACAAATAAGTCAAAAAAATGGGCGGAAGGTATGAAAAGACACTTCTCTGAAGAAGACATACAAATGGCTAAGAGACACATGAAAAAAATGTTCATCATCATTAGCCGTCAGGGAAATTCAAATCAAAACTGCATTGAGATACCACCCTACCCCAGTTAGAATGGCAAAAATGGACAGGGAAAGAAACAACAAATGTTGGAGAGGTTGTGGAGAAAGGGGAACCTCTTATGCTGTTGGTGGGAATGCAAGTTGGTACAGCCACTTTGGAAAACAGTGTGGAGGTTCCTTGAAAATTTAAAAATAGAGCTACGCTATGACCCAGCAATTGCACTCCTGGGTATTTACCCCAAAGACACAGATGTAGTGAAAAGAAGGGCCATATGCACCCCAGTGTTCATAGCAGCAATGTCCGCAATAGCCATACTGTGGAAAGAGCCAAGATGCCCTTCAACAGATGAATGGATAAAGAAGATGTGGTCCGTATATACAATGCAATATTACTCAGCCATCAGAAAGGATGAATACCCAACTTTTACATCAACATGGATGGGACTGGAGGAGATTATGCTAAGTGAAATAAATCAAGCAGAGAACGTCAATTATCATATGGCTTCACTTATTTGTGGAACATAAGGAATAGCGTGGAGGACATTAGGAGAAGGGAGGGGAAAATGAAGGGGGCAGGGAATCGGAGGGAGAGATAAACCATGAGAGACTATGGACTCTGAGAAACAAACAGGGTTTTGGGGGGGGGGCATTGCTTAGCCCGGTGATGGGTATTAAGGAGGGCACATACTGCATGGAGCACTGGGTGTTATACGAAAACAGTGGATCGTGGATCACCACATCAAAAACTAATGATGTGGGGTGGGAGCAAGATGGCGGAGGAGTAGGAGACCTAGATTTCGTCTGGTCTCAGGAATTCAGCTGAATAGGGATCAAACCATTCTGAACACCTACGAACTCAACAGGAGATCAAAGAGGAGAGTAGCAACAACTATCTGAACAGAGAAGCGACCACTTACTGGAAGGTAGGACGTGGGGAGAAGTGAATCCGAGGCGATATTCGGGAGGATAGACGGCGGGGGAGGGGCCTCCGCCGGCCGCTTCTGGCAAGTGATAGAGTCGTGGACCACAAAATCGGAACTGTTAGAAGTCGGCTCCGCTGAGGGACGTCGCTGCAGTGGCTAAGCAGGGGGTGGAATCCTCCCGGGACAGTGTGGTCTCAGGACCCTTGGGGTCACAGAAAGACCGGGGGAGCCTGAGTGCGCCAGAGCTCCCAGGTATCGGAGCGGGGAAGCCGGCTGCAGAGACGGAGCTGAGGCGCGGGCTCTCAGCTTGGGGTTGTCATAAACTGTGATCCGCGGCCCAGTCGGGCCACTGCTCCTGCAGCAGGGACCCAACAAGCGGCAGAGCCGGGGAGACTTCCCTTCCTTCCCGGGGAGGAGCGGCGCGGGAGCGCACCGCAGGGATCTGCTGTGTTTGGAGACTCCACACGGGGTCGGGTGCCAGAGATAGCAATGCTCGGTCACAGGCCGGGTGAGCACGGAGTGCGGCCGGAGACCGGGGACAATGGAGTAACTGCTTTCCTCTGGGGGCGCACTGAGGAGCGGGGCCCCGAGTTCTCAGCTCCTCCGGGTGGAGATTGGGAGGCCACCATTTTTGCCCTGGTCCTCCAAGGCTGTACGGAGAGCTTGCAGGGAACAAAAGCTCCTGAGATCAAACCCGAGCAGCTTGCTTAGCCCGGACCGACAAGGGCGGGGCAATTCCGCCTCCGGCAAAGACATTTGGAAACCACAGCAACAGGCCCCTCCCCCAGAAGATCAGCAGGAACAGCCAGCAAGCTAAGACCAAGTTTACCGATCAAGGAGAACGGGAGAACTCCAGCGCTAGGGGAATACTGTACATAGAATTCATGGCTTTTTTTTACCATGATTCATTAGTTCATCAAAGTTAATTTTTGTTAACTGTTTTTTTTTTCTTTTTCCCTTTTTCAACCAACATCTTATCAATCTCTTTTTTAAAAAAAAAACAAAAAACATTTTTTATTTTTCATTTTTAGAGTCATATTTTATCCCTTCATAGTAGTTACCCTTATTTTTGGCATATATATATATAAGTTGTTCTCTCTTTAAAATTTTGAGATACAGTTTCTTCTAACAGATAAAAATATACCCTAAATCACTAGTGTATGGCTCTGTTCTAGTCTCCTGCGTGATCACATTCTCTCCCTTTTTTCTTTTTTTTTTTAATCTTTTTTCTTTTTTCAAACAACTTATTTTATCAAGTCCTTTTATAAAATCTTTTATAATTTTCATCTTTACAGTCATCTTCTATCCCTTCATTGTATCAACCCTTATTTTGTTCATATATGTCTTTCTTCCTTTAAAATTTTAGGAGGCACTTTTTTCTAACAGACCAAAATACGCCCAAAATCTAGTGTGTGGCACTGATCTATGCACTAGCCTGATCATATTTGATCACATTCTGCTTTTCTTGTATTGTTCTGTTTTTGTTTTTATCTTTTTTTTCTTTCTTTTTTCTTTCTTTCCCTTTCTTTTCCCCTGGTTTCAGGTCTTTTCTGATTTGTATAGAGTATATTTGCTGGGGACGTTGTAAACCTGTTAGCATTTTGTTCTCTCATTCATCTATTCTCCTCTGGACAAAATGACAACACGAAAAAAATCACCTCAGCAAAACGAACAAGAGGTAGTACCATCAGCCAGGGACCTACTCAATATGGACATTAGTACGATGTCGGACCTAGAGTTCAGAATCATGACTTTAAGGATACTAGCTGGGCTTGAAAAAAGCGTGGAAGTTATTAGAGAAACACTTTCTGGAGAAATAAAAGAACTAAAATCTAACCAAGTCGAAATCAAAAAGGCTATTGATGAGGTGCAATCAAAAATGGGGGCACTAACTGCTAGGATAAATAAGGCAAAAGAGAGAATCAGTGATATAGAAGACCAAATGATGGAAAATAAAGAGGCTGAGAAAAAGAGAGAGAAACAACTGCAGGATCACGAGGGCAGAATTCGTGAGATAAGTGATACGATAAGACGAACCAATATTAGAATACTTGGGATCCCAGAAGAAGAAGAAAGAGAGAGAGGGGCAGAAGGTTTATTGGAGCAAATAATAGCAGAGAACTTCCCTAATGTGAGGAAGGAAACAGGCATCAAAATCCAGGAGGCACAGAGAACCCCTTTCAAAATCAATAATAATAGGTCAACACCCCGACATCTAATAGTAAAACTTACGAGTCTCAGAGACAAAGAGAAAATCCTGAAAGCAGCTCGGGAGAAGAGATACGTAACCTACAATGGTAAAAATATTAGATTGGCAACAGACCTATCCACAGAGACCTGGCAGGCCAGAAAGGACTGGCAAGATATCTTCAGAGGACTAAACGAGAAAAATATGCAGCCAAGAATACTATATCCAGCTAGGTTGTCATTGAAAATAGAAGGAGAGATAAAAAGCTTCCAGAACAAACAAAAACTAAAGGAATTTGCAAACACGAAACCAGCCCTTCAAGAAATATTGAAAGGGGTCCTCTAAGCAGAGAGAGCCTAAAAGCAGCAAAGATCAGAAAGGAACACAGACAACATACAGTAACAGTCACCTTACAGGCAATACAATGGCACTAAATTCATACCTTTCAATAGTTACCCTGAATGTAAATGGGCTCAATGCCCCAATCAAAAGACACAGGCTATCAGATTGGATTAAAAAACAAGACCCATAGATATGCTGTCTGCAAGACACTCATTTTAGACCCAAAGACACCCCCAGATTGAAAGTGAGGGGGTGGAAAACCATTTACCATGCTAATGGACACCAAAAGAAAGCTGGGGTGGCAATCCTTATATCAGACAAACTAGATTTTAAAACAAAGACTGTAATAAGAGATGAGGAAGGACACTATATCCTACTTAAAGGGTTTATCCAACAAGAAGATCTAACAATTGTAAATATCTATGCCCCAAACATGGGAGCAGCCAATTATATAAGGCAATTAATAACAAAAGCAAAGAAACACATTGACAACAATACAATAATAGTGGAGGACATTAACACCCCCCTGACTGAAATGGACAGATCATCTAAGCAAAAGATCAACAAGGAAATAAAGACTTTATATGACACACTGGACCAAATGGACTCCACAGACATATTCAGAACCACAATGCTTTGAAACTAGAACTCAATCACAAGAGGAAAGTCGGAAAGAACTCAAATACATGGAGGCTAAAGACCATCCTACTAAAGAATGAATGGGTCAACCAGGAAATTAAAGAAGAAGTAAAAAAATTCATGGAAACCAATGAAAATGAAAACACAACTGTCCAAAATCTTTGGGATACAGCAAAGGCAGTCCTGAGAGGAAAGTATATAGCAATACAAGCCTTTCTCAAGAAACAAGAAAGGTCTCAAAAAACCACCTAACCCTACACCTAAAGGAGCTGGAGAAAGAAAAGCAAATAAAGCCTAAACCCAGCAGGAGAAGAGAAATCATAAAGATCAGAGCAGAAATCAATGAACTAGAAACCAAAAGAACAGTAGAACAGATCAACGAAACTAGGAGCTGGTTCTTTGAAAGAATTAACAAGATTGATAAACCCCTGGCCAGACTGATCCAAAAGAAAAGAGAAATGACCCAAATCAACAAAATCATGAATGAAAGAGGAGAGATCACAACCAACACCAAAGAAATACAAACAATTATAAGAACATATTATGAGCAACTCTATGCCAGCAAATTAGATTACCTGGAAGAAATGGATGCATTCCTAGAGATGTATCAACTACCAAAACTGAACCAGGAAGAAATAGAAAACCTGAACAGACCTATAACCACTAAGGAAATTGAAGCAGTCATCAAAAATCTCCCAACAAACAAAAGCCCAGCGCCAGATGGCTTCCCAGGGGAATTCTATCAGACATTTAAAGAAGAATTAATACCTATTCTCCTGAAACTGTTCCAAAAAATAGAAATGGAAGGAAAACTTCCAAATTCATTTTATGAGGCCACCATTACCTTGATCCCAAAACCAGACAAAGATCCCATCAAAAAGGAGAATTACAGACCTATATCCTTGATGAACATGGATGCAAAAATTCTCACCAAAATACTAGCCAATAGGATCCAACAGTACATTAAAAGGATTATTCACCACGACCAAGTGGGATTTATCCCTGGGCTGCAAGGCTGGTTCAACATCCGCAAATCAATCAACGTCATACAATACATTAACAAAAGAAAGAATAAGAATCATATGATCCTCTCAAGAGATGCAGAAAAAGCATTTGACAAAGTACAGCATCCTTTCTTGATCAAAACTCTTCAGAGTATAGGGATAGAGGGTACATACTTCAATATCATAAAAGCCATCTACGAAAAACCTACAGTGAATATCATTCTCAATGGGGAAAAGCTGAGAGCTTTTCCTCTAAGGTCAGGAACACGGCAGGGATGTCCACTCTCACCACTGCTATTCAACATAGTATTAGAAGTCCTAGCCACAGCAATCAGACAACAAAAAGAAATCAAAGGCATCCAAATCGGCAAAGAGGAAGTCAAACTCTCACTCTTTGCAGATGATATGATACTTTATGTGGAAAACCCAAAAGACTCCACCCCAAAACTGCTAGAACTCATACAGGAATTCAGTCAAGTAGCAGGCTATAAAATCAATGCACAGAAATCAGTGGTGTTCCTATACACCAACAACAAGACAGAAGAGAGACAAATCAAGGAGTTGATCCCATTGCACCCAAAACCATAAGATACCTAGGAATAAATTTAACTAAAGAGGCAAAGGATCTGTACTCAGAAAACTATAAAATACTCAGGAAAGAAATTGAAGAAGACACAAAGAAATGGAAAAACGTTCCATGCTCATGGATTGGGAGAACCAACATTGTAAAGATGTCAATGCTACCTAGAGCAATCTACACATTCAATGCAATCCCCATCAAAATAGCATCCACTTGTTTCAAAGAAATGGAACAAATAATCCTAAAATTTGTATGGAACCAGAAGAGACCCCGAATAGCCAGAGGAATATTGAAAAAGAAAAGCAAAGCTGGCGGCATCACAATTCCGGACTTCCAGCTCTATTACAAAGCTGTCATCATCAAGACAGTATGGTACTGGCACAAAAACAGACACATAGATCAATGGAACAGAATCGAGAGCCCAGAAATGGACCCTCAACTCTATGGTCAACTTATCTTTGACAAAGCAGGAAAGAATGTCCAATGGCAAAAAGACAGTCTCTTCAACAAATGGTGTTGGGAAAATTGGACAGCCACATGCAGAAGAATGAAACTGGATCATTTCCTTACACCACACACAAAAATAGACTCCAAATGGTTGAAAGACCTAAACGTGAGACAGGAGTCCATCAAAATCCTAAAGGAGAACACAGGTAACAACCTCTTCGACCTCAGCCACAGCAACTTCTTCCTAGTAACATCACCAAAGGCACGGGAAGCCAGGGCAAAAATGAACTATTGGGATTTCATCAAGATAAAAAGCTTTTGCACAGCAAAAGAAACAGTCCACAAAACCAAAAGACAACCGACAGAATGGGAGAAAATATTTGCAAATGACATATCAGATAAAGGGCTAGTATCCAAAATCTATAAAGAACTTATCAAACTCAACACCCAAAGAACAAATAATCCAATCAAGAAATGGGCAGAAGACATGAACAGACATTTTTCCAAAGAAGACATCCAAATGGCCAACAGGCACATGAAAAAGTGCTCAACATCGCTCGGCATCAGGGAAATCCAAATCAAAACCTCAATGAGATACCACCTCACACCCGTCGGAATGGCTTAAATTAACAAGTTAGGGAACAACAGATGTTGGCGGGGATGTGGAGAAAGGGGAACCCTCCTACACTGTTGGTGGGAATGCAAGCTGGTGCAACCCCTCTGGAAAACAGTATAGAGGTTCCTCAAACAGTTGAAATTAGAGCTACCATTCGATCCAGCAATTGCACTACTGGGTATTTACCCCAAAGATACAAATGTAGGGACCCGGAGGGGTACGTGCACCCCAATGTTTATAGCAGCAATGTCCACAATAGCCAAACTGTGGAAAGAGCCAAGATGTGCATCGACAGATGAATGGATAAAGAAGATGTGGTACATATACACAATGGAATATTATGCAGCCATCAAAAGGAATGAGATCTTGCCATTTGCAATGACGTGGATGGAACTGGAGGGTGTTATGCTTAGTGAAATAAGTCAATCAGAGAAAGACATGTATCATATGACCTCACTGATATGAGGAATTCTTAATCTCAGGAACAAACTGAGGGTTGCTGGAGTGGTCGGGGGTGGGAGGGATGGGGTGGCTGGGTGATAGACATTGGGGAGGGTATGTGCTACGGTGAGCGCTGTGAATTGTGTAAGACTGTTTAATCATAGATCTGTACTTCTGAAACAAATAACGCAACATATTTTAAGAAAAAAGAAAAAGAAGAAGATAGCAGGAGAGGAAGAATGAAGGGGAGTAAGTCAGAGGGGGAGACGAACCAGGAGAGATGATGGACTCTGAAAAACAAACTGAGGTTTCTAGAGGGGAGGAGGGTAGGGGGATGGGTTAGCCTGGTGATGGGTATTGGGGAGGGCGCGTTCTGCATGGAGCGCTGGGTGTTGTGAACAGACGGTGAATCATGGAACAATGCACCAAAACAAATGATGTAATATATGGTGATTAACATAACAATAAAAAAATAAAAAAAAACTAATGATGTATTGTATGGTGACTAACATAACATAATAAAATTAAAAAAAAAAAGGAGAGAGGGAAACAAACCATAAGAGACTCTTAATGACAGAGAACAAACTGAGGGTTGATGGAGAAAGTTGGGTGGGGAATGGTCTAGATGGTTAATGGGCATTAAGGAGGACATTTGTGATGAGCACTGGGTGTCGTATGTAAGTGATGAATCACTGAATTCTAAAGCCAATGTTGCATTGTATGTTAACTAACTAGAATTTAAATATAAATAAATAAATAAATAAATAAATAAATAAATAAATAAAAAGAAGAAGAAAAAATTCTGTCAAAACCATATTGTATTGGCCATCAAAAGAGAATGGAACCTCTTAAAAACCCAGCGGTCGTTTGTGCTGCTGAGGGGTGGATGTTTTCCTCATTGTAATGATGGCTGGGTGGGCCCTATGTATGCCAAATTGCTTGGTATAATAGAGTTAGAACTTGGAACTCCCAAGGAACCTGGGAGGAAAGGGGTAAGGCAGCAAGGTGAGATAAGCAGGCCACTAAATGGAGGAACAGAACCATTGGGAATTCCCAGGAGGATTGGTAAGACCTGGAGCATCTTACATGCTGCTGTTTGCTGTGCAAAGAGGATCAGGACCCCTGCCCCTGTACCCCACAAATTATTAGTGCTCAGCTACACACATAGTCAAGCACTCAAGTTTGCTGT
The DNA here is from genome assembly GCF_003265705.2 of Callorhinus ursinus. Lineage (NCBI taxonomy): Eukaryota > Metazoa > Chordata > Mammalia > Carnivora > Otariidae > Callorhinus > Callorhinus ursinus. The sequence continues at coordinate 7,616,101 of NW_027397101.1, read as the reverse complement.
GAGTGGAACCAAAGAGACGGGCCAAGTTTCTGGTTGAGGTTCATGCCAAGGCAGAAGCAAAGGAAGAGCTGCAAGAAGTACAAAGTAGAGAAAAACTAATCAGAACCAGAAATGGGAGCTAAAGGTGATCATAAGAATGTTATCCCACTCCCTAGAAATTCAGAGGAAGAAGGGCAAGGGGGTCCTGGATCTGGAGGGATCCCAACAGTGGAAATTTTACTGACCCTCAAGCTTCTGTATCCACTTCGTCTTCTACAATACCAACAGCCAATGAGCAGCAAAATTCCCAGGATCACCATCAGGATGCCAATCCCTGCAGCCCTGGCCCAAGAAATAGACAAATCCATCTGGGTACAGAAACCTTGTTCTAGATTGTGAAGAAACATGCATCAATCTTCAATCTTCACAGGGACTTTGACAGCCCAAAGCCACACATCCCATTCCCCAAGTAGTTTTCCACCCCACCCTCCACCACACTGACCACACACCAGGCCTCCAGCACCTATATCCAGGGACAGGAGCTTCTTTAGGATCCTCACAGGTGTGTGCCCACACAAGTAGTGCTAACTGGCATGGCCTAAGCACCCAAGTTCTAGGCACAAGAGGTGCACTAGCAACTGACCCGTATGTGAACAATGTATTTACAGAGACTGAGTTATCTTGTCTTTTCATCAGGGCTAGTTTAAAATATTTTCCCCAACTATCAGTCCATAAAAAGGATTAATAATTAACTTTGACTTAAGATCTACTCTAAGCTGGGTGCCATGTTGAACATTCTACATGAATTAGATTATTTAATTCTCACAACCCTGTAAAGTAGGCACCACTTATCATCCCCATTTCACAGATGAGGAAATAGATTCAGATGTTAAGTGCCTTCCCAATGGGCATACAGAGGTAGCAAAAGATGGAGCCAGGATTTGAACTTGAGTTAGTCTCATTTGTGTTTGTGTCCTCTGTCTGAAACTCGCCCCTTCACTCCTTGCCCATGACTAATATATCATGTTTAAAGACTCAGCATTACCCCTCCCAGGATGATGGCAACCCATTCTGGCTTCTCTCAGTGGTAATCGGCAGTGTGCTTACCTGTCTCTTTTAGGAAAGGAGCTCCCAAATGAGATTTTTGGTTCTGGGTTTGGTTTTTAATTTGTGTCCTCAATGCCTAGAAAAGGTCAGGCATACTGGGTGTTTCAAAAAATATTTCTTGAAGATGGATGGATGGATGAATGGACAGTTGGATGGATGGCCAAACATATTAATAAAAAATGAACAAACTGCAAAATGAATGAGCCATTTAATGTCTTCTTTAAAATAACTATTTATAAATGTGTGGATTTGGGGCATGATGCTAGCCCCAACATCATTATTTTTTTCCATTTGCAGTTGGAACTGAAGATCTGAAATACCATCTTTAAAGATGCATCCTTCCTTGTCCTAACAGCTTAATTCTCTGTTACTTTTGCCTCTTGTGGGTCATTGACATTCCAGTGAAAATGAGAGGATCCACAACTTTCCACAGAGCAGGTTTTGTTTGGGGATGGAGAAAAGGTAATGAAGAGAAGGAGAGAACATGTAAAGCAGCCACCAAGGGCTTAGAGCTGGGGCATTCCGACTGAAGGAGTGGAAGTAGGGCTTGTGGGATTTAGAGATCTCCAAGACTATAACTATTGCGTGGGGATTTCATGTTGGTGAAATCAATCCTCTGAGGTTGATATGATGTTCATGTCACAGCCTAGCTCTTGGGACATGTGTCTCATATTTACATTCAACTAGGCAAGCTTCTCTCCTCTCAGTCCTCTGCTTGCTCCAGGAATCCAGTTCAGGATCACCAAGGACCAAACCAGATGGGTCAGTCCTTCCTGCTTACTCTGTTATCACCTGAGTGATCTGGAAAAGATATTTCAGAATGGAGCCGGGGATAGAGCCCTGAGGATGCTGAGATAAGAGACCTGCTCTCTCCAGCCTGCTTGACTGCCAAGTCAGAGATGCCACCTGACATTTGGAGTCAGAGACTGCAGATATTCAGTAAGCACCTCCCAACTGTCCAGGCATGAACTATTAAAAGATATAGCACTGGGGCTCAGCCCTGGGGAAAACTGTCTGAGCTGAACCTAGAGCAAAGCTGTAGCATCACTGAGACTGGTCTGCTCCTCAGCAGCAGGATGCAAGCTGGACATCTAAGCCAGCCTTTTGAGCCCTGTGTCCAGTGGCCCATGGGAATGATTAGTTACCACAAAGGCCCTGGAAATAGCTGCACTTTCCCTGTATAACACTATCAATTAGCTAACATCTGCCTGATTTTCCACATCACAGCTTGATCAAAGTGGAGAGTGCTGTGACTTGCTAAAGAAGGGCTCTGCAGAGCTGGGTGATTTATAGGAGATTGAGAAGCAGAAGGTGAATCAAGATATAGCTGAGGTTTCTCCTGGAGAGATCTTTGCCTTATACCACCTACCTGACCACCTCCCTCTCAAGGCAGCTCAGGCATCAAGTCTATCCTGTCCATCTCTAAACGGGATGGATGAGAGTGCTGGATAAAGACTCTGACCTAATTATGCAGTTCAGTCCACCCACTTTGTGGATCATGAAGCTGAGACCTACCAAGACTCATCAACATCACCCCCACCTTAGCAGCTACTCTGTAATTCATTGAGCACTGATTTGTGCCAAGCATTGTGCCAAGCACACCACATAAAGGCTTTTATTTCATCCTCACAATAATCCTCTGAGGTTGATATGATGTTCATGTCACAGCTGGTATCCCCATGATTTTAAGCTGGTAAAATATCCAAGGCTGTACAACTAGTAAGTGGCAGAACCAGCATTCACAGTGACTAGCCTAAGATACTCAACCAGTGCCTTTCCTGCTATGTCATCCTTTCCTGAACTGAAGCTGTCACAAGGAGCATTCAGTGGGCTCTTGTGACTGAAGGCAGCTGATTCAATTCCTAGAATGCTTGTGCTTCAATTTCACCCACCAAGTCTGTTCATCCCCTTGGACATCTTGACACAGACAGAGCTCTGTTCCAGTTTTTTATGCACAGTCACATTGCATTCACACATGTACCCAGTGACTGATAGAGGGGAAAATATCAGGATATGGCCAGGCACACCAAAAGAACCCACTACCCAGCTGGGCAGGACTCTCCAGAGTGTCACCAAATGCCTCCTGCAGCAGAGTCACCTGAGATGCATGTTAAAGTGCAGACTCTGAGCCCCACCCCCAGACCTACCAAATCAGCCTCTCTGGAAGCAAGGCCTGGGAAACTGCATTTTACAAGCTCCATGAGTGACTTATGTCCTCTTGACTGAGAGAACCTCTCAACCTCTTTTTACTGAGGTTTCACAGAGACACAGTTTGTTGAATCATCATAAAGAAGCTGAAACATCCTACCTAATATCATGTGTACCCTAAACATACCCCAAAGAGTATATTTTTGCTCCTCGGACATTTTTTCAGAAGATCTCCCGATCCCCATTCCCAACTGACCATTCAGGGATGTTAGAAAATCCCAGTAGGGTCTTCTGAGGAAATGCTCCCCGCCTAAATTCTTCCTCAGTGCCTTTAATGGGTTCTACATCTTGCTTGCCCCTGCTAGTTCACTCTAGTAAAGATTTTTCAATAGTTCCTTCCCAAGGGAGAGCAAGTTTGCAGGAAGTTCTGACTAGAACACTTAAGACATGGTCCAATAAAAACCTGGTACCTCGTTTGTTCCACTGGAGTCTCCACCCAGAGGGTGGAACCAGATTTAGAGCACCACACTCTTGGGTACTCTAGTACATACAGAGTGTGTCCCAGCAACCTATCATCCCATTACAGAACTTACATTTGCTAAAATTATTCTTGAGCCTAATTCTGCACTATACTGTAAGATTTTTTCAAAGATAGGGATGGCATCTCAGACTGACTATACATTGCTTAGCACTTAAAAATGCTGAATCATATAACTACTTATTTAAAATTAATTCATTCTATTAAACACCTTTCCTTAGGATAAAATTATGGTGCAGAAGTTATGACCAACATCTTCACCCTGGGGTCAGTCTGCAGGTGGAGTTGCACATACCTGCCCTACATTCTCACTAGCTCTTTGGCAACTCACCTTTGTTCTGTCTGCAAACCATCTCCAGCAGCCTGAGTGGAGTAGACAGAACAAGGCTTGAAGAAAGAGTCATTTTGTTCCAGACAGATGTTTTCTAGCTGGGGAACCTATAGCAAATGCCTAATAACTGAGAATACAGACAAAAAAAAAAAAAAGCCAAGATCCAACTTATTATCATTCCTATCTCCTTGCTATATGGCTTCAGAAGACTGAGCCCCTTGTAGGACCATGGGGTCCCCTCACCACATTGCCAGGGATTTTACTTTCTGGAGAAATTAACACTAGAGAGACTTACTGACAAGCATGTGCTTGTGGAAAGCATCAGGCTGTGTCATCAAACGGCAAACTGAAAACCCCACTGGGTTCAGTTTTGAACTTACTCTTCAGCTGTGATGTAGGAGTGGTTGTGCCCCTTCTTGGGGTAACCAAGGATGAAGTGAGCCTCTTCTCTTGGCATCTTGTGGGGACAGGCCACAGGGCACCTAATAGCAGGGGCACACAGGCATCATTTAACACATTCAGAACATCCTCACTCAGCATTTCATAAAAAGCCACAAAGACATTCGCTCCAGGTGAACATTAATGATAGCTGGGACCCTCTGGTTTCTCTCTGTGAAAGGATTTGTACTTGCTTTTTTCATTGATATCAAGTGGAAATTGCTCAGTTTTCTAACTGCTTCCACCAACTGAAAATTAATTTCAAAGAAGAAACTACAAACAAAAGCAAAAAACTTTGAAATTGAGTTATTATTGGGGGAGTGCTCTTCATTTGCTTTCAATTTGACTCTATACCACAAACACAGAGAAACAAAATACATTTTTTAAAGATGACATTTTATTACTATTATTATTATTATTAATATTATTTTTAGAGAGGTGGGGGAGAGGAGCAGAGGGAGAGGGAGAGCGAGAATTTTAAGCAGGCTCCATGCCCAGCATGGAGCCTAATGTGGGGCTTGACCTCACCACCCTGAGACCATAACCTGAGCTGAAATCAAGAATCAGATGCTTAACTGAGCCACCCAGGTACCCCCATAAAATGCATTTTTATTCATTCCTTACTTTCTCTGGCACAAGACTGGTTAATAAAAGGAATTTCTCTCCAAAGATATTAATTTGATATCAATCTTTGGCCATATAGACAGTTAGATAACATATGAGTATGTGGCTGAGCACAGCATCCTCCAAGTCCACCTTCCAACAAAGGAAATGCCTGGGCTTGTCCATGTTCATTCACCCTACTCAAAACAAGATGAGGACTCCATAACCTGACTTTGTCTAATGATTTGTTTTCCCTCCCACTGAAATAAATTTTTGTTTCTCCCTCATTCAAGTCTCATGAATAGGGCTCATGATCAGTACCTGATCCCAAACCAAGAGAAGCAGTCTTTCAAGTGACAGGAGAATACACAAGCAGAATCACAAGCAGGATGCAGCCTGAATAACTGCTTTTCCTTGTTCTCTGCTTTTCTTCTTGGCAGTCTAGGAACAGGATTTAGGAGGAGACTTCATGAGCCCTCAGCAGCTGGAGACTTACAGTGAGGAGAAATTTTGCCGACAGTCAAGTATCAGGAAGCAATGAGGGAGGGCAGAGGAGCCCACCAGAATCCCCCAAAACCTGTTTTCTTGGACAACAACAATGGGCGAGAAGGCCATGCTCTTACCTTTCTGGATGGGACTGTTCTGTCTGCTGGCTGGCCCTGTGTGTGAAGATTGCTTCTCTGGCTCTTAATCTTTTAAATTGCTTTTCCTTGTCTCCAGTCCCATGTTAGTCATGAGTTTGGATTTCTGACAGGGTCATCTGTGATTACTTAATTGGCATGAAAGAAACCACCTTCATTCCTCTCCTCAAAAAGTCATTGTTCATTGTGGCCTCTGTTTTCCCCAATCTCAGGATTTCCTCCCTGGGAAGGCATTTATTTTAAATATTGGTCCCTCCTCCATAGGATAGCCAGATAAAATATAGCAAGCCAAGTTACTTTTTTAAATTTTTTTTTAAGATTTTATTTATTTGCGAGAGAGAGAATGAGAGTCAGAGAGCATGAGAGGGAGGAGGGTCAGAGGGAGAAGCAGACTCCCTGCTGAGAAGGGAGCCCGATGTGGGACTCGATCCCAGGACTCCAGGATCATGACCTGAGCCGAAGGCAGTTGCTTAACCAACTGAGCCACCCAGGCGCCCCAAGCCCAGTTATTTTTGATTTCAGATAAACAATGAATACTTTTTAGTAAAACTACATCCCCTGCAATATATTTTAGTATAATTATGTCCAGCTTACTAGATGGGACATATTTTTATTAAAAAAATTATTTGTGAGATAGCTGGGTGGCTCAATCAGTTAAGCATCTGCTTTCAGCTTAGGTCATGACCTCAGAACTTTGAGATCAAGCCCTGTGTTGGGCTTCCTGCTCAGCAGGAAGTCTGCTTCTCCCTCTCCTTATGTGCCTCCCCACCCCCTGCTCATGCTCTCTCTTGCTCTCAAATAAATAAAATTCTTTTTAAAAAAAAATGTTTGTATTTTATCTGAAATTCAAATGTAACTGGGCACCTATATATACCCTCCCTCATCCCCACCTCAAAGAGTTAAAGAGCCTTTAGTCTCAGACCTGGAGACCATCTAGTCCCACCCTCTCCTGATCAAAAAGAGGAAATAGAAGATCCCTAAAGCCTCCTAAAAACTTCCTAATGTTAGGATTGATTTGGACAATTAGGTAGTCAGGGCCAGGGTCCCCAACAAGAAAATATGGAGTCAGGACAGCTAAAATAAAATAGCACTGACAGCCTGTTTTGCAGCTTACGACCACACTGCCATTTTGCTTTGCAACCTTCACAGAAATGACTTCTGCAAAACATCCTAAAATAAGACAACCACAAAAACATTTGTCAATATCACGGGCAAAGGGCAGTTAAGACCTAAGCCCCCAGATATCAGGGGGGAAAAAAAAGAAGATCGTCATCATGCGGAGATTCACCTAATAGTTGACAGATACGTGACCAAAGCTCTGATTGGCATTATTCTGCACACCCTGATTGCTTAAGAAAGTTCTGCAAAAGAGCTCATAATAACCCCTAAACTTAGAAACTCCAGGGGCAACCCACTCAGGTCCCCTTCCCTCTCTGGAAGCTTTATTCTCTTGCTCAATATACTTTGCTTTGCTGCCCACCACTCTTAGTCTGGTCTACCAGACTTCGAAGCAGTGTGACCAAGAACCACAGGTGCTAAGGGGACACAAAATCCTGTAACACTAAGCTCCCTGATTTCTCTGTCACACTACTCAGAAATAACTGTCCCCTGGGGAGAGTGGGTTTTGTGCATTTGGAAGAGGCAGACAAAATCTTCTCTTTGAAGGTAGATATGACCTACCTAAAGTCTAACTGAAACCCGGGCTGATTTGACCTGACAAAATAATCTACCCTGAGAGTCAACTGTGTATATAACCCAGAAGCATTTCAGTGGGCCAGAACAGCACTCACCAGCTCTCTGTAACTGTTATGGACAAACAAACAAAGCAAAACATGACCAGAATAAAGGAATGTGACAGTTCTCATCAGCTGAGGACTTAGGTTAAATAACTACTCATAGTTTTTGGTACGATTGTAAATGGGATTGATTCCTTAATTTCTCCTTCTTCTGTCTTATTGTTAGTGTATAGAAATGCAACTGATATCTGTGCATTGACTTTATATCCTGCCACATTGCTGAATTCCTGTACGAATTCTAGCAATTCTGGGGTGGAGTCTTTGGGTTTTCCACATAAAGTATCATGTCATCTGAGAAGATTGAGAGTTTGACTTCTTTGTCAATTTGAATGACTTGGCATTCAAGTCATTGAATTGACTTGCTATGTTGACCAACAGTGGTGAGAGTGGACATCCCTGTCATGTTCCTGGCCTTAGAGGAAAATTCTCAATTTTTCTCCATTGAGAATGTTATTTGCTGTGGGCTTTCCATATATGGCTTCTATGATATTGAGATATGTTCCCTCTATCCCTACACTGTGGAGAGTTTTAATCAAAAAAGGATGCTGTATTTTGTCAAATGCTTTTTCTGCATCTATGGAGAAGATCATATGGTTCTTGTCCTTTCTTTTGTTAATGTGATGTATCACATTTATTGATTTGTTTCAACCACAAATCATGTTGATTTGTTGAACCACCCTTGCAGCCCAGGAATAAATCCCACTTGGTTGTGGTGAATAATCCTTTTAATGTACTGTTGGATCCTATTGGCTAGTGTCTTGGTGAGAATTTTTGCATCCATGTTCATCAGGGATATTGGTCTGTGGTTCTCCTTTTTGATGGGGTCTTTGGTTTTGGAATCAAGGTAATGGTGGCCTCATAGAATGAGTTTGGAGGTCTTCCTTCCATTCTATTTTTTGAAACAACTTCAGAAGAATAGGTATTAATTCTTCTTTAAATGATTGGTAGAATTCCCCTGAGAAGCCATCTGGACCTGAACTATTGTTTGTTGAGATTTTTTATTACTGCTTCAATTTCCTTGCTGGTTATGGGTCTGTTTAGGTTTTCTATTTCTTCCTGTTTCAGTTTGCACCCATTTCCTACAGATTGCCTAATTTGTTGGCATATAGTTGCTCATAATATGTTCTTAAAATTGTTTGTATTTCCCTGGTGTTGCACATGATCTCTCCTATTTCATTCATGATTTTATTAAATTGGGTACTTTGTCTTTTCTTTTTGTTAAGTCTGGCTAGGGGTTTATCAATCTTACTGATTCTTTCAAAGAAGCAGCTCCTAGTTTCATTGATCTTTTCTACTGTTCTCTTGGTTTCTATTTCATTGATTTCTGCTCTAGTCTTTATTATCTCTTGTTTCCTGCTTGGTTTAGGCTTTATTTGCTATTCCTTCTCCAGCTCCTCCAGGTATAAGGTTAGTTTGTGTATTTGGGACCTTTCTTGGTTCTTGAGAAAGGCTAGTATTGCTGTATACTTCCCTCTTAGGACTACCTTTGCTGCATCCCAAAGGTTTTGAACACTGGTGCTTTCATTTTCATTTCCATTAATTTTTTAAAAATTTTTCTTTAATTTTCTGGTTGACCAATTCATTTTTTAATAGGATGCTCTTTAACCTCCATGTATTTGTGTTCCTTCCTAATTTCCTCTTGTCATTGAGTTCAAGTTTCAAAGCATTGTGGTCTGGAATTGAACATTGGAATAATTCCAATCTTTTGGTACCAGTTGAAACCTGATTTGTGATCCAGTATATAGACCCACTATGTGATCTATTCTGGAGAATGTTCCATGTGCACTTGAGAAGAATGTGCAGTCTGTTGCTTTAAAATGAATGCTCTGAATATATGTGTGAAGTCCATCTGGTCCAGTGTGTCATTCAAATTCCTCGTTTCCCTGTTGATCTTCTGCTTAGATGATCTGTCCATTGAAGTGAGTGGGGTGTTAAAGTCCCCAACTATTATTATATTATTACCAATGTGTTTCTTTAATTGTATTATTAATTGGTTTATATAATTGGCTGCTCCCCTTTTAGAGACATAAGTATTTATAATTGTTAGATCTTCTTGTTGGAGAGACCCTTTATGATATAGTGTCCTTCCTCATCTTTTATTACAGTCTCTTGTTTAAAATCTAATTTTAAGGATAGCTACCTCAGCTTTCTTTTGATGTCCATTAGCATGATAAATGGTTCTCCACCCCCTCACTTTCAATCTGGAGCTGTCTTCGGATATAAAATGAGTCTTGTAGACAGCATATTGATGGGTCTTGCTTTTTTATCCAATCTGATACCCTGTGTCTTTTGTTTGGAATATTTACCCATTTACATTCAGAGTAACTATTAAAGATATGAATTTGGTGCCATTGTATTACCTGTATTGTCACTGTTTCTGTATATTGTCTCTGTTCCCTACAGGTCTATTTCACTTTGGGGCTTTCTCTTCACTTAAAGGATCCCCTTTAACATTTCTTGCAGGGTTGGTTTAGTGATCACAAATTCTTTTTGTTTCTGTTTATCCTGGAGGCTTTTTATTTCTCCTTCTATTTTGAATGACAGCCTTACTGGATGGATTTTTCTTGGCTGCATATTTTCCTCATTTAGCACCCTGAATATATGCTGCCAGTCCTTTCTGCCCTGTCAGATCTCTGTGGATAGATCTGGGGCCAGCTTTATGTGCCTACCCTTTTAGGTTATGGACCTCTTGTCCTGAACTGCTTTCAGGATTTTCTCTTTGACTCTGTAAGATTCGCAAGTTTTGCTATTATATGATGGGGTGTTGACCTATATTATTGATTTTGTGGGGGGTTCTCTGTGCCTTCTGGACTTGAATGCCTGTTTCCTTCCCCAGATTAGGGAAGTTCTCCACTATAATTTGCTCCAATATACCTTCTGTCCCTCTCTCTCTTTGCTCTTCTGAGATCCCAGTTATTCTAATATTGTGTGGCTCTATGGTATCACTTATCTCTCAAATTCTCTCCTCTTGATCCAGTAGTTGTTTAGCTCAGCTTCTTTATTCTCCATCATTTTGTCTTCTATATCACTAATTCTCTCTTCTGCCTCATTATTCCTAGCAGAGTTTCCATTTTTATTTGTACGTCATTAATAGCCTTTTTTTTATTTCAACTTGATTAGATTTTAGTTGTTTTATTTCTCCAGAAAGGGATTCTGTAGTGTCTTCTACGCTTTTTTCAAGCCCAGCTATTATCTTTATAATTGTTATTCTGAACTCTAGTTCTGACATCTAACTTATATCCATACTGATTAGGTCCCTGGCAGTCAGTACAGCCTCTTTTTCTCTTTTTTGAGGTGAGTTTTCCTGTCTTGTCATTCTGTTCAGAGAAGTATAGATGGATGAGAAAACAAAATACTAAAATGGGAACAATGACCCCTGAGAAATATACACTAAACAAATCAGAAGAGACCCAAAACTGAGAAAAAAAATTAAAAAAAAGAGAGAATATAATCAGACAGGTGAAGAGAGTGCCAAATCCTAACCACTAGACCACCAGGGAAGTTCAGACAGGTGAAGAGAACAGAGCAATACACAGGATCCTGTGTGTATTGTGGTCTGTTTGTTAGAAAACTAGATCCCAAAATTGTAAAGACAGAAAAACTTGTATATGTACAAAAATAAAATTAAATGCAATGAAAGGATAGAATGTAACTGTAAGAATGAAAATTTTTTTAAAAAAGAAAGATACAAACAGAATATGAACAGTTCAGAGCAATACAATATATCCTGGGTGTATTTTGTTTTTTTTGTTACAAGAAACTGCATCTCAAAATTGTAAAGAAAGAAAAACATATATGTGCCCTCAGGGAAAAGCAGTCAATAACTCCTGTCTCTGTGGTCTCCGTTTGCACTCCATGCTCACCCAGCCTGTGACTGAGCATTTCTATCTCAGGCATGTGACCCTGTTTCGAGTCTCCAAACCATGCAGACTCCTGCAGCATGCACCCGTACTGCTCCTCTTGGGGGGAAGAAAGCAGGGGTCTCACTGATGTTCTGCTGTTTGCTGGGCACCTGGTCAGAGAGCTGTCTTCTGACCATGCTGCAGTTTGTGGATATGGCAACACCAAGCTGAAAGCCCACTCCTGGGTTTGCTGATTGCAACTGGTTTCCCTGCTCTGATGCCTTGGAACTCTGCCACTCTCAGACACCCCCATTCTTTCTGTGACCTCAGGGATCCTGAAACCACACTGTTCCACCTAGGATTCTGCCCTGCTCAACACCTGAGCACCTTTCAGGCAGGGATGTCCCTCACAGGAACAGATTCTAAAAGTTCCAATTTTGTGCTCTGCTGCTATATCACCTTCTGATAGCCAGCTTACGGAGTCTCCCCCTGCCCCCCCGCTGTGGTTTATCTTCTGATATATCACCTCAGATTCACTTCTCCACACCTCCTACCTTGCAGAAAGTGGTTGCTTTTCTATGTGTAGAGTCGCACCTATTCTTTTCTTAGATCTTTGGTTGAGTTTATAGGTGTTCAGAATGATTTGATAGCTATTTAGCTGACTGAATTCCTGGGACCAAACAAAACTAAGGTCTCCTACTCTTCTGCTGTCTTGGAAAGTTAACCACCCTATGTCTTTTGTTTGGAATATTTAGTCTATTTACACTCAAAGTAATTATTGATAGATATGTATTTATTGCCATTTTGTTACATATTTAGTGGTTGTTTTTGTAGTTTTTCTCTGATCCTTTCCGCTCTTTCTCTCTTTCATGGTTTCATTGTTTGCTGGTTTTCTCTAGTGTTATACTTTGACTCCTTAATCCCTATTTTTGGAATACCTCTTACCATTTTTTGATTTGTGGCTACCATTCAGTTTATATATAACATCTTCTGCAAATATCAGTCTACATTAAGCTGATGGTCACTAAATTTTGAACTCATTCTTCTTTTTCCTCCATGTTTCAGATATTTGGCATCATAATTTGCATCCTTCTATTTTGTGCTTCTCTTGACTGATTTTTATAGATATACTTTTTTTCATTTTTGTGATTCCTGTTTTTCTTACTCTTGCTTACAGTTTTCATTTTCCATCACAGAGTCCCCCCTAAATTGCTTGTAGGGCTGGTTTAGTGATCATGAATTCTTTTAACTTCTGTTTGTCTGGGAAACTCTTTTTTTTTAAAAGATTTTATTTATTTATCTGACAGAGAGATAGAGAGAGAGCACAAGCAGGCAGAGTGGCAGGCAGAGGAAGAGGGAGAAGGAGGCTCTGTGCTGAGCAAGGAGCCTGATGTGGGACTCGATCCCAGGATGCGGGGATCATGACCTGAGCCAAAGGCAGACGATTAACTGACTGAGCCACCCAGGCGCCCTGTCTGGGAAATTCTATCTCTCCTTCTATTCTGAATAATAGCCTTGCTGGACAGAATATTCTTGGCCACAGACTTCCCTTTCAGAACTGTTAATATATCATGACACTTTCTTCTGGTCTACAAAATTTCTGATGAAAAATCAGCTAATAGCTGAATGAAATTATCTTTGTATGTAACTGTCTTCTTTTCTCTTGCAACTTTTAAAATTCTTTATCACTATTTTTTTGCCTATTTATTTATTTATTTGCCATTTTAATTACTATGTGTGTTGGTGTGGACCTCCTTGGATTGAATTTTTGAGGGATCTCTGTGCCTCCTGAATCTGGATCTCTGTTTCCCTTTCCAGGTTCAGGAAGTTTTCAGCTATTATTTCTTAAATACAGTTTCTGCCCTCCCTTCTCTCTTTTTCCTTTCTGAGAGCCCTATAATGTGAATGTTACTACATTTGATGGAGTGAGTTCTCTTAAGTCTATTCTCATTATGCAGTGTTCTTGTTTTGTTTTTCCCTTGTTCAGCTTGATTGTTTTCCATTACTGTATCCTCAAGGTCATTGACACATTCCTCTGTTTCCTATAACCTACTATTTATTCCATCTATTGTATTTTTTATTTCATTTATTGAGTTCTTCATCTCTGATATGTTATTTTTCATCTCTTTGTCAAGGGTCTCATTTTTGTCTCCACACTTTTCTGAAGTCCAGTGAGTATCTTTATGATCATTACTTTAAATTCTGTATCAGGCATATTACTTACTTCTGTTTCACCTAAATCTCCTGCTGTGATTTTGTTCTGTTCTTTGATTTGGAGTATGGACCTCTGTTTTCTCATTTTGTCTACCTCTTTGTGTCTGTTTCTCTGTGTTAGGAAAGTCAGCTACAGCTACATTTTCTGCTCTTAAAAGTGTTGGTTTTATGAAGAAGAGGTCTTGTATTGCCCTGCAGTGCAGTCCCCCATTCACCAGAATGAAGCACTTCAGGGGAGTCTCCTGTGTTGCTTATATCCTGCTATTGTGTCTGAGTCTTTTTCTTTCAGTCTAGATGTCTTCGCTAACTTTGTACTTGTTGTGGGCTATGCTTGCTCTCTGTAGGGTTAGTGCAACCCAGGCAGATGGGCTCTGAGGGCACATGACTGCAGTAGGGCTCAGGGGCAGGGCAGGAGTGTTAACAAAATTTGGGCTGTGCTGGTAGTCCTAGGCTGGATCCCCTGAAGCATGTGGCTGCCTGGAGTGCAGCATGTGGAGGTGGAGGCATTGACTCCGAGGGTGAGAGAGGCATCTGTGTACCTGGTGGCTGGGCAGGGTGTGTTTGTTCAGTGTTACAAAAATTCGTGCTGAACCCAGGGCTGAGGCCAGCAGCTTGGAGTGGGCATGGCACACTGCTAGCAGGTTCGGTAGCAAGTGTCTGTACAGTCCCGCAGTTGGCCCTGTGTTATGCTGTGGGACAGGGTAGGAAAATGGTGCCTGCCCAGCTCCTTTGTTCCTGGAAGTCTCCCAACATGCTCCAAAATCAGTATAAACATATCTTCCTCCTATTTAACACAGATATTGTGCAAGCTGTCACTTCTCTGTTGCCTCTCAGCAAGCTGTTGTCTCTCTAAGGGCAGGGACCAGCTATCACTCACCTCTGACTCACCCAATGCTGAGTCAGCTGACTTTTAAAGCTCCAGGCTCCATGTCCTGCTGGTTATACAAACTTAGGGAATTCAGTCCCTCTGGTTTTCAACACCAGATATTAGGGTGATTCATCTTTGCTGAGTAGGCTTCCTGGTGTGAAGGACCATTTCTTTCCCTTCTCCATGCCAGCAGTTCCCTCGTTCCTGCAGGCAGCTCCTGACCACTGTTTCTGCCCTTCCTAACCTCTCAGATGTGGCTTCTTCTTTACATTTAGTTGTGGAGTTTGTTCTTCCAATCTTTGGATCACTCTCTGGTTTATTTACATGATGTGAGTGATATCTAGCTGTAAACATGGGATGGATTGAGCTTAGGGTCCTCCTAGGCTGCCATCTTTCCAAGCTCTCCAACCTTGATTTCTTTTTTTTTTTTAAGATTTTATTTTTATTTACTTGAGAGAGAGAGCACACATGTGTGAGCAGGGGGGAGGGGCAGAGGGAGAGAATCTCAAATAGACTCCATGCTGAGCCCAGAGCCCAGAGTGGGGCTTGATCTCATGACCCTGAGATCATGACCTGGGCCAAAACCAAGAGTTAGACACTTAAATGACTGAGGCACCCAGGCACCCAACCCTGATTTCTTTTGAAGAGAAATCCCCACATAGCATTTTTTTTTTTGTTATGATAAGAAATAATCCAGTTGACTTGAGTTATCATCTGAAGGAGAGAGCCCAGCTTGGGTTTTTTTGTTGTTGTTTTTGTTTTGTTTTGTTTTGTTTTTTTAGAATATGAGTATTCCTTGTTTTTCAAAACCTCACATTGCATCACTTGGCTTTTACAAAACATCTACATTAGTACCTTTCTTTGGTAACTGAAAGAAACTCAGAGACTTTTGCTTTTATGAAAAAAAAGTGAAAGCCTTCAGCTTTTGTTTTGCAGTGAGCCTTTATAGAGGACCAGGGCTTTGGGGATTGGGGTTGATTTGACCAAAAGAACAGCAGATTTCCTTTTGCCAGTTATTGTGCACATAGGTTTGTGCAGCCTTTAGGGGATCAAAAGAATCCAGCTCAGCTAGAGTCTCAGGGGGACAATACCTGAGAGCATCTGGCTATGGTGGGATCAGGGAACTGCACCCCAGAAATCAGGTTCTTGGTTGTTTTTTGATATTTCTTTATATTTTTCTAGAGGTACTCATTGAAGTCTTTTAAATATTGCAGTCAGTATCAGCTCTACCAGGAGAAACTGAAGGGTTTTAATGAGGCATCAGAACCGCCCTGGAGTCAATAGCAGAATGTAAGTTGAGAGAATCCCAAGAAGAGGGAAAAAAACCAGAGGAGAGGCAGGGACTCTGGATCCAACCATCTCTCTCATCCAGTGTTTCCTTCCAAGTTTAAATTTCAGGAGTTTTTTTTTGTTTGTTTGGTTGGTTTTTTTTGTTTTGTTTTGTTTTTTGTTTGTTTAGAATATGTTATTGGACTAACAATGTTGGAAATTACTGAGCTAAATAAATTTAAACAGATTTCCTCATTATAACTCTTCTAACATCCTTAATATACTAGTGCACTTTATAAATCTTCAAGGGAAGACAATTGCCAACAGAGTTTCTCAAACTGTTTTGTCATGGTGTAAGATTTCACTAACACTGGTGCTACAAGGAACAATGCCTTTTGGGCCATGTCACAATGAAGAGCCATTATAGATCCAGTTTCTTGTGTGGTTGGCCTTTTTTCTTTAAGTATTTGACAAAGAGCCCACAACACAGTCCCTTTCCACAAAGAGGTCAGTCCAGTCCTTAGGTGTATATTAAATGTATTATATTCTTACTGTATGCCAGAAACTGAGTAAAGTGATTAACTGATTATCTCATTTCCTCCTTGAATCTCCACAGCAGCACTGTCAAGTGGGTATTGTTATTACCTCCACTTAAGAGAGGAGGAGAAGACTGAGGCTTATGAAGTTTGGATAATTTACTCAAGGTTACTAGATAGTAAGTGGCAGAATGGAGATGACCAAACTCCCATTCTTTTTTTTTTTAATTCAATTAGCCAATATATAGTACATCATTAGTTTTTGATGTAGTGTTCAATGATTCATTAGTTGCATGTAACACCCAGTGCTCAACACATCACGTGCCCTCCTTAATGTCCATCACCCAGTTACCCATCCCCCACCCACCTCCATTCTTCAGTTTGTTTCCCTGAATCAAGAATCTCTTATGGTTTGTCTGTCTCTGATTTCTTCCCATTCAGTTTTTCCTCCCTTCCCCTATGATCCTGTGAGCTATTCCTTATATTCCACATATGAGTGGAACCAAATGATAATTGTCTTTCTCTGATTGACTTATTTCACTTAGCATAATACCCTCCAGGCCCATCCATGTCAGTGTAAATGGTAGGTATTCATCCTTTCTGATAACTGAGTAATATTCCACTGTATATATGAACCACATCTTTATCCAGTCATCTGTTGAAGGACATCTCCTCTTAGGTCCTTCCAATTTGGCTATTGCGGACATTGCTGCTATGAACATTGGGGTGCATGTGTCCCCTTCATTTCACTACATCTGTATCTTTGGGGGAAATAACCGGTAGTGCAATTGCTCTATTGTTAACTTCTTGAGGAACCTTGATCCTGTTTTCCAGAGTGGCCATACCAGCTTGCATTCCCACCAGCAGTGTAAGAGAGTTCCCCTTTCTCCACATCCTCACCAACATTTGTTGTTCCCTGTCTTGTTAATTTTAGCCATTCTAACTGGTGTAAGGTGGTATCCTATTGTGGTTTTAATTTGTATTTCCCTGATGGCAAGTGATGTGGAGTATTTTTTCATGTGTCTGTTGGCCATTCATATGTCTTCTTTGGAGAAGTATCTGTTCATGTCTTTCTGCCCATTTTGTGACTGGGTTATTTGTTTTTTGGGTGTTGAGTTGCATAAGTTCTTTATAGATCTTGGATTCCAGCCCTTTATCTGTTACATCATTTGTAAATATCTTCTCCCATTCCGAGGCTAGCCTTTCAGTTTTGTTGACTGTTTCCTTTGCTGTGCAGAAGCTTTTTATCTTGATGAAGTCCCATAGTTCATTTTTGCTTTTGTTTCCCTTGCCTTTAGAGATGTGTCTTGCAAGAATTTGCTGCAGCTGAGGTCGAAGAGGTTACTGCCTATGTTCTCCTCTAGAATTTTGATGGATTCCTGTCTCACATTGAGGTCTTTCATTTTGAGTCTACTTTTGTGTGTGGTGTAAGGAAATGGTCCAGTTTCATTCTTCTGCATGTGGGTGTCCAATATTCCCAGCACCGTTTATTGAAGAGACTGTCTTTTTTCCATTGCATATTTTTTTCCTGCTTTGTCAAAGATTAGTTGACCATAAAGTTGAAGGTCCATTTCTGGGCTCTCTTTTCTGTTCCACTGATCCATGTGTCTGTTTTTGTTCTAATACCATGCTGTCTTGATGATCACAGCTTTGTAATAGAGCTTGAAGTCAGGCATTGTGATGCCACGAGCTTTGGTTTTCTTTTTCAACATTCCTCTTGCTATTTGGGGTCTTTGCTGGTTCCATACAAATTTTAGGATTGTTTGTTCCATTTCTGTGAAAAAAGTTGATGGTATTTTGATAAGGATTACATTGAATGTGTAGATTGCTCTGAGCAGCATAGACATTTTAACAATGTTAATTCTTCCAACCCATGAGCCTGGAATACTTTTCCATCTCTTTGTGTCTTCCTCAATTTCTTTCATAAGTGTTCTGTAGTTTCTAGAGTACAGATCCTTTACCATGGTGCCTCACCTAGAGGAAAACTGCTCAGGAATTAAACACCGTCCAGCATAAGACAGCTTTAAGACTTGTTACTCTTCCCCAGATTTAGTTATTTATTTAGAACATGTGTTCAGGAACTCTCTATGTTGATTTCCTTGGCCTTCTCAAGGACAGGGACTGTGTCTTGTTCACCTTTGCAATATCAGTTGCTGGCATGAAGTAGGAGCTTTACAGCTATTTCTTTTCTTTTTTTTTTTTAAGTTATGTTATTAGTCACTATACATCATTAGTTTTTGATGTGGTGATCCACAATCAATTGTTTTCATATAACACCCAGTGCTCCATGCAGTACATGCCCTCCTTAATACCCGTCACCAAGCTAACCAATCTCCCCCTCCCCCCTCCCCTCTAAAACCCTGTTTGTTTCTCAGAGTCCATAGTCTCTAATGGTTCATCTCTCCCTCCGATTCCCCCCCTTCATTTTTCCCTTCCTTCTCCTAACGTCCTCCATGCTATTCCTTATGTTCCACAAATAAGTGAAACCATATGTTAATTGACTTTCTCTGCTTGACTTATTTCACTTAGCATAATCACCTCCAGTCCCATCCATGTTGATGTAAAAGTTGGGAATTCATTCTTTCTGATGGCTGAGTAATATTCCATTGTATATATGGACCACATCTTCTTTTTTTTTTAAAGATTTTATTTATTTATTTGAGAGAGAGAGAATGAGAGAGAGCACGAGAGGGAAGAGGGTCGGAGGGAGAAGCAGACTCCCCACTGAGCAGGGAGCCCTATGCGGGACTCGATCCTGGGACTCCAGGATCATGACCTGAGCGAAAGCAGTCGCTTAACCAACTGAGCCACCCAGGTGCCCCTATGGACCACATCTTCTTTATCCATTCATCTGTTGAAGGGCATCTTGGCTCTTTCCACAGTTTGGCTATTGCAGACATTGCTGCTATGAACATTGAGGTGCATGTGGCCCTTCTTTTCACTACATCTGTGTCTTTGGGGCAAATACCCAGGAGTGCAATTGCTGGGTCATAGCGTAGCTCTATTTTTAAATTTTTTGAGGCACCTCCACACTATTTTCCAAAGTGGCTGTACTAACTTGCATTCCCACCAACAGTGTAAGAGGGTTCCCCTTTCTCCACAACCTCTTCAACATTTGTTGTTTCCTTCCCTGTCCATTTTTGCCATTCTAACTGGTGTAAGGTGGTATCTCAATGTGGTTTTAATTTGAATTTCACTGATGGCTAATGATGATGAACACTTTTTCCTGTGTCTGTTAGCCATTTGTATGTCTTCTTCAGAGAAGTGTCTTTTCATGTCTTCTGCCCATTTTTTGACTTGATTATTTGTTTTTTGGGTGTTGAGTTTGAGAAGTTCTTTATAGATCTTGGATACCAGCCATTTATCTGTAGTGTCATTTGCAAATATCTTCCCCCATTCTTTACAACTATTTCTTGAATGCATGAATAAAATAATAAATGAAAGAAGATATGTATTTACAACTGACCGTGGGATGGTACATATTTCCTAACAGAGACATTGCCCAAATTCTTTCAATAAATAAATATTTATTTAGTCAATAAATATTTGTTAAACACCCACCAAATGCCAAAGACTGAATTCAGTAGTCACCAAAAAGTTTGAGTTGCTTTTGCCCTTTCTGAATCTCTAATGCTCTCTGTCACATGAGAATTATGTGACATGTGGGAAGTATGACCTTCTCAGACTGGGACAGTGTGAGGCATACACTCTTTTCCTGTATAAATGCATCAGGAGTATAAATCCATATTGGTTGATTGGGGAGAGGGGGTTATTGTGCAATGATTAAGAGTTGAAAGGATAATGCCTCGAATGAAAGAATTGCATGACCACTCAAAGGCTGGGAAACACAGAAGGTATGTAACCAATGTTTAATAGAAAAATGCATGCAGATACACAAGATTGAGTCAAGTTCTGGGCCTCAAAGCCAGAAAGGGAGTGACCACCTTCTTAGCAGCTTGTCAAGGTCACTATGTGCTAAACACCTTGCTCAGGCCCATGGCGTGGCCACTTTGTGCTTTTCTGGGGGTACTGACTGGAATGTTGGATGCTAGCAATAGAATCCACTTCACCCCAAGAGTCTCTACTTGAGTCTTTCCCATGAGAGATAATATGATGGCATGGGTGGCAAAATAGGAGTCAGGGGTTCAAGTCCTATCTTTGCAGTTTATTAGCCATGTGACTTTGGATAAGTTACCCTATCTTTCTGAGCCTCAGTTTGCTCAACTGTAAAATGGAGATAATTTTAATATTTAGGATTATTCTTATTTATCTACGTTCTTCCAGGTTGCAAAGAGAGACACACAAGTGGCCTCAGATGAGGCAGAGAAGTTATTGTTAAGAAGGGCAGGACATTTCCAAGGCTGAACTGGGAACTGCTTCATGGAGGTCTGGAGAAAGCCCCATCTTTGTTAAAGAGATTACTGAAGTTATGGTTACTTGTCAGCAAAGCACCCACTACTTCTGCTGATACATCTTGTTACCTCCTTATCACTTTTACACAGGTAAATGATCTGACTGGGCTGGTTTGTCACTATCCAGAACAGAGCACTCCCATTGAGCAGTCTTTGCAGTAGGCCACCTCATGTCCATAGGTCTTTTTGGCTCAGGAAGTGTTCCTTGGTCCTTCCAGTTAGAGTCATGGCACTTGAGGAATAGCAGTCATCTGGAAAGAACAGCTTAAGTCCAGTTTGGCTTCTAGTGTGTATTAGTTTCTTAGTGCTGCTCTAACAAAGTAACAGAAGCTGAGAGACTTCAAAAACAGAAGTTCATTATTTCGCAGTTCTGGAGGCTGTTTGAAATCGAGACATCAACAAGACCATGCTCCCTGGAAACATGTAGGGGAGAATCCTTCCTTGCTTCTTCCACCTTCAGTGTTAGGCAGTCCTTGGAATTCCTTGACTTGTAGATGCATCATTTCATTCTCTACCTTCATTGTTACATGTCTCTACCTTCATTGTCACATGTCTGTCTGCTTTGTGTCTCTATCTTCACATGGTGATGTCCTGTTTGTGTGTCTGTGTCTTCTTGTAAAGGCATCAGTCATTATAAGGACACCAGTCATTAAAGGCTCACCATACCACCTATTGGAATAGGACCTCATCTTAATTAGTTGTATCTACAACCCTATTTCCAACTAAGGTCATATTCTGAAGTACAAGTGATTAAGACTGATTTCTATTTTTTGGAACATTTTCAGAAGAATGGGTATTAATTCTTCTTTAAATATTTGGTAGAATTCCCCTGGGAAGCCATCTGGCCCTGCGCTTTTGTTTGTTGGGAGATTTTTGATGACTGCTTCAATTTCCTTAGTGGTTATAGGTCTGTTCAGGTTTTCTATTTCTTCCTGGTTCAGTTTTAGTAGTTGATACATCTCTAGGAACGCATCCATTTCTTCCAGGTTATCTAATATGCTGGCATAGAGTTGCTCATAATATGTTCTTATAACTGTTTGTATTTCTTTGGTGTTGGTGTGATCTCTCCTCTTCCATTCATGATTTTGTTGATTTGGGTCATTTTTCTTTTTGTAAGTCTGGCAAGGGGTTTATCAATCTTGTTAATTCTTTCAAAGAACCAGCTCCTAGTTTTGTTGATCTGTTCTACTGTTCTTTTGGTTTCTATTTCATTGATTTCTGCTCTGATCTTTATTTTTTCTCTTCTCCTGGTGGGTTTAGGCTTTATTTGCTGTTTTTTCTCTAGCTCCTTTAGGTGTAGGGTTAGGTTGTGTATTTGAGACCTTTCTTGTTTCTTGAGAAAGGCTTGTATTGCTATATACTTTCCTCTTCAGACTGCCTTTGCTGTATCCCAAAGATTCTGAACAGTTGTGTTTTCATTTTCATTGGTTTCCATGAATTTTTTTAATTCTTCTTTAATTTCCTGGTTGACCCATTCATTCTTCAGTAGGATGCTCTTTAGCCTCCATGTATTTGAGTTCTTTCCGACTTTCCTCTTGTGATTGATTTCTTGTTTCAAAGCAGTGTGGTCTGAAAATATGCAGGGAATAATCCCAATCTTTTGGTACCGGCTGAGACCTGATTTGTGACCTAGGATGTGATCTATTCTGGAGAATGTTCCATGGGCACTAGGGAAGAATATGTATTCCGTTGCTTTGGGGTGGAATGTTCTAGAATATGTCTGTGAAGTCCATTTGGTCCAGTGTGTCATTTAAAGTCTTTATTTCCTTGTTGATCTTTTGCTTAGATGATCTGTCCATTTCAGTCAAGGGGGTGTTAAAGTCCCCCACTATTATTGTATTGTTGTCGATGTGTTTCTTTGCTTTTGTTATTAATTGCCTTATATAATGGGCTGCTCCCATGTTAGGGGCATGGATATATACAATTGTTAGATCTTCTTGTTGGATAGACCCCTTAAGTAGGATATAGTGTCCTTCCTCATCTCTTATTACAGTTTTTGTTTTAAAATCTAATTTGTCTGATGTAAGGATTGCCACCCCAGCTTTCTTTTGGTGTCCATTAGCATGGTAAATCATTTTCCACCCCCTCACTTTCAATTTGGGGGTGTCTTTGGGTCTAAAATGAGTCTCTTGCAGACAGCATATCTATGGGTCTTGTTTTTTAATCCAATCTGATAGCTTATGTCTTTTGATTGGTGCATTTAGTCCATTTACATTCAGGGTAATTATTGAAAGGTATGAATTTAGTGCCATTGTATTGCCTGTAAGGTGACTGTGACTGTGTATTGTCTGTGTTCCTTTCTGGTCTATGTTGCTTTTAGGCTCTATCTTTGCTTAGAGGACCCCTTTCAATATTTCTTGTAGGGCTGGTTTCGTGTTTGCAAATTCCTTTAGTTTTTGTTTATCCTGGAAGCTTTTTACCTCTCCTTCTATTTTCAATGACAGCCTTGCTGGATATAGTATTCTTGGCTGCATGTTTTTCTCGTTTAGTGCTCTAAAGATATCATGCCAGTCCTTTCTGGCCTGCCAGGTCTCTGTGGCTAGGTCTATTGCCAATCTAATGTTTCTACCATTGTAGGTTACATATCTCTTCTCCCGAGCTGCTTTCAGGATTTTTCTCTTTGTCTCTGAGACTCGTAAGTTTTACTATTAGATGTCGGGGTGTTGACCTATTTTTATTGATTTTGAGAGGGGTTCTCTGTGCCTCCTGGATTTTGATGCCTGTTTCTTTCCCGACATTAGGGAAGTTCTCTGCTATAATTTGTTCCAATATACCTTCTGCTCCTCTCTCTCTTTCTTCTTCTTCTGGGATCCCAATTATTCTAATGTTGGTTCGTCTTATCGTATCGCTTATCTCTCGAATTCTGCCCTCGTGATCCTGTAGTTGTTTATCTCTCTTTTTCTCAGCCTCTTTATTTTCCATCATTTGGTCTTCTATATCGCTGATTCTCTCTTCTGCCTCATTTATCCTAGCAGTTAGTGCCCCCATTTTTGATTGGCCCTCATTAATAGCCTTTTTATTTTGACTTGGTTAGATTTTAGTTCTTTTATTTCTCCAGAAAGGGTTTCTCTAATAACTTCCATGCTTTTTTCAAGCCCAGCTAGTATCTTTAAAGTCATGATTCTGAACTCTAGGTCCGACATTGTACTAATGTCTGTATTGAGTAGGTCCCTGGCAGACGGTACTACCTCTTGTTCTTTTTGCTGAGGTGATTTTTTCCGTCTTGTCATTTTGTCCAGAGGAGAACAGATAAACGAGAGAACAAAATGCTAACAGGTTAACAACGGCCCAGGAAATATACTCTATACAAATCAGAAAAGACCTGAAACCATGGGGAAAGAAAGGGAAAGAAAAAAGAAAGAGGAAAAAAAAGAAAAAGAAAAAGATAAAAACAAACAAAAACAGAACAAAACAAAAAAAACCAGAATATGATCAAATATGATCAGGCTAGTGCATATATCAGTGCCACACACTAGATTTTGGGTGTATTTTTGTCTGTTAGAAGAAAGTGCCTTCTAAAATTTTAAAGGAAAGAAGACATATATGTACAAAATAAGGGTTGATACAATGAAGGGATGGAAGATGACTGTAAAGATGAAACTTATAAAAGGTTTTATAAACGGAATTGGTAAGAAGTTGTTTGAAAGAAGAAAGAAGATTTAAAAAAAAGAAAAGAAAAAAATGGGAGAGACTGTGATCAGGCAGGAGAGTAGAACAAAGCCATACACTAGTGATTTAGGGTATATTTTGATCTGTTAGAAGAAACTGTATATCAAAATTTTAAAGAGAGAAGAACTTATATATATATGCCAACAATAAGGGTAACTACTATGAAGGGATAAAATATGACTCTAAAAATGAAAAATAAAAAATGTTTTTTTTAAAAAAGGGATTAATAAGATGTTGGTTGAAAAAGGGAAAAAGAAAAATTCAAAACCAAAACAAAACAATATACAGTTAAAAAATTAACTTTGAAAAACTAATGAATCATGCTAAAAAAGCCATGAATTCTATGTGCAGTATTCCCCTATCGCTCGAGTTCTCCCGTTCTCCTTGATCGGTAATCTTGGTCTTGGCTTGCTGGCTGTTCGTGCTGATCTTCTGGGGGAGGGGCCAGTTGCTGTGGTTCCCAAATGTCTTTGCTGGAGGCAGAATTGCTCCGCCCTTGTTGGTCCGGGCTAAGCAAGCTGCTTGGGTTTGCTCTCAGGAGCTTTTGTTCCCTGCAAGCTCTCGGCACAGCTTTGGAGGACCAGGGTGAAAATGGTGGCCTCCCACTCTCTGCCTGGAGGAGCTGAGAACTCGGGGCCCCGCTCTTCAGTGCACCCCCAGAGAAAAGCAGTCAATCACTCCCGTCTCCCCGGTCTCCAGCTGCACTCCGTGCTCACCTGGTCTCTGACCGAGCATTTCTATCTCTGGCACCCGACCCTGTGTGGAGTCTCCAAACCCAGCAGATTCCTGTGGTGCACTCCCGCGCCGCTCCTCCTGGGGGAGGGAGGGCAGTCTCCCCGGCTCTGCTGCTTGTTGGGTCCCTGCTGGAGGCGCAGCAGCCCAACTGGGCTGCAGATCACAGTTTATGGCCACCCCGAGCTGCGAGCCCGAGCCTCGGCTCGGTCTCTGCAGCCAGCTTCCCCATTCCGATACCTGGGAGCTCTGCTGCACTCAGGCACCCCCGGTCTTTCTGTGACCCCGAGGTTCCTGAGTCCACACTGTCCCGCGAGGTTTCCACCCCCCGCTTAGCCACTGGAGTGACGTCCCTCAGCAGAACCGACTTCTAAAAGTTCCAATTTTGTGCTCAGCGGCTCTATCACTTGCCAGAAGCGGCCGACGGAGGCCCCATCCCCCGCCATCTATCCTCCCGAGTATCGCCTCGGATTCACTTCTCTGCACGTCCTACCTTCTAGTAAGTGGTCGCTTCTCTGTTGAGAGAGTTGTTGCTACTCTCTCCTTCAATCTCCTGCTGAGTTCGTAGGTGTTCAGAATGGTTTGATCCCTATTCAGCTGAATTCCTGAGACCAGACGAAATTCAGGTCTCCTACTCCTCCACCATCTTGGTCCGCCCAGTCAGCTAATTTTGACAAAGCAGGAAAGAATGTCCAATGGAAAAAAGACAGTCTCTTCAACAAATGGTGTGGGGGAAATTGGACAGCCACATGCAGAAGAATAAAACTGGACCCTTCCTTACAGCACACACAAAAATAGACTCCAAATGGTTGAAAGACCTAAATGTGAGACAGGAGTCCATCAACATCCTAAAGGAGAACACAGGCAGCAACCTCTTTGACCTCAGCTGCAGCAACTTCTTCCTAGAAACATCGCCAAAGTCAAGGGAAGCAAAGGCAAAAATGAACTATTGGGATTTCATCAAGATAAAAAGCTTTTGCACAGCAAAAGAAACAGTCTACAAAACCAAAAGACAACCGACAGAATGGGAGAAGATATTTGCAAATGACATATCAGATAAAGGGCTAGTATCCAAAATCTATGAAAAACTTCTCAAACTCAACACCCAAAGAACAAATAATCCTACCAAGAAATGGGCAGAAGGCATGGACAGACATTTTTCCAAAGAAGACATCCAAATGGCCAACAGACACATGAAAAAGCACTCAACATCGCGCGGCATCAGAGAAATCCAAATCAAAACCTCAATGAGATACCACCTCACACCCGTCAGAATGGCTAAAATTAACAAGTCAGGAAACGACAGACGTTGGCAGGGATGCGGAGAAAGGGGAACCCTCCTACACTGTTGGTGGGAATGCAAGCTGGTGCAGCCACTCTGGAAAACAGTATGGAGGTTCCTCAAAAAGTTGAAAATAGAGCTACCATACAATCCAGCAATTGCACTACTGGGTATTTACCCCAAAGATACAAATGTAGGGATCCGAAGGGGTACGCGCACCCCGATGTTTATAGCAGCAATGTCCACAATAGCCAAACTCTGGAAAGAGCCAAGAAGCCCATCGACAGATGAATGGATAAAGAAGATGTGGTATATATATATATATATATATATATATATATATATATACACAATGGAATATCATGCAGCCATCAAAAGGAATGAGATCTTGCCTTTTGCAATGACATGGATGGAGCTGGAGGGTATTACGGTGAGCGAAATTAGTCAATCAGAGAAAGACATGTATCATATGACCTCACTGATATGAGGAATTCTTAATCTCAGGAAACAAGCTGAGGGTTGCTGGAGTAGGGGTGGGGTCGGAAGGATGGGGTGGCTGGGTGATAGACATTGGGGAGGGTATGTGCTATGGTGAGCGCTGTGAATTTTGCAAGACTGTTGAATAACAGATCTGTACCTCTGAGACAAATAATGCGATATAGGTTAAGAAAAAAAAAAGGAGAAGATAGCAGGAGGGGAAGAATGAAGGGGGGGAAATCGGAGGGGGAGAAGGACCATGAGAGACGATGGACTCTGAAAAACAAACTGCGGGTTCTAGAGGGGAGGGGGGTGGGAGGATGGGTTGGCCGGGTGATGAGTATTAAAGAGGGCACGTTCTGCGTGGAACACTGGGTGTTATGCACAAACAATGAATCATGGAACACTACATCAAAAACTAATGATGTAATGTATGGTCATTAGCATAACAATAAAAATTTAAAGAAGAAGAAAAATACATGGAAGCAAATGCAAATTATAACTTGACAGTCCAAAACCTTTGGGATGCAGCAAAGACAGTTATAAGAGGGTAGTGTATAGCAATACAGGCCTTTCTCAAGAAACAAGAAAATTCTCCAATACAAAACCTAACCTTAGACCTAAAGGAGCTGGAAAAACAATACCAAAAAAGCCTAAATTTAGCAAGAAAAGAGAAATAATAAAGATTAGAGCAGGAATCAATGATATAGAAATCATAAAAACAGTAGAAGAGATCAATGAAACTTACAGCTGATTCTTTAAAAGAATTAATAAGATTGATAATCCACTAGACAGACTTATCAAAAAGAAAGGAGAAAGAACCCAAATAAATAAAATCATGAATGAATGAGGAGAGATCACAACCAAAACTGAAGAAATACAATTATAAGAACATATTATGAGCATCTACATGTCAACAAATTAGGCAATCTGGAAGAAATAGATACATTCCTAGAAACATATAAACTATCAAAACTGAAACAGGAAGAAGTAGAAAACCTGATCAGACCCATAACCAGAAAGAAATTGGAAAGAAATTGAATCAGTAATAAAAAATCTCCCAACAAACAAGAGTCCAGGGCCGGATGGCCTCCCAGCAGAATTCTACTAAAAATTTAAAGAAGAGTTAATACTCATCATTCTGAAATTGTTTTGAAAATAGGAATGGAAGGACAACTTCCAAACACACTCTATCATTTCCTTCCCTAATCCAGGAAGGATATATCCTTGCCTTGATCCCAAAACCAGACAATGACCCCACTAAAAAACGGAATATTACAGACTAATACCCTTGATGAACACGAATATAAAATTTCTCACCAAGATACTAGCTAATATGATCCAATAGTACATTAAAAGTATTATTCACCAAGACTAAGTGGGATTTATTCCTGGGCTGCAAGATTGTTTCAACATCTGCATATCAATCAATGTGACACATGATATTAATAAAAGAAAGGATGAGAACCATATCATTGTCTCAATAGATGCAGAAAACCATTTGACAAAATACAGCATTCTTTCTTGATAAAAACTCTTTTCTGTGTAGGGATAGAGGGAATATACCTCAAAGTCATTAAAAGGCATATATGAAAGATCCACAGCAAATATTATCCTCAAAGGGGAAAAACAGAGCTTTTCCCCTAAAGTCAGGAACATGACAGGGATGTCCACTGTTGTTCACCGTAGTACTGGAAGTCTAAGCTTCAGCAATCACACAACAAAAAGCAATAAAATGCATCCAGATCAGCAAAAAAGTCAGTTTCACTCTTCACAGACAACTTGGTACTCTATGTAGAAAGCACAAATGAGTCCATGAAAAATTCTAGAACTGATACAGGAATTCAGTAAAATCGCAGGATATAAAATCACTGCACAGAAGTAAGTTGCATTTCTATGCACTAACACTGAAGCAGAAGAAAGAGAAATCAAGAAATTGATCCCATTTACAGTTACACTAAAAACCATAAGATACCTAAGAATAAATCTAAGCAAAAAGGTAAAGGATCTATACTCTGAAAACTATAAAACACTTATGAAAGATATTGATGAAGACTCAAAGAGAAGGAAAAACATTCCCAAACAGGATTGGGGAAAAAAAGTGTTAAAATGTCTATGCTAACCAAAGCAATCTACATAGTCAATGAAATCCCTATCAAAATGCCATCAGCATTTTTCACAGAGCTGGAACAAAAAATCCTAAAATGTGTGTGGAACCAGAAAAGACCCTGAATAACCAAAGTATTGTTGAAAAGGAAAACCAAAGTGGGTGGCATCACAATTCTAGACTTCAATCTGTGTTACAAAGCTATAATCATCAAGATAGTTTGGTAGTAGCACAAAAATAGACACATAGGCCGATGGAGCCGAATAGAGAACCCATTAATGGACCTTCAACTCTATGGTCAACTAACCTTTGACAAAGCAGAAAAGAATATCCAATGGAAAAAAGACAGTCTTTTCAACAAATGGTGTTGGGAAAACTGGACAGCCACATGCAGAAGAATGAATCTGGACCATTTTCTTACACTATACACAGACATAAATTCAGAATGGATGAAAGATCCAAATGTGAGACAGGGATCCATCAAAATCCTACAGGATAACACAGGCAGTAACCTCTTCAACCTCGGCCACAGCAACTTCTTCCTAGACGTGTGTCCAAAGGCAAGGGAAGCAAAAGCAAAAATGAATTATTGGGACCTCATCAGGATAAAAAGCTTTTGCAGGGCAAAGGAAGCAGTCAACAAAACTAAAAGGCGACCTACGGAATTGGAGAAGATTTTAGCAAATGACTTACCAGATAAAGGGCTAGTATCCAAAATCTATAAAGAACTTCTCAAACTCAGCACCCAAAAAACAAAAACTCCGGTCAAGAAATGGGCGGAAGACATAAAGAGGCATTTCTCCAAAGAAGACATCCAGATGGCTAACAGACACATGAAAAAATGCTCAACATTACTGGGCATCAGGGAAATACAAATCAAAACCCTAATGAGATACCACCTCATACCCATCAGAATGGCTAAAATGAACAACTCAGGAAACAACAGATGTTGGTAAAGATGCGGAGAAAGGGGAATCCTCTTACACTGTTGGTGGGAATGCAAACTGTTGTGGTCACTCTGGAAAATGGTATGGAGGTTTCTCAAAAAGTTCAAAATAGAACTACCCTATGACCCAACAATTGCACTACTAGGTATTTATCCAAAGGATACAAAGTAGTGATTTTAAGGGGCACATACCCCCCAATGTTTATAGTAGCAATGTCCACAATAGCGAAGATATGGAAAGAACCCATATCGACAGATGAATAGTTAAAGAAGAAATGATATATATATACACACAATGGAATATTACTCAGCCATCAATAAGAATGAAATGGAACTAGAGGGCATTATGCTAAGTGAAATAAGTCAGTCAGAGAAAGACAAATACCATATGATTTCACTCATGTGTGGAATTTAAGAAACAAAAAGATGAACATAGTGGTAAGAAGGAAAAATAAGATAAAAACAGAGAGTGGGGTAAACCATAAGAGCCTCTTAACTATAGGAAACAAACTGAGGGTTGCTGGAGGGGATGTGAGTGGGGGGATGGGGTAATTGGGTGATGGGCATTAAGGAGGGCACTTGAGGTAATGAGCATTGGGTGGTATATATAACTGATGAATCACTAAATCCTACCCTTGCAACTATTAACACATTATGATAACTAAATTGAATTTAAATAACGAATTAAAAGAAAAACTCCTCACCAAAACTACTGAGTAGAAAAGGAGAGCTGTGGACTATTGTGAGTTTTTATAAACAGCAGAAAGCAGTCTTTAGTTTCAGAGGTCTGGGACATCAGTGGTGGTCCAGTGGGGCATGAGGGTGGAGACTTGGGTGGACAAAGTGGTCTGAGGATACCCTGGGTTGCACAAGGTAAGGCACTTCCCCAGCGTGGAGAATATTTGGGAGTGGGGACTGACTTTCCAGGGATGAGGGACCTGACAGTCACCACTGAGCAGCCCCTTTCACTACCACAGATACTGGTTGCTTCTGGAAGGCAGCTAATCTTGATAGAGGCTTGCAGCTTGGCTATGCCAGAAATTCTGAGCTGCTGCATGAGAACACAAGTAATTTCTTGGACAAAATGAGTGGAAGGCCACAGTGCTGTGAGACCTCCCCTCAAGAGGTCAAAACGGGTGCACATTAGACTGGATCTCTAAAATCTGCAGCTGTGCCCCTGATCTATGATACAGGAGGGCAGTTGCACAGGGAAAAACACTTCCCCTGCTTGGAGTACATTTGGGAGTGGAGGCAGGGCTTCTCCAGGGACCTTGCTTAAGCCTTGGATCAGGCTTGCTCCTGTGCTTTACCACAAACTCCAAATCAGTCATTGGTCCACTTTTCTGAAACAAATCAGCAAACAGCAAAAGTGGTGTCCATCTCCTGGAGGAACAGTGTGGGTTTGCACCTTGGGAGTCCCTAATATTTAGAGTTTTGAAACCCAGCCGTGCACCTAAGATAAAAAGGAAGGCTGTACTGCCTGGTAAGTGGATGGCTGGAATACAGACAGGGTGCGGACAGAGACCCGACAGAAGGCAGGACATGAGAGGGGTGATTGCATATTGTTCTGTGAGGGCTTTCTGAAGAGTGGCTGCTTAGAGCTTTCCACTCTAGGGACCAGAGAGTGGGGCTATGCCATTTTTCTCCCTGCATTACCTCCAGTGGGATTGGATCCCTGCATATCAGCTAAACAGTGCCCCTCAGTGGAGAACAGAGCCAATTACACCAAGCCCCAGCAGATGCATCTCCATTAGAGCAAGCTCTCCTGAGAGGCAGTGTAGCAGGCCCTTCCCCCAGAAGACCAACACACACCCCTTGCACACACCAAATCTACTGATCAAAGAGTGCTCCACACGTTAGCTCTAAGGGAAATAGGATCTAGCTTTCTTTTCAGTCTTATTTTATTCTTATTTTTATCACTATTTTTAAAATTCTCACATTATTTTATTATCTTTTTTATATATTTTTATTTTCTCTCTCTCTTTCTTCTTTTCTTTTCTTTGATCAGCACAAAATGACAAGGTGGAGGAACTGTCCCCAAAAGAAAGAGCAAGAATAAACCACAGCCAGGGATTTCTTCAAAACAGATATAAGTAATATATCTGAACAAGAATTAGAATAAAGTCATAAGAAATACTAGCTGGGCTTGAACAAAATATAGAAGACTTCAGAGAAACCCTTGCTGCAGAGATAAGAACTAAAATCTAGTCAAGCTGAAATTAAAAATGCTATAACCAGGATCCAATCCCATTGGAGGTAATCATAATGAGGGTGGAAGCTGCAGAGGAACAAATAATTGATATAGAAGATAAAATTATAGGGATGCCTGGGTGGCTCAATTGGTTGAGCATCTGCCTTCAGCTCAGGTCATGATCCCAGGGTCCTGGGATCGAATCTCGCATTGGGCTCCTTGCTCAGCAGGGATCCTGCCTCTCCATCTGCCCGCCACTCCCCCTGTTTGTGCTCTCTGACAAAATAAATAAAATCTTAAAATAAAAAGAAGACGATGAAGAAGAAGATATAATTATGGAAAATAATGAAGCTGAAAGGAAGAGGGAAAGAAAACTATTAAATTAGATCATTAATATAGACTCAGGGAATGAGTGATTCTATAAAGAGAAATAATATCCTTATCATAGGAGTCCCAGAAGAAGAAGAGCAGGAAAAAGAGATGGAAGGTATACTTAAACAAATTATAGTGGAGACCTTCCATAATCTGGGAAAGGAAAGAGGCATTCTAGCCCAAGAGATACAGAACTCCCCTCAAAATCAACAAAAGCAGGTATACACCTAGACATATCATAGTGAAACTTGCAAAATGCAAAGATAAAGAGAGAATTCTGAAAGCAGCTAGGGACGAAAGGTCCTTAACCTACAAGGGTAAATACATAAGTCTAGCAGAAGACATATCCACAGAGACCTAGCAGGCCAGAAGAGAGTGTCATGACATATTCAACGTGCTGAATGGGAAAAATATGCAGCCAAGAATGCTTTATCCAGCAAGGCTGTCATTCAGAATAGAAGGGGACATAAAGAGCTTCCAGGACAAACAGAAACTGAAAGAATTTGTGATCACTTAACCAGCCCTGCAAGAAATATTAACGGGGTCTCTTTGAGTGGGGAAGAAAGAAGACCAAAAGCAATACAGACTAGAAAGAACCAGAGTACATCACCAGAAACACCAACTTTAGAATAATAGTAGGGGACTTTAACACCCCACTTACAGCAATGGACAGATCATCTAAGCAGAAAATCAATAAGGAAACAATGGCATTGAAAGACACACTGGACAAGATGGACTTAACAGATATATTCAGAGCATTTCATCCTAAAGCAGCAGAATACACGTTTTTTTTGAGTAAACATGGAATGGATGACATAGTAGGTCACAAATCAGCCCTCAATAAGTAAAAAGACTGAGATCATACCAGGCACATTTTTGGGTATTTTCAGACCACAACACTGAAACTTGAAGCCAACCACAAGAAAAATTTGGAAGTCCACAATACATGGAGGTTAAAGAACATCCTACTAAAGAATGAATGGGTTAACCAGGAAATTAAAGAAGAAATTAAAAAGTACATGGAAACAAATGAAAATGAAAACACAACAGTCCAAAACCTTTGCGTTGTAGCATATGTGATCCTAAGAGGGCAGTATATAGCAATATAGTCCTACTTCAAGAAGCAAGAAAAGTCTCAAATACACAACTGAATCTTATACCTAAAGAAGCTAGGAAAAAAACAGCAAATAAAGCCTACAGCCAGCAGCAGAAGAAAATAATAAAAATTGGAGTTCAAATAAACAATATTGAAATAAAATAATTGTAGAATAGATCAATGAAACTAAGAGCTGGTTCTTTGAAAGAATTAATAAAATTGATAAACTCCTAGCCATAATTATCAAAAAGAAAAGACAAAGGACCCAGATAAATAAAATCATGAATGAAAAAGGAGAGATCACAACCAACACCACAGAAATACAAAAAATCATAAGAGAATATTATAAAAAATTATATGCCAAAAACCTGGGCAATCAGGAAGAAATTGACAAATTCCTAGAAATATGCAAACTACCAAAATTGAAACAGGATGAAGTGGAAAATTTGAACAGATGCATAACCAGCAAAGAAACTGAATCAGTAATCAGAATCTCCCAACAAATATCCCTCTGTCCAGGGCCAGATGGCTTCCCAGGGGCATTCTACCAGACATTAACATAATAATAAAAAATAAAAATAAATAAAAAAGAGTTAATACCTATTCTTCTCAAACTATTCCAAAAAATAGAAATGGAAAGAAAACTTCCAAACTCATTCTATGAGGCCAGCATTACCTTGATTCCAAAACCAAACAAAGACCCCACTATAAAGGAGAATTATTGGCCAATATCCCTGATGAACACGGATGCAAAAATTCTCAACAAGATACTAGCAAGTCTAATCCCACAGTGTATTAAAAGAATTATTCACCATGATCAAGTGGAATTTATTCTTGGGCTGCAGGGGTGGTTCAACATTTGCCAATCGATCAACGTGATAAACCACAGTAATGAAAGAGGATAAGAACCATATGATTCTCTCCATAGATGCAGAAAAATAACTTGACAAAATGCAGCATCTATTATTGATAAAAACTCTCAACAAAGTAGGGATATAACAAACATACCTCAACATCATAAGGGCTATATATGAATGACCCACGGCTAATATTATTCTCAATGGGGAAAAACTGGCAGCTTTTCCTTTAAGGAAACAGAAGTCAAGGAATCGATCCCATTTACAATTGCATCAAAAACAATAAGATACCTAGGAATAAACCTAACCAAAGAGGTAAAAGATCTGTACTCTGAAAACTACAGAACACTGATGAAAGAAATCAAAGAGGATACAAAATAACTGAAAATCATTCCATGCTCATGAATTGGAAGAACAAATGTTAAAATGTCTATAATACCCAAAGCAATCTACACATTTAATGCAATCCCTATCAAAATAAAACAGCATTTTTCAAAGAGATAGAACAAACAATCCTAAAATTTGTATGGAACCACAAAAGCCCTGGATAACCAAAGCAACCTTGAAAAAGAGATGCAAAGCTGGAAGCATCATGATTCTGGACTTCAAGATATATTGCAAAGCTGCAGTCATCAAGACAGTATGATACTGGCACAAAAACAGACACATAGATCAATGGAGCAGATTAGAAAACCTGAAAATAGATTCACAACTCAATGGGCAACTATTCCTTGACAAAGCAAGGAAGAGTATCCAGGGGCACCTGGGTGGTTCAGTCATTAAGTGTCTGCCTTTGGCTCAGGTCATGATCCCAGGGTCCTGGGATTGAGCCCCACATCAGAATCCCTGCTCAGTGGGAAGCCTGCTTCTCCTGCTCCCACTCCCCCTGCTTGTGTTCCCTCTCTCGCTATCTCTCTCTCTCTCTGTGTCAAATAAATAAATAAAATCTTAAAAAAAGGAAAGTATCCAATGGAAAAGACAGTCTCTTCAACAAAGGGTGTGGAAAAACTGGACAGCAACATGCAGACGACTAAAACTGGACCATTTGCTTACACTCTACACAAAAATAAATTCAAAATCAATGAAGGACGTAAATGTAAGACAGAAAACTGTCAGAATTCTGGATGAGAACACAGGCAGCAACCTCTTTGACCTGGGTGGAGGAATTTCTTATTAGAAATGTTGCTGCAGGCAAGGAAACCAAAAGCAAAAATGAACCATTGGGATTTCAAGATAAAAAGCTTCTGCACAGTGAAGGCAATAATCAACAAAATAAAAAGGCGGCCTATGGAACAGGAAAAGATATTTGCAAATGACATATCAGGTAAAGGGTTAGTATCCAAAATCTATAAATAACATAACAAACTCAACACCCAAAAAACAAATAATCCAGTTAAGAAATGGGCACAAGACATGAATAAATATTTTTCCAAAGAAGACATCCAGAGGCCTAACAGATACACAAAAAGATGTTGAACATCAGTTGGTATCAGGGAAATACAAATATAAACTACAATGAGATACCACCTCACATCTGTCAGAATGGTTAAAATTAACACAAGAAACAACAGATGTTGGTGAGGATGCAGAGAATGAGGAACTCCCTTGCACTGTTGGCGGGAATGCATCCTGGTGCAACCACTCTGGAGAACAGTATGGCAGTTCCTGAAAAAGCTAAAAAGAGAACTATCATATGATCCAGCAATTGCACTACTAGGTGTTTACCCAAAGAATACAAAAATACACATTTGAAGGAGTACATGCACCCTGATGTTTATAGCAGCATTATTAACAGTAGCCAAACTATGGAAAGAGCCCAAATGTCCATCGACTAATGAATGGATAAAGAAGTAGTACACACACACACACACACACACACACACACACACACACACACTGGAATATTACTCTGCCATCAAAAAGAATGAAATCTTGCCATTTGCAATCATGTGGTTGGGCTAAAGTGTTTTACGCTAAGTGAAATAAGTCAGTCAGAGAAAGACAAATGCCATGAGATTCACTCATTTATGGAATTTAAGAAACAAGAGGGATCAACATTTGGGAGGGGGGGAAAGGAGAGGGAAACAAATCACGAGAGACACTTAACTGTGGAAAACAAACAGGGTTGATGGAGGGAGGTGGGTGGGAATTGGTATAGATGGGTGATGGGTATTAAGGAGGGCACTTGTTATGATGAGCACTGGGTGTTATATGTAAGTAATAAACCACTGAACTGTACTTCTGAAACCAATATTGAATTGTATGTCAAGTAACTAGAATGTAAATAAAATAAAAAGAAAAAAGAAGCTAGATCCGAAAAGTAAAACTAAAAATATATACATATAATAAAATACAAGTTAAAAAATATAAAATTTAGAAAATAAAAAATTAAATAATGAAACCAAAAAAGTAAAAATTTAAAAAATTTAAAAATTAAAATTAAAAGGAAGTTACTTCCTATTTCCCCTAGAGCTGAAGGTTTGTAGCACTCTATGATCAGAAGACTTGGTGTGGGTGAGACCCTGTGGTCTTCTGGATGAGGGACCTGTTGTGCTGATTGTCAGGTTGCCCTAGTGGAGAAGCACCTGCAGGGTGCAGGGGTGTAGGGCGTGGTGTAGCAGCTCTGATCTCCACTTGGTGGTGCTGTTTAGCCCACTGAGGTTAGTCTGGGCTGTGGAGGGCAGGGGGTGAAAATGGCTTCAACCCCTTCTTGGCCTGGGAGCTGAGAGTTCATACCCACCACTCCTCAGGAAGCCCTCACAAATGAGCAAAACAATTATCCCTCCTTTGCCACCAGCTTCCTGAAGACAAGCCTTCACCTTGTCTCTGTCCAAGTTGTCCAGCTGACAGATGGTCCAGCATACCTGTGTTTTATCTCAGGCACAGCTCTGTTTCAAAACTCTAAACTTCAAAGTCTCCAATGGTATGGCCTTTTTTATTCTCTGGGAGAGGGTCTTGCTGTGCTGTGGCCTGTGCCAGCTTGTCCCAGAAAATGAAACCTTCTTTGAAGTTGAAAAAAAAAAAGACCACTATTCTCAAGCTAGTCCAAAAAAAATAGAAAAGGAAGGAAAACTTCTAAATTCACTCTATGAGGCCAGCATTACCAATACCAACACTGGATAAAGACATCACTAAAAAAGGGAGGTGCAGGTGAATATCCCTGACTAGCATAGATTCAAAAATCCTCAAAAAAATGCTAGCAAGCCAAATTCAACGATACGCTTTCTAAAAATCATTAAACAGTACACTAAAATACATTTTAAAAAGCCACAATCATGTGGGATTTATTCCTGGGTTGCAAGGGAGGTTCAATATTTGCAAATCAATCAACATGATATATCACTTCATTAAGGGAAAAGATAATTACCACATGATCATTTCAATAGATGCAAAAAAAAAAAGCATTTGTCAAAGTATCACGTCCATGGATGATAAAAATCCTCAACAAAGTAAGTTAGGTGGAACAAGACTCAACATTATAAAGACCATATATGAAATACCCACAGCTAACGTCATACTCAATGGGAAAAAACGGAGAGCTTTTTCCCTAAAGTCAGGAACAAGACAAGGATGTCCTGTCCCCCCATTTTTATTCTACATAGTACTGGAATTCTTAGCCTCACCAATCGGACAACATAAAGAAATGAAAGGCATTCAAATTTGGTAGGGAAAATTTGCAAATTTTACTATTTGCAGATGGCATGATACTCTATACAGAAAACCTGAAAGACTCTACCAAATAACTGCTAGAACTGATAAATGAATTCAGGAAAGAAAAATGAAGGTACAGAAAACTGTTGCATTTCTATACACCAATAATGAAACAGCAGAAAGAGAAATTAAGAAAACAATCCCATTGGGCACCTGGGTGGCTCAGTTGGTTAAGCAACTGCCTTCAGCTCAGGTCATGATCCTGGAGTCCCAGGATCGAGTCTTGCATCAGGATTCCTGCTCAACGAGGAGCAGGGGGTTGATGGAGGGAGGTGGGTGGGAATTGGTATAGATGGGTGGACCAGACAGACCTCATAGATATATACAGAACATTCCACCCTAAAACACCAGAATACTCATTCTTCTCAAGCATACACAGAACATTCTCCAGAATACACCATATACTGGGTCACAAATCAGGTGTCAACCAACACCGAAAGACTGAGATTTTCCCTGTATATTCTCAGACCATAATGTTTTAAAACTGGAACTCAATCACAAGAAAATTTTGGGAGAAATTCAAACACTTGGAAACTAAAGACCACTCTACTCAAGAATGTTTGGGTCAACCAGGAAATCAAAGAAGAACTCAAACAATTCATGGAAACGAATGAGAATAAAAACACATTGGTCCAAAACCTATGGGATACTGCAAAGATGGTCCTAAGGGGGAAATACATAGCCATCCAAGCCTCATGCCAAAAAAAATAGAAAAATCCTGAATTCACCAACTAATTCTTTACATGTTAAAGAACTAGAGAAAAAGCAACAAACAATGCCTAAGCCACACATTAGAAGAGAAATAATTAAGATTAGAGCAGAGATCAATGAATTAGAAACCAGAAACACAGTAGAGCAGATCAACAAAACTAAAAGCTGGTTCTGTGAAAGAATTAATAAAACCATTAAACCACTGGCCAGACTCATCCAAAAGAAAAGAGAAAGGACCCAAATTAATAAAATTATGAATGAAAGGGGAGATATCACGACTAACACCAAGGAAATAGAAACAATTATTAGAAATTATTATCAACAACTATATGCAAATAAACTGAGCAACCTGGATGAAATGACTGCTTTCCTGGAAACCTATAAAATGCCAATACTGAAACAGGAAGAAACTGACAACCTGAATAGACCAATAACCAGTAACGAGATTGAAGCAGTGATCAAAAGCCTCCCCCAAAAACAAGAGTCCAGGGCCTGATGGATTCCCTGGGAAATTCTACCAAACATTCAAAGAAGAAATAATACCTATTCTCCTGAAGCATTTCAAAAAATAGAAACAGAAGGAAAACTTCCAAACTCATTCTATGAGGCCAGCATTACCTTGATCCCCAAACCAGGCAAAGACCCCATCAAAAAGGAGAATTTTAAACCAATATCCTTGATGAATATGCATGCCAAAATCCTCAACAAAATCTTAGCTAATAGACCCAACAGTACATTAAAAGGATCATCCACCACGACCAAGTGGGATTTATCCCTGGGATGCAAGGGTGGTTCAACATTCACAACATTCACAAATCAATCAATGTGATAGAACACATTAATAAGAGGTGAGAGAAGAACCTTTCAAATTGATGCAGAAAAAAAGCATTTGACAAAATACAGCATCCTTTCCTGGCTAAAACTCTTCACAGTATAGGGATAGAGGGAACATTCCTCAAGTTCATAAATCCATCTATGAAAAACCCACAGTGAATATCATCCTCAATGGGGAAGAGCTGAGAACCTTTCCCTTAAGATCAGGAGCACAAGGTTGCCCACTCTTGCCACTTTTGTTCAACATAGTACTAGAAGTCCTAGCAACAGCAACCAGACAACAAAAAGAAATAAAATGTATTCAGATTGGCAAAGAAGAAGTCAAACTCTCTTCACAGATGACATGATACTTTATGTGGAAAATCCAAAAGACTCCACCCTCAAATTACTAAAACTCATATAGCAATTCAGTAATGTGGAAGGATACAATATCAATGCACAGAAATCAGTTGCTTTCTTGTACACTAACAATGCAACTGTAGAAAGAGAAATTAGAGAAAAAATTCCATTTACAATAGCACCAAAAACCATAAGATACCTCGAATAAACCTAACCAAAGAGGTAAAGTATCTATATTCTAGGAACTACAGAACACTCATGAAAAATTGATCTTTCAAACTAGGTTCTCCCTGGAGGCTGGCCTAGTGTTTCAGAGCTATATCTTGTGCTTGATACTGAACCATGTGGATGAATGCTTGCCACTGTGGGATAGGTTAGGTAAAAACACCTCTGATAACTTGGCTTCAGAAGTGCATTGACATCAGGAGGACTAGGGAATTTGAATTTGAATTTGAATTTGAAGTAGAGAATGTTTGTGTGTAGGCTCCAGCAGAGGTTTTAGGGAGGGAGCTGGCCTCATTTGGGCGCAAGTGGAAGCAAAGTTAGATATCGTCTTATAAGATGCATCCCATTCCCACTTGACATGTAGAACTTTGGCACTGTTTGTAGTTATTCCCATGTCTTTACTGTTTCTCTAACAAGGTCTTGGGTCATCTTCATGAGCCATGGTGGTTTAACTCACACAGCACCCAGGCATTGGTGGTGATTTCCCACCCTGGACCTCTGCTAAGTTAGAACAATCAGTGTCTAATATTGGAAAGGAAACTTTGCCCTTCTGTCCCTGAGCACTTGGTTCTTGGCCAGCTGAGGAAGCACAGAGATGAGGATCTAGCTTGCCACAATCTTCTGGCTGATTGAGATGCCTTCATTCTGAAGAACAGATGTATTGTGTGTGGCCTATTATGCTCCAGGATCTCTTCAGTGCAGATA
The DNA here is from genome assembly GCF_003265705.2 of Callorhinus ursinus. NCBI lineage: Eukaryota > Metazoa > Chordata > Mammalia > Carnivora > Otariidae > Callorhinus > Callorhinus ursinus. Next base: position 7,575,125 of record NW_027397101.1, on the reverse strand, counting down.
TAGCTTTTTCAAGGGATAATGCTCCAAGTAGCAGTTCCAAACATTTGATCATCAGTTGGGAGTTGCTGCCTGGTACCTCTGAATCACTGCTGCCTCTATGCCCTGATGGAAATGCAGGAAAACCTCCAATGTCAGCTTTCCCTTTCTTGGTGAAGGAAGAATGAAGGCATCTTGGGGCACCTGGGTGACTCAGGTGGTTAAGCACCTCACTCTTGATTTGGGCTCAGGTCATGATTTCAGGGTTGTGAGATTGAGCCCCTTAAAGGCTCTGTGCTGGGCATAGGGTCTGCTTGAGTTTCTCTCTCCCTCTGCCTCTCCCCCACCCAGAGGGCACTCTCTTAAAAAAATAGGAATGAAGCCCTCTTGTTTACTCAGTTCCCAGGTAGAGCCAATGGATTTTTCCCTTTGTGCAAAAGCATTGGAATTTCTTATTCCTAAAATGGTCAGATGGTGAGGACATTGTGCTAGCCACTTCATTCTCAATATTATCCCATTGTCGTCTTCATGGGCACTTTGGCTTTCCATGTGTCCATTTTCATTTATTTGCTCTTTTTTTCCCAAAATCTATTCAATCTAGGGGGCCATTTAGAAGAAGTGTCTCAGAACCATATTTTCTGCTTTAATCTAGGGTGTCTGGCACAGTTCTTGGGCCTGTGGGATACCTTGGACCACAGGGCCCCCTGACATTGAGTTTCAGAATTCCATGGACATCATGAAACCTAGGGCATTTGAAGGTGCCCACCAGAGAATGTGTGTAGGTTGGGCCAGAGGATTTGGAAGGGAGCTGGTGCCATTTCTGGGGTAAGTAGAAATTAATTTAGACATATGCATCCCAAATTTATTCTATTCCCATTTGAAATGTAGAACTTTTTCTTTCTTGGAGCAATAAAGAACTTTGTCTCCTTGCACACATCCATACATCTCTGTGCTCTTTTTTCAAACTAGGTTCTTTCTGGAGGCTATGGAGAGGAGCCAGTGTTCTCAGAGTAATATTTTCAGATTGAAACTGGGGAATCTGACTGAGTCCCTGTGGCTCTGAAACAGGTTGTGCTACAGGGCCCCTTGTAATTTGGCTTCAGAACCATGTTGACATCAGGAAGACTAGAGGGTTTGAATGAGCTCAAAAGATTGTCTGTATTTAAGCATGGCCAGAGATTTTGGGTGGGAGCTTGCCTTTTTTCAGGGGCAAAGGCAGATGAAGTTAGATATCTCAATCCCAGAAAACTTTCATTTCCATTTGAAATGTGGAACTTGGGTGTTCCTTGAAGCCATTCCCATCCTCTTGTTGTTTTTGTAGCTAGGTTGGTCTACATTTTGGGGTAATAGGGTTGGCATCACACAACCAGTGCCCAGTGTTGGTTGCATGTTCCCACTCAGATCCTCTGCTATGTGAGAGCAATAAATGTCTGATTGCCAAAAGGAAAGATTCCCCTCCTGCCTCTGAGTGTTTGTTTCTTGTCCTGCTGTTTTAAATGTCGTGATTGATAGCCAGCTTGTCTCCCTCCCCTGAGTGACAGAGATGTCTTCATTCTGAAGAGCAGATTGTTCACACATGTGCACTATGCTCCGGGACCTGATCAGTGTAGAAAGAGCTCTTTCAAGGACTACTGCTCCAATGACCATTTCCAATACATCATCAGCTGGGAGAACCAATCTGTGAACCCCAAATCACTTGTGTTTTTTTCCCCCATGATAGGAAAGGCAAGGGAATTCCAAATCCAGAAGGAAGACTGAAGGCCTCTTGCTTATTTGGCCCCCAGATGTAGCCAATGGAGGTTTCCCGTTGCCCAAGCCAACAGGCCTTTCTTAGTCCTGAGAAAGAGGACTTATGAAGAGATTTTGCCAGACACCTTATTCTCAACATTATTTTATTCTCAATACTTAGAAAGTCCTCATTTCCTCTGTGTCCATTTCCATTCCTCTGATCTTTTTTCAAACTTGGTTTTCCAGAATGAAGTTTTCTCAGTCAGCCAGCGGAGAGAGGTGCCCTGACTACCCATCCACACATTTATCCAAGGTAGCCACATAGGCTCAGGGACAAGAGGACCAACTGTTTTTTTACTCGCATGCCAGACACTAATTCTCTCACTTTACACAGGACCAGAGGGGGAACTCATTAGTAATCCCTAGGTGCTGGCTGTGAGTAAAAGCACATTCCAGCCCAAATGTGAACCAGGGGCTAGATAGAAAATCAACAAGATTATAGGAATGCATATAAGAAAGGCCAATAATCTACATTTAAAATGGGAATGGAGTAAATCTGTAATGAGATGTCTAGTTTTTTCCCCTACCCAAGAAATGAAGCCAGCACCTTCTAAAATTCTCTGGCCAAGCCTACACACACACACACACACACACACACACACACCACACACTCACTGATGGAATGCCTTCAAATGCCTTAGATCTCCTCATGTGAATACAGTTCTGAAACTAAATTTCAAGGGGTCCCTGTGGCCCACACTTCCCCACAGTCACAAGGAGTCTTCCAGACTTCCCAGTTTAAAGAAGAGGATATTGCTCTGAGACACTGGATCTGAATGGCCCACAGGGTGAACCTAGACCAACAAAGAGCAAGAGGATGGAAATGGATATATGGTGGACCAAATATGTTTATGAGAGGTGAGATGAGACATAATGTTTTGATTGAAGTGACTAGGACAATCTCCTAGCAACCCAATTCTCATTCCCAGGAATGAGAAACAACTGGGGGTGGGTGGGTGAAGGGACATCTCCATTGCCTACACCTGGGAGCCCTGTCAGCAAGAACTCTGCATTCTTCCTTCAGAAAGAGAGAGAAATCCTGTGTTAGCTTCTTTAATTGCCCTTCCCATGAATGGGTAGAGGCTGCAGTGATTCAGGTATAGTAGGTTGAGAATCCCAACTGATGCTCAAGCTTTTGGATTCAGGCCGTTGTACAATATGCCTTGAAAGGGCCCTTCCTAAGCTCACCAGATCCTTCAGCATGCAGCATATTGGTGACAGTTCTGTTCTTCAACAGGAGGGCTTCTCAAGCTCAAGGAGAGGACAGCCACTTTTCCTTTGGAGTATCAGACATGGATGTTCTCAGATAGCACAGGACTGAAGTGGGAACTCACAACCAATCCTTGGGTGCTAGCTATGTGGGTAAAGTCCCCCAGACCCCCATAAGTAGACCAACTTTAAATAAAAAATCAGCAAGGGGATGGAAATGGTACAAAGAAGGGAAAAATCTACAATAAAATTGGGAATAGAGAATTGGTTTGGGTATTGTGGACATTGCTGCCATAAACATTGGGGTGCATGTGCCCTTTCAAATCAGTATGGGTGCATCCTTTGGATAAACACCTAGGCGTACAACGATGGGTCAAAGGGTAGCTCTATTTGTAATGTTTTGAGGAACCTCCATACAGTTTTCCAGAAGGCTGCACAGTTTGATTTCCCACCAACAGTGTAAGATCGTTCCCCTTTCTCCACATCCTCTCCAACATCTATTGTTTCCACAGTTGTTTATTTTAGCCATTCTGATTGGGATGAGGTGGTATCTCATGGTGGTTTTGATTTGTATTTTTTTATTTTATTTTATTGTTATGTTAGTCATCATACAATACATCATTTGTTTTTGATGTAGTGATCAGTGATTCATTGTTTTCATATAACACCCGGTGCTCCATGCAGTACGTGCCCTCCTTAATACCCATTACTGGGCTAACCCATCCCCCACCCCCTCCTCTCTAAAACCCTCAGTTTATTTCTCAGAGTCCATAGTTGCTCATGGTCCATCTCTCCCTCCGATTTCCCCTCCTTCATTTTTCCCTTCCTTCTCCTAATATCTTCCATGTTATTCCTTATGTTCCACAAATAAGGGAAACCATATGATAATAGACTTTCTCTGCTTGACTTATTTCACTTAGCATAATCTCTTCCAGTCCCATCCATGTTGATGTAAAAGTTGGGTATTCATCCTTTCTGATGGCTGAGTAATGTTGCATTGTATATATGGAACACATCTTCTTTATCCATTCATCTGTTGAAAGGCATCTCAGCTCTTTCCACAATTTGGCTATTGCAGACATTGCTGCTATGAACATTGGGGTGCATATGGCCCTTCTTTTCACTATATCTGTGTCTTTGGGGTAAATACCCAGGAGTACAATTTCTGGGTCATAAGGTAGCTCTATTTTTAATTTTCTGAGGCACCTCCACACTGCTTTCCGAAGTGGTTGTACCAACTTGCATTGCCACCAACAGTGTAAGAGGGTTCCCCTTTCTCCACAACCTCTCCAACATTTGTTGTTTCTTGCCTTGTCAACATTTGCCATTTTAACTGGTGTAAGGTGGTATCTCAATGTGGTTTTGATTTGAATTTCCCTGAGGGCTAATGATGATGAACATTTTTCATGTGTCTGTTAGCCATTTGTATGTCTTCTTTGGAGAGGTGTCTGGTCATGTCTTCTGCCCATTTTTTGATTTGATTATTTGTTTTTTGGGTGTTGAGTTTGAGAAGTTCTTTATATATCTTGGAAATCAGCACTTTGTCTATAGTGTCATTTGCAAATATCTTCTCTCATTCTATGGGTTGCCTCTTTGTTTTGTTGACAGTTTCCTTTGCTATGCAGAAGCTTTTTATTTTGATGACGTCCCAAAAGTTCATTTTTGCTTTTGCTTCACTAGTCTTTGGAGACTTGTATTTCCCTGATGCCAAGTGATGTGGAGCATCTTTTCATAATCCTAGGAGAGAACACAGGGAGAAACTTGTTCGACAAATTCTTGCTAGACATGTCTTCAAAGGCAAGGGAAACAAATCCCAAAATGAACAATTGGGACTTCATCAAGATAAAAAGCTTTTGCACTGCAAAAGAACAGTCCACAAAACCAAAAGACAACCGACAGAATGGGAGAAAATATTGGCAAATGACATATCAGATAAAGGGCTAGTATCCAAAATCTATAATGAACTGATGAAACTCAACACCCAAAGAACAAATAATCCAATCAAGAAATGGGCAGAAGACATGAACAGACATTTTTCCAAAGATGACATCCAAATGGCCAACAGACACATGAAAAAGTGCTCAACATCGCTCGGCATCAGGGAAATCCAAATCAAAACCTCAGTGAGATACCACCCCACACCAGTCAGAATGGTTAAAATTAACAAGTCAGGAAACGACAGATGTTGGCCGGGATGCGGAGAAAGGGGAACCCTCCTACACTGTTGGTGGGAATGCAAGCTGGTGCAACCACTCCGGAAAACAGTATGGAGGTTCCTCAAACAGTTGAAAATAGAGCTACCATACGATCCAGCAATTGCACTACTGGGTATTTACCCCAAAGATACAAATGTAGGGATCCGAAGGGGTACGTGCACCCCAATGTTTATAGCAGCAATGTCCACAATAGCCAAACTGTGGAAAGAGCCAAGATGTCCATCGACAAATGAATGGATAAAGAAGAAGTGGTGTATATACACAATGGAATATTATGCAGCCATCAAAAGGAATGAGATCTTGCCATTTGCAACGATGTGGATAGAACTGGAGGGTGTTATGCTGAGTGAAATAAGTCAATCAGCAAAAGACATGTATCATATGACCTCACTGATATGAGGAATTCTTTAATCTCAGGAAACAAACTGAGGGTTGTTGGAGTGGTGGGGGTGGGGGGATGGGGTGGCTGGGTGATAGACATTGGGAGGATATGTGCTATGGTGAGCGCTGTGAATTGTGCAAGACTGTTGAATCACAGATCTGTACTTCTGAAACAAATAATGCAATATATGTTAAGAAAAAAAAAGAAGATAGCAGGAAGGGCAGAATGAAGGGGAATAATTTGGAGGGGGAGACGAACCATGAGAGATGATGGACTCTGAAAAACAAACTGAGGGTTCTAGAGGGGAGGGGGGGATGGGTTAGCCTGGTGATGGGTATTAAAGAGGGCACATTCTGCGTGGAGCACTTGGTGTTATCAAACAATGAATCATGGAACACTACATCAAAAACTAATGATGTAATGTATGGTGATTAACATAACAATAAAAAATAATAAAAACAGACATACAACAACACCACATGTAAATAACACACAGCTGCCACAGGTAAATACCACACTCTCACTTGCAGCACGCAAACACATGAACACCACACAAAACACATAGAGTACTCACACACCGAAAAGACACCAAACATTCACACCTCCATCATGGACATAGCACACATACACCACAAAAACTCACCAACACACAATGAACAACAGAAAACACCATCTACATTCCACACTTAAACCATTCCTATAACGCACAGGCACACACCAGATTCATTTCACACGTAGTTGACCCATTTACCAAATGTTCATTACAAACAACACATACACGACACATACAACACATATACCACATACACTTGCACGCCTCACATGTACCACACAAACAGCCATACACAACACATGCACTACACATATAATCTATATCTCAAACGCACATGACACACAGGCAAAACACAAACACACCACAAATACAATACACACACCTATATCAAAACATGCCACATAGTCCCCTCACACACCACACATGCAAAATAATCACCACATATACAGCACCCTCATACACAGCCCACACATGACCCCTGTACCCCTCATGCATGCCTCACACATGCCATACACTTACCACAGAAATACAACATATATAACACACACCAGACACATGCCAAACACACAGATACACCACACAAAACCCAACATACACAAAAACACTATACACGCACAACATATGCAACATAAATCACA
>NW_027397101.1:7469807-7568353 GCF_003265705.2 Callorhinus ursinus | reverse complement strand
GACTTGGGAAGGGAGTGCCAGTTTCCCCCAATGGCCTGGGTGTTTGGCCACAGATCCATCGGGTTTTGCCCTGGGTGTCAATGGCTGGGCCAGAGATATCACGAGATTTGGACGAGAACTCTCAAGATTTCAACTGAGATCTTCAGAGGTGTGAATTCCATGCTCCCTTATTACCCACCTCTCCCCCCCCCAGGATGCTGCAACACCAGGGATTCAGGTGTGAAACAGTTTGTTTCTTCCCTTATGTCGTGCCTGGGAGCATTTCTACAACTGGAGAAATATATTGGACGTTGTGTCCACTTCTGGCATGTGCCATCCCTACTTACCTAAGGGGCAAAGGCAGGCTCTGCTAGGGAGTGCCAGTTCCATCAGGGGCCTGAGAGCTTTGGCCAGAAACCTCACGAGCCTTGATCTTGCTGGCTGGCCTGAGGTCTCATGGGGCTTGAATGACATCTCATGGGATTTGGACTGAGGGCACATGAGATTTGCCCCAAGATCACAAGAGATCTGGCAAAGTCAGGAGCTGGCTTCTTCCTGCAGTTGGCGAATCTCACAGTCTGTCCTGAAAGGTCAAATGCCTAGAATAGCACCCAGGGAGTCTTCCTGTGTGTTCAGATGAGCCAGCTCTCAGGTTCCTTGACTAAAACCCTTCTGTGTCTCTCCCTTCTCACGTAATTGTCAGTAAAGTTCTTTGAGCCCATTCATCCTTATTTCAGTGCTCCATTTGGACCCCAAAATCAGAATGGCATCTGTGGGCTTTGTGGAATGCCAGGTTCCCCAGACAGGACTATGCACGTGCTAGCGACTATGCTGCTTAGGCATCTTCTCCCATTCTTTATGTTGTCTTTTGGTTTTGTCGACCATTTCCTTTGCTGTGCAAAAACTTTTTATCTTGATAAAGTCCCAATTGTTCATTTTGGGATGTGTTTCCTTTGCCTTTGGAGACGTGTCTAGCAAGAATTTGTTGAACAGGTTTCTGCCTGTGTTCACCCCTAGGACTATGAAAAGATGCTCAACATCACTTGGCATCAGGGAAATACAAATCAAAACCACAGTGAAATACCACCTCACCCCAAACAGAATGGCTAAAATGAACAACTGTGGAAACAACAGATGTTGGCAACGATGTGGAGAAAGGGGAACCATCTAACACTGTTGGTGGGAAGGTAAATTGGTGCAGCCCTCCAGAAAACTGTATGGAGGTTCCTCAAAAATGTTACAAATAGAACTATCCTTTGACCCATCAATTTCACGCCTAGGTGTTTATCCAAAGGATGCACATATACTGATTTGAAAAGGCACATGCATCCAAATGTTTATGGCAGCAAAGTCCACAATATCTAAACTAATTCCTTATTCCCAATTTTATTGTAGATTTTTGGCCTTCCTTGTGAAATTTCCATCCCCTTGCTGATTTTTTATTTAGGGTTGGTCTACATATGGGGGCCCTGCAGGATTTTACCCACAGAGCCAGCACCCAAGGATTGGTTGTGAGTCCTGTGCTATGTAAGAGCATCCATGTCTGATATCCCAAAGGAAAGGTGGCCATCCTCTCCTTGAGCTTGAGATGCCCTCCTTCTGAACAGAACTGTCACGAATATGCTGCATGCTATAGGATGTGGTGAGCTCAGGAAGGGCCCCTTCAAGACATATTGCACCACGGCCTGCATCCAAAAGCTTGAGCATCACCTGAGAGTCTCAACCTACTACACTTGAACCACTGCAGCTTCTACTCATTCATGGGAAGGGCAATTAAAATGCTAACACAGGATTTCTCTCTCTTTCTGAAGGAAGAATGCAGAGTTCTTGCTGACAGAGCTCCCAGGTGTAGGCAATGGTGATTTCCCTTCACCTAAGCCCCAAGTTGTTTCTCACTCCTGGGAATGAGAATTGGGTTGCTCGGAGATTGTCCTTGTCACTTCAGTCAAAACACTATGTCTCAATCTCACCTCTAATAAACACATTTGGTCAAATTCCATCCTCTTGCTCTTTGTAACCCTGTGGGTGATTCAGATCCAGTGTCTCGGAGCTATATCCTCTTCTTTAAACTGGGAAGTCTGGAAGGTTCCTTGTGACTGTGGGGAAGTATGGGCCAAAGGGCCCCCTTGAAATTTAGTTTCAGAACTACATTTGCATGAAGAGACGTAAGCCTTGTAAGGTTCCAAACAGTGAATGTGTGTGTGTGTGTGTGCCTGTGTGTGTTCAGGCTTGGCCAGAGGATTTTAGAAGGTGCTGGCCTCATTTCTTTCGTAGTGGGAAAAACTAGATATCTCACTACAGAGTCCGTTCCCATTTTACATTCCTATAGTCTTGTTGATTTTCTATCTAGCTACTGGTTCACATTAGGGCTCAATGGTGCTTTTACTCACAACCAGCACCTAGGGATTACTGGTAAGTGTCCCTTCCGGTCCTGTGTGAAGTGAGAAAATTAGCGTCTGGATGCGAATAAAAAACGGTTGGTCCTCTTGTCCCTGAGCCTGTGTGGCTGCCTTGGATAAATGTGTGGATGGGTAGTCAGGGGACCCCTCGCCCCTGGCTGAGTGAGATGGCTTCATTCCAGAGAACCGAGTTTGAAAAAAGCTCAAAAAATGGAAATGGACACCAAGGGAATGAGGACTTTCTTAGTGTTAAGAATAAAATAATAGCAAAATATCTTCGCAAGCTGGCAGTTTCAGGACTAAGAAAGGCCTGTTGGGTTGGGCAATGGGAAACCCCCTTTGGCTACAACTGGGCGCCAAGTAAGCAAGAGGCCCTCAGTCTTCCTTCTGGATTTGGATTTCCCTTGCCTTTCCTATCGTGGGGGAAAAAAAGTGATTTAAGTTTCACAGATTTGTTCTCCCAGCTGATTGGTTACCATTCACAGCGTTTAAAACAACAGGACAAGAACAAAGCGCTCAGAGGCAGGAGGGGAATCTTCCCTTTTGGCTATCAGGCAGTTATTGCTCTCACATAGCAGCAGAGGAGCCGAGTGGGAACTTGCCACCAACACTGAGCAATGGATGTGTAATGTCAACCCTATAAGCCCGAAATGTGAACCAACTTAGCTTACAAAACAACAAGAGTTTGGGAATGGCTTCAAGGAAAACCAAATTTCCACATTTCAAAAGGAAATGAAAATTATCTGGGATTGAGATGTCTGACTTCATCTGCCCTTGCCTCCGAAGAAAGGGAAGCTCCCACCCAAAATCCCTGGCCGTGCCTACACACAGACAGTCTTTTTGAGCTCACTCAAACACTCTAGCCTTCCTGGTGCCAACATGGTTCCAAAGCCAAATTATAAGGGTCCCTGTGGCACAACCTGTTTCAGAGCCACACAGACTCAGATTCCTCAGTTTCAGTCCGAAAATATTGCTCTGAGAACACTGGCGCCTCTCCATGGTCTCCAGAGAAAACCTAGTTTGAGAAAAAAGAGCACCAGGATGTATGGATGTGTGCAAGAAGGCAAGGTTCTTTTTTGCTCCAAGGAGGAAAATCTACATTTCAAATGGGAATGTAATAAATTCGGGATGCAACTGTCTAACTTAAGTTGTCCTCACCCCAGAAATGATACCAGCTCCCTTCTGAATCCTCTCGCCCGACCTACACACATTCTCTGGTGGGCACCTTCAAATGCCCTAAGTTTCATGATGTCCGTAGAGTTCTGAAACTCAACATCAAGCGGCCCTGTGGTTCAAGGTACCCCACAGCCCCAAGAACTGTGCCAGACACCCTAGATTAAAGCAGAAAATATGGTTCTGAGGCACTTCTCCCTAATGACCCCCTAGATTGAATCGATCTGGGGGGAAAAAAGGGAGCAAATAAGTGGAAATGGACACATGGAGGGCCAAAGTGCCTCATGGAGAAGACAGTGAGATAATAATTGAGAAAGAAGTGTCTAGCACCAATGTCCTTACCATCTGGCCGTTTTACAACTAAGAAACAACAGTTCTTTTGCTCAAAAGGAAATGCTCTACTTGGGAACCGAGTAAAGAAGTGGCCTTCATATCTATTTTTTAGGAGACAGAGAGAGCACTCAGGTGGGGGACAGCTAGAGAGAGAATCTCAAGCAGGCTCCACCCCGACCACAGAGCCTAGGTGAGGCTCGATCTCACAACCGTGAAATCGTGACCTGAGCCCAAATCAAGAGTGAGGTGCTTAACTACCTGAGTCACTCAGGTACGCCAAGATGCCTTCATTCTTCCTTCACCAAGAAAGGGAAATCTTCAGACATTGGAGGTTTCCCTGCATTTTCATCAGTGCACAGAGGCAGCAGTGATTCAGAGGTACCAGGCTGCAACTCCCAACTGATGATAAAATGTTTGGAACTGCTACTTGGAGCATTATTTCTTGAAAAAGCTACCCCTGCACGGAACAGGTCCTTGAGCACGGCAGGCGTTGCACAAGCCAGGAGAATGTGGCAAGCTAGATCTTCATCTCTGTTCTTCCTCAGCTGGCCAAGAACCAAGTGCTCAGGGACAGAAGGACAAACTTTCCTTTCCAATATTAGACACTGACTGCCTAACTTAGCACAGGACCAGGGTGGGAACTCATCACCAATGCCTGGGTGCTGTGTGAGTTAAAACACCATGGCTCATGAAGATGACTCAAGAACTTATTAGAGAAAGTAAAGACATAGGAATAACTACAAAGAGGGTCAAAGTGGGAATGGGATACATCTTGCAAGGCGATATCTACCTCTGCTTCCACTTGCCCCCAGAATGAGGCCAGCTCCCTCCTTAAAACCTCTGCTGGAGCCTACACACAAACACTCTTTGCTGGGCCCCTTCAAATTCCCTAGTCTTCCTGATGTCAGTGCACTTTGGAACCCAGATTACCAGAGGTGTTTTGACCTAACTTACCCCATCATGGCAAGCATTCATCCATACCATTCAGTTTCAAGCAGAAGATATAGCTCTGGGACACTAGGCTGGCCTCTAGGGAGACCCTAGTTTGAAAAAAGAGAGCAAAGTTCTCCATTAGGGATGAAAATGGGATCATGCTGAGCATGAAGTGACTAGCACAATGTCCTCACAAGTTGGCAGTCTGGGGAAAGAGAGACTTGGGTTAAGGGAAACGTCCATTTGCTATGCCAGAAAAGCTTTAGCCAGAGGCCCGCATTCTTCCTCCATGAAGGGAAGGCATGTTTCTGGTGGTGGCTGTTATTCCTGCTTTTTGAAGTAGCAGTGATTCAAGGATAGCATGTTGGTTCTCCCACCTGATGACCAAGTATTCGGAAGTGTTTCTTGGTGCAATATGCCTTGGAAAAGTTCTTTCGGCACTGACCAGCTCCCAGGGGCATGCTGCTCATGTGGGAATGGTCTGTTCTTCAAAATGAAGGCATCTCAATCAACCAGGGGTTGGAGGCAAGCTGGCTAACCACCAGTGCATTTACCTTCCTGGCAAAGAACCAAGGGCTCAGCAACAGGAGTGCCATAGAGCCTCTGGGAATATCAGTTACTGACTGCTGTTGTTTAGCACAAGACCAGACTGGAAACTTTCCGCCCCTCCCTGGGTACTGGCTGTGTGAGTGACAGCACCATGGCCCCTGATGGTGACCCAAGGCCTCATTAGAAAATAATAGCAAGAAAATGGGAATATCTGCAATGAGAGTCAAAGTTCTACCTTTCAAATGGGACTAAAATAAATCTGGGAATGAGGGGTCTTTGCTTTCCTTACCCTACAAATGAAGGCAGCTCCCCACCCCTAATCCTCTGGCCATGCCTACACACAAATATTCACTGTTGGGTACCTTCAAATGCCTAATCCTGCCACGGTCAGAATAGTTCAGAAGCCATGGTAAGAGGGGTCCTGTGGCCCAAACTGTCCCACAGTCTCAAGGACTTGGCCAGATTCTCAGTTGAATGCAGAGGGTACCGCTCTGAGACATTGGATCTGGATGGCACCCAGGGAAGACCTAGATTGAAAAAACATCAAAGGGATGGAAACAAAATACTTGGGAAGCCATAGTTCTTCGTTAGACAGGAGCATGGGATAATGTTGAAAATGAAGTGACTAGCACAATTTCCTAGCAAGCTGGCTGTCACTAGACTAAGAAAGAGTGGCAGGCAAGTGCAAAGGGAAACCTCCATTGACCACACCTGGGAACCCTGTTAGAAAAATCCCGCATTCTTCCTTCGGGAAGAGAAGGAAATCTTCTGGCCCTTGCAGTTTTTTCCTGCCCCTCTAACCAGGGGATCTAGGCAGTGTTAGTTCAGTTCTATCAGGTGGTTTCTCAGGCTACGTCTCAGGTGTCTGGAACCAGGCTTTGGGGCAGTATCTGAAAGGTCTCTTTCGAGGGGAAGGAAAGATGGCAGAGGAGTAGAGGACCCTATTTCAACTGGTCCCCGGAATTGAGCTGGATATCTACCAGACTACTCTGAGCACCCACAAAATCAGCCTGAGATGTAAGAAGATCTGGATCTCTACAAACAGAATATCACAGGCGGTTGGTTTTGAGGTATGAAGTGGGGAGCCCTGATTCCGCGGGATAAAAAGACAGGACCCATCCATATGCTGTCTACAAGAGACGCATTTTGAACCTAAAGATACATCCAGACTGAAAGTGAAGGGATGGAGATCCATCCTCCATGCCAGCGGACCTCAAAAGAAAGCTGGGGTAGCAATTCTTCTATCAGACAAATTAGATTTTAAACTAGTCTGTAATTAGAGACACAGAAGGACACTATATCATTCTTAAAGGGTCTATCCAACAAGAAGAGCTAACAATTGTAAATATCTATGCCCCCAACATGGGAGCAGCCATCTACATAAGCCAACTCTCAACCAAAGAAAGAGTCATATGGATAACAATACATTAATTGTAGGAGACCTCAATACTCCACTCTCAGCAATGGACACATCATCTAAGCAGAAAATCAACAAGGAAACAAGAGCTTTGAATGACACACTGGACCAGATGGACCTCATAGATATTTACAGAATATTCCACCCTAAAACACCAGAATACTCATTCTTCTCAAGCGCACATGGAACTTTCTCCAGAATAGACCACATACTGGGTCACAAATCAGGTCTCAACTGATACCAAAAGACTGAGATTATTCCCTAAATATTCTCAGACCACAATGCTTTAAAACTGGAACTCAATCACAAGACAAAATTTGGCAGAAATTCAAACACTTGGAAGCTAAAGACCACTCTGCTCACGAATGTTTGGGTCAACCAGGAAATCAAAGAAATTAAAAAATTCATGGAAATCGATGAGAACAAAAACACATCGGTCCAAAACCTATGGGATACTGGAAAGGCGGTCCTAAGGGGGAAATACACAGCCATCCAAGCCTCACTCAAAAAAACAGAAAAATCCCGAATTCACCAACTAACTCTACACCTTAAAGAACTAGAGAAAAAGCAACAAACGATGCCTAAGCCACGCATTAGAAGAGAAATAATTAATATTAGAGCAGAAATCAATGAATTAGAAACCAGAAACACAGTAGATCCAATCAATGAAACTAGAACTTGGTTCTTTGAAATAATTAATAAGATCGATAAACCACTGGCCAGACTTATCCAAAAGAAAAGAGAAAGGACCCAAATTCATAAAATTATGAATGAAAGTGGAGAGATCACGACTAACACCAAGGAAATAGAAACAATTATTAGAAATTATTATCAACAACTATATGCCAATAAACTGAGCAATCTGGATGAAACGGAGGCCTTCCTGGAAACCTATAAGCTGCCAAGACTGAAACAGGAAGAAACTGACAACCTGAATAGGCCAATAACCAGTAACGAGATTGAAGCAGTGATCAAAAGTCTCCGAAAACACAAGAGTGCAAGGCCTGATGGATTCCCTGGGGAATTCTACCAAACATTAAAAAAAAAATAATACCTATTCTACTGAAGCTGTTTCAAAAAATAGAAACAGAAGGAAAACTTCCAAAATCATTCTATGAGGCCAGAATTACCTTTATCCCCAAACCAGGCAAAGACCCCATCAAAAAGGAGAATTTCAGACCAATATCCCTGATGAAGATGGATTCCAAAATCCTCAACAAAACCCTAGCTAACAGGATCCAACAGTACATTAAAAGGATCATCCACTACGACCAAGTGGGATTTATCCCCGGGATGCAAGGGTGGTTCAACATTCGCAAATCAATCAATGTGATAGAACACATTAATAGGAGGAGGGAGAAGAACCATATGGTCCTCTCAATTGATGCAGAAAAAGCATTTGACAAAATGCAACATCCTTTCCTGATTAAAACCCTTTAGAGTATAGGGAGAGAGAGAATATTCCTCCAGTTCATAAAATCCATCTATGAAAAACCCACAGCAAATATCATCCTCAATGCGGAAAAGCTGAGAGCCTTTCCCTCCAGATCAGGAACACGTCAAAGATGCCCACTCTCGCCACTATTGTTCAACATAGTGCTAGAAGTCCTAGCAACAGCAATCAGACAACAAAAAGAAATAAAAGGTATGAAAAATTGACAAAGAAGAAGTCAAATTCTCTCTTTTTGCAGACGACATGATACTTTATGTGGAAGACCCAAAAGACTCCACCCCCAACTTACTAGAACTCATACAGCAATTCTGTAATGTGGCAGGATACAACATCAATGCACAGAAATCAGTTGTTTTCTTATACACTAACAACACAACTGTAGAAAAAGAAACTAGAGAAACAGTTCCATTTACAATAGCACCAAAAACCATAAGATACCTTGGAATAAACCTAACCAAAGAGGTAAAGGATTTGTACTCTAGGAACTACAGAACACTCATGAAAGAAATTGAAGAAGACACAAAAAGATGGAAAAATATTCCATGCTCATGGATTGGAAGAATAAACATTGTTAAAATGTCTATGCTACCCAGAGCAATCTATACCTTCAACACCATCCCGATCAAAATTCCAATGAAATTTTTCAAAGTGATGGAACAAACAATCCTAAAATTTGTATGGAATCAGAAAAGACCCCGAATCGCCAAGGAAATGTTGACAAAGAAGAACAAAGCTGGGGGCATCACGTTGCCTGATTTCAAGCTATATTCCAAAGCTGTGATCACCAAGACAGCATGGTCCTGGCACAAAAACAGACATATAGACCAATGGAACAGAGTAGAGAACCCAGATATGGACCCTCAACTCTATGGTCAAATAATATTTGACAAAGCAGGAAAAAACATGCAATGGAAAAAAGACAGTCTCTTCAATAAACGGTGCTGGGAAAATTGGACAGCCACATGCAGAAGAATGAAACTCGACCATTCTCTAACACCATACACAAAGATAAACTCAAAGTGGATGAAAGACCTCAATGTGAGACAGGAATCCACCAAAATTCTAGAGGAGAACATAAGCAGTAACCTCTTCGATATCAGCCACAGCAACTTGTTTCAAGATACATCTCCAAAGGCAAGTGAAACAAAAGGAAAAATGAACTTTTGGGACTTCATCAAGATAAAACCTTCTGCACAGCAAAGGAAACAGTCAACAAAACAAAGAGGCAACCCACAGAATGGGAGAAGATATTTGCAAATGACACTACAGACAAAGGGCTGATACCCAAGATCTATAAAGAACTTCTCAAACTCAACACCCATAAAACAAATAATCAAGTCAAAAAAGGGGCAGAAGACATGAACAGACACTTCTCCAAAGAAGACATACAAATGGCTAACAGACACATGAAAAAATGTTCATCATCATTAGGCATCAGGGAAATTCAAATCAAAACCATATTGAGATACCACCTTACACCAGTTAGAATGGCAAAAATTGACAAGGCAAGAAACAACAAATGTTGGAGAAGTTGTGGAGAAAGGGGAACCCTCTTACACTGTTGGTGGGAATGCAAGCAGGTACAGCCACTTTGTGGAGGTGCCTCAAAAAATTAAAAATATGACCCAACAACTGCACTCCTAAGACACAGCTCTGTTGAAAAGAAGGGCCATATGCAACCCAGTGTTCATAACAGCATTGTCCACAATAGCCAAACTGTGGAAAGAGCTGAGATGTCCTTCAGATGAATAGATAAAGAAGATGTTGTCCATATATACAATGGACTATTAGCCACCAGAAAGGATGAATACCCAACTTTTACATCAACATGGATGGGACTGGAGCAGATTATGCTAAGTGAAATAAGTCAAGCAGAGAAAGAAAATTATCATATGGTTTCACTTATTTGCAGAACATAAGGAATAGCGTGGAGGACATTAGAAGGAAGGGAAAAACGAGGGGGGGAGAATTGGAGGGAGAGATGAACCATGAGAGACTATGGACTCTGAGAGACAAACAGGGTTTTAGAGGGGAGGGGGGAGGGGGGATTGGTTAGCCCGTGATGGGTACGTACAGCATGGAGCACTGGGTGTTATACGAAAACAATGGATTGTGGATCACCACATCAAAAACTAATGATGTATTGTATGGTGACTAACATAGTACAATAACATTTTAAAAAAAGAAAAGAAAAGAGAAAAGAAAGTTAATTAGCCCACATTGGGCTCCCTGCTCGGCGGAAAGCCTGCTTCTCCCTCTCCCAATCCCCCTACTTGTGTTCCTGCTCTCGTTATCTCTCTCTCTCGGTCAAATAAATAAAATCTTTAAAAAAAAAAGATACCAATGGAAATATCTGCCTCGAGGGAGGTAGATATCAGTTCCTCTGTGTCAGTGTTTTGTTATTGCAGCCCTTCAAAGTATCACAAATAGATTCCCACAAATTCTTAGCATTACATGGATGATACCCTACTTGCTTCAGATAATAACACCCTTCTCCATACATGTTTACAATTTCTTATTGGTTCAGTCATCACTGTCTGTTTGCTTGTCGCACTTGAAAAAAATACAACAGCTCCATGGGGATATCTGGGGTAGAAGCTCATGTCCCATGGGTGAGATCTCATGAGATGTGGACAGTTAGGTCTCGATAATTGCATGCAAGCTAGAGGAATTGGGACAGAAATCTCTCCCGAACTCCATGAGATCCCAGGAGATTTTAAACAAGTCAGGGTGAGATTAAGCGAGATCCAGGAGATACGGACTGAGAGGTCTCAAGGCTTTAATGCACCTGGCGGATTTTGTTTTATATCTTGCCCAAGTTCCCTGAGATCTCAAGAGGTTTTGCACAAGACGGGGTGAGATTTGGGTGAGATATCATGAGATTTGGATTGCGGGATCTCACAGGAGTGAATGGGAGCATGCAGGATTTACAGGAAATCGTGCTGGAGCTCCCTGAGATCTCAAGAAATTTTGTGCCCGAGACGGGAGGAGATTTTGGTGAGACTTCATGAGATTTGGACAGCAAGGTCTGCATAATTGCATGCAAGCTGGCGAGATTGGGCCTGAAATCTTGACCGAGCTCCATTTGATCCCAGGAGTTTTCAAACAAGTCGGGGCGAGATTTGGCAAAATCCCAGGAGATATGAACTGTGAGGTCTCAAGACTGAATGCACCTGACGGGATTTGGCTTTATATCTTGCCCATGCTACCTGAGATCTCACGAGCTTTTACACAAGACGGGGCGTGATTTCAGTGAAATCTCATGAGATTTGGACTGTGAGATCTCAGAGGTGTGGATGGGAGCTGGCAGGATTTGCAGGAAATCGCGCTTGAGCTCCCTGAGATCTCACTAGGTTTTGCCAAAGATGGGGTGAGATTTGGGCGAGATCTCATGAGATTTGGACAGCGAGGTCTCGGAGGAGTGGATGGGAGCTGGCAGGATTTGCAAGGAAACAGCGCTTGAGCTCCCTCAGATCTCCCGAGATTTTCCCTAAGATGGGGCAAGATTTCTGTGAGATCTCACGAGATTTGGACAGCGAGGTCTTATAATCGCATGCAAGCTGGCAGGATTGGGCCTGAAATCTTGACGGAGCTCCATGAGATCCCAGGAGATTTCAAACAAGTCGGGGCGAGATTCAGTGAGATCCCAGGAGATATGGACTGGGAGGTCTCAAGACTGAATGCACCTGACAGGATTTGGCTTTATATCTTGCCAATGGTACCTGAGATCTCATGAGCTTTTACACAAGACGGGCGAGATTTCAGTGAAATCTCACGAGATTTGGACTGTAAGGTCTCAGAGGTGTGGATGGGAGCTGGCAGGATTTGCAGGAAATCACGCTGGAGCTCCCTGAGGTCTCACAAGGTTTTGTCAAAGACGGGGCGAGATTTGGGTGAGATCTCAGGAGATTTGGACAGCGAGGTCTTGATATTTGCATGGAAGCTGGCGGGATTGGGCCTAACATCTTGACTGAGCTGCATGAGATCGATCCCATGAGGTTTCGTACAAGACGGGGCGAGGTTTGGACAATACCTCTCGATATTTGGACCTCGAGGATTCAGAGGCTTGATGTGAGCTGGCAAGATGTGGCACGGAATCTCCCCCAGCTCTGTGATATCTCACGAGATTTCCTCAAGACAGGGTGAGATTTGGGTGAGATTTCTCAAGATCTGGCCTGAAATGTTTCGGAGGAATGGATGCACCTGGCAGATGTGGTTAGGTAACTCAAGCAGGTTCTGTAAGATCATGAGATGTTGCCCAAGACGGGGCTAGATTTGGATGAGATCTCATGAGATTTGGACAACGAGGTCTCGATAATTGCCTGCAAGCTGGTGGGTTTGGGCCCAAAATCTTGACCAAACTCCATGAGATCCCCGGAGATTTCACACCAGTCAGGGCCAGAATTTTGATGAGATCTCACAAGACTTGGATTGCTGGGATTCAGGGGATTGAATGTATCTGACCATCATTGGTGGGAAATAGTGCAGTAATATGAGATTTCAGGAGTTTTTGCCGAAGGCAGGGAGAGATTAGGCAAGATCGCAGGAGATATGGACTGAGAGGTCTCAAGGCTTGAATGCACCTGATGGGATTTGGCTTTATACCTTGCCCAAGGTCCCTTAGCTATCACGAGATATTGCACAAGACGTGGTGAGATTTGGGCGAGATCTCGGAGCAGTGGATGGGAGCTGGCAGGATTTGCCAGGAAATTGTGCTTGAGGTCCTTGAGATCTCATGAGATTTTGCCCAAAGCGGCGCGAGGTTTGGGTGAGATCTCATGAGATTTGGACAGCGAGGTCTTGCTAATTGGATGCAAATCGGCGGGATGGGGCCCAAAATCTTGACCGAGCTCCATGAGATCCCTCCAGGTTTTGTACAAGACCAGGCGAGGTTTGGGCGATAACTCTCCAGATTTGGACCTCGAGGTTTCAGAGGCTTGATGAGAATTGGGAAGATATGGCGTGAAATCTCTCCCAGCTCCATGATCTCTCATGAGATTTCCCCAAGACTGAGTGAGATTTGGGTGAGATCTCACGAAATTTGGCTTGAAATGGTTCGGAGGAATGGATGCACCTGGTGGGTTTGTCTAGGTAACTCAGGCAGGCTCTGTAAGATCATGAGATTTTGCCCAAGACGGGTTGAGATTTTGGTGAGATCTCATGAGATTTGGACAGCGAGGTCTCGATCATTGCATGCAAGCTGGTGGGATTGGGCCCAAAATCTTGACCAAACTCCATGAGATCCCAGGAGATTTCAAACAAGTCGGGGTGAGATTAGGTGAGATTCCAGGAGATATGGATTGCGAGGTCTCAAGGCTGAAGGCCCCTGGCGGGATATGGCTTTACATCTTGCCCAAGATCCCTGCGATCTCACGAGATTTTGCAGAAGACGGGGCGAGACTTGGGAGAGATCACACGACATTTGGAAAGCCAGGTCTTGATAATTGCATGCAAGCTGGCAGGATTGGGCCCGAAATCTTGACCGAGCTCCATGAGATCCCAGGAGATTTCATACAAGTCCGGGCGAGATTCAGTGAGATGCCAGGAGATATGGACTGCGGAGCTCTCGAGGCTAAATGCACCTGGCAGGATTTGGCTTTACATCTTGCCCAAGATCCCTGAGATCTCATGAGATTTTGCCCAAGACAGCACGAGAGTTGGTTGAGATCTCACGAGATTCGGACAGTGAGGTCTTGATAATTGCATGCAAACCGGCGCGATGGGGCCCAAAATCTTGACCAAGCTCTATGAGATCCCACGAGGTTTCGTACAAGACCGGGAGAGGTTTGGGCGATAAATTCTCGAGATTTGGACCTCGAAGTTTAAGAAGCTTGATAAGAATTGGGAAGATATGGCGTGAAATCTCTCCCAGTCCGTGATATCTCACGAGATTTCCCCAAGACTGAGTTAGATTTGTCTGAGATCTCACGAGATTTGGACAGTGAGATCTTCATAATTGGATGTAAGCTGGCAGGATGGGGCCCAAAATCTTGACTGAGCTCCATGAGATCAATCCCACGATGTTCTGTACAAGACGTGGTGAGGTTTGGGCAATAACTCCCGAGATTTGGACCTCGAGGTTTCAGAGGCTTAATGCGAGTGGGCAAAAAGTGGTGGCAAAACTCTCCCAGCTCCGTGACATCTCACAAGATTTCCCCAACACAGGGTGGCATTTGGATGAGATCTCACGAGATTTGGCATGAAATGGTTTTGAAGGAATACATGCACCTGGCGGGTATGGCTAGGTAACTCAAACACGCCTTGTAAGAACACGAGATTTTGCCCAAGACGGGGTTAGATTTGGGTGAGATCTCAGGAGATTTGGACAGCGAGGTCTCGACAATTGCATGCAAGCTAGCAGGATTGGGCGAAAATGTTGACCGAGCTCCATGAGATCCCAGGATATTTCAAACAAGTTGGGGCGAGATTCAGTGAGGTCTCAGGAGATAAGGACTGTGAGGTCTCAAGGCTGAATGCACCTGGCTTGATTTGGCTTTATATCTTACTCAAGATCCCTTAGAACTCACAAAATTTTGCACAAGAGTGGGTGAGGTTTGTGTGAGATATCCTGAGATTTGCACAGTGAGGTCTTGATATTTACTTGCAAGCTGGTGGGATTGGGCCCAACATCTTGACAGAGCTCCATGAGACTAATCGCATGAGGTTTCATAAAAGACAGCGTGAAGTTTGGGCATTAACTCTCGAGATTTGTACCTCGAGGTTTTAGAGGCTTGATGAGATTTGGGAAGATGTGGTGTGAAATCTCTCCCAGCTCCATGATATCTCACGAGATTTGCCCAAGACACACAGATTTGGGTGACATCTCATGGGATTTGGACAGTGACATCTTGATAATTGGATATAAACAGGCTCTGTAAGAGCATGAGTTTTTGCCCAAGATGGGGCTAGATTTGGGTGAGATCTCATGAGATTTGGACAGCGAGGTCTTGATAATCACATGCAAGCTGGCGGGATTTGGCCCGAAATCATGACCGTGCTCCATGAGATCCCAGAAGATTTCATACCAGTCGGGCCAGAAATTTGGTGAGATCTCATGAGACTTGGACTGCATGGATTAAGCAGATTGAATGTATCTGACCATCACTGGTGGGAAATCTCCCTGCAGTAATGTGAGATTTCATGAGATTTGGCTGAAGGGAGTGCAAGATTAGGCAAGATCACAGGAGGTATGGACTGAGAGGTCTCAATGCTTGAAAGCACCTGGCGGGTTTTGGCTTTATATCTTGCCCAAGGTCCCTTAGATATCACAAGACTTTGCACAAGATGGGATGAGATTTGGGCGAGATCTCACGAGATTTGGACAGCAATATCTTGGAGGAGTGGATGGGACCTGGCAGGATTTGCCAGGAAATCATGCTTGAGGTCCTTGAGCTCTAATGAGATTTTGCCCAAGATGGGGTGAGATTTGGGTGAGATTCCACGAGATTTGAACAGCGAGGTCTTGATAATTCAATGCAAGCTGGTGGTTTGGGCCCAAAATCTTGACCGAGCTCCATGAGTACCCACAAGTTTTCGTATAAGACCTGGCTAGATTTGGGCGATATCTCACCAGATTTGGACTTCTAGGTTTCAGAAGCTTGATTAGAACTGATGGATTGTGGCATGAAATCTCTCCCGAGCTCTGTGATATCTCAGAAAAATTCAACCAAGACAGGGTGAGATTTGGGTGAGATCTCATGAGTTTTGGCCTGCAGTTTGGCTCGGAAGTTTGGATGCACCTGTCAGGTTTGGCTAGATAACACATGCCAGCTCTGTGAGACTCATGAGGTTTTGCCCAAAACAGGGCAAGATTTCTGGGAGATCTACCGAGATTTGGATTGGGAGGTTTCAGAGGATTGAATGTACCTGGCCAGGTTTGGCGTGCATTTTTGCCCGAGGTCCATGAGATCTTGTGAGATTTCACACAATTTGGGGCTAGGATTTTGGTTAGATCTCACGCGAGTTGGACTGCTTGGATTCAGAGGATTGAATGTTCCTGGCGGTACTTGGCATGATATCTCACTCCAGCCATGTGAGATCTCACGAGATTTCACCAATGACATAGCGAGATTAGGTGAGATCCCATGAGATATGGACTGCGGGATTTCAAAGGCTTGATTGTACCTGGCGTGATTAGGCTTTATAACTTGCCTGAGCTCCATGAGATCTTATGAGATTTTGCCAAAGATGGGGCGAGATTTGCACAAGGTCTCATGAGATTTGGAGAGTGAGAATTCAGAGGATTGTATGTGTGCTTGCAGGATTTAGTTGGAAATCTTGCCTGAGATCCATGAGACCTCAAGATATTTTGCCCAAGATAGGGTGAGATTTGGGCCAGATCTCACGAGATTTGTGTAGCAAGGTCTTGATAATTGGATGCAAGCTGGAGGGATTGTGCCTGAAATCTTGACCGAGCTCCATGAGATCCCAGGAGATTTCACCCAAGTTGGGGGGCAAGAATTTTGGTGGGTCTCATGAGACTTGGACTGCTTGGATTCAGAGGATTGAATGTACCTGATCATTGTTGGTGGGAAATCTCACTGCAGTAATGTGAGATCATGAGATTTTGCTGAAGGTTGGGCGAGATTAGGTGAGATTGCAGGAAATATGGACTGTGAGGTCTCAAGGCTTGAATGCACTTGTCCGGATTTGGCTTTATATCTTGCCCAAGGTCCCTGAGATCTCACAAGATTTTGCACAGGATGGGGCAAGATTTGGGTGAGATCTCACGAGATATGGACAGCGAGATCTTGGAGGAGTGGATGGGAGCTGGCAGGATTTGCCAGGAAATCGTGCTTGAGCTCCTGAGATCTCATGAGAATTTGCCCAAGACGGGGCGAAATTTGGGTGAGATCTCACGAGATTTGGACAGCGAGTTCTTGATAATTCGATGCAAGCTGGCGAGATTGGGCCCGAAATCTTGACCGAGCTCCATGAGATCCCATGAGGTTTCCTACAAGACCGGGCGAGGTTTGGGCAATAACTCTTGAGACTTGGACCTTGAGATTTCATAGGCATGATGTGAGCTGGCAAGATGTGGCATGAAATCTCTCCCAGCTCCATGATATCTCACGAGATTTCCCCAAGACAGGGTGAGATTTGGCCTGAAATGTTTCGGAGGTATGGATGCACCTGGCCGGTTTGGCTAGGTAACTCAAACAGGCTCTGTAAGATCATGAGATTTTGCCCAAGATGGAGGTAGATATGGGTGAGATCTCATGAGATTTGGACCAGTGAGTTCTTGATAATTGGATGCAAGCTGGTGGGTTTGGGCCCAAAATCTTGACCGAGCTCCATGAGATCCCACAAAGTTTTGTACAAGACCTGGCTTGATTTGGGCGACATCTCATGAGATTTGGACTTCTAGGTTTTAGAAGCTTGATGAGAGCTGGTGGTTTGTGGCATGAAATCTCTCCTGAGCTCTGTGATATCTCACGAGATGACAACCAAGACAGGGTGAGAGTTGGTTGAGATCTCATGAGATTTGCCCTGCAATTTGGCTTGGAGGTTTGGATACACCTGTCGGGTTTGGCTAGATAACACATGCCAGCTCTGAAATCTCAAGAGTTTTTGCCCAAGACAGGGCAAAAAAAGATTTCAGGGAGTACTATCGAGATTTGGACTGAAGGTTTCAGAGGATTGAATGTACCTGGCTGGGTTTGGCGTGAAATCTCGCCCAAGATCCATGAGATCCCACAAGATTTTGCCCAAGACGGGCTGAGAATTTTGGTGAGATCTCACGAGACCTGGACAGCTTGGATTCAGATGATTGAATGTACCTTGCTGTCTTTGATGGGAAATCTCACTGCAGCTATGTGAGATTTCACGAGTTTTCGCCAAAGATGGGGCGAGATTAGGAGAGATCTCAGGAGATATGGACTGTGAAGTCTTTGAATGCACCTGGTGGGATGAAGCTTTATATCTTGCCCAAGATCTGTGAGATCTCATGAGATTCTGCCCAAGAAGGGGAGAGATTAGGTGAGATCCCAGAAGATATTGCCTGCAAGGTCTGAAAGTCTTGAATGCACCTGGCGGGATGATATCTTGCCCAAGCTCCGTGAGATCTCAGGAGATTTTGCACAAGATGGGGCAAGTTTTGCACAAGATCTCATGAGATTTGGACAGCGAGGTCTCAGAGGATTGGATGGGAGCTTACAAGATTTGGTGGGAAATGTCACCTGAACTCCCTGAGATCTCATGAGATTTTGCCCAAGAGGCGTGAGATTTGCATGAGATCTCACGAAATTTGGACAGTGAGGTTTGAAAATTGGATGCAAGCTGGAGGAATTGGGCTCAAATGTTTGACCAAGCCCCATGATATCCCACGAGGTTTTGTACAAGACCAGGTGAGATTTGGGGGATATCTCATGAGATTTGGACCTCGAGGTTTCAGAGACTTGATGCGAGCTGGTGGGATGTGGTGTGAAATCTCTCCTGAGCTCCCTGATAGCTCACGAGATTTCCCCCAGGCAGGTGAGATTTGGGTGAGATCTCACGAGTTTTGTTCTGTAATGGCTCAGAGGAATGCATGCACCTGGCAGGTTTGGCTAGATAACTCTAGCGAGCTCCGTGATATTTCACGATATTTTGCCTAAGACACGGTGAGATTGGGTGGGGGAGACCTATTGAGATCTATACTGGAGGTTTCAGAGGATTGAATGACCCTGGGGGGATTTGTCTTGAAGTCTTGCCTGAGTTCCGTGAGATCCCACGAGATTTTGCCCAAGATGGGGTGAGATTTGGGTGAGATCTCATGAGATTTGGACTGCTTGGATTCCGAGTATTGAATACACCTCGTGGTACTTGGCACGAATTCTCGCTCCAGCTATGTGAGTTCTCACGAGATTTCACCAAAGACCTAAGGAGATTAGGAGAGACCCCATGAGAAATGGACCGCGAGTTTTCAAAGGCTTGATTGTACCTGGTGGAATTAGGTTTTATATCTTGCCTGAGGTCCATGAGATCTTACGAGATTTTTCCCAAGGTGGGGCGAGATTTGTGCAAGATCTCATGAGAGTTGGAGAGTGAGGGCTCGGAGGATTGTATGAGATCTGTCAGGATTTGGTTAGAATCTTGCCCGAAATCCGTGAGATCTCATGAGATTTTGCCCAAGTCAGGGTGAGATTGGCACGAGATCTCACAAGATTTGGACATCGAGGTCTTGATAATTGGATGCAAGATGCAGGATTGGACCTGAAAGTTTGACCGAGCTTCATGAGATCACACGAGGTTTGGTACAAGACCAGGCAAGGTTTGGTTGAGATCTCATGAAATTTGGAGTGCTAGGATTCAGAGGATTAAATGTTCCTGGCGGTACTTGGCATGAAATCTGCTCCAGCTATGTGAGACCGCATGAGATTTCATAAAGACCTAGTGAGATTAGGAGAGATCCCATGAGATATGGACTGCGAGATTTCAAAAGCTTGATTGTACCTGGCAGGATTAGGCTTCATATCCTGCCTGAGCTCCATGAGATTATATGAGATTTTGCCCAAGATGGGGTGAGATTTGCACAATATCTCACGAGATTTGGACAGTGAGGGCTCAAAGGATTGTATGCAGCTGGGAGGATTTGCCTGGAAATCTCGCCTGAGATCCATGAGATGTCACAAGATTTTGCCCAAGACAGGGAGGGATTTGGGCGAGACTCACGAGATTTGGATTGCGAGGTCTCCTACGATTGGATGGGAACTGGCAGGATTTGGTGGAAAATCTTGCTTGAGCTTCATGAGATCTCACGAGATTTTTCCCAAGGTGGGGTGAGTTTTGAGTGAGGTGTCAGGAGGTTTGGCTGGTGAGGATCTAGAGGACTGAATGTACCTGATGGTCTTTAGTGCAATATCTCGCTCTAGGTATGTGAGATCTCATGAGATTTCACCAGAGACTGGGTGAGATTAGACGAGATCCCAGGAGATATGGACTGCAAGTTCTCAAAGGCTTGAATGCACCTGGCGGGATGAGGCTTTATACCTTGCCCTAGCTCCGTGAGATCTTGCAAGATTTTCCCATAGGATGGGGCTAGATTTGGGAGAGATCTCATGAGAATTGGTCAGTGAGATCTTGATAATTGGGCACAAGCTGGCAGGATTGGGCCCAAAATCTTTACCGAGCTCCATGAGAACCCACGAGTTTTTGTACAAGACCCCACGAGATTTGGATGATATCTCAACGTGATTTGGACTTCGGATTTTCAGAGACTTGATGGGAACTGGTGGGATGTGGTGTGAAATCTCACCCAGCTCCGTGATATCTTACGAGATTTCACCTAAGACAGGGTGAGATTAGGCAAGATCCTAATCTCACAAGGGTGAGATTTGGGTGAGATCTCACGAGATTTGGCCTGCAATGTCTTGGATGTTTGGATGCACCTGGTGGGTTTAGGTAGATAACTCAAGCGAGCTCCGTGAGATCTCATGAGATTTTGCCAAAGATGGGGTGAGATTTGGGTGAGATCTATTGAGATTTGGACAGCAAAGTCTCAGAGAATTGGATGAGAGCTGACAGGATTTGGTGGGAAATCTCGCCCAGGCTGCTGAGATCTCCCAAGATTTCACCCAAACAGGGTGAGATTTGTGCGAGACTCATGAGATATGAAATGAGAGGCCTCAGAAAACTGGATGCGAGCTGACAGGATTTGGTGAGAAATCTTGCCACAGCTGCATGAGATCTCATGAGATTTTGTCCAAGACAGGGCGTATTTTGGCGAATTCTCACAAGATTTGGAGAGTGAAGTCCTGGAGTATTGGATGCGAACTGTTAGGATTTGGTGGGAAATCTCGCCTGAGCTTTATGAGATCTCACAAGATTTCGCATAAGACAGGGCGAGATTTGGTTGAGATCTTATGAGATTTGGACTGGGAGGATTTAGAGGTTTGAATGTACCTGGCGGTCTTTGGGGCAAAATCTCACTCCATCTATGTAAAATCTCATGAGATTTCACTGAAGACAGGGCGAGATTAGGCGAGATCACATGAGACATGGACTGAGTCTTAAAGCCTTGAATGCATCTGTTAGGATTAGGCTTTATATCTTGCCCAAGCTCCATGAGGTCTCATGAGATTTTGCCCAAGATGAGGTGAGATTTGGGAACGATCTCATGAGATTTCTACAGCAAGGTCTCAGAGGATTGGATGGGAGCTGGTAGGATTTGGCAGGAAAATCTCACCCGAGTTCCGTAAGATCCCACAAGATTTCGCACAAGATGGTATGAGATTTGGGTGAGATCTCATGAGATTTGGACTGCCAGGATTCAGAGGATTGAATGTGTCTGGCTGTCTTTGGTGTGAAATCTCGCTCCATCTATGAGAGATCTCATGAGATTTCACCAAAGACTTGGCAAGATTAGGCAAGATCCCATGAGATATGGACTGCAAGGTTTTATAGGTTTGAATGCACTTGGCTGGATTAGACTTTATATTTGGCCAACCTCCGTAAGATCTCATGAGATTTTCCCAAGTTGGGGCAAGAATTGGGCGAGATCTCATGAGATTTGGACAGCAAAGTCTCAGAGGATTGGATGGGAGCTGGCAGGATTTAAAAGGAAATCTCACCTGAGCTCCGGAAGATCTCATGACAATGTGGGAAAGCCAGGGTGAGATTAGGACAAGACTCAGGAGATTTGGATTGCAGTCTTAGAGGATTGGATGTGAGCTGGCAGGGTTTGGTGGGAAATCTCACCCAAGCTTCAGGGGATCGCATGAGATTTTGCCCAAGATGGGGTGAGATTTTGGCAAGAAATATCAAGATTTGGATTTGGAGGTTTCAGAGGATTGAATGTACCTGGCAGGATTTGGTGTGAATTCTTGCCCGAGTTTTGTGAGATCCCACGAGATTTCGCACAAGATGGGGCAGGATTTTGGTGAGATCTCATGAGATTTGGACTGTGAGGATTCAGAGGAGTGAATCTATCTGTCGGTCTTTGAGGTGAAATCTCACTCCAGCTATGTGAGATCTCACGAAATTTTGCCGAGGACGGTGAGGTTTGGGTGAGATCTAATGAGATATGGATTGCGTGGTTCAAAGGCTTGAATGTACCTGGCTGTATATGGCACAAAATTTCAACTGACACCATGAGATCTCACGAGATTTTGCCCAACATGGGGCGAGATTTTGGTGAGATATCAGGAGATTTGGATGGCGAGGTTCAGAGGATTGAATGTACCTGTTGGTCTTTGGCATGAAATCTCTCTCCAGCTATGTGAGATCTCACGAGATTTCACCAAAGACTAGGCGAGATTTGGGTAAGGTCTCATGAGTATTGGCCTGCAATGGCTTGGAGGTTTGGATGCACCTGGCAGGTTTGGCTAGCTAACTCAAGAGAGCTGCCTGAGATCTCACGAGATTTTGCCCAAGATGGGGCAGGATTTGGGGGAGATCTATCAAGATTTGGACTGTGAATGTTTCAGAGGTTTGAATGTACCTGGTGGGATATGGCGCAAAATCTCGCCCAAGTTCTGTGAGGTCTCACAAGATTTCTCATAAGACAGGGTGAGATTGAGATCCCATGAGATATGGACTGTGAGGTCTCAAAGGCTTGAATGCACCTAGCGGGATTAGGCTTTATATCTTGCCCAAGCTCCATTATATCTCACGAGATTTTGCCCAAGAAGGGGTGAGATTTGTGTAAAATCTTACAAGATTTGGACAGTGAGTTCATGGAGGATTGGATGAGGCTGGCAGGATCTGGTGGGAAAACTTGCCCGAACTTCATGAGATCTCACGAGGTTTTGCCCCAGACAAGGAGATATTTGGGCAAGATCTCACAAGATTTGAACAGGGAGGGCTCAGAGGATTGGATGCAAGCTGGCAGGATTTGGCGTGAAATCTCACCAGAGCTCCGTGAGATATCATGAGATTTTGCACAATTTGGGGCGAGATTTGGATGAGATCTCACAAGATTTGGACAGTGAGGTCTTGATAATTGGATGCAAGCTGGTTGGATTGGGCCCAAAATCTTAACTGAGCTCCATGAGATCCCACGAGATTTCGTGCAAGACTGGGCAAGATTTGGGTGAGATCTTATGAGATTTGGACAGTGAGGTCTTGATAATTGGATGCAAGCTAGTGGAATTGGTCCCAAAATCTTGACCAAGTTCCGTGAGATCTCAGGAGATTTCAGCAAAGACCTGGCAAGACTTGGGTGAGATCTCATGAGATTTGGACTGCGAGTTCTTGGAAGATTGGATGTGAGCTGGCGGGATTTTGCATGAAATATCATGCAAGCTCCAAGAGATCTCACAAGATTTCGACCAACATGGGAGGAGAGTTGGTCAAGATCTCACCATATTTGGACTGCTAGGCCTTGGAGGCTTCGAAGACATATTTGGATTTGGCATGAAATCTTGTCCAAGCTCCATGATATCTCATGAGATTTCATACAAGTTGAGGTGACATACAGGCAAGAACTCATGAGATTTGGACTGTGAGGTCTTGGAGGCTTGGAAGACCTATTTGGATTTGGTGCTATATCTCGCATGAGCTCTGTTAGATCTCAGGAGTTTTTGGCAAGACAGTGATGGTTGGGCAAGATCTAATGTGATTTGGACTGTGAGGTCTTGGAGCCTTGGATGTGTGCTGGCAGGAGTGGTGCAAAATCTGCCTGAGTTCTGTGAGATCTCATGAGGTTTCACCCAAGATGGAGAAATATGGGCGAGATCTCATGAGATTTGGAGTATGAAGTCTCAGAGCTTGGATACGTGCTGGTTGGAATTGTGTGACGTCTCTCTCAATCTCTGTGAGATCTCATGAGATTTCACCCAAGACAGGGTGAGATTTGGGTGAGATCTCATGAAATTTGGGCTGCAATATCACGAGATATGGAAATCTCACGAGACATGGTTTTAAAATGATTTGGGCACATTTCTCACCAGATTTGGGTAGAAATCTCACCAGGTGTGTATGAGATCTCACATGATTTGGACTGAGTTCTCATGGGATTTGGGCTGAGTCCTGGTGAGATGTGGATGAGATCTCACAAGAATTGGACTATGTTATCATGAGATTTGGACAGAGATTTCACCAGATTTGATTCTAAATCACATGAGATATGCATGAACTCTCAGGAAATTTTGACTGAGTCCGGGAGAGATGTGGTTGAGGTCTCATGAGATTTGGATTAAGATCTCATGAGATTTGGGTAAAAATCTCACAACATGTGCATTAGGTCTCCCGATATTAGGACTGAGATCCGGTGAGATTTGGAAGAGTGCTTACAAGATTTGGACTGAGTTCTTACGAGATTTGGAGTCCAATCTGATGAGGTTTGGCTAATAAGTTCTCAAGTGATGTGGATGTAGATCTGTCTAGATTTTGTATAGATCTCATGGGATTTGGACTGACTCTTGATGAGATCTGCATGAGATCTCACAAGATTTGGACTAAGATCTCACAAGATTTGGATTGAGATCCAATGAGAATATGAAGAGTTCTCACAAATTTTGGATTTAGATCTCAGGAGTTCTGAATTAGATATCACACGATTTGGCTAAAATCTTGCGAGGCCTATGTGAGATATCATGAGATTTAGACTGAGGTATGGCAAGATATGGAAGGATCTCACAAGATTTCCTTGAGTTTTAAAGAGATTTGGACAGAGATCTCATGAGATTTGGGTAGCAATCTCACCAGATCTGAGATGTCACATGATTTGAACTGAGTACTCAAGGAATTTGGACTGAGTCCTGCTGAGATTTGAGTGAGATCTCATGAGAACTTGACTGTGTTCTCATGAGATTTGTGGAGAATTAACATGAGATGTTCCTGGGTTCTCATGAAATTTGGACTGAGGTCTTTTGAGATTAGGATGAGAATTCATCAGCTCCTGATGAGTTATCTCGAGATTTGGACAGAGAGTCACAAGATTTGAATGAGATCATTGGAGATTTGGACTGAGATCTCACAGGATTTGGAATCAGATCAGACGAGATTTGGCTAGAAAACTCGTGAGATGTATGTGACATATCATGAGATTTGGACTGAGATCAGGCAAGATCTTGAAGAGGTCTCACGAGTTTTGGACTTAGGTCTCAGGAGTTTTGAATGGGATTTTACAAGATTAGGTACAAATATTGTGAGATATGTGTGAGATCTCACGAGATTTGGGATGAAATATGGTGAGATATGGAAGAGATCTTACGAGATTTGGCTTGAGTTTTAAAGAGATTTGGACAGAGACCTCACAAGATTTGGGGAGAAATCTCTCCAGATGTGTGTGAGATCTCATATGATTTGGACTGAGTTCTCACGGGATTTGGATTGAGTCCTGGTGAGATTTGATGGGATCTCATGAGATTTCCACCGTGTTCTCATGAGATGTGGACAGAGATCTCACCAGATTTGGGTATAAATCGTGCAAGATACGTGTGAGCTCTCAGTAGATTTGGACTGAGTTCTGGCGAGATTTCGTTGAGGTCTCACGAGATTTGGGAAAAAAATCTCCCTACGTGTGCATTAGATCTCACAAAATTTGAATTGAGATCCGACCAGATTTGGAAGATAGCTCACGATATTTGGACTGAATTCTCATGAGATTTGGAGTCTGATCTAATGAGATTTGGCTAGAAAACTCATGGGATGTGTATGAGGTCTCAAGAGATTTTGACTTAGATCTGTCTAGATTTTGTAGAGATCTCATGGGGTTTGGACTGAGTCCTGATGAGATTTGCATGAGATCTCAGGAAATATGGGTTAAGATCTCACGAGATTTCAACTGAGTTTTCAAGAGTTTTGGACAGAGACCTCAGGAGATTTGGGTGGAAATCTCACATGATGTTTGTGAGATCTCAGGAGATTTGGAATGAGATATGGAGTGATTTGGAAGAGATCTCACGAGACTTGGACTGATTTCTCATGAAGTTTGACTGAAATCTCATGAGATTTGTGTAGAAATCTCGCTGGATGTGTGTGAGATTTTGACTAAGATCTCATGAGAGTTGGTCAGGGATCTTTTTCAAAGTGTGTAAGATCTCACAAGATTGGACTGAGATCTGGTGAGATTTGGAATAGATCTCATGAAATTTGGACTGAGTTCTCCCAAGATTTGGACAGAGAACTCACTAGATTTGGACAGAGATCTGGTGAGATTTGAATGAGATCGCACAAGATTTGGCTAGAAATCTCATGAGATGTGTGTGAGATCTCACGAGATTTGGACCGAGTTCATGAGATTTGGGTTCAGACCTGATGAGTTCTGGCTAGAAATCTCACAAGATGTGTGTAAGATCTTATGAGATTTGTCTGAGATCTCACAATATTTGATTTGAATTTTGAAGAGATTTGGACAGAGATCCCACTTAATTTGTGTAGAAATCTCACCAGATGTGTCTGAGATCTCACATGATCTGAAGTGAATTCTGATGGGATTTGGACTGAGACCTCGTGAGATTTGGATGAGAGCTCATGAGATTGGGACTAAGATCTCATGAGATGTGGGTAGAAATATCGCGAGAAGTTCATGAAATCTCATGAGATGTAGACTGTGATCTTTTGCGATTAGGATATGCTTTCAAGAGCTTCTGATGAGTTCTCTCGAGATTTGGACAATGTGGTCGAGAATTGAATGTGATCTTAGGAGATTTGGACTGAGTTCTCACAAGATTTGGAATCAGATCTGATGAGATTTGACTAGAAATCTCACAAGGCGTGTGTGAGATATCACGAGATTTGGAACGAGATATGGCAAGATTTGGACTGATTTCTCATGAGGTTTGGAATGAGATCTCATGAGATTTCCTTTGAAATCTCGCAAGATGTGTGTGATATCTCACATAAATTGGACTGGGTTCTCATGGGATTTGGACTGAATCCTGGCAAGACTTGCATGATATCTCACGAAATTTGGACTAAGAACTCACAAGCTTGGGACTGAGATCTCACGTGATTTGCAATCCATCTGTCGAAGTTTGTCTAGAAAACTCAGGATGTGTGTGAGGTCTCAAGAGTTTGGACGTAGATCTGGCAAGATCTTGGAGAGAGCTCACAAGATTTGGACTGACTTCTCAAGTGGTTTGGACAGAAATCTCACGAGATTTGGGTGGAAATCTCACGAGATGTTTGTGAACTCTCATGAGGTTTGGAATGAGATGTGGCAAGATTGAGAAGAGATCTCACAAGATTTGAACTGATTTCTCATGAGGTTTGGAATGAGATCTCATGAGATTTGGTTAGAAATATTGTGAGATGTTTGTGATATCTCATGAGATTTGGGCATAGATAACTAGATTTTGTAGAGATGTCATGGGATATGGGTTGACTCCTGACGAGATCTCATGAGTTTTGGACTAAGAACTCCTGAGGTTTGGACTGAGATCTGGCGAGATTTGGAAGAGATCTCACGAGCTTTGTCTTAGTTCTCAGGAGTTTTGAGTGAGATCTCACAAGATTTGGCTAAAATCTTGTGAGATGTATGTGAGATCTCACGAGATTTGGACTGAGATATGGTGAGATATGGAAGAGATCTCATGAGATTTGCTTGAGTTTTAGAGAGATTTGGACAGAGATCTCACAACATTCGAGTAGAGATCTCAACAGATATGGGTGAGAGCTCACATGATCTGGACTGAGATTTGAACTCTGTTTTGGTGAGATTTGGATGAGATTTAGACAGAAATATCACAATATTTGGATGAGATCTCATAAGATTTGGACTGAGATCTCCTGAGATTTTCTCCAAAATCAGGTGAGGTCCAGCTAAGTAAAGAGGTGTATTGTCTTTCACTTGTCAGGTGTGGATGCAAATATAGACAACCTGAATGATTTGAAAGCCTTGAAAAGTCCCAGGGAGCCTGCCTATGTGCTCACTTCTCTCACTAGTGGGTGCATTGCTTCTTCCTTACTCTCCTGCCATTCTGTTTCTATCACCTCTGGTTGAGTGTGAATAAGAGTCCAGAGGGCCAATTCATACTGAATTCAATGCTCCCTTCTTACGTGTACTTCATCCAGGATGCTGAAACACCAGGGATTTAGGTGTGAGACATCTTGTGTCTTCCAACAGGTCATGTCTGGGACCAATTATGAAACTGGAAATATTGGAAGTTCTGCCCAATCTTGGCATGTACCATCCTTATCTACATAAGGATCTCATAGCAGGCTTTGCTAGGGAGTGTGAGATCCTCCCATGGGCCCAGAGTTTGGCCTTAGATCCAAAAGGTTTTGACCCTAGATCTTGCTGACTGAGCCTATGATCTCAGGAGATTTGAATGAGATCTCACAAGATTTGGACTGAGATCTCATGAGTTTTGGGTGAGACCTCAGGAGATTTGGATGAGATTGCACAAGATTTGGACTGAGATCTGGCCAGATGGGATGAGATCTTACAAGATTAGAACTTCCCCAAGATCACGTGAAGTTCAACTAAATAAGGGGCATCTTATTTTATTTCTGGGGCTTTGTGAGGCCAATACAGACAGCCTTAACATTTTCAAATCCTGGGAAAGCCCCAGGGAGTCTGCCTGTTTGCTCACTTGTCCTGCTCAGGGCCACATTGCTTCTTCCTTCTTCTCCTGCTCTTCTGTTTCTATGACCTCTAGTTGAGTGTGAATAAGTGTCCAAGGACCCATTCATCCTGAATTCAATGCTCCCTTCTTACCTGCTCTTCACCAAGGATGCTGAAATGCCAGGGACTTAGGTGTGAGACACCTTGTGTCTGCTTGTAGGTAGTCTGTGGGAGCTATTATGAAACTGGAAATATTGGAAGCTCTGACAAATCCTGGCATGTGCATTCCCTACAGGATTGCAAAGGAGGCCCTGCCATTGAGTGCCAGATCCTACCAATGGCCCAGGAGTTTGGCCACAGATCCAACAGGTTTTGGCCCTGTCACTGGCTGGGCCCGAGATCCCACGAGATTTGGATGAGGTCTTCGAGATTTGGACTGTGCAAGATTTGGACTGAGATCTCATGAGATTTTCCCCAAGATAAAGTGAGCTCCAGCTAAGGAAAGAGATATCTTTTACCTTTTCTCTGGGGTGTTGTGAGGCTAAAACAGAGAGCCTGAATCTTTTGAAAGCCTGGGAAAGCCACCAGGGAGCCTGCCTGTTTGCTCACTTATCCTGCTGTGGGGTGGGCAGCAAGGGTGGGCAAATGGTTTCTACCTTCCCCTCCTGCAATCCTGTTTCTATCTCCTTTGGTTGAGTATGAATTCGTGTCCACAGGACCCATTCATCCTGAATTCAGTGCT
Source organism: Callorhinus ursinus (assembly GCF_003265705.2). Classification (NCBI taxonomy): domain Eukaryota; kingdom Metazoa; phylum Chordata; class Mammalia; order Carnivora; family Otariidae; genus Callorhinus; species Callorhinus ursinus. Next base: position 7,538,944 of record NW_027397101.1, on the reverse strand, counting down.
CCCTTCTTACCTGATAATCACCCGGGATGCTGAAACACCAGGAACTTAGGTGTGAGCTACCTGGTGTCTGCCAGTAGGTTCTGTGTGGAGCAATTATGAAACCAGAAATATTGGAAATTCTGCCCAATCCTGGCATATGCATTCCATACCAACATAAGGATTGCAATGCAGGTCCTTCAAGGGATTGGCAGCTCCTTCCCATGGCCTGGGGAGTTTGGCCACAGATACAAGTTTTGGCCCTTGATCTTGCTGGATGGGCCCAAGATCTCACGACATTTGGATGAGATCTCACACGATTTGGCCCAAGATCTCAGGAGCTTTGAATGAGATCTCATGAGATTTGGAAAAAGATTGTCCCAAACATCATGTGAGTTCTAAGGAATGAGGTATCTTTCCTTTTTTCCTGTGGTGTTGTGAGGCTAATAGAGACAGCCTTAATGTTTTGTAAGCCTGGGATAATCCCAGGGAGCTTTCCTGTGTGCTCATTTGTTTTGCTAGATGGCATATTGCTTCTTCCTTCCCCTCCTGCCCTTCTGTTTCTGTCACCTCTGTTTGAGTGTGAATAAGAGTTGACAAGGCCCATTCATCCTGAATTCATTGCTCCCTTCTTTCCTTCTCTCCACTGGATGCTGAAACACCAGGGATTTAGGTGTGAAACAACTTGTGAATTCCTGCAGGTCGTGTCTGTGACCAATGATGAAACCGGAAGTATTGGAAGTTCTGCCCGATGCTGGCATGGGCATTCCTTACTGACATACAAAGCACAAACATGCTCTGCTAAGGAGTGCCAATACCTCCTAAGGGCCTGGGAGTTTTGGCTAGAGATCTCAGGAGTTTTGACCCTATATCTCCTGGCTGGGTCCGAGCTCTTATGAGATTTGAATGAAATCTCAGGAGATGTAGACTGAGATCATATGAGATTTGCCCCATGAGCACGTGGGATCTGGTGGCTTGTTCCTGCAGGTGGCGACTCTCACACAGACTGTCCTGAAATATCAAAAGCCTGGGAGAGCAGCCAGGAAGCCTTCTGTGTTCAGTAGAGCCAGCTCCCAGGCTCATTGCCTCTTCCTTAACTAATATGTTTCCAAGTGTCTCCCTTCTCAAGTAATATCAGTAAGTGAGCTGAAGGCCCATTCATCCCTATTTCAGTGCTCTGTTAGGACCCAACATCAGAATGCTGTCTGTGGTGTTTGTGGAATTCCATGTTTTCCCGTGGTTCCCCAGACAAGAATGTCCAAAGCTAGCTATTGTGCTGCACAGGCATCAAGTCTAGGGAGTTCCCACCCTGCCAAGTTCCTGTCAGATTTCTCCCAAGTCTCGTGAGATTTAATTATAGATATGGCAATATTTGGCCCAAACTCTTGGGAATTTTGGCCCACGTTCAAGGAGTGGACTTTGATCTCACAGATTTGTCAGAGTTCTCTTCAGATTCCTGAGAGTGTATCCAAGGAATTTGCGGGATTTGCACCAAGATTACATGAGACTCGCCTAAGGAAAGAGGTATCTTTTCTTTTTTCTGGGGAGTTATGTGGCAAACACAGATAGCCTTAACGTGTTGAAAGCCTGGGAAAGCCCCCAGGGAGACTGCCTTTGTGCTCCCATGTCCTCCTGCTCTGGGACACATTGCTTCTGCCTTCTCCTCCTGCCCTCCTATTTGTATCACCTCTGGTTTAATGTGAATAAGAGTCCTCAGGGCCCATTCATCCTGAATTCAGTGTTCCCTTCTTAACCCCATTTCACCCAGGATGCAGAGACACCAGGCATTTAGGTGTGAGAAACTTTGTGTCTTCCTGCAGGGCCTGTTTGGTAGCAATTCTGAAACTGGAAATATTGGAAGTTGTACCCAATCCTGGCATGTTCCATCCCTTCCTATAAAAGGAGTACAAAGCAGCTTCTGCTAGGGAGTGCCAGTTTCAAAAAGGGCATGAATTTGGCCAGAGATCTCACGAGACTTGACCCCAGATCTTGCTGTTTCATCCTGAGATCTCAGGAGAGTTGGATGAGATCTCAAGAAATTTGGACTAAGTTCAGGTGAGAATTGCCCCCAAATCACATGAGATCCAACAAAGGCAGGGGATGGCTTGTTCCCGCAGGTGGCATTGCTCGCACAGACTGTCCTAAAATGTCAAAAGCCTGGGAGAGCACCCAGGGAGACTTCCTGCATATTCAGATAAGTTAGCTCCCAGGTTCCTTGCCTCTTCCTGTAATTAAAGCCCTCCTGTGTCTCTCCCTTCTCACATAATGTCAGTAAGGAACCTGGAGGCCCATACATCCCTATTTCAGTGCTCTGTTTGGACCCAACATCTGAATGGCCTCTGTGGGCTTTGTGAAATGCCAGATGTTCCCATGGTACCCCAGACAGAAATGTCACTATTATGCTGCACAGACATCAAGGCTAGGGAGTTCCCATCCCTGCTGAGTTCTCTTGAGATTTCTCCCCAGTTCTTACAAGATTTAGATATAGATCTGGCTAGATTTGGCCAAGTTCCAAGGAGTCGACTTTGATCTCACAAGATTTGTCCTCAGTTCTGGTGAGATTTGGTCAGAGGATTCCTGAGTGGTAGCCAGATAATGCCTGAGATTTCCCCAAGATTTCATGAGATCCAGCTAAGTAGAGGTGGCTTATCTATTTTTCTGGGGGGCTTGCCAGACAAACAGAGATGGCCTTAATGCATTGAATACATCGGAAAGACACCAGGAAGCCTGCCTGTGTGCTCAAATGTCCCTCTCATGGGCATTTTGGTACTTCCTTTTCCTCCTGCCCTCCTGTTTCTATCACTTCTGGTTTGGTGTCATTAAGAGTCCACAGGCCCCATTCTTCCTGAATTCACAGCTCCCTTGTTTCCTCCATTTTACCCACGATGCTGCAACTCCAGAGCTTTAGGTGTGAGACACCTTGTATCTTCCTACAGGTTGTGTCTGGGAGCATTTCTGAAGCTGCAAATATTGAAAGTTGTGCCCAATCCTGGCATGTGCCATCCCTACTTACTTAGGAGAACAAAGCAGGCTCTGCTGTGGTGTAGAGGTACCTTCCAAGAGCCCAGGAGATTTGGGCAGAGATTTTTTATGTTTTGGCCCTAGATCTCTTTGGCTGGGTGAGATCTCATGAGATTTGGATGAGCTCTCAGGAGATTTGGACCGAGAATATGTGAGACTTGCCCCAAGATCATGTAAAATCTGGGAAAGGTAGGAGGTGGCTTGTTCCTGCAGGTGGTGACTCTCACACAGACTGTCCTAAGATACTGAAATACTGGGAATGCACCCAAGGAGGCTTCCTGTGTGTTTGGATGAGCCAGCTCCTATGCTCATTGCCTCTTCCTGTACCTAATACACTTCTGTGTTTATTGCCTTCCATGTCATGTTGGTAAAGGACCTAGAGGCCCATTCATCCCTATTTCAGTGCTCCATTTGACCTCAACATCAGAATGGCATCTATAGGCTTTGTGGAATACCAGATGTTCCCAGGGTTCCACAAGCAGGAATGTCCAACAGGTACCTATTTTGCTGTAAGGCATCAAGGCTAGGGATTTCCCATCCCTGCCAAGTTCCCATGAAATTTCTCCACAGGTCTCGGGAGATTTAGTTATTGATCTGGCAAGATTTTGGGCAACCTCTTGGGGGATTTTGGCCCAGTTCCAAGGAGTGGACTTTCATCTCAGGAGATTTGTCCAGAGTTCTTGTGAGATTTAGTTAAAGAATTCTTGAGAAGTAGCCAGAGAATTTGCAAGATTTGCCCCAAGATTACATGAGATCCAGCTAAGGAAAAGGGTGGTTTATCTTTTTTATCTGGGGGTTTCTGAAACAAACAGAGATAGCCTTAATGTGTTGAGTGCATTGGAAAGACCCCAGAGAGCCTTCCTGTGGCCTCACATGCTCCAGGGCCCATTTCTTCTTCCTTCTCCTCCTGCTCTCCTGTTTCCATCACCTCAAGTTTAAGTGAATAGGAGTCCATAGAGCTCATTCTTCCTGAGTTCAATGCTCCCTTGTTACCTCCAGTCCCCCTAGGATGATGAAACACCAGGGATTGAGTGTGAAACACATTGGGTCTTCCTGCTGGTCGAGTCTGGGGGCATTTCTGAAACTGAAAATATTGGAAGTTGTTCCCAATCCTGGCATGTGTTATCCCTACCTACTTAAGAGCACAATGGAGGCTCTCCTAGGGAGTTCCAGTTCCTCCCAAGGGCCCAAAAGCTTTGGCCAGAGATCTCACAAGTTTTGACCCTAGATCTCCATGGCTGGACCCAAGATCTCATGAGACTTGGATGAGATCTCATGATATTTGGTCAGAGGATTCCTGAGAGGGAGCCAGAAAATTAGCAAGATTTGCCCCAAGATTACATGAGATTCGCCTAAGGAAAGAGATTATCTTTACTTCTCTGGGGGTTTGTGAGACAATCGCAGACAGCCTTAACATGTTGAAAGCATGGGAAAGTCTCCAGGGAGCCTGCCTGTGTGCTTACATGTCCAGCTCTGGGACACATTGTTTCATCCATCTCCTGCCTTTCTGTTTTCTATCACCTCTGGTTTAGTGTAAATAAGAGTTCACAGGTCCCATTCATCCTGAAAGTCAGTGCTCCCTTGTTATACCCACTTCACCCAGGATGCTGAAAGAGGGATTTTGATGTGAAAAACCTTGTGTTTTCCTGCAGGTCATCTGTACACATTTCTGAAACCGGAAATATTGGATTTTCCCCCCAATCCTGGCATGGGCCACCCTGACCTACTTAAGGAGCCCAAGCAGGCTCGTGAGGGAGTGCCAGCTCCTCCCAAGGACCCCAGAGTTTTGGCCAGAGATCTCATGAGTTTTGACCCTAGATCTTGCTTGCTGTATCTGAGATCTCATGAGACTTGGATGAGATCTCACTAGATTTTGAGTGAGATCACTTGAGATTTGCCACAAGATCAAATGAGATCTGGCAAAGGCAGGAGGTGGCTTATTCCTGCAGGTGGCGACTCTCACACAGACGGTCCTAAAGTGTCAACCGCCTGGGAAAACATCCAGGGAATCATCCTCTGTGTTCAGATGTGTCAGTTCCCAGGATCCTTGCCTCTTCCTTCACCTAATGCCCTATCACCTCTAAGATAATGTCTGTAAGGGACCTGGAAGCAATTCATCACTATTTCAGGCTCCATATTGACCCCAGCATCAGAATGGTGTCTGGAAGTTTGTGGAATGCCAGGTGTTCCCAGGGTTCCCCAAACCAGGAATGTCCCAATGCTAGCTATTATGCTACACAAGTCAAATCAGGGGAGTTCACTCCCCTGATAATTTTCCAGGAGATTTCTTCCCAGGTCTTGCGAGATTTGGCCTTATGTCCTGCCAGATTAGGCCCAACCTCTCAGGAGACTTTGGTCTAGGTCTAAGCAGTGGCTTTTGATCTGCTGAGATTTCTCCAGAGACTTCCTGAGATTTGGTCTGAGGATTCCTTACAGGTAGCCTGAGAGTTTGAGAGATTTGCCCCAAGTTTACATGAGATCAGGCTAAGGCAAGAGGAGGTTTATCTTTACTTTGGGGTGGGGGGGGACGCACACAGAGAGCCTTAATGTTTTGAAAACCTGTGAAATCACTGAGGGAGCCTGTCTGTATACTCAGATATCAGCTCGGGGGCATACTGCTTCTGTCTTCTCCCTGGACCTCCTGTTTCTTTTACCTCCATTTAAGTGTAAATAAGAGGTAGCAGGACACACTCATCCAGAATTCAGTGCAACCTTGTTCCCCCCATTTTATCCAGGACAGTGAAACACCAGGGATTTAGGAATGAGAAATTCTTCAAGATCACATGAGTTCTGGCAAGGGGAGGAGGAGGTGGCTTGTTTCTGTGGACAGGGAGTCTCAAAAGCATTGTGCTGAAAAGCAGAAAACCTGGAAAAGCTGGAAAGCCAGCTCCCAGGCTTGTTGCCTGTACATGCACCTAATGTTCTCCTGTTTCTATTTTATTATTTTTAAATTAATTTTTTATTATGTTCAGTTAGCCCCCATATAGTACATCATTAGTTTTTGATGTAGTGCTCAACTATTCATTAGTTGCATATAACACCCAGTGTTCTCCTGTTTCTATCACCACTAAGGTAATGTCTGTATGGACCTGCATGCAATTAATCCCTATTTCAGTGTTCCGTATTGACCCCAACATCAGAATGTCTTCTGTGCTCATTTCTGGAATGCTAGATGTTCCCAGGGTTCCCCAAACCAGGAATGTCCCAGTGCTAGCTATTATGCTGCACAGGACTCAAGGCTATGAGGACCCACCACTGCCGAGTTCCCAGATTTCTCCCCAGGACTCGGGAGATTTGTCCATAGACCTCGAGAAATTAGGCCCAACTTCTCGGGAGTTTTTTTTTGTTTTGTTTTGTTTTAGGGAATTTTGGCCTATTTCCAAGTTTTGGTCTTTGATCTCTGTAGATTTGTCCAGAGATCTGAGATTTAGTCAGATGATTCCTGAGAGGTAACCTGAAAATGTATGATATTTGCCCAAAGATTACATGAGAGCTGGCTAAGGCAAAGGGAGGTTTATCTTTATTTTGCATGGGGCGGTGGGGGTAGGCGAGACACACACAGACAGCTTTAATGTGTTGAAAGACTGGGAACACCTTCAGAAGCCTGCATGTGTGCTCAGGTGTCCGGCTTGGGTACATATTGCTTCTGTCTCCTTCCCTAGCCCTCCTGTTTCTATTACCTCCATTTAAGTTTGAGGAAGAGGTCACAGAGCCCATTCATCCTGAATTCAGTGCTACCTAGTTACTCTCACTTTTCCCAGGATGCTTAAACACTAGGGATATAGGAGTGGACTCCCTGTGTTTTTGTGCAGGTAGTGTCTGAGAGCATTTGTGAAACTGCAATATTGGAAGTTGTGCCTAATCCTGGCATGTGCCATCCCTGCCTACTTAAGTAGCATAAAGCAGTCTCTGCTAAGTAGTGCCAGGTCCTCCTGAGGGTGCCAGAGATTTGATATCTCATGAGTTTTGGCCCTAAATCTTGATGGCTGGAGCTGAAATCTCACGAGAATTGGATAAGATATCCTGAGAGTTGGACTGAGATCACATGAGATTTGCTCAAAGATCACGTGAGATCTGGCAAAGGGAAGAGGTGGCTTCTTTCTGTGGGTGCCAAGTCTCGAACAGTCTGTCCTAAATTGTCAAAATCCGGGGAGATCACACAGGGAATGGCCCTGTGTTTTTAGATGAGCCAGCTCCAAGTGTTGTTGCCTCTTCCTGCACCTACTGCCCTCCTGTGTATCACCTATAAGGTAATGTCAGTAAAGGACCTGGAGGCCATTCATTCCTTGCTATTTCAGTGCTCTATTTTGACCCCTAACATCAAAATGGCATCAGTGGAAGTTTGTGGAATGCCAGGTGTTCCAGGGTTCCCCAAACCAGGAATGTCCCAATGCTAGCTATTATGCTGCACCAGAGTCAGGCCTAGGATGTTCCCACTCCTGCCAATAATCCCAGAGATTTCTCCCCAGGTCTTGCATGATTTGGCCATAGATCCTGTGAGCTTAGGCCTAACATGTCAGGAGACTTGGGCCTAGTTCCAAGCAGTGGTCTTTGATTACCTGAGATTTGTCCAGAGATCTCATGCTATTAGTTCTGAGGATTCCCAAAAGGTAGCTTGATTATTTGCAAGATGTGCCCCAAGATTACATGAGATCTGGCTAAGGCAAAAGGAGGTTTATCTTTATTTTGGGGATAGAGAGATGCACACAGACAACCTTAGGTGTTGAAAGACTGGGAATGCACTCAGAAATCTGCCTATGTGCTCAGATATCCAGCTTGGGGGCATATTGTTTCTGTCTTCTCCCCTGTACTCCAGTTTCTATTACCTCCATTTAAGTGTGAAGAAGAGGAAGCAGGGCTCATTCATCTGGAATTCAGTGCAATCTTGTTTCCCTCACTTTATCCAGGATGCTGAAACACTAGGTATATAGGAGGGAGACACCTTGTGTCTTCGTGTTTGTCCTGTCTGGGAGCATTTGTGAAACTGCAAATATTGGCAGCTGTGCCCAACCCTGGAATGTGTCATCCCTACCTACTTAAGTTGCACAAAGAAGGCTCTGCTAGGTAGTGCTATGTCCTTCTGAGTGTGCAGGAGCTTTGGGCAGAGATCTCATGACTTTTGGCCCTAGATCTCACTGGCTGGGTGCAAGATCTTATCAGATTTGGATGAGTTCTCACAGGAGTTGGACTCAGATCACATGAGATTTTCCCCAAGTTGACATGAGATCAGACACAGGAAAGAGGTGGCTTGTTTCTGTGGGTGGCAAGTCTTAACCAGACTGCCTTGAATTGTTGAAGCCTGGGAAAGCACCCAGGTAGACTTCCTGTGTGTTCAGATAGCCAGGATCCAGGCTCATTACGTCTTCCTGGACTAATGCCCTCCTGTGTCTATCACCTCTAAGGTAATGTCAGTAAGGGACCTGGAGGCCATGCATCCCTATTGCAGTGTTCCATTTTGACCCCAACATCAGAATGGCATCTGTGGGCATTTGTGGAATGCCAGGTGTTCCCAGGGTGTTCCCCAAAAAAGTAATGTCCCAGTGCTCACTATTGCAGCACAGTAGTCAAGGCTAGGGAGTTCCCAGCCATGCAGAGTTTCTGGGAGATTTTTCCCCTGTTCTTTCAAGGTTTGGCCATAGATTTTGTAAGATTAGTCCCAACCTTTCAGGAGATTTTGGTGGAGTTCCAAGCAGTGACCTTTGATCTCCTGAGATATGGCCAGAGATCTTGTGAGATTTGGTCCAAAGATTCCTGAGAGGTAGCCTGAGAATTCCAGAAATTTGACCTAAGATTATGTGAGATCTGGCTAAGGCAGGAGGTGGGGGGAGGGTGAGACACACACAGACAACCTTAACTTGTTGAAAGACTGGGAAAGCTGTTTCTTATATTCCACTTATAACTATAGGAAACAAACTGAGCGTTGCTGGATGGGAAGTGGTTGGGGAGATGGGATAATTGGGTGATGGGCATTAAGGAGAGCACATAATGTGATGAGCACCAGGTGTTATACACAACTGATGAATTATTGAACTCTACACCTGAAACTAATGATATACTATATGTTGGCTAATTGAATGTAAATTTTTTAAAAAGACGGGAAAGCCCCAGAAGCCTCCTGTGTGCTCAGATGTCCAACTCGTGGGCCAACTGCTGATCTCTTCTCCCACTGCCTTCCTATTTCTATTACATCAATTTTAGTGTGAATAAGAGCACACAGGGCCCATTAATCCTGAACTCGGTATTCCCTTGTTACTCCCACTCTTCCCACCAGGGATATAGGAGTGAAACACCTTGGTCTTCATGCAGGTTGCGTCTGAGGGTATTCATTAAACTGCAAATATTAGCAGTTGTGCCCAATCCTGGAATGTGCTGTCCCTACCTACTTAAGTAGCACAAAGCAGTCTCTCCTAGGGTGTGCCAGGTCCTACTGAGGCTTGGGCATTTTGTCCAGATATCTCATGAGTTTTGGCCCTAGAGCTTGCTGGCTGAGCCCCAAATCTCACATGATTTGGATTCAGATCACATGAGATTTGCCCCAAGATCAGGAGAGATCTGGAAAAGTTGAAGAGGAGCCTTGTTTCTGAAGGTAGTGAGTCTCAAACAGACTGTCCTGAATTGTCAAAAGCTTTGGAAAGCACCCAGGGAGACGTTCAGTGCGTTTAGATGAGCTAGCTCTATCACTATTTCCTCTTCCTGCACTTACCACCTTCCTGTGTCTATAACCCCTAACATAGTTCCTTTTCTTAAATTTACATTTGATTACCCAACATATCATTACTTTCAGACGTAGATTTCAATAATTTATCAGTTGCATATAACACCCAGTGCTCATCACATGACGTGTCCTCCTTTATGCCCATCACCAAATTACTCCATCCCCCCATCCCCCTCCAGCAATCCTCAGATTGTTTCCTATAGTTAAGAGTCTTTCATGGTTTGTCTCCCTCTCTAGTACCTCCCATTTGGTTCTCCCACCTTTCCCCTATGATCCTCTGCTCTGTTTCTTATATTCCACATATGAATGAAACCGTATGATAATTGTCTTTCTCTGTTTGACATATTTCACTCAGCATAATACCCTCCAATTCCGTCCACATCGATTAAATTGTTAAGTATTTATCCTTTCTGATGGCTGAGTATACACACACACACACACACACACACACACACACACACACACTCCACATCTTCTTTATCCATTCATCTGTTAATGGACATCTCAGCTCTTTTCACAGTTGGCTATTGTGGACATTGCTTCTAGGAACGCATGTGCCCTTTGGATCACTCCATTTGCATTTTTAGGGTAAATATGTAGTAGTGCAATTGCTTGCTGGGCATAGGGTAGCTCTTTTTTTAACTTCTGGAGGAACGTCCATACTGTTTCCCAGAGTGTCTGTACCAGCTTGCACCAACAGTGTATGAGGGTTCCACTTTCTCCACATCCTTGCCAACATTTGTTGTTTCCTGACTTGTGAATTTTAGCCATTATGACTGGTGTGAGGTGGTATTTCATTGTGATTTTGATTTCTATATTTTTATTATGTTCAATTAGCCAACATATAGTACATCATTAGCTGTTGATGTAGTGTTCAGCAATTCATTAGTTACATATAACACCCAGTGCTCATCACCACACATATCCTTTGTAATGTCCATTACCCGGTTACCCCATCCTCCCACACCCCTCCCTTTCCACAGCCCTGTTTGTTTCCCAGAGTCCAGAGTCTCTCTAACTATTTGGGGGTGCAGTCTTTTGGGTTTTCCACATAAAGTATCAGGTAATCTGTGAAGAGAGAGAGAGAGTTTGACTTCTTCATTGCGAATTTGAATGCCTTTTATTTCTTTTTGTTGTCTGATTGCTGAGGCTAGGACTTCTAGTACTACTACTAGTAGTAGTAGTAGTGGAGGGAGTGGGCATTCCCTGATGTGTTCCTGACCTTAGGGGAAAAGCTCTCAGTTTTTCCCCCATGGAGAATGATATTCGCTGTGGGCTTTTCATAGATGGCTTTTATGATATTGAGGTATGTTCCCTCTATCCCTACACTTTGAAGAGTTTTAATCAGGAAAGGATGCTGTATTTTGTCAAATAGTTTTTCTGCATCAGTTGAGATGCTCATATGGTTCTTGTCTTTTATTAATGTGTTCTCTCACATTGATTGATTTGAGAATGTTGAACCACCTTGCATCCCAGGAATAATTCCCACCTGGTCATGGTGAATAATCCTTTTAATGTACTGTTGGATCCTATTGGCTAGGATTTTGTTGAGTTTTTGGCATCCACGTTCATCAGGGATATTGGTATGTAATTCTCCTTTTTAATGGGGTCTTTGGTTTTGGGATCAAGGTAATGCTGGCTCCACAGAATGAGTTTGGAAGTTTTCCTTCCATTTCTATTTTTTGGAACAGCTTCAGTAGAATAGGTATGATTTCTTCTTTAAATATTTGGTAGAATTATTCTGGGAAGCCATCTGGCCCTGGACTCCTGTTTTGGGGAGGTTTTTGATTGCTGCTTCAATTCCTTGCTGGTGGTTGTTGGTCTGTTCAGATTATCTATTTCTTCCTGTTTCAGTCTTAGTAGTTTATAAGTGTGCAAGAATGCATCCATTTCTTCCACAATGCCTCGTTTGTTGGCATATACCTGCTAATAATTGTCACTATTTCCTCGGTATTGATCGTGATTTCTCCCCTTTCATTCATGATTTTATTAATCTGGGTCCTTTCTCTTTTCTTTTGGATAAGTCTGGCCACAGGTTTATCGATTTTATTAATTCTTTCAAAGAACGCTTCTAGTTTCATTGAGCTGTTCTATTGTTCTGGTTTCTATTTCATTGATTTCTGCTCTAATCTTTATTGTTTCTCTTCTCCTGCTGGCTTAGGCTTTATTTGCTGTTCTTTCTCCAGATCCTTTAGGTGTAAGGTTAGTTTGTGCATTTGGAATTTTTCTAATTTTTTGAGAGAGGCTTGGATAGCTATGTACTTTCCTCTAAGGACTGCCTTTGCTGTATCCCATAGGTTCTGAACTGATGAGTTTTCATTTTCATTGATTTGCATGAATTGTTCAAATTCCTGTTTCATTTCCTGGTTGACCCATTCATTCTTCAGCAGGAAGCTTTTAATTAATTAATTTTTATTATGTTAGTCACCATACAGTACATCATTAGTTTGGGATGTACTGTTCCATGATTCATTGTTTGTGTATAACACCCAGTGTTCCATGCAATATGTGCCTTCCTGAATACCGATCACCGGGATGATTTTTAACCTCCAAGTGTTTGCGTTCCTTCCAAATTTTTCCTTATGGTTGAGCTCCAGTTTCAAAGCATTGTGTTCTGAAAATATGCGGGAAATAATCCCAATCTTTTGGTATCAGCTGAGACCTGATTTGTGACCCAGTATGTTATCTATTCTGGAGAAAGTTCCACATGCACTCAAGAAAAATGAGTATTTTGTTGTTTCAGGAAGGAATGTTCTGTGTATATCTACAAAGTCCATCTGGTCCAATGTGTCCTTCAAAGCTCTTGTTCCTCTGTTGATCTGTTTAGATGATCCGTCCATTGCCATGAGTGCAGTGTTGGAGTCTCCTACTATTCATGTATTATTATTGATATGATTCTTTATTTTGGTTATTAGTTGGTTCATGTAGTTGGCTGCTTCCATGTTGGGGGCATAGATATTTACAATTGTTAGATCTTCTTGTTGGATAGACCCTTTAAGTATGATATAGTGTTCCTCTACTTCTCTTACCCCAGTCTTTGGTTTAAAATCTAATTTGTCTGATATGAGAATTGCTACCCCAGCTTTCTTTTGAGGTCCATTGGCATGGTAAATGGTTCTCCATCCCCTCACTTTCAATCTGGAGGTTTCTTTAGGTTCAAAATGAGTCTCTTGTAGACAGCATATGGATGGGTCCTGCTTTTTTATCCAATCTGAAACCCTGTGTCTTTTGATGGGAGCACTCAGCCCATTTAAATAGAGAGTAACTATTGAAATATATGAATTTAGTGCCATTGTATTGCCTGTAAAGTTCCTGTTTCTATAGATTGTCTCTGTTATTTAGTGGTCTATATTACTCTTGGGCTCTTTCTTTGTTTTTAGAATTCCCCTTAAAATTTCTTATAGGACTGGCCTGTGGTCACATATTCTTTCAGTTTCTGTCTCTCCTGGAAGCTCTTTAACTCTCTGTCCATTCTGAATGACAGCCTTGCTGTATAAAGTAATCTTGCCTCCATGTTCTTCTCATTTAGTACCTGAATGTGTCTCGCCAGCCCTTTCTGGCTTGCGAGGTCTCTGTGGATAGGTCTCATGTTATTCTGACCTTCCTCCCTCTGTACATAAGAAATCTCACCCCCCTAGCTGCTCTCAGGATAGCTTCCTTGGCTCTAAGATTTGCAAGCTTCACTATTATATGTTGGGGTGTTGCTCTATTTTTATTGATTTTGAGAGGGGTCCTCTCTGCCCTTTGGACATGGATGCTTGTTTTCTTCCCCTGATTAGGGAAGTTCTCAGCTATGATTTCCTCAAATATGCCTTCTAGTCTTCTCTCTCTCTCCACCCTCTCAGGGAGCCCAATAATTCTAACATTGGAACGTTTTGTGGCATCACTAATCTCTATAAGTCTATTTTCATGGTCTGCTAGCTGCCTATCACTATTTTCCTCAGCTTCCTTCCTTTCTATTAGCTTAGCTTCTAGATCACTGATTCACTCTCTTGCCTCATTTACCCTGGCTGTTAGAGTATCCAGTTTATACTGCATCTCATTCATGGCATTCTGAAGTTCCGCCTGATTAGATCTCATTTCTGCCGTTAGAGATTCTATATTGTCACTAATGCTTTTTTCAAGCCTAGCTATTGTCTTTATGATTGCTATCCTGAATTCTATCTCTGACAACTTGCTTATAGCCGTATCCATTAGTGCTGTGGCAGAGGACCTTGTCGCTGGTTGTTTTCTTTGTTGTGAGTTCCTCCTCCTAGACATTCTGTCAAGGGATGGTCGAGTGAATGAACAGAGTTCAAAATATCAACCACGACCCAAGCCAAATGCACCCTAGAAAAAACCCGAAGTGGTTGAAAGCTACCATAGATATGCAACCAAAGCCAAGATGATCCAAAACAATAAAAAAGAAAAAAAGGGGTGGTAGGGGAGAAAGAGATTATAATCTCTGAGAGTGGACAAAGCAGGGTGATGTGCCTCTTCCTGCTTGATTTTTGGTGTGTTAGAAGACACTATATCCCAAAATTGCAAAGAAATCAGAATATATATATATATATATATATATATACATATATATATAATTGAATAGAGTGAAAAACAAGCTAGTATGGGGCATAAATCTAAATGTGAAACATAGATGTGAAAAAAGTGAAAGTTAAAAAGTGACTCATAAATGTAAGTTGGGAAATAGGAATCTATTTGAAACAGGAACAGTGTAAAAAAAAAGAAAGAAAGAAAAAAGAAGAATCAGAAAAGAAACAAAAAAGAAATCTAAAATTTTAGCCTGAAATATAAATGAGTTGTGAGGGAACACCTGGAACTCCCTATATTCTTTTCCCTGGCCCTGGAGTTTTGCAGTACCATGGGAAATAAGCTTATCATTCACCTGTCTCCCAGTCTGTCTTCTGGGGGAGGGGTTTGCTGCTCAGCTTCTGAGGCATTTTTGCCTCGGTGGAGTTGCCCCACCCCTTGTCAGGGGGATGGGTTTAATGTGAGCTGGTCGGCTGTGTGGCTTTTTCCCCCTGGTGTCTTTCTGCTCCTCATTAGAGGGCCAGGGCAAATAGGGCCGTGTAGGAACTCTGGCCCAAAGCTGCAATGTCACACTCTTTTTCAATAAATCCTCTAGGTCAAACTGTCTCCTCTTCTGTGCGTACCAAACTCCACAGACTCATGTTATTCCTGCCTGCTTCACCTCCCAGGTGAGTCATGGGGACCTGTGAGCATCTCCGTGCTTTGTAACACATCAACTGCCAGTGGCCATGGGCTAGCATGTGCACCCTCTTCTGCAGCTCTCAGGTCACGATGGGTGCTGCCCCAGTGTCCTTCTGGGGGTCACACTGCCCTCAGAGCTGTTGCCCAATCATGGGCATGGCCTCTTTCTGTGACAAACGACCAAATCCCAGGGCTCCCACCCACTGCACCTCTCCCAAGGGAATTATGGGGACCTTCAAGCATCTCTGTGCTTTGTAACACATCAAGTGCTAGTGGCCAAGGGCTCGCATGTACACCCTCTTCAGCAACTCCCAGGTCATGCTCCCAGGTCGTGCCCCAGTGTCCTTCCATTGGCCACACCACCCTGAGAGCTGTTGCTCTGTCATGGGCGCAAGCCATTTTATATCTCTCTTGGGATGTTAAACAGCTAATCCTTTTTCAGGGTGGTCAGTCAGACAGCAGTCTCTCTAACAGCTTGGCTCATGGTTTATGGTGACCAGAGCTGAGAGTCCCTTCTGTGCTCGCTGACCATAACCAGTCGCCCCACTCCACTGTTTGGGGACTCTATTGGTTCAGGCTTCCCCATTCTTTCTGAGTCTCCTGGGATCCTGAGACCACAATGATCTACCTAGAATTCTGCCCTATTCACCTTCTGTGCCTTTTTCACAAAGGGGTGTCTCTCACTAGAGCAGATTTCCAAGGGTCCCGATTTTTGCTCCAGTGTTATATCACTTTCCAGTGGCTGGTTTATGGAGGCTCCCTCCCTCCTCTGTTTATCTTCCAATATTTCCCCTGAAGATTCAAGGTTCCACACCCCCTACCTTGCAAAAAGTAGTCATTTTTCTGCTTGTAGAGATCCAGCTAGATCTTCTTACATTCCAGATTGAATTTGGGTGTGTTCAGAATGGTTTGATAGATATCCAGCTACATTCAAGGGACCAGCTGAAATGAGGTCCCTACTCTGTCACCATCTTGCCCCCCTCCACCATCCTCACTTAATTTGTAACATAGTTTTGGAAAGCTGAAGCCTAAAGGGACTCTTGAAAATAGTGAAGATTCTGGTGGTAAATAATTTAGAGGAAGCTTGTAGTTCCATGACTGCAACAAGCTAAACTACAGTCCAGCTTATTTAACAAAGAGCAGGAAAAGAGACAGTTAAGAAGAGTCTTCCTGGGGTCAGAGCAAAACCTCAAGGGCTGGCTTTAAGAACTATCCCTGAAAAGGGGATCAGGCTGTAGAGCAATTTATGCCCTAGGACAGTGTCACAAGCAATGAAACAGACAACTGTCATATACAGTTGTTATCCACAACTGGATATGACATCAGTGAAGGCAGACAGCTTCACAGAGAAATCTGGGTAAGAGACAGTCAAAGGGAATCCTGCTGAAATCAGTGGTATCCCAGGGTTACTGTGCACATGCCTAAAGCTATGCTTTCTGAGGAGTAACAGCAGAATGACAGTAGACACCGTGGGAAAACATATACTACACTAAAATAGTCAAGTCACTCAACAAAAAAGCAAACAACAAAATAAGCCCAAGGGCTGGGGGAATCAGTAGCCAGAGATGCTATGATATATTATCTAAAATATCCACTTTCAACAAAAATTTATAAGATATGCAAAGAAGAAGTGTTACTCATACATAGAGGAAAAACAGAAGCAAGTAATAGAAACTGCCCGTGAGAAGGGTCTATGTGGGATCTAGTAGACAAAGACTTCAAAGAAGCTATAATAAATATGTTCAGAGAACTAAAGATAACCATGCTTAAAGAAGTAGAGGAAGATATTGCAATATCTCACGAAATAGAGAATATCAGTAAAGAGATTTAAAAAAAGAAAATGTGTAAATTCTGGAGTTAAAAAATACATTAACAAAATATGAAATTTACTAGAATGGCTGAACTGATTTGGACTGGCGGAAAAACTAATCCACAAACTTGAAAGATCAATTGATAAAAATTATGTAATCCAAAGAACAAAAATGAACTTCAGAGATACTTGGGACATATGAAATGCATAATGGAGTAACAGAAAGGATGACAGAGAAAAGAGCAGAAAAAAATATTTGAAGAAATAATGGCTGAAAATGTCCCAAATTTGAGGAAAACAAAATACTAATCTATACATTTACAAAGCTCAATAAAATCCAATAGAATAAGTACAAAGAGATCCACACAAAGATACATCAGAGTAAAAATGTTGAAAGCTAATAACAAAGAAGAAATTTTGAAAGTGGTGTAGGAAAATGATTTATTGCATACAAGAGAACCCACTTAAGATTAGCGGTTGAATATTCATCAGAAGGTCCAGTAATTAGCATCAAGTATTAGTGGCTCTGGATGTAATCAAATGAATATTGACATAACTTGTTAGAGCTTTGGGTTTGTCTTCAAGTGCCCAATGACTGAAGCCAATGATTTTAATATTATCAAAAGGCTGGTACAGAATATATTCTATCACTTTATCCTCCTAGTTTCACTTCTTCAGGTTAAGGTGCTCACTTGACTGCCAATGCAGTACACTGGGGAAAAAAAACATTATATTCTCTATTAATATCAAAGTAACCTTTAATAAACAATTGGAATTAGCTATTAAAATACCAGCCTTAATAGATAGAGGATGACAAAGGATAGAAGTGCTAATCTAAAAACCTTCAGTGCTGTTTTGCCACTTAACATGAGGAGCCTAAGGATGAGCCTTCATTAGATAAATCACTGTTTTATTGGTGGTATTGGGAAGACAAAATACGGAGTCTCAGTCAGTTTAGACTGCTATACCAAAATACCACAGATGTGGTGGCTTAAATAACAAATATCTATTTCTTACAGTTCTGGAGCCTGGAAGTCTGATATCATTTTGGCAGCATGGTGGAGGTTCTTGGTAAAGGTCCTCATCCTGGTTTACAGATAGCTTCCTTGCATCATATGGAGTAGAGAATGAGAGATTTGGTGTTCTTACCTTATAAGAACATTAATTCATCATGGGGGCTCCATCCTCATGACCTCATCTAAATCTAATTACCTCCTAAATGCTCCAGACCTCAAATACCATCACAGTGGGGGAATTAGGTCTTCAAAATACGGATTCAGGATGGGGGGACACAAACATTCAGTCCACAGCATAGGGTATGAAAAAGAAATTTACATACAACTCATCTCTACTTTACAATTTTTTTTAATGCTATACATGGAAGGCCTTTGGGGAGATAAAATTAAGGTCCAATAAACATTTCAAAAACAGAAACTATGGGCTTATGAAAAGATGGTGGAGGAGTAGGGGACTCTATTCCAACTGATCCCCGGAATTAAGCTGGGTATCTACCAGACCACTCTGAACACCCACAAAATCAGCCTGAAATGTAAGAAGATAGATCTGGATCTCTACAAACAGAATATCGCAGGCAGTTGGTTCTGAGGTATGAAGCAGGGAACCGTGATTCTGCGGGCAGATATCAGAGGATAAATGGCAGGGGGAGGGAGCCTGGCTGTCAGGATCCTACACTGCCGGTGAGCAATAGCCTCCTGTGCTGGGGACAGGGGATAGACTCACAGACCAGAGTGGCAGGGAAAGGACTTTAGGGCAGCCCCCCAGACGGAAACCGGAGTGGTGGGGCCACACTTGCAAACTGGGGTGGGGCAGTTTTAGAAGTACAAAGGGCAGAGACGTGCCCCAGCCTGGAGGTGAGGACTGGGAGCTAGCGCTGCTGAGGGGTGCACAACCCAGGATGCTGCAGTTTATCATAGCACAGACAGAAACGGAGATAGTGTGGCCTGGAGAGCTCACTGAAGAACAGACTGCAATCTCTCTGCTCTGAGGCAGAGGGTTGTGAACAGTCTCTTCTGCTCTGACTCTCGGAAAAGACACAGAAAGCCACCAGGGAAAGCCGCCAGAGAACAAAATCCCCCCCAAAACGGTTTTCACTGAGCCCATCCCCCACCACAGGAGGCAGGGCAACTCTGCCCAAACAGGGTTGTTGAGTAACAGCGCAGCAGGCCCCTCCCCAAGAAGACAGGCTGGGAAAACGAGGCCAGCAACCATAAGGTCCCGAGAAAACAGGTGCATCTTGCTTGGGTTCTGGTCAATAAATTGGACTCTATACATTCCCTCAAACACCATCAATAGAATGACTAGGAGGAGGAACCCCCAAAATAGGAAAGACTCATCGATTATTACTTATGCCACAGACTTACAAATGGATTGAGATATAACCAAGATGTCGGAGATGGAATTCAGGCTAGCATTGTGAAGACGATACCTAGAATGGAGAAATCAATTAATGGCAACATAGAGTCCCTAAGGGCAGAAATGAAAGCTGAATTGGCAGAACTTAAAAATGCTATCAATGAGATCCAATCTAACCTAGATAATCTAACAGCTAGGGTAAGAGAGGCAGAAGAACGAATTAGTGACCTGGAAGACTATTTAATAGATAAAAAGGGAAAAGAGGAGGCCAGGGAAAAACAACTCAGAATCCATGAAAATAGAATCAGAGAAATAAGTGACACCATGAAGTGTTCCAATCTCAGAATTATTGGGATCCCAGAGGGGGTGGAGAGAGAGAGAGGACTAGAAAATATATTTGAGCAAATTGTAGCTGAGAACTTCCTTAATCTGGAAAATGAAACAAGCATTCGTGTCCTAGATGCAGAGAGGACCCCTCCCAAGATCAAGGAAAACAGACCAATGCCCTGGCATGTAATAGTAAAACTAGCAAATCTTAGAACAAAGGAAACCATCTTAAGGGCAGTTAGGGGAAGAGAATCCCTACGTATAGAGGGAGGAATATTAGAATAACGTCAAACCTATCCACAGAGACCTGGCAAGCCAGAAAGCCCTGGCAAGACATATTCAGGGTACTAAATGAGAAGAACATGCAGCCAAGAATACTTGATCTAGCAAGGCTGTCATTTAGAATGGATGGAGAGATGCAGAGCTTCCACGACTGGCAGAAACTGAAAGAATATGTGACCACCAAGCTGGCCCTGCCAGAAATATTAAGGGGTGGGGTCTATAAAAGGAGAAAGACCCCAAGAGTGATATACAACAGAAATTTACAGAGAAAATCTATAAAAACAAGGACTTCACAGGCAACATGACAATAAATTCATATCTTTCAATAATCACTCTCAACGTGAACAGCCTAAATGCTCCCATAAAACGGCACAGAGTTGCAGGTTGGATAAAAAGACAGGACCCATCCATATGCTGTCTACAAGAGACACATTTTGAACCTAAAGATATATCCAGACTGAAAGTGAAGGGATGGAGATCCATCCTCCATGCCAGCGAACCTCTAAAGAAAGCTGGGGTAGCAATTCTTTGAGAGAGAATGAGAGATAGAGAGCACGAGAGGGAAGAGGGTCAGAGGGAGAGCAGACTCCCTGCTGAGCAGGGAGCCCGATGCGGGACTTGATCGCGGGACTCCAGGATCATGACCTGAGCCGAAGGCAGTCGCTTAACCAACTGAGCCACCCAGGCGCCCCGGACACTATATCATTCTTAAAGGGTCTATCCAACAAGAAAATCTAACAATTATAAATATGTATGCCCCCAACATGGGAGCAGCCATCTACATAAGCCAACTCTCAACCAAAAGAAAGAGTCATATTGATAACAATACGTTAATTGTAGGAGACCTCAATACTCCACTCTCAGAGGGTGCCTGGGTGGCTCAGTTGGTTAAGCGACTGCCTTCGGCTCAGGTCATGATCCCGGAGTCCTGGGATCGAGTCCCACATCAGGCTCCTGGCTCAGTGGGGAGCCTGCTTCTCCCTCTGACCCTCTCCCCTCTCATGCTGTTTCTCTCTCTCTCTCTCTCTCTCTCAAATAAATAAATAAAATCTTAAAAAAAAATACTCCACTCTCAGCAATGGACACATCATCTAAGCAGAAAATTAACAAGGAAACAAGAGCTTTGAATGACACACTGGACCAGATGGACCTCATAGATATTTACAGAACATTCCACCCTAAAACACCAGAATACTCATTCTTCTCGAGCACACATGGAACTGTCTCCAGAATAGACCACATACTGGGTCACAAATCAGGTCTCAACCGATACCAAAAGATTGAGATTATTCCCTAAATATTCTCAGACCACAATGCTTTAAAACTGGAACTCAATCACAAGACAAAATTTGGCAGAAATTCAAACACTTGGAAGCTAAAGACCACTCTGCTCACGAATGTTTGGGTCAACCAGGAAATCAAAGAAGAACTTAAACAATTCATGGAAATCGATGAGAATGAAAACACATCGGTCCAAAACCTATGGGATACTGTAAAGGTGGTCCTAAGGGGGAAATACATAGCCATCCAAGCCTCACTCAAAAAAAAAAAAAAAGAAAAAGAAAAATCCCGAATTCACCAACTAACTCTACACCTTAAAGAACTAGAGAAAAAGCAACAAATGATGCCTAAGCCACGCATTAGAAGAGAAATAATTATGATTAGAGCAGAGATCAATGAATTAGAAACCAGAAACACAGTAGATCCAATCAACGAAACTAGAAGTTGGTTCTTTGAAAGAATTACTAAGATCGATAAACCACTGGCCAGCCTTATCCAAAAGAAAAGAGAAAGGACCCAAATTCATAAAATGATGAATGAAAGGGGAGAGATCACGACTAACACCAAGGAAATAGAAACAATTATTAGAAATTATTATCAACAACTATATGCCAATAAACTGAGCAATCTGGATGAAACGGAGGCCTTCCTGGAAACCTATAAGCTGCCAAGACTGAAACAGGAAGAAATTGACAACCTGAATAGGCCAACAACCAGTAACGAGACTGAAGCAGTGATCAAAAACCTCCCAAAACACAAGAGTCCAGGGCCTGATGGATTTCCTGGGGAATTCTACCAAACATTCAAAGAAGAAATAATACCTATTCTACTGAAGCTGTTTCAAAAAATAGAAACAGAAGGAAAGCTTCCAGACTCATTCTATGAGGCCAGCATTACCTTAATCCCCAAACCAGGCAAAGACCCCATCAAAAAGGAGAATTTCAGACTGATAATACTGATGAATATGGATGCTAAACTTCTCAACAAAATCCTATCTAACAGTATATTAAAAGGCTCATCCACCACCACCAAGTGGGATTTATCCCTGGGATGCAAGGGTGGTTCAACATTTACAAATCAATCAATGTGATAGAACACATTTATAAGAGGAGAGAGAAAAAACATATAATCCTCTCAATTGATGCAGATAAGGCATCTGACAAAATACAGCATCCTTTCCTGATTAAAACTCTTCAGAATATAGGGATAGAGAGAACATTCTTCAATTTCATAAAATCCATCTATGAAAAACCCACAGCGAATATCATCCTCAATGGGGAAAGGCTGAAATCCTTTCCCTTAAGATCAGGAACATGACAAGGATGCCCACTCTCACCACTATTGTTCAACATAGTACTAGAAATCCTAGCCTCAGCAATCACACACAAAAAAGAAATAAAAGGTATTCAAATTGGCAAAGAAGTCAAACTCTCTCTCTTAACAGATGACATACTTTATGTGAAAACCCAAAAGACTCCACCCCCAAATTACTAGAACTCATACAGCAATTCAGTAATGTGGCAGGATACAAAAATCAATGTACAGAAATCAGTTGCTTTCCTACATACTAACAACTGTAGAAAGAGAAATTAGAGAATCGATTCCATTTACAACAGCACCAAAAACCATAAGATACCTTGGAATAAACCTAACCAAAGAGGTAAAGGATCTATACTCTAGGAACCACAGAACACTCATGAAAGAAATTGAAGAAGACAGAAAAAGATGGAAAAACATTCCATGCTCATGGATCAGAAGAATAAACATTGTTAAAATGTCTATGCTGCAAGCAATCTATACCTTCAATGCCATCCTGATCAAAATACCAATGATATTTTCAAAGTGCTGGAACAAACAATCCTAAAATTGGTATGGAATGAGAAAAGACCCTGTGTCACCAAGGAAATGTTGAAAAAGGAAAACAAAGCTGGGGGCATCATGTTGCCCGATTTCAATCTATATTACAAAGCTGTGATCACCAAGACAGCATGGTCCTGGCACAAAAACAGACACATAGACTAATGGAACAGAATAGAGAGCCCAGATATGGACCCTCAACTCTATGGTTAAATAATCTTTGACAAAGCAGGGAAAAAAAATGCAATGGAAAAAAGACAGTCTCTTCAATAAATGGTGCTGGGAAAATTGGACAGCTATATACAGAAGAATGAAACCCGACCATTCTCAAACACCATACACAAAGATAAACTCAAAATGGATGAAAGACCTCAATGTGAGACAGGAAACCATCAAAATCCTAGAGGAGAACACAGGCAGTAACCTCTTCGACACTGGCCATACCAACTTCTTTCAAGACACGTCTCCAAAGGCAAGGGAAATAAAAGCAAAAATGAACTTTTGGGACTTCATCAAGATAAAAAGCTTCTGCATAGCAAAGGAAAACAGTCAACAAAACAAAGAGGCAACACATGGAATGGGAGAAGATATTTGCAAATGCCACTACAAAGGGCTGATATCCAAGATCTATAAAGAACATCTCAAACTCAACACCCAAAAAATAAATAATCAAGTCAAAAAATGGGCAGAAGACATGAACAGACACTTCTCAAAAGAAGACATACAAATGGCTAACCGTCACATGAAGAAATGTTCATCATCATTAGCCATCAGGGAAATTCAAATGAAAACCACAAGGAAATACCACCTTACACCAGTTAGAACGGCAAAAAATAACAAGACAGGGAGCAACAAATGTTGGAGAGGATGTGGATAAAGGGGAACCCTCTTACACTGGTTGGTAGTAATGCAAGTTGGAACACCCACTTTGGAAAACAGTGTGGAGGTTCCTCAAAAAATTAAAAATAGAGCTACCCTATGACCCAGCAATTGCACTCCTGGGTATTTACCCCAAAGACACAGACTAGTGAAAAGAAGGGCCAGATGCACCCCAATGTTCATAGCAGCAATGTCCACAATAGCCAAACTGTGAAAAAAGCCGAGATGCCCTTCAACAGATGAATGGATAAAGAAGATGTGGTCCATATATACAATGGAATATTACTCAGCCATCAGAAAGGATGAATACTCGACTTTTACACCAACACGGATGGGACTGGAGGAGATGATGCTAAGTGAAATAAGTCAAGCAGAGAAAGTCAATTAGCAAATGGTTTCACTTATTTGTGGAACATAAGGAATAGCCTGAAGGACATTAGAGGAAGGAAGGGAAAAATGAAGGGGGGGAAATTGGAGGGAGAAACAAACCATGAGAGGCTATGGACTCCAAGAAACCAAGTGAGGGTTTTAGAGGGGAGGGTGGTCGAGGGATGGGTTAGCCCAGTGATGGGTACTAAAGGAGGACACGGGGTTGCATGGAACACTGGGTGTTATAAGTAAACAATGAATCATGAAACACTACATCAAAAACTAATGATGTACTGTATGGTGACTAACATAACATAAAAAAAATTAATGGTAAATGAGGGCAATGTGAGATTGTTGCTGAGTGGATCAGAGCCAACATTATGTGTTACAAAGGAGGAAAATCTAAGACAACTTTGGTGCCTTTTGAGAGGTTTAGAACAAGTGAATAATATGGTCTTTTAGCTTAGACTCAGATGTCCCTTTGGGCAAAAGACTGCCAAAATTCCTCCACTTTTAAAGAAATGAGGCAACTGTACAATGGCCAACTTAATAAACATACTTCCAGGGTTATTTTATGTCTGCTTAATCAATGAAGAGATCAGAGCTCAGACTAAAATTATTTGGAATAATACTAATGTGGCTGTCTCTTCTGGTTTTCATTTCACAGAATACTATGTGAAATAGAATTGGCCTAAAGATTTAGACTTAAATGATGACAGATTGATTAGGGTTCTTAATTATTCAAAAGATGTATACCATAATGTACAGATTAGGTAGGCAAAAACAAAAACCAAAAATATAAAACTATGAGATCATTTGTGCTGCATTATAGGATAGTTTAAATGATATAATTCCTCACTGGTTATTACAATTCTTTGAAATATGTGTATGCATTTTGTCTATTTGAATATATGCTGTTGAAAGACACGTGTCAGACAGGATTGCTGCCAAACTAAGAGTGAATTTCGTTGTTGTTGTTGTTATAAAATGCTTTGACCCAAAATCGGGGGTGGGGGGTGGACTTTGCCAAGAGGGTTAAGTCCTGCAGACCTGGAATAGGCTTGAGCTAACATATCTGCACATCATTATCTGTTGGTTAAGGAATGAAATATATTAATAGTGTTTCTTTATAACCAGCAGACCAGGATGTTTGGGGGCAGGTTTTAAGAGCTTATCAACAGTGTTTATTAATAACAGTGTGATTGATGACTTACACCTGTTTTTACTGAAACCTTTAGAGTCTCTGCTGTTGGAGCTGGTTACATAGTAAGAATATGCCCACATATCTGGCAGGGTATAAGAAATCCCAACAGTAAATCCATTTTGGGCTTCTGGGTGATTCTGTGCACAGTGGTTCTTATCTGACAGTGAAACTATGTTCATATAACAGAGGAAAATGGGAACTCATGCCTGGCCCTTATCCAAACCCCATGGTATGAAGCAGCCTTTGGCTGTATGCAAATCCTTACTTTAATGATATTGCACCCTTTTCCCTTAATAAATTGTACACGTGTCAGCATTGTCATTTTGGGTCCTATGAGTCTTCTTTAGCAATTTAATCCTGTTTAACAGTCAAGTTAGTACACCACATTTTCTGGCAATGTGGTAGTTCTATAGTTTTACGCCTTATGTCCATTTCTCAATATGTAATTTTTTTTCTTTCTCGAGTTCTCTCTCCATAAGGCATGTATAATCTAGCTCTTTTTCCGTATTCAGTTTATTCAATGGTCTCTTGTTCCCTTATTTTCTGTGCTAATGACTTTCTCACTGTGATTGCTGGTTTCTGAACTATTTCTCTCGGATTTACTGCACTCTGGTCATCAACAATCTTCTCTGGTTTCCTGAGTAGTCTAACACAAGTATCTTATTCCTGTTATCTCAATAGGGACATGATTACATGCTACCTGTGCTGTTGCATTATCTTCTATCAGGGGTGTATGCCGTACACTGTTTTGAGAACATGTTTATCAACAAAACTATTTTCCATATGTACTCCAATTAATACAGTTCTCTCCCAGAAGTGTTTTTATGAGTTCCTATTAGATTTTCACTCGCATTTATGTCTGACAACACGATTTGTATGTGTGCAGTAACATGCCCATGTGTTCTTGCTTCCCTAGTAACTCTTGCTTCCCAATAATCCTTTCATAGTTTATCTATTAAGCTATTACCTGGGAGTGACCATCTGCCCCTACATCTTTATATATCTATGTCATCTACCTATGGATTTAGCCTATATGTCTAAACTTAGCTTTTTAATGATAACACACCCATTCCTTTTAAATCTTGACTAGTACCATCCAATTTATCCATGCTTTTAAAAAACCCTATACAAACATTTAGCTTTTTAATATTCCACCTTTATAAGTTTCACTTATTTCTCCTATTATCATAGATTTTAGTTATGATGATTGGTCATTCTTTCTATCTCCTATTGTTATCTGGGTTAATATAATGATCTGGGTTGATTAGCTCCTGAAATACAAAGTTTCTTTAAGTCCTCTTATTACTCAAAGTCCAAACTCTAGGAATTAAATGAAATATAAGAATTGGGCACCACTATGATGATAAAGTATGATGATAAAATTCTGAAGTTAAATCCTTGGGGGCAAAGGGCAATGATTCATTAACATTCCAACAAACACTAAAAACAAAAATTTTGGACTATGAGCTGGATCAGTGTGAAGTTTTTAAGTTCTGGGCGTTATAATTTTTAACCTATCTGCATTTATATTGCTTCCAACACTAAATTCAGAAATACATAAAAAAGGTTCTTAGATTATGTACATTGTGATAAACTAATAACTTATAAATTTTTACCAAGTAGCACAGTGCTCACCCATCCATGCTTTTGAGGGATACACTAAACCAAGTGATCAAGCTTAGCACTGTCAGTGATTACTCGCGTTGACAGCATATACTATTAATATGATGAGAATAGCATTTTATTTCTGTGGTCTTCCTACAAAACACAGAACAAAACAAACCTGTAATGCCATTGCAATCATTAAAAAAAAAAAAAGACATGAGAAACCTAAATTGAGGGGTATTCTATGAAATACTTGACGAGTACTCCTCAAAACTGTCAAGGAAACTGAAACATGGAAGGTCTATGAAATTGTCACAGACCAGTTAAATGTAATGTGGTGTCCTGGCTGGGATCTTGGAATATAAAAATAGGATCTCGAAATATAAAAATATTAGGTAAAGGGGTGACTGGGTGGCTCAGTCGGTTAAGCATCCAACTCTTGGTTTTGGCTCAGGTCATGATCTTGCAGCTGTGGGATTGAGCCCCATGTCAGGATCTGCACTCAGTGCAGAGCCTGCTTCATATTCTCGCTCTCTCCCTACCACTCACTCTTTCTCAAATAAATAAAATCTTTTTAAAAACATTAGGGAAAAACCAGTGCCATCTGAAAAATGTTTAGTTAATAATGTATCAGTGTCATTACTTACTTAAGACAAACATACCAGAGTAAGATGTTAGTAAGAGAAACTGGGTGAGAAGTATATAGTATTGGTAGTTTTTATTTAAATCTAAAACTATTCTAAACTGAATTTTTAACAGTACTCCAGGTTTGATAATTTCCTTTTCATATATAGTTTTCTGAAAAGTCAGGCATGCTCATAAAGAGATTTTTTCCCCTATCATTTACCTTTGAACATTGTGCACTAAGCTCAAGTTGCATCAAGGTGTCAGAGACTGAGGAGATGCAAACACTTTATCTGCTAGAACTTCCTTGCCACAAAGAGTGCTGATTCAGTAGCTGGTGTATTAGCCCTGGTGGTGTGATGATACAGCCTTTATCCAATAGTGAGCTCTTAGTACAGGTTCTTTTCCTTGGCAGTGATGCTGCAAAGTGGTAACAACCCGGTGTCAAAGAATTACCTGTTCTCCAATTAATACTAAAGGTATGCCATCATTTCCCCTCACATAGTATCAGCAGGGGATTGGGAATAGAAAACTTACTCAGGGAATCAACTGACTTACCGCCCTCATGCTCGATCTACCAGATCACACTTGCAGAAAGCAATGTGCCCATGGTTGAGAGAAATTTTGTGGTTCAGGTTTTTAAAAAACGAGGACGGCATTTACTTTCTTCTCTGTGCTGACCAAACCATGTAGCCTCAAATGATGACAGACTAACCAATATTTTCTTGGCTAAAACTATACAACACTAAATTGTTCCCTCAAAAGTTAGTCTGGGGGAGCCTGGGTGGCTCAGTCATTAAGCGTCTGCCTTCGGCTCAGGTCATGGTCCCAGGGTCCTGGGATCGAGCCCCACATCGGGCTCCCTGCTCCGCGGGAAGCCTGCCTCTCCTTCTCCCACTCCCCCCGCTTGTGTTCCCTCTCTCACTGTGTCTCCCTGTCAAATAAAGAAAATCTTAAAAAAAAAGTCTGCTTTTTAATACTAATGTGGTACTTATAATATGAAAGTAGCCTTTTTCATTCCAATTCCAAAACCTGCTGTCCAAGCAGGATAAAAATAACAATGGTTTGCAATGCTGCATAATGTGAACACACATTATGAGGATGGAAAAAGATCCTACACAAGATGCGTAGGCTATATGCATACTAGAGGAGTGAGGCTATGATGTCCTTTATAATTCACAGTACAAAATAAACCACTAGTGGGATATAATGAAGGCCAAAAAACATGTAAGAATCATCCAGCCCACCTACCCATACACAGATACATACACACACACAAGGAAACTTAGGAAATCTTATGGATTTCCAGTATCCTAGAAAAACAGGACCACACTACCAGGCAGATACAGCAGGCAGGCCAAAATTTCACAGCATCAACAGCATCAAGCTGAGGGAAGCCAACAGAACATAAACTAACTGAAAAAAGGAAAGTGGACAGGTTCCAGACCAGGTTTGCCTGCTGCCTTCTACTAGAACTCCTCAGCAGTAATGAATTCTGTTACATAAACTGATATAGATGTACCACATAGCTCAGAGACTAGCCACGAACATTTATTGGTATTGTCCACAGAATTCAAATAATCCTTCCATCTTTAAAACTTCACATTCTATGGTGAGTTTGTGTATAGAATATTTTATTATATATTTTCTATAAAATTTGATGTTACATATAAAGCACAAATTTAGGTACATCAGTTCTAGGTGAAGATTTTATCTTCAATTCTGAAACATACATTTCCTCAGGAAAAAAAAATTACCTGGAGCAAACTTTCCATAGTTGTTAAAAAATATCATTTATCAAAATATAAGATTTTGGTCAAATCTTATCGGCTATTAAATATGTAGTAAAGGCTTTTGTGTTTTTCCCTGAGATTGCTCTAATTTTTAATGAAAGCTTCTGATCAAGTCAAGATGTTGACAGTTTTCTTCCTCACGTGAAGTCTCTGATGTACAATGACAGGCTGAATTTTATAGGTCTTCTGACATGATATTCATAGGGTTTTGTCCCATTGCAACAGAATTACCTATGTGCATTTAACAAACAGAACAGAATCTTTAAGAGCTCAACAGAGTAGTTTTTTTAAGTCAACTTGTGAAGATCTGTTAGTGGAGAACTGTTTCACACAGTTATTCAGATTTTGGCTTCCTTCACCTTGTGTTCTTCCATGTTTAATACACATGCCAAGTCTGCCCTGGCAATATCTCTATTCCAACATAACATAGGACAGAAAGAATGTACGGTGATTTTTGAAAGCTAGACTTAGCTTAAATGTTATAGTGTCATATTCCATGACCAGTATCACTCAAATGAAAGACTGGGAAATTAGACAAACCATGTGCCTAGTGGACAAGGAAATGTTTAAGGGAAACAATCTGCCAGTCTGTGACATGAGCTTTTTTTACTGTGTATTATCAATTAAGGTATGAGTCCCTTCAGGACTTCCCCAATTCACCACATGCAAGGGTTTTCTCTCTGGTGTGCATTCTGGTGTGATGTACTCTAAGCGCTGCCTTACGGATAAAAGTTTTCCTGCATTCATTACATTCATAGGGTTTCTCTCCTGTGTGAATTCTCTGGTGTACTCTGAGAGTTGAATTTTGTGCAAAAGCTTTCCCACATTCATTACACTCATAAGGTTTCTCCCCTGTGTGAATTCTCTGGTGTGCACTAAGGTGTGACTTCTGGGAGAAAGTCTTCCCACATTCATTACATTCATAGGATTTTACACCTGTGTGAGTTCTCTGATGTACTCTGAGGGTTGAATTATGGGCAAAAGGTTTCCCGCATATATTACATTCATAGGGTTTCTCCCCTGTGTGAATTCTCTGATGTGCAATAACATATGACTTCTGGGAGAAAGTTTTCCCACATTCATTACATTCATAGGGTTTCTCCCCTGTTTGAGTCCTCAGATGTGCCCGGAGGTGTGATGTCTTGGAGAAAGTTTTCCCACATTCATTACACTCATAGGGTTTCTCCCCTGTATGAATTCTCTGATGTGCCCTGAGGGCTGAATTATCAGCAAAAGTTTTCCCACATTCTTTGCATTCATAAGGTTTCTCCCCTGTGTGGATTCTCTGATGTGCACAGAGGTGTGTTCTTTGGGAGAAAGTTTTCCCACATTCATTACACTCATAGGGTTTCTCTCCTGTGTGAATTCTTTGATGGACTATGAGGGCTGCCTTATAGACAAATGTTTTCCCACATTCATTACATTTATAAGGTTTTTCCCCTTTATGAATTCTCTCATGTCCACTGAGGTATGATTTCTGAGAGAAGGTTTTCCCACACTCGCTACATTCATAAGGTTTCTCCCCTGTGTGAATTCTCTGATGTGTACTGAGATGTGTCTTCTGTGAAAAAGTTTTCCTACATTCATTACATTCATAGAGTTTCTCCCCTGTATGAATTCTCTGATGTGCTCTGAGAGCTGAATTATGGGCAAATGTTTTCATACATTCATTACATGCATATGGTTTCTCCCCTGTATGAATTCTCTGATGTACTCTGAGAGCTGAATTATGGGCAAAAGTTTTTTCACAGTCACTACACTCATAGGGTTTCTCCCCTGTGTGAATTCTCTGATGTGCTCTAAGGGCTGAATTATGGGCAAAAGATCTCCCACAGTCATTACATTCATAGGGTTTCTCACCTGTATGAATTCTCTGATGTGCTCTGAGAACAGATATATGGGCAAAGGACCTCCCACATTCATTACATTCATAGGGTTTCTCCCCTGTGTGAATTCTCTGATGTGCTCTGAGGGTTGAATTATCAGCAAAAGTTTTCCCACATCTGTTACATTCATAGGGTTTCTCCCCAGTATGGACTCTCTGATGTGCACTAAGGTGTGTCTTGTGAGAGAAAGTTTTCCCACATTCAATACATTTGTAAGGTTTTTCGCCTGTGTGAATTCTCTGATGTGCTCTGAGATGTGATGTCTTAGAGAAAGTTTTCCCACATTCAATACATTTGTAGGATTTCTCCTCTGTGTGAATTCTCTGATGTTCTTTGAGATGTCCCATCTTGGAGAATGTTTTCCCATATATGTTACTTTGACAGAGTTTCATTCCTGTGTGTGTTCTCTGGTGTACTATGAGAGCAGACTTCTTGTAAGATTTCCCACATCCACTGTTATCATAATCCTTTGTGTGAATTGTCAGATTTTCATGGATGTTTGACTTTTGACAGAAAGTTTTCCCACATTTATTACATTCACAGAGACTGACCCTCATATCAGTTCCAGGATAATGAGTAGGGTGTGAACTTGAATAAAAAGATTCCCCACATTCCTCACATTTCTCAGGTTCCTCCTCTGAGCGGGTCCTCAGATGATGAATGAGTTGTGCTTTCTGGTAAAAGGATTTCCTGCATTCATTACATTCAAATGACTTCTCTCCAGTTTCACTTTGCTGATGTACACTGAGGGCTGAGTTTTGATGGAAGGACCTCTCATATTTATCACACTGGTAGAGTTCCTCTTCTGTGTGAGTTCTCTGACATACTATAAGGTCTAATTTCTGATAGAAGGCATTTATACATCCATTATATGCACAAAATTCATCTCTAATTTGTGTTTTTTGTACTAAATGGGTTGAGCTCTGGCTCAACTTTTCTTCACATTTATTGCTTGCAAAAGCACCCTGTTCTTTAAAAGTTCTCTGAGAATGAGTGAGAGGTAAGAGCCTGCTGAAGTTATTCCCATTTTCATTATATTCAGAGTTTGTTATAGCCAGATGAACTTTATCATATTTCACAGTGGTGGTTTTGTCACAGGATTTCCCACATTCATTAAGATCAAAGCATTTCTCTCTTGTGCCAGTTCTCACACAGTTAAATAAAGTTGCTTTATCACAGTTTTTCCTAAATTCATCATCCTTATAGGATTCCTCTCCTATAACACAGTGAGTCTTATCATGTAAAACTTTCCTAAATTCATTACATTCAAAAGACTGCTCCAGGCTTTGAAATTTCTGATGATCTTTCCTATTATTGAGAGGTTTCATGTTTTTCTTATAACCATAAGATTTCTCTCCAGTATGAGTTTTCTCATGTTTAATATCAAGCTGCAACTTTTTGCATACATTCATGTAATCAGCCTTCTTTCTTGAATAGTTTCTATCACAAATAATTAATTCAGAAACAACTGGCAAATTCATTCTACATGAGTCACATTTACAGGGCATTTTTCCAAAAGAATTTGGAATTATATCCAGAGTAAATGGTTTTTCTAAAACTTTCTGCCCTTCTTTACTCAGTGTTTTGTTATCAGTGAATATTACTTGCCACAGAGGTTTCACTTGTTTTTCCGGGTTCCCTTCAATGAGAATATCAACACTGAAATATCCTAAAATGAGAAAAATTGAAAACATCTTTATATCTTATATTTCTTATGGAGAGGAACTTACAGCCATATGTTTGTTATGTATTGTAGCCTGTTACAGGTCACATTTCCAAATATCAGTAATTCATACACATAAAGAAAAGACAGATACACTTTTTCCTCATCCGTGTTGTTTAAAGAAAACAGGTATTATTTTCAGTGCTGGCCAGGACTGAGTAGCTAGCGCCTTTCTTCCTAAGTCCTCCCTCTTACAATTAACAAATCCCTGGACAATCAATAAATCAATAAATCAAGAGTAAGTAAGATGCTACAAAATGGAAGGTGGACTTTGGAACTCAAGAAATGACATAGCAGAGGATTCCAAGATTGTTCTTTCTGCTTCGCATATATCTTATATGGGGCACTGGAGTGCTGGAAAAGCCCGCAATCCAAGTCAACAATATACGTAACAAAAAGAGCTACAGGAAAAGCCTGTTCCTTCTAGCCAAAGGTCTGAAAAAAAGGTGGTTTAAGAAAACAGAAAATCTTTTTGACGATACCCACCCTGCTCAAGCCAAACAAAAATAGGTTTAACAGAGAATGAAAGTTCCACTGCCACAGGTATAAAGGACTGGACACTCTTAGAAAACTTCTTTCCATGACCGAAAACGAAGAGCTCACTAGAGAGATCATGAAGAATCCTAAGAAAGTTCTATTCACAGGACATTCAGGGATGGTAACAGCAACCACTACCAAAATTCTTCCTGGAACCACATTCTTATCTATTCTATGGAATCTGCAATAGCAAAAGCAATAAATCTGTTTTAGGGCACTTATGGCAACACAGCAGGTAGGGGAAGAAAAGAAGGGAAAAGAGGCAGGAATACTACAATATTTCAGCTAGAAGGATGAAACAGCATTTGTAATAACCATGCTCTCAAAACCCAAGAACACAGTACATTTAAAAAACAGTTTAATTTACATTATTCTCAAATGCATAGGAAATATTCATCACAGCAGACTGCATTCTACACTGCAAGAAAAATTTTCACAAATATAAAAAAAACAGAAATCAAAGTATAATCTCAGGCCATCAAGAAATTATACTAGAAATCAGTAATGCAAAGTCACCTGGAGAAACACAAAATATTTGTAAATTAATATACTTCTAATTAACCCACTGGTCAAAGAGAAAATTTCATAGGAAATTAAGATAGTTAGAATTGAATGAAAACAATAATGTTTAGAACATACAGAAATTTCTGGGATGGAGCTAAAGTAGTGCTCAGAGATAAATTTATAGCTTAAAATTTTTTATATTAGAAAAGACTCCAGTTACCCAGCTCCACTTTAACAAACTTGACAAACAGAAAAAATTAAATCTAAAGAAAGCAAAAGAAAGAAAATAAAGACTAAAGAAGACAATAAAATTGAAAATGGAAAGCAGAGAAACATCAATCAAGCCAAAGCTTAGTTCACTGAAGATTTTTTTTTAAATGATTTAACCCAAAGAGGAAAAAAGACACAAAGTAATATAAGAAAAAATGCAAGAGAAGACATAAATCCTGATACAACAGACACTAAAAAGATAATAAAAGAGTATTAGGGGAAACTCTGTGCCCATAAATTTGACAATTTAAGTGAAATGGACGAGTTTCACTAAAAAAAAACAAAACACACACTACCAAATTCACTCAAGAAGACATAACTTGGATAGATCAGTATCTATTTAAGAAATTGAATATGTGGTCAACAAAGACGTAGAACCAAGAAGCAGCTTCAGTATTAGAAGGCAGTAACTAGTGAATTCTGCCAAAGGTTTAAAAAAAAGAGAATTCCAATGTTACATAATCTCTTCTAGAAAATACAAGAAACCTACAGACCACTATCCCTCACGACATAAATGTAAAAATTCCAAAAAAAAAAGCATCAAAAAAACAAAAACAAAAACCCCAAAGCAATATAGAAAAGAAATGATATATCAAGATCAAGGGAAATTCATCCCAAAAATACAAACTGCTGAGATATTTAAAAGTGAATGTAACCCATCATATTAATTATCTGAAATATTAAAACCACACAATCAAATAATTTAAGGCAAAGACTATTTCACAAAATTCTAAATCCACCCATTAACCTACTGTAAAGGAAATCTACAAAAAGCCTATAGCTATGATCATACTTAAGAGACTAAATACTTAAACCCTAAGATTGGAAAATACAGGTATCTAGCCTCAGCACTTTCTATTCCAGACTGCCAGAAGTTCCCACCAATGCAGTACAGCAAGAATAGAAATAAAAGATACAAAATCTACAGAGAGAACCACAGAAAGAGCTTCAGAAAAGCTCCTTAACTAGTGTTTTCAGCAAGGGCAAAATACAAAGCTGATATACAAAAGCCAATCATATACAAACAATTATCACTAGAATTTTAAATCAAAGAATATAATTTACCATGATGCTAAAAACAAAACCAAAAATACCTGGTATCTATACTCCAAAAACTACTGATAAAAGGAATCAAAGAAAACATAAATAAAAGATGGCATTTCTTTATGGATTGGATTTTAAGACGTTAAACCTCTTTAATTTGATCTATAGATTCAATACAATCCCAGCTGAAAAGCTGCCATACTTTATATAACTATCAAAAAGCTCATTTTAGAGGAGGAGCAAGATGGCAGAGGAGTAGGAGACCTAAATTTCATCCGGTCCCAAGAATTCAGTTAGACAGGGATCAAGCCATTCTGAACATCTATGAACTCAAGAAGAGATCAAAGAAAAGAATAGCAGCAACTCTCTGAACAGAAAAGCGATCACTTTCTGGAAGGTCTCTTCTGATTTGCTCAGCGTGTATTTTTCTGGGGTCGTTGTTACCCTGTTAGCATTTTGTTCTCTCATTCATCTATTCTCCTCTGGACAAAATGACAAGATGGAAAAAGTCACTTCAAAAAAAAGAACAAGAGACAGTACGACTGCCACGGACCTAATCAATATGGACATTAGTAAGATTTCGGAACTGGAGTTCAGAATGACGATTATAAAGATACTAGCTGGGCTTGAAAAAAGCATGGAAGATATTAGAGAACCCTTTCTGGAGAAATAAAAAAACTAAAATCTAATGAAGTCGAAATCAAAAAGGCTATTAATGAGGTGCAATAAAAAATGGAGGTTCTAACTGCTAGGATAAGTAAGCCAGAAGAGAGAATTAGTGATATAGAAGACCAAATGATGGAAAATAAAGAAGCTGAGAAAAAGAGAGATAAACAACTACTGGATCACGAGGGCAGAATTTGAGAGATAAGTGATACCATTAGATGAAACAATATTAGAATAATTGGGGTAGCAGAAGAAGAAAGAGAGAGAGAGGCAGAAGGTATACTGGAGGAAATTATAGCAGAGAACTTCCCTAATTTGGGGAAGGAAACAGGCATCAAAATCCAGGAGGTACAGAGAATCCCCACAAAATCAATAAAAATAGGTCAACACCGCAACATCTAATAGTAAAACTTACGAGTCTCAGAGACAAAGAGAAAATCCTGAAAGCAGCTCGGGACAAAAGATCTGTAACCAACA
The DNA here is from genome assembly GCF_003265705.2 of Callorhinus ursinus. Classification (NCBI taxonomy): domain Eukaryota; kingdom Metazoa; phylum Chordata; class Mammalia; order Carnivora; family Otariidae; genus Callorhinus; species Callorhinus ursinus. The sequence continues at coordinate 7,502,513 of NW_027397101.1, read as the reverse complement.
ATGGTAGAAACATTAGACTGGCAACAGAACTATCCACAGAGACCTGGCAGGCCAGAAAGGACTGGCATGATATATTCAGAGCACTAAATGAGAAAAATATGCAGCCCAGAATACTATATCCAGCTAGGCTGTCACTGAAAATAGAAGGAGAGATAAAAAGCTTCCAGGACAAACAAAAACTAAAGGAATTTGCAAACACAAAACCAGCCCTACAAGAAATATTGAAAGGGGTCCTCTAAGCAAAGAGAGAGCCTAAAAGTAACATAGATCAGAAAGGAACACAGACAATATACAGTAAGAGTCACCTTACAATAGGCACTAAATTCATACCTTTCAATAGTTACCCTGAATGTAAATGGGCTAAACGCCCCAATCAAAAGTCACAGGGTATCAGACTGGATAAAAAAACAAGACCCATCGATATCCTGTCTGCAAGAGACTCACTTTAGACCCAAAGAAACCTCCAGATTGAAAGTGAGGGTGTGGAAAACCATTTACCATGCTAATGGACATCAAAAGAAAGCTGGGGTGGCAGTCCTTATATCAGACAAATTAGATTTTAAACCAAAGACTGTAATAAGAGATAAGGAAGGACACTATATCCTACTTAAAGGATCTATCCAACAAGATCTAACAATTGTAAATATCTATGCCCCTAACATGGGAGCAGCCAATTATAAAAACCAATTAATAACAAGAGCAAAGAAACACACTGACAACAATACAATAATAGTAAGGGGACTTTAACACCCCCCTCACTAAAATGAACAGATCATCTAAGCAAAAGATCAACAAGGAAATAAAGACTTTAAATGACACACTGGACCAAATGGACTTCACAGATATATTCAGAACATTCCATCCCAAAGCAACAGAATACACATTCTTCTCTAGTGCCATCGAACATTCTCCAGAATATATCACAAATCAGGACTCAACTGGTACCAAAAGATTGGTACCATCATTCCCTGCATATTTTCAGACCACAGTGCTTTGAAACTAGAACTCAGTCACAAGAGGTAAGTCGGAAAGAACTCAAATACGTGGAGGCTAAAGAGCATCCTACTAAAGAATGAATGGGTCAACCAGGAAATTAGAGAAGAATTTTAAAAATTCATGGAAACCATCAAAAATGAAAACACAACTGTTCAAAATCTTTGGGATGCAGCAAAGGTGGTCCTAAGAACAAAGTATATAGCAATACAAGCCTTTCTCAAGAAACAAGAAAGGTCTCAAATACACAACCTAACCTTACACCTAAAGGAGCTGGAGAAAGAACAGCAAATAAAGCCTAAACCCAGCAGGGGAAGAGAAATAATAAAGATCAGAGCACAAATCGATGAAATAGAAACCAAAAGAACAGTACAACAGATCCACGAAACTAGGAGCTGGTTCTTTGAAAGAATTAATAAGATTGATAAACTCCTGGCCTGACTTATCAAAACAAAAGAGAAAGGATCCAAATAAATAAAATCATGAATGAAAGAGGAGAGATCAAAACCAACACCAAAGAAATACAAACAACTATAAGAACATATTATGAGCAACTATATGCCAGCAAATTGGATAATCTGGAATAAATGGATGCATTCTTAGAGATGTATCAGCTACCAAAACTGAACCAGGAAGAAATAGAAAACCTGAATAAACTTATAACCACTAAAGAAATTGAAAAAGTAATAAAAAATCTCCCAACAAACAAGGGCCCAGGGCCAAATGGCTTCCCAAAGGAATTCTACAAACATTTCAAGAAGAATTAATACCTATTCTTCTGAAACTGTTCCAGAAAATAGAAATGGAAGGAAAACTTCCAAACTCGTTTAATGAGGCCACCATTACCCTGATCCCCAAACCAAAGACCCCATCAAAAATGGAAATTACAGACCAATATCCCTGATGAACATGGATGCCAAAATTCTCACCAAAATACTAGCCAATAGGCTCCAACGGTACATTAAAAGGATTATTCACACCACGACCAAGTGGGATTTATCCCTGGGCTGCAAGGTTGGTTCAACATCCGCAAATCAGTGTGATACATTAATAAAAGAAAGAACAAGAACCATATGATCCTCTCAATAGATGCAGAAAAAACTTCTGACAAAGGACAGCATCCTTTCTTGATCAAAACTCTTCAGAGTTAGGGACAGAGGGTATATACCTCGATATCATAAAAGCCATCTATGAAAAACGCACAGTGAATATCATTCTCAATGGGGAAAAACCGAGAGCCTCCCCGCTAAGGTCAGGAACACAGCAGGGATGTCCACTATCACCACTGCTATTCAACATAGTATTAGAAGTCCTAGCCACAGCAATCAGACAACAAAAAGAAATCAAAGGCAACCAAATTGGCGAAGAAGTCAAACTCTCACTCTTTGCAGATGATATGATACTTTATGTGGAAAACCCAAAAGCCTCTCCACCCCAAAACTGCTAGAACTCATACAGGAATTCAGTAAAGTGGCAGGATATAAAATCAATGCACAGAAATCAGTGGCATTCCTATACACCAACAACAAGACAAAAGTGAGACAAATTAAGGAGTCGATCCCATTTACAATTGCACCCAAAATCATAAGATACCTAGGAATAAATCTAACCAAAGAGGCAAAGAATCTGTACTCGGAAAACTATAAAATACTCAGGAAAGAAATTGAGGGAGACACAAAGAAATGCAAAAACGTTCCATGCTCATGGATTGGAAGAACAAACATTGTAAAGATGTCAATGCTACCTAGAGCAATCTACACATTCAATGCAATCCCCATCAAAAAACCATCCACTTTTTTCAAAGAAATGGAACAAATAATCCTAAAATCTGTATGGAACCAGAAAAGACCCTGAATAGCCAGAGGAATGTTGAAAAAGAAAAGCAAAGCTGGTGGCATCACAATTCTGGATTTCAAGCTCCATTACAAAGCTGTCATCATCAAGACAGTATGGTACTGGCAGAAAAACAGACACATAGATCAATGGAACAGAATAGAGAGCCCAGAAACGGACCCTCAGCTCTATGGTCAACTAATCATCGACAAAGGAGGAAAGAATGTCCAACGGAAAAAAGACAGTCTCTTCAACAAATGGTGTTGGGAAAATTGGACAGCCACATGCAGAAGAATGAAACTGGACCATTTCCTTACACCACACACAAAAATAGACTCAAAATGGTTAAAGACCTAAATGTGAGACAGGAGTCCATCAAAATCCTAAAAAACACAAGGCAGCAACCTCTTCGACCTCAGCCGCAGCAACTTCTTCCTAGAAACAATGCCAAAGGTAAGGGAAGCAAGGGCAAAAATGAACTATTGGGACTTCATCAAGATAAAAAGCTTTTGCACAGCAAAAGAAACAGTCAACAAAACCAAAAGACAACCAACAGAATGGAAGTAGGTATTTGCAAATGACATATCAGATAAAGGGCTAGTATCCAAAATCTCTAAAGGGCTAGTATCCAAAATCTCTAAAGAACATACCAAACTCAACACCCAAAGAACAAATAATCCAATCAAGAAATGGGCAGAAGACATGAAAAGACATTTTTCCAAAGAAGATATCCAAATGGCCAACAGACATATGAAAAAGTGCTGAACATCTCTCGGCATCAGGGAAATCGAAATCAAAACCTCAGTGAGATACCACCTCACACCAGTCAGAATGGCTAAAATTAACAAGTCAGGAAATGACAGATGTTGGAGGGGATGCAGAGAAAGGGGAACCCTCCTACACTGTTGGTGGGAATGCAAGCTGGTACAGCCACTCTGGAAAACAGTATGGAGGCTCTTCAAGAAGTTGAAAATAGAGCTACCATACGACCCAGCAATTGCACTATTGGGTATTTACCCCAAAGATACAAATGTAGGGATCCAAAGGGGTATGTGCACCCCAATGTTTAAAGCAGCAATGTCCACGATAGCCAAACTATGGAAAGAACCAAGATGTCCATCGACAGATGAATGGATAAAGATGTGGTGTGTGTGTGTGTGTGTGTGTGTGTGTACATACCTATATGTATATATACATACAATGGAATATTATGCAGCCATCAAAAGGAATGGAATCTTGCTGTTTGCAATGATGTGAATGGAACTAGAGGGTATCATGCCGAGCGATAAATAAATCAATCAGAGAAAGACATGTATCATATGATCTCACTGATATGAAGAAGTCTTAATCTCAGGAAACAAACTGAGTGTTGCTGGAGTGGTGGGGGGTGGGAGGGATGGGGTGGCTGGGACACTGGGGAGGGTATGTGCTATGGTGAGCGCTGTGAACTGTGTAGTACTGTTGAATCACAGATCTGTACCTCTGAAACAAATCATACATTATATGTTAAAAAATAAAGAAGATAGTAGGAAGGGAAAAATGAAGGGGGGGAAGCAGAGGGGGAGATGAACCATGAGAGACTATGGACTCTGAGAAACAAACTGCGGGTTCTAGAGGGGAGTATATTTTTGTTAGTATATTTTTGTTATTGTTCTTGCTTAATTTATTAGTAGACTACCAATTTACCTCTGTTCACTAATCTACTATACCCTAAGGTTTATAATATGCACATTTATTTTATAAATGTCACACAATTTTGGACTTGATTGGTTAGCCTGGTGATGGGCATTAAAGAGGGCATGTTTTGAATGGAGCACTGGGTGTTATATGCAAACAATGAATCATGGAACACTACATCAAAAACTAATGATGTAATGTATGGTGATTAACATAACAAAATAAAATTTAAAAAAATTTTAAAAAGCTCATTTTAAAATTTATAAAGAACGCTGGTGGACTCACATTAACTGATTTCAAGGTCTAATTAAGAACCTAGAATAATAAAGTTAATGTGGTATTGACATAAGGATGGATATGTAGATGAATAAAAAATACAGATACCACATACAGTGTTAAATATACAGAATGTAAGTACAAATACACACACACACATAAACTTATGTACCATATACAAAATATACATTTATCCATCTTCTAAGAACAATGGAAATGCTACTCAGTAGAGAAAGGATAATCTTTTCAATTAATGGTGTTAGAATTACTGGACTCTCCTTTTCAAAAATTTAAACTTGACACATATCCCATCCTGTGTATGAGAACTAACACCAAATGAATTACAAAATGTAAAATGTGAAATTTAAAAATTTCTAGAAGAAAGCATATGAATAAATCTGTCTTACTCTGAGTTTGGATATTTCTAGACAGAACAACAAATGCATGATCTTTATGAGAAAATTCATAAACTGAATTTTTACATTCAATTTTAGCCAACCTCCTCTGAAATCATGCCAACAAAAGAAGTGGAATGCAGCTTCACTACTGCCAAGTATGGACAGAAGTCCATGTTCCCCCCTAAACCTCCACTGACATCTTTGGGAGTTGGAGTAGGCTACCACATTAACAGTGAGGAGCGGTGAGATGTCAGGGTCCCCACCAGCCTTCTCCTAACACTAACCACCCTGTATTTCATCAGGTGCCACAGTCCCTAGCTCACCTTCATTGCTGTGTAATCTTTCAGAATATTACATTTATTCTATATATATTTACCATATGTATATTGATAGATATACACACAGATATACATATATATAGATATATGTATAGATACACACACATGTATACATTTAGTTGCAATTAGTGGAGAGTAAAATAGAATACATTTATTCCAACTTTCACCTGGTTAATACTTTTATATCTTATTCCTTCCCCAAGCAGAGTCACAAACACATTCTCTTTATTATCCCATAGAATAGCTCTAGTTTTGCTTTGAGAAAAATCAGGCCTTTAAGCCACCCGAATCCCATTTTTCGTTTAGATCAATAAGGTTACTTTGGGATTCTTTCTCCACTGTTTTGTGGGGCTAGTGCCATCTATCAAGACCAATTATCTATGGGGCGCCTGGGTGACTCAGTCGTTAAGCATCTGCCTTCGGCTCAGGTCATGATCCCAGGGTCCTGGGATCGAGCCCCGCATCGGGCTCCCTGCTCCGTGGGAAGCCTGCTTCTGCCTCTCCCACTCCCCCTGCTTGTGTTCCTTCTCTCGCTGTGTCTCTCTCTGTCAAATAAATAAATAAAATCCTAAAAAAAAGACCAATTATATATGAAGTATATGTTTTTTTTCCCTTTGAGCTTTCTTTTCTGTTTCACTAATTTATTAAACTATCCCACTTCCAGTTCCATACTACTTACCTCTCAGAGCTTTACATATGTAATAGAGCAAATCCTACCACAACACTCGTATAAATGAGATTTTCTTTGACACTGCATTAAATATTTATAATTTTGTATTATATAAGTGCTTCTTTTGTCTTTGTTAGGGTTAGCTAAAATTTCATCCATTTTACTGTTTTTTTATTCTAAGAAACATTCTATAATTTCTCAGTCTTCCAGTTTATTACCACTTTTAAATTCTGCTTGTGTTAGTATATTTTTGTTATTGTTCTTGCTTAATTTATTACTAGACTACCAATTTACCTCTGTTCACTAATCTACTATACCCTAAGGTTTATAATATGCACATTTATTTTATAAATGTCACACAATTTCGGACTTGATATCCTTTTTTATACGTTGTTTAAAAGAGATAATTTTTAAAATATCCATCTTAAGAATTTTTTGTGTACTCATTAATTTCTTGATTTATCAAAATATGTTGAGAATATTTATGCAATTCTAATTTGTTGGACTTACTGGTTTTCTTTCTAGATTAACATTATTTTTCACTATCTTATGATTAATCTATGGGAATCTGAAAGGCTTCTCCTTTTTTCTTTTTATGTTATGTCACCATACAGTACATTAGTTTTTGATGTAGAGTTCCATGACTCATTGTTTGTGTATAACACCCAGTGCTCCATGCAATACATGAAAAGGCTTGTTCTTTGATCTCAGGATACAAATACATATATATGGTTCACTTTTTTTTTAAGATTTTATTTATTTGCAAGAGACAGAGGGAGAGAAGGAGCACGGGGGAGGGGCAGAGGGAGGAGAAGGACACTCGCCACTGAGCAGGGAGCCCAACACAGAGCTCCATCCCAGGACCCTAAGATCATGACCTAAGCCAGAGGCAGATGCTTAACTGACTGAGCCACCCAGGCGCCCCTGGTTCACTCTAATATAAATATCATTTACATCCCATATAGGCATACTTATTTAATGTTCATAGTATCTTTACTTTAATCAGATGAGGTACATTATCTCCTAATCCTGCTGAATTTTAACTTCTTAGAACCCCATTATTTTGTGTTTTATGATAGCTAGTATGATACTGTTTGGTGCAGTCATTCAAATGCTTAAGGGTTTACTTTAACCTGTGCTCTTAAAAAGAGGGCCTTCTTTTAAATTAATGCATTTATTTATTTATTTATTTATTTATTTATTTATTTATATTTTATTTGAGAGAGTGAGAGAGCACGAGCGAGGTGTGGGGCAGAGGGAGAGGGAGAAACAGGCTCCCACTGATTAGAGATCCTGGCACGGGGTTCAATCCCAGGACCCTGAGAGGATGACCTGAGTTGAAGGCAGACACATTTCAATGAGCCATCCAGGCACCCCTAAGTTACTGCATCTATTGCCTAAATTCAAGCCTGAATAACATGAAACTCTAAATTATTTTGTTTTTTACTTAATAACATTACTATTTTTTTATTGCAATCTTTCAAACATACTTATTTTGGGGTATCTTTTTTAGCCAACCAATACGATCAAATCATTTACATCTAATGACTGGGAAATATGCTTAATCTAAAAATTCTGCTGTCTGGTTGAATAGCTTCACAACAAAAACTCCAGTAAACACACTTAGGGTGATTTTACTCTTTTGCTCTAAGAATTATACTGAAACTATAATTTTTGAAGTTCCTGAATTTAACAGTTTACACAAAAATACCAATAAGCATATGAAAAAATGCCTGACATCACTAGTGACCAAGTAAACTGTTATGGACTGAATTATATCTCCCCCCAAATTCGTATGTTGAAGCCCTGACCCTCAGTGTAACTATATTTGGTGGTAAGGCCTTTGGGGAAATTAAGGGTAAATGAGTTCATAAGGGTGGGCCTCAAATTCTTATAGGCTTGGTATCTTTGAAAGAATAGAAAGGGACATCACAGTTCTCTCTCCATGAAAGCACAGAGAAAAGGCCATAAGAGGGCACAGTCAGAAGGCAGTCATCTGCAAGCCAGAAAGAAGCTTCACCAGAAATTAATCATGTTGGCACCTTGATATTGGGCTTTCAGCTTCCAGAACTATAAGAAATAAATTTCTGCTGTTTAGGCCACCCAGACTATGGTATTTATCATGGCAGGCCAAATGCCTAGTACAGAAATGCACATCAAAACTTCAATGATATACCACTTTACAACTACTAGGATGGCTAGAATAAAAAAGTCAGATAATAACAAGTGTTGGTAAAGATGTGGAAAAATTAGAACCCTCATATGCTGTCATTAGGAATGAAAAATAGGCAGGCACTGTGGAAAATAGTCTGGAAATTCTTGAAACAGTTACCACATAACCCAGCAATTAGAATCAAGTGTAACTCGGTAAGAGGAAAAAAAGCGTTATGTCAAAAAAAAAAAAAATCCATGCAAAAACTTGGAAATCAATGTTTCTATCAGCATTATTCAATAGCCAAAAGGTAGAATCCTAAACGTCAACTGAATGAAGAATGGACAAACAAATGTGGCAAATACATACAATGAGACATTATTTTCCATACAAAGGATGAAGTACTGATACACATGAATCTTATAATCCTATGTGAAAGAAACCAATCATAAAAGACCATATAATGTGTGACTGCATTTACATGAATTGTCTGCAATAGGCACATCTATCAAGACAGAAAGTAGATTAGTGATCGCTGGGCTGTAGCGGACAGGAGGATAGGGGGTAATTTTAACTAGAGGGTATGAGGTTTCTTTCTGAGGTAGTGAAAATGAACTGTGGTGATATTTACACATATCTGTGAATATGTGAAAAGCCACTAAATTGTACCCTTTAAATGGGTGGATTGTACGATATGTAAATAGTATTTCAACAGAGCTGTTTAAAAGGGTAAAACAACCAACCAACCAGCCAAACAAAACTTTCAAAGGTATTCCCCTAAAAGTTTAACTATCCCAAGTGTTTCCTTCTGTCAGTGCTCACCCACCGGGGTATCTCTGGTTTAGGAATTCTTCCTCTAAGGACCAGGGCTCTTCTCCTTGCTCCAACTTGAAGATCATCTCAGGTTTGGCGGTGCAATACCCTGTAAACATGACAATTGAAGGTATATACATATACCGGATCCATGCACTTTTTGGCTTCCAAAGGTGGAGCAAGATACAGCAACAAGAGCAGCAAAATAAACGTGCTCATTTGAAGTATCCCATGGGAAAGTAACAACACAAACATTTTGTCTGCTTCCTAAAGGCTTCAGGTACCTTAGACCTCTCACTCAAAAGCCAGTACAATATTAATCTCTACAAGGAGTCCACGTGTTTTGACAACTTTTAAAAAGAAGGAAATTTAATTTAGACGAGGATACATAATAAGGTCTGCTTACCCACTGAAATGAGGTGGCTGTAGTTCTCTAGCATCACATCTCGGTACAGGGTCCTTTGAGCAGGGCTCATGTACTGCCATTCATCCTGAGTAAATTTGACAATCACATCTTCGAATGACATGGATCCCTGTAACAACACATTTCGTTCAAAGATTCAGAATTATGTGACACATATCTTTGAGAATTACCACTTTTCCTGTTTACTTTTAAGCTCTAAAAGACATGGTTATCAAAGACACCTATTTCTGACCTAATTTTGTCTGTAGCTGTGGAGTTGCTCAGATAAGAAGGTTTTTAACTTACTATAATTCATTTATATCTATTTGTGAATTATAGATTTTTTTAGGTTAAAAAAATTCAATGTGAAGAGGTTTCCTACAGCTCTTCCTCTTCATCCCAAGGTACTGTGGGCATTCTAGAGAATTCTAAGATGTTCATCCCCTCCTTAGACATCGTCATTGTAAATAGAGGGAGACAGAGAAGATACATACATGCAAGCTGTGGAGATATTTTACAAGATCAAACTCATGTATAAATACCTATATAAAAATATATAAATCTAGAGCTCATGAAGAGCAAAGAACAACTTACCAAGGATTTGGAATCATAGAGACCAGTATAAGTGATTATTTATGCTGAAGTAACAGCAATGAATATAAGGACAGGGACATAATCTCAGGGTGTAGCAGCAGCAACCAATCTGATCATTACTTTCTTGCACAACCGCCCAGGCTAACTAAACGAGCAGCTTTTGGAATGTTGGTGCCAAACACTGACATTTAGGAAACAAAAGGAAAAAAAGTGTCAGAAGTTTTAGTGAGACAGATCTGTTCATGTTGCTCCTGAAGGGTCTGTGAACATAAAGGTGGAACTATCCCTTAAACTAATACACACATGATTTTAGAATATAGAAGAGAGGTGTGAGGATGAAGACAAGCATTTAGGAGTTATTAGCTATTTAGGTGGTAACTAAAATTTTAAGAGGCAATCAGCAATGTGAGCTATATGCTATACATCCTATATGGGACTAAGGAAAGAAAAATACCAAATAGCATTTAGGGAAGCATGAATAGTAAAGAGGCTGGCAGAAAAAGCATAGGCCAAAAAGCCAAAGAAAAAGCTTTCCAAAAAGTAATGAGTCAGGAAAGGATGTTGGCGAGGATGCGGAGAAAGGGGAACCCTCCCTACCGTTGGTGGGAATGCAACCTGGTGCAGCTACTCTGGAAAACAGTACGGAGGTTCCTCAAAAAGTTGAAAACAGAGCTACCCTATGACCCAACAATTGCACTACTGGGTATTTACCCCAAAGATACAAATGTAGTGATCCGAAGGGGTATGTGCACCCCGATGTTTATAGCAGCAATGTCCACGATAGCCAAACTATGGAAAGAGCCAAGATGTCCATCAACAGATGAATGGATAAAGAAGATGTGGTGTATATACACAGTGGAATATTATACAGCCATCAAAAGGAATGAAATCTTGCCATTTGCAACGACGTGGATGGAACTGGAGGGTATTATGCTAACCAAAGTAAGTCAATCAGAGAAAGTATCGTATTATCTCATGATATGAGGAATTTGAGAAACAAGACAGAGGCTCGTAGGAGAAGGGAGGAAAAAATGAAACAAGATGAAACCGGAGAGAGAGACGAACCATAAGAGACTCTTAATCTCAGGAAACAAACTGAGGGTTGCTGGAGTGGTGGGGGGTGGGAGGGATGGGGTGGCTGGTGATGGACATTGGGGAGGATATGTGCTACGGCGAGTGCTGTGAATTGTGTAAGACCGATGAATTATAGATCTGTACCCCTGAAACAAAAAATACATTATATGTTAAAAAAAAAAAAGAAGATAGCAGGAAGGGAAAAATGAAGGGGGGGAAATAGGAGGGGGAGACGAACCATGAGAGACTATGGACTCTGAGAAACAAACTGAGGGTTCTAGAGGGGAGGGGGTGGGGGGATGGGTTATCCTGGTGATGGTATTAAGGAGGGCACATATCGCATGCAGCACGCATGCGATGGTGTTATACGCAAACAATGAATCATGGAACACTACATCAGAAACTAATGATGTACTGTATGGTGACTAACATAATAAAATAAAATTAATAATAAAAAAAAGAGTCTGGAAAAGGTAGAATCTTGGAAAATGAGAAAAGGGAAAATTTCCACAACAAAACACTTCAAATGGGCTGGGAGGAGGAGGCACTGGGGAGTTGCTGTTCAACAGACATAAAATTTCAGTTATGCAAAATCATCAAGTTCCAGAGATCTGCTGTACAACACCATCCCTATAGTTAACAATAGAGTATCATACACATAAAAATGTGCTAAGGGTAGATCTCATGTTAAGTGTTCTTATCACAATTAAAAGTAGAAAAGAAAGGGAAGAAAACTAAGAGATAATGGGACAGAGACAAGTTTCTTTTTTCCCCCCTCAGTGTTATGTATCCAATTATTTGTTCACTTATATCTTCAACGTTCCTAAGTGAGTACCTCCTGCATGTGAAACTCAGTAGTAGGAGCTGGTAACTGAAACAAATAAATAAAAGAACAGGAATACCTCTCAAAATTTAATCTAAAAAAGAAAAAAAAAAGGTAATTATATTCTCCAAAGCGAAAACATTAGTGAGAAAAGTGGCACTGCTTTCATTTTTGTGAATCTCTTTAATATCTGACTTAATTAGATCCTGTGGATTAAAAAAAATAAGCTAACAAGTGACATAAATAAAAATGGTTAAGTAAGGATCCAAAAAATTCTCTCCTTCATAAAAACTAGGAAAAACTGGCAAAAACTGAGGCGCCTGGGTAGCTCAGTTGGTTAAGCATCCAACTCTTGATTTTGGCTCAGGTCATGATCTCGGGGTTGTGGGATCAAGTCCCATGTCAGGCTCCATGCTCAACAGAGAGTCTGCATGAAATTCTCTCTCTCTCTCTCTCTCTCTCCCCCTCTGCCTCTCCCCCCACTCACAGTCTCTTGCTTTCTCAATTAATACATTTTTTTAAAAAACTAGCAAAAATTATAAAAATTAACAAAGGCTATCTTCAAAACATTAAAAAAACAAAACAGCTTAATCATAGTAGAATGGTGATACTGTGACCTTTTATAACTTATATCCTTTCCTTCCCAACTCTGCAATAGTTTCACAACCAATGGTTTGCAACCAGCGGCAACCACAAGAGCAGAACTCGGCTGGAGATCCACTGAAACCTCATTCATAGAAAACTCATTTGGCCAGTTTGGTAGTTTCCTGAAAGACCCCACTCATAAGGATGCCTTTATTTGAGCTAACTCACAGCTCAGTGTGAAAAGCCTTAACCTCACTCATCATTTATCAACAATTAAAGGCATTTCTTTAACTTTTTTTTTTGGCATTTGTTTAACTTAATGGCTACCTGAGGTGGTAGATAACAGGTGAGACAAACAATGGCTTAACCAAGAAGTCTGAAAGGAAAAGTTGGACAATGAGATGTCCGTAAATGTTTCTGAAAACCTCTGATATATTCCTGAGAATCAAGGAGGCCGCAAACTTGCAAAGGGCTGTGCGTATGCCTAAGGCTGTGAGCATACTCAGGAAAGATGTGAGAAAGCCCTGAGCTGTCACCTCTAGGTGACCTTGAGGTTTGGCATTAGAAAAAAGTCTAAGCTAATGCAGAGTTATAAACCATCTGTCTGTTTGAAGAATTCCCTGAAATGCCCAGAGCCCCTTAGCAAAGACTGGGAGACTTACTGGGTCTAGGCATTTAAAGAAATTTCTGCAGATACTTCAACTGCCTCAGATGAAAGAAACACAGGCTCTACAGAATTTTTTAAAAAGTCACTGAACAAATAAATTTCAACAATGACCCCAATGGAAAGGAGAAAATTCCGATTTCTAGAATTGGCACATTCTTCTACTTAAAATGTCCTATTTTCAAGAAAAAAGTTTAGTAAACAAGGAAAGAAACAAGAAAGTAAGGCTCATAGGCAGAAAAGGTATAATCAATAGAAACTCCTCCTAAAGAAGCAAACATTGAACTTACTAGACAATAACCTTAAATCAGCCATATTAAATATGGTCAAATACCTAGAAAAAAACAATGTCCAGGACTAAAGGAAAATAAAAGAAAGATATTTTACTAAATCAAGAATATCAATAAAGAAATAGAAATTTTAACAAATTGAAATTATATAGAAACTCAAGAGTTGAAAACTATAATAACTAAAACAAAATTTCACCAGAGGGATTGTATAGCAGATTTGAGGAGATGAAAGAATGAACAGACTGGACACTGAAATTACATACTGTGAGAAAGCAGAAAGAAAAATAATGACAAAAAATGAAATATGGGATAGTATCAAGCAATAAAGACAAAGAGACAATATTGAAAGCAGCAAGAAAGAAGTGACTCATCATGTACAATAGTATTAAAAGCAGATTACTAATCAGAAACCCTGGAGGACAGAAGGCAGTGAAATGATATATGACAAGTAAGGGCTGAAAGAAAAAAGTTGTCAACCAAGAATTATATATCCAGCAAAAATAGAAAAATTAAAACCTTCCCAGATAAACAAAAACAAAATTTGTCACAGGCAGAACTGCCCTACAAGGAATAATACAGGGAGTGGTTCAGCAAATCTATACAGACAGAAAATGGATTAGTGGTTGCTTGGGGTTTGGGGGAAATGAGCAGACGAAGGGGATAAAATGAAGAGTTGCGTTTTAAGATGATGAAACTGTTCTAAAATTGACTGTGGTGATATTTGTACCAATCTGTGAGTATACTAAAACATCACTGAATTCCAGACTTAAATGGGTGAATGGCATGGTATGTGAACTGAATCTCAATAAAGCTAAGAGAGAGAGAGAGAGAGAGAGAGAGAGAGAGAGAATGAAACCATTGTAAGATTAATAGAGCAGATTAAAAGGGCCATGGTCAGAAACTGGGAATGAGCCACGTGAAAGGACAGGGAAAGAAGATGACTCCAAAAAGATTATCAGCACTGTATAGATGGGGCCAGTGGAGGGTGTCATGGACAGTAACAAAGAAACTTTCCAGAAGGACAGAGGCAGTAGAGGCAAATGCTATAGAAAATTCAAGTAAGGAAAGAATTAGACAAGATCCAATGGATTTGATTATAAATCAAGTCTCTGGTCACCAGATATGACAGGCGAGTGGGGAGAGAAACCAAAGCATCATGCAGAGGTTTCAAGTGTGGATAGAAAGTGTTGAAACGTTTCAAAGAGAACACAATTTTAAACTGCTGAGCAACCTGACTATCTTGGGTACTCAAAATATTTATGGAAAGTAATTTTAATTCAGCTGATTCAACAGAAAAGAATGTCTAATTCAACCCCTGTGTTTGAGTTTCTGGAAAACGGAAGGGACCAAGTTCACATTTAGCATTACATCTTCTACTTTTATTGAAGAACAAGTAGAGATAATGTTCTATATTATTTTAGAGTAATTACTGAAAAGTTGTTAACTAAATCACCTAGTCGAAAAATAAAGATCTTTTTTATCTTCAAATATTTTAACATTCTGGGCACCTGAGTGGCTGGCTCAGTCGGTTAAGTCTCTTCTTGCCTTCAGCTCAGGTCATGATCCCAGGGTCCTGGGATCGAGTCCCGCATCGGGCTCCCTGCTCATCAGGGAGTCTGCTTCTCTCTCTCTCCCTCTGCCCCTCCCCCCTGCTCATGCGCATGCAGTCTTTCTCTCAAATAAATAAAATCTTAAAAAAAAAGTTTTAACATTCTATGAGGTATCAGTTTGCTTAATCTTCTCACCAACCCCAACCTTTAAAGCAGTACAGTTTGTCTGACACTCTGATATGGCTCCCAAAACTCAGAAATAAATTCGGAGCTCCAATTTCATATCCACATGCCATCTTTGCTCTGCTACTCATCTGTATTTCCATCTCTGAATGCATCTGATCCATTTCTATTTCTACTTTTTCATGTTAATAGACTTATAAAATCCACTATAAAACAGATTATTAAAAATAGAGATTACCTGCACTATGTTCATTTTCTGCAGCTCCTTGAAGAATGTGAAGAAATGAAAAGGTTCAGCTGGGAAAGAGGAAGGAGAAATAGCATCATGAGAAACCTGGTCTGCCTTACAACTATTTTTATTTACCTAAAAATTTCATAACATCAGCTGGAAAAAAGGTTTCCCTATAGAAAAATATCCTTTTGACATTCTTGAAAGGGAACAAGAAGGACCACACAGAGGTATTACCTGAACAAATGCATCTGCGATATGGTGACACAGGCTTAACCTTGCATTTTCACTGCTGTGAAACTCAGAAGTCGATGAATTAACAATTTATGTCCCCTTCTAAGTAAGAACAACAACAAAAAAACACAAAATAAAACAAGAGGATATTGGTTAAACAAATTCAGGTATACAAGGTAAAACCTTCTACCTTCATTTAAACTAATGTTGTTTAAAAAACCTACTCAGATGGGATTGTTAATCAAATTTGTGTTGTCTTTACACCTTGAGTTAGAGCTTCCCCAGAAAACTTCAAAATAAAGATGGGATGCTTTATGCAAGAACTATTTTTTCTAACTTTTTGTTCTTACTTGGTTGCAAATCCTGAAACAGATTTTAGTAAGATGCCGATAGTACTTACCTGTGTAAGTAAACAGCACTGTGCTTAAGTTCTTAATTCTGCCCTGGGTGTCTTTCCAAAAATCATTCATTTCAGGCCCAATATTTTGAGCTTCCAAAAGTGTCTAATATAGAAAACTTTTCTTCTACTATCCTTTCGTCATTCCCTACACTCAGGAAGGAGGGAGCATCAGCATAACTCCAGATGCCACATGTTGTGATGGACATGGTATGAGGGCAGCTCAGAATCTGGAAAGAATGAGGGGGAATGAAGGAAACTGGGTGCTATTTAGAATTTCATTAGTTCTGCCTGGTTATACCTTCCCTGGGCATCATGCCCTTACCAACCACCCAGTGAAGTGCCTTTTCCTGTACAGCCTGACAGTCACCCATCCCTCTCAACCCCTGCTCACCACCTTCTGCAAGCTGGTCCAGTGCCCACTGTCACACAGTCTGTGATGGCTTTTGCGTGCAGTCACGAAGTCTGACTCATGCTATACAGGGATCAAGAACTGCTTCTGGTGGAGCAAGTCAGGACCTGTGCCTTTCTTGAAACTTCTGGCCCTGCTCTGAAGCTCCAGGGAGTAATCTGTCAGAAGAGCTATTCTTCTAAATGACAGTTGTTCTTAAGTTACTTTATTACAGAGGGGCTGGGATCTGGGCCTGAGAAACAAATTCACTGTAACTCAAACCTCCATTTAACACTCTAAACCGGACTTTGGAATCCACTACAAGTGTACTATCCCGTAAGGTAGCCATTAGCTGCATGCAACTACTACACCTGAAGTGTGGTTAATAATTTGGATATACTGAGTTAAACATATCAGTAGAACTAATCTCTTTCTTTTTATTGTTGCTACTGAAAAACTCTAAATTATATTTGGTTTCAATTATCTTTCTATTGGCCCGCACTGCATTAGATTTTCAGATTGTGCCTTTGAGGATGGAGATAGCTTAGATGGTGCAGGGAAGTTCAAGAGTCTCTTGACCAGGGGCTCTAAAAAGAATCCACAAAAAAAAAAAAAAAAAAAGAATCCACAAATCCCAGGATATATATTACCACATCATGAGATTCTGTCGATATTCACTTCACAATCATATCTCTGTAAATCTGGGGACGGGCTACTCAGCTAAGAGCTTCAAAGGTTGCAACTCTTGGTTTGGGGCAAAAAGGATGCTGGGAAGAGCAAGAGGTGGGGAGTAAAATCTACTTGTATTTACATCCAACCTCTCCCACCTACCAGCTTGTGTCCTGGGGTGTATCATTCGGCCTCCAGTAAATTCCTTTCACTTTTTAAAATGGCCTAATTATAAGGGCAACTGTGAGGCTTAAATGAAATACCAAAGAAAACAAAGTGTCTTGTGATAGCAACTTACACACCCATTATTACAAGCACTTGACAAAAAGCTTTGCAGATGACACCTTATTTCTCAGAGTAATTCCACAAGCTACTGTTCGTAGCCTCATGTTCATCGAAAACATTATAAAGGTGGATTCCCTTGCCACTGCCCACAGTCCCCTCACTCGGCGCCCGCAAAGGACACCTTCTCCAGATAGGGGAGGCAGCCCCACTTGCGCCACCGGAAGCAGGCGGGAGCAGACGCCGCAAGCACACAGGGGCTGGGGGAGGGGAGGACCCGCTGGGAAATTCCCGGGAACACTGCACACAAACCTACCGGATCTGGCAGGGCCCCAGGCCTCCCGGAGCCGTGTCCCCAGTGCTCTCACCCCCACTGCAAAGCCTCTGCTCCCGCAGATACCCAAAGAAGCCGAGTTCGTGTCCTTTTTCAACCACAGAAGGCGGGCGGAAAACAGGCCAAGGCTGGATGTGCACTTGCGCAGAATGAGCCCCAAAACCCGTTCCCAGAGTGCTGCGCGGTAGGCGCATAACATTTAAGACTACATTTCCCATAAAACTTTGAGACCGCAGGAAGTAATTTTAGAAGCGTTTCCTCCTCAATTAGTGAGGTGAGACGTGACAATTGGATCTGACCTTTGGAAACTTTCCCTGAATCCCCAGGTATTGTGGATTAGACTTTAACTTTATGGCATGACAACATGTTGCAAAGCATGGTTCTCGATTGGATCCTAGTTCGAAAAAACCAACAGTTGCAAAAGACTACAATTGGAGAAAAAATAGAATTACCATTACTTTGGTTAGTGTGATTAATATTTGGAGGATGGAGGAAATTGTTCTTATTTTTAAAGATACATACAGAAATACCATGTGGAATTTGAGGGGCAGGACAGATGACCATAGGGGAAGGAGGAAAAAAAATAAGGGAGACGGGGCTGACCACAGGAGACTCTTGAGTGTGGAGAGCAGATTGGGAGTTGCTGAGGGGAGGGCGAGGTGGGCTGGAGATGGCCTGGATGGGTGATGGGTGTTAGGGAGGGCGCTTGATGTGATGAGCACTGGGTGTTGTGTGTGTGTGGGAGGGGGTGGGTGTGGGTGGGTGATGAGTTACTAGATTCTACTCCTCAAACCGGTATTGCACTATATGTTGACTGAAATTTAAATAAAAACTTAAAACATTAAAAAAAAATTCTATTATTAAATCATATATAATTTACTTTCTAAAATTCAGCATAACAATTAGAAAAAGAAAATATGGCTAAGTTAAGAATTGTTAAAAACTGTAATACGTATATGGTGTTCATTTTACTAGTATTCCGAACGTTTGACTTTATTTTTAATACATAGTAAAAATGGGAGCAACTGGTGGTGGTGGTGGTGGTGGTGGTGGTGGGAAGAGGGTTAGGAAGAGTTTACTGCCCTTCCAGAAGTATACCTTTTAAAATCAAGTTTCGTGGGTACACACATATCTCTTGTGAATACTGCTTGTGCAATATAACAAATACTAGAAAATGGAGCAAGCATTAGCAAAAGAGTCATATCTTGGTAGGATTTATCTGGGGAGTAGAGGTGGGGTAAGTTAGCTGCTCAAAATTACACAAGTAATATATGAAAATACATATAACCCAAAATAAGAAAATTATTATTATCAATTTTGAGTTCCACCAGTAAATTTTCTTTCAAAATTAATGCATGCACACCTCAGACGTTTTTAACAAATTTGAGACCTAAGGACACGAAAGGAAATTTCCGGTAGACTTTTTAAGAGTAGTTTTAGGCTTATAAAATAATTGAGCAGAAAGTAGAGTTCCTATATATCCCCTCTCATCATTCCACACACTGTACCCCCAATTATTAACATCTTACATTAGTGTAGCACATTTTCTACAATTAATGAATGATATAGTATTACTACCTAAAGTCCACAGTTGACATCAGTAGTCACTTTTTGTGTTGTACAGTTCTATGGGTTTTGCCAAATGAATAATGTCATCCACTGTAATACCCACTATTACATGATCATAGCAGTCTCATAGCCCTAAAACATAAAGAACAGTTTTACTGCCCTAAGAATCTGTACTGTGTCTACTCAACTTCTCCCCTCTGGATTTCCCCTCCTGAACTCCTGGCATCCATTTATCTTTTCATTGTCTCAATAGTTTTGCCTTTTCCAGAATGTCATATAGTTAAAATCATATAGTAAGTAGTCTTTTTAGACTGGCTTCTTTCAGTTAGAATATGCATTTAAGCTTTCTCCCAGTCTTTTTGTGGCTTAATACCTCATTTCTTTTTTATTGCTGAATAAAATTCCATTATTTGGATGAACACAGTTTGTTTATACACTCTTCTATTGAAAAGCATCTTGGTTGCTTTCAAGTGTTTACAATCACAAAATAAAATGTGTGTGTGTGTAGGCTCTGTATGTAACATAAGATTTGAAATCAATTGAGTAAATAGCAAGGAGAGCAATTGTTGGATTGTATAGTGGAAACCGTGTTTAAATTTATAAGAAACTGCCAAACTGTCTTCCAAAAGTGAATGTATCATTTTGCATTCTTATCAGCAATGACTGACAGTTTCCCTTGCTCCAAATCCTCACCAGCATTAGGTGTAGTTGGTGCACTGGATTTTGGCCATTCTCATAGGTGTGTAGTGGGATCTCATAATTTGCAATTCTGTAATAACGTGATGCTGGGCTTCTTTTCATATGCCTATTTGCCATAAGTATATCTTATTTTGTGAGGTATCTGTTCAACTCTTTCATCCATTTTTTATTGGGTTGTTCATTTTCTTTTTTCTTTTTTTTTTTTTAAAGATTTTATTTATTTATTTGAGAGAGAGAATGAGAGAGAAAGAGAGCATGAGAGGGGGGAGGGTCAGAGGGAGAACAGACTCCCCGCTGAGCAGGGAGCCTGATGCAGGACTCGATCCCGGGACTCCAGGATCATGACCTGAGCTGAAGGCAGTTGCTTAACCAACTGAGCCATTCAGGCGCCCAGGTTGTTCATTTTCTTATTGTTGAGTTTTAAGAGTTCTTGTTTATTTTAGATAAAACTCCTTTACTAGATATGACCTTTGCAATATTTTCTGTCAGTCTGTGGCTTGTCTTTTCATTCTCCTGACATTCTTTAACATAGCGGAAGTTTTTAATTTTAATGATACCAAACTGAATAATTTGTTCATTCATGGATTGTACTTTGATGTTATCTAAAAATTCATAACCAAACTCAAAGTCACCTAGATCTTCTTTCATGTTATAATATAGACGTTTTATATAAAGTTTTGCATTTTGTTTTTAGAATTATGATCCATTTTGAGTTGTTTGTGAGATGTGTAAGGTCTGTGTACGTGTGTGTATATATACACATATATAATGTATCTTGCATGTGGATGTCTAAATGTTCTATTGCCATTGTTGAAAAAACTATATTTTCTTCATTGAATTATCTTTGCTCCATGGTCAAGAATCAGTTGACAATATTTGTGTGAGTCTATTTCTGGGCTCTATATGCTATTCCATTAATTTTTTGGTTGATTCTTTCTCCAACACCACACTGGTTTGATCACTGTAGCGTTATAGCAATTTTTGGCATTAGATAGTGTCAGTCTTCTGACTTAGTTCTTCAATATTGGGTTGACTATTCTGGACATTTTGCATTTCCATATAAATTTTATTTTTTTATTTTTATTTTTATTTATTTTTATTTTATTATGTTGTATTAGTCACCATACAATACATCATGAGTTTTTGATGTAGTGATCCACGATCCATTGTTTTGGTATAACACCCAGTGCTCCATGCAATACATACCCTCCTTAATACCCATCACGGGGCTAACCCATCCCCCCACCCCCCTCCCCTCTAAAACCCTGTTTGTCTCTCAGAGCCCATAGTCTCTCATGGTTCATCTATCCCTCCAATTTCCCTCCCTTCATTTTTCCCTTCCTTCTCCTAATGTCCTCCATGCTATTCCTTATGTTCCACAAATAAGTGAAACCATATGATAATTGACTTTCTCTGCTTGACTTATTTCACTTAGCATAATCTCCAGTCCCATCCATGTTGATGTAAAAGTTGGGTATTCATCCTTTCTGATGGCTGAGTAGTGTTCCATTGTATATATGGACCACATCTTCTTTATCCATTCATCTGTTGAAGGGCATCTCGGCTCTTTCCACAGTTTGGCTATTGCAGACATTGCTGCTATGCACACTGGGGTGCATATGGCCCTTCTTTTCACTACATCTGTGTCTTTGTGGTAAGTACCCAGGAGTGCAAGTGCTGGGTCATAGGGTAGCTCTATTTTTAATATTTTGAGGAACCTCCACACTGTTTTCCAAAGTGGCTGTACCCACTTGCATTCCCACCAACAGTGTAAGAGGGTTCCCCTTTCTCCACAACCTCTACAACATTTGTTGTTTCTTTCCCTCTCCATTTTTGCCATTCTAACTAGTGTAAGGTGGTATCTCAATGTGGTTTTCATTTGAATTTCCCTGATGGCTAATGATGATGAACATTTTTTCATGTGTCTTTAGCCATTTATATGTCTTCTTCAGAGAAGTGTCTTTTCATATCTTCTGCCCAGTTTTTGACTTGATTATTTGTTTTTTCGGTGTTGAGTTTGAGAAGTAGTTTATAGATCTTGGATACCAGCCCTTTATCTGTAGTGTCATTTGCAAATATCTTCTTCCATTCTGTGGGTTGCCTCTTTGTTTTGTTGACTGTTTCCTTTGCTGTGCAGAAGCTTTTTATCTTGATGAAGTCCCAAAAGTTCATTTTTCCTTTTGTTTCACTAGCTTTTGGAGATGTATCTTGAAAGAAGTTGCTGTGGCCGATGTCAAAGAGGTTACTGCCTATGTTCTCCTCTAGGATTTTGATGAATTCCTGTCTCACATGGAGGTCTTTCACCCATTTTGAGTTTATCTTTGTGTATGGTGTTAGAGAATGGTCGAGTTTCACTCTTCTGCATGTGGCTGTCCAATTTACCCAGCACCATTTATTGAAGAGACTGTCTTTTTTCCATTGCATGTTTTTTCCTGCTTTGTCAAAGATTATTTGACCATAGAGTTGAGGGTCCATATCTGGGTTCTCTATTCTGTTCCATTGGTCTATATGTCTGTTTTTGTGCCAGGACCATGCCGTCTTGGTGATCACAGCTTTCTCATATAGCTTGAAATCGGGCAACGTGATGCCCCCAGCTTTGTTTTTCTTTTTCAACATTTCCTTGGCGATTCGGGGTCTTTTCTGATTCTATACAAATTTTAGGATTGTTTGTTCCATCACTTTGAAAAATGTCATTGGAATTTTGATCGGGATGGCATTGAAGGTATAGATTGCTCTGGGTAGCATAGACATTTTAACAATGTTTATTCTTCCAATCCATGAGGATGGAATGTTTTTCCATCTTTTTGTGTCTTCTTTAATTTCGTTCATGAGTGTTCTGTAGTTCCTAGAGTATAGATCCTTTACCACTTTGGTTAGGTTTATTCCAAGGTATCTTACGGTTTTTGGTGCTATTGTAAATGGAATTGTTTCTCTAATTTCTCTTTCTATAGTTGCGTTGTTAGTGTATAAGAAAGTCACTGATTTCTGTGCATTGATTTTGTATCCTGCCACATTACAGAATTGCTGTATGAGTTCTAGTAATTTGGGGTTGGAGTCTTTTGGGTCTTGCACATAAAGTATCACGTCATCTGTGAAAAAAGAGAGTTTGACTTCTTCTTTGCCAGTTTGAATACCTTTTATTTCTTTTTGTTGTCTTATTGCTGTTGCTAGGACTTCTAGTACTATGTTGAACAATAGTGGCAAGAGTGTGCATCCTTGACATGTTCCCGATCTTAAGGGAAAGGATTTCAGCTTTTCCTCATTGAGGATGACATTCGCTGTGGGTTTTTCATAGGTGGATTTTATGAACTTGAGGAATGTTCCCTCTATTCCTATACTCTGAAGAGTTTTAATCAGGAAAGGATGTTGTATTTTGTCAAATGCTTTTTCTGCATCAATTGAGAGGACCATATGGTTCTTCTCCTTCCTCCTATTAATGTGTTCTATCACATTGATTGATTTGCGAATGTTGAACCACCCTTGCATCCCGCGGTAAATCCCACTTGGTTGTGGTGGATGATCCTTTTAATGTATTGTTGGATCCTGTTAGCTAGGATTTTGTTGAGGATTTTGGAATCCATCTTCATCAGGGATATCGGTCTGAAATTCTCCTTTTTGATGGGGTCTTTGCCTGGTTTGGGGATTAAGGTAATGCTGGCCTCATAGAATGAGTTTGGAAGTTTTCCTTCTGTTTCTTTTTTGAAACAACTTTAGTAGAATAGGTATTATTTCTTCTCTGAATGTTTGGTAGAATGCCCCAGGGAATCCATTGGGCCCTGGATTCTTGTGTTTTGGGAGGTTTTTGATCACTGCTTCAATCTCGTTACTGGTTGTTGGCCTATTCAGGTTGCCAATTTCTTCCTGTTTCAGTCTTGGCAGCTTATAGGTATCCAGGAAGGCCTCCATTTCATCCAGATTGCTCAGTTTATTGGCATATAGTTGTTGATAATAATTTCTAATAATTGTTTCTATTTCCTTGGTGTTAGTCGTGATCTCTCCCCTTTCATTCATCATTTTATGAATTTGGGTCCTTTCTCTTTTCTTTTGGATAAGTCTGGCCAATGGTTTATCGATCTTATTAATTCTTTCAAAGAACCAACTTCTAGTTTCGTTGATCGGATCTACTGTGTTTCTGGTTTCTAATTCATTGATCTCTGCTCTAATCATAATTATTTCTCTTCTAATGCGTGGCTTAGGCATCATTTGTTGCTTGTTCTCTAGTTCTTTAAGGTGTAGAGTTAGTTGGTGAATTCGGGATTTTTCTGTTTTTTTGAGTGAGGCTTGGATGGCTATGTATTTCCCCCTTAGGACCGCCTTTACAGTATCGCATAGGTTTTGGACCGATGTGTTTTCATTCTCACCGATTTCCATGAATTGTTTAAGTTCTTCTTTGATTTCCTGGTTGACCCAAACATTCGTGAGCAGAGTGGTCTTTAGCTTCCAAGTGTTTGAATTTCTGCCAAATTTTGTCTTGTGATTGAGTTCCAGTTTTAAAGCATTGTGGTCTGAGAATATTTAGGGAATAATCTCAGTCTTTTGGTATCGGTTGAGACCTGATTTGTGACCCAGTATGTGGTCTATTCTGGAGAAAGTTGCATGTATGCTCAAGAAGAATGAGTATTCTGGTGTTTTAGGGTGGAATGTTCTGTATATATCTATGAGGTCCATCTGGTCCAGTGTGTCATTCAAAGCTCTTGTTTCCTTGTTGGTTTTCTGCTTAGATGGTGTGTCCATTGCTGAGAGTGGAGTATTGAGGTCTCCTACAATTAACGTATTGTTATCAATATGACTCTATTTTGGTTAACAGTTGGCTTGTATAGATGGCTGCTCCCATGTTGGGGGCATAGATATTTACAATTGTTAGATCTTCTTGTTGGATAGACCCTTTAAGAATGATACAGTGTTCTTCTGTGTCTCTAATTACAGACTTTAGTTTAAAATCTAATTTGTCTGATAGAAGAATTGCTACCCCAGCTTTCTTTTGAGGTCTGCTGGCGTGGAGGATGGATCTCTATCCCTTCACTTTCAGTCTGGATGTATCTTTAGGTTCAAAATGCGTCTCTTGTAGGCAGCAGATGGATGTGTCCTGTCTTTTTATCCAATCTGCAACCCTGTGCCATTTTATGGGAGCCATTCATGTTGAGAGTGATTATTGAAAGATACGAATTAATTGTCCTCATGTTGCCTGTGAAGATGTTGTTTTTATAGATTGTCCCTGTAGATTTCTGTTGTATATCACTCTTGAGGTCTTTCTCCTTTTATAGAACCCCCCCTTAATATTTCTTGCAGGGCCGGCTTAGTGGTCACATATTCTTTGTGTTTCTGCCAGTCGTGGAAGATCTACATCTCTCCATCCATTCTAAATGACAGCCTTGCCGGATAAAGTATTCTTGGCTGCATGTTCTTCTCATTTAGTACCCTGAATATGTCTTGCCAGGCCTTTCTGGCTTGCCAGGTCTCTGTGGATAGGTCTGACGTTATTCTGATGTTCCTCCCTCTGTACGTAGGGAATCTCTTCCCCCTAATTGCCCTTAAGATGGTTTCCTTGGTTCTAAGATTTGCAAGTTTTACTATTACATTCCAGGGTGTTGGCCTGTTTTCCTTGATCTTGGGAGGGGTCCTCTCTGCCTCTAGGATGCTAATGTTTGTTTCATTCCCCAGATTAGGGAAGTTCTCAGCTACGATTTGCTCAAATACATCTTCTGGTCCTCTCTCTGTCTCCACTCCCTCCGGGATTCCAATAATTCTGACATTGGAATGCTTCATGGTGTCACTTATTTCTCTGATTCTCTTTTCATGGATTCTGAGTTGTTTTTCCCTGGCCTCCTTTTCCCTTTTTATCTGTTATATTGTCTTCCAGGTCGCTTATTCGTTCTTTTGCCTCACTTACCCTAGCTGTTAGATTATCTAGGTTAGATTGGATCTCATTGATAGCATTTTTAAGTTCTGCCAATCCGGCTTTCATTTCTGCCCTCAGAGACTCTATGTTGCCATTAATTGATTTCTCCATTCTAGCTATTGTCTTCACAATTGCTGGCCTGAATTCCATCTCCGACATCTTGGTTATATCTGCATCCATTTGTAAATCTGCAGCATAAGTCATAATCTCTGAGTCTTTTCTATTTTGGGGGTTCCTCCTCTTAGTCATTCTGTTGATGGGTGGTTGAGGGAATGTATAGGGTCCAAATTATTGACCAGAACTCAAGCAAGATGCACCTGTTTTCTAGGGACCTTAGGGGTGCTGGCCTCTTGTTTTCCCAGCCTTTCTTCTGGGGGAGGGGCCTGCTGTGCTGTTGCTTAGGCAACCCTGTTTGGGCAGAGTTGCCCTGCCCCCAGTGGCGGGGGATGGGCTTAGTGG
The DNA here is from genome assembly GCF_003265705.2 of Callorhinus ursinus. Taxonomy (NCBI): domain Eukaryota; kingdom Metazoa; phylum Chordata; class Mammalia; order Carnivora; family Otariidae; genus Callorhinus; species Callorhinus ursinus. The sequence goes on along the minus strand of NW_027397101.1, from coordinate 7,476,035 downwards.
GAATCAGTTTTGTGGACTTTTGTTCTCTGGTGGCTTTCCCTGGCGGCTTTCCGCGTCTCTTCCATGTGGCAGAGCAGAAGAGACCATTTCCCAACCCTCTGTCCCAGAGCAGAGAGATTGCAGTCTGTTCTTCAGTGAGCTCTCCAGGCCACACTGTCTTCATTTATGTCCATGCTGCTATAAACTGCAGCGTCCTGGGTTGTGCACCCCTCCGCAGCGCTCCCAGTCCTGCCTCCAGGTCGGAGCATGTCTCTGCCCATGGTGCTTCTAAAACCACCAGCCGCTCCCAGTTTGCACGCCAGATCCTGCCGCTCTGGGTTTCCGCCCCAGGGACTGCCCTTAAGTCCTTTCCCCGCCGCTCCTGGTCTGCGAGTCTGTGCCCTGTCCCCAGCGAGCGGGGCTGTCGCTCACTGGTGGTGTAGGATCCCCACGGCCAGGCACCCTCCTGCTGCCATTTATCCTCTGATATCTGCCTGCGGAATCACGGCTCCCCGCTTTGTACCTCAAAACCAACCACCTGCGATATTGTGTTTGTAGAGATCCAGATCTTCTTACATCTCAGGCTGATTTCGTGGGTGCTCAGAGTGGTCTGGTAGATATCCAGCTCAATTCTGGGGACCAGTTGAAATAGGGTCACCTCCTCCTCCGCCATCTTTCCTCTCCCCTCCATATAAATTTTAGAACCAATTTGACGGTATCTACAAAATAACTTTCTGTGATTTTGATTGAGACTGAGTGAATCTATTGATCAAATTTGTTGGAAATGACATCTTAACAATATTGAGAATTATATTAATTAACATGGAATATCTCCATCTATTTAGTTCTTTGATTTATTTCACAGTTTTCCTCATATAGATTTTGTACATATTTTGTTAAATTTATTCCTAAGTATTTTGTTGTAAACAGTATGTGTGTTTTTGTTTTTTGTTTTGGGGGGTACTGTGGAAGGGCAGAGGGAGAAGGAAAGAGAGAATCTCATGGAGCCCAATGTGGGGCTCAATCTCATGACCCTGAGCTGAAATCAAGAGTCAGACACTTAACTGACTGAGTCACCCAGGCACCCCTGTGTTTTTCCTTTCAAATTTCAGTTGTGCATTGCTGGTTTAAAAAGGTAATTGAGTTTTATGTAATAACAACTTCATCCTGCAATCTTGCTATATTCACTTTTTAGTTTCAGATGTTTCTTATTGGACACAGAAAATAGTAACATCTATGAACAAAGATACTTTATTTCTTCCTTCCCAATTATATGCCATTTATTTATTTATTATTTATTTATTCATTTATTTATTTATTTATTTATTCTAATGCATTAGCTGGGATTTCCAGTACTATGTTGAGTTGGAGTAATGAAAGGGGACATCTTTCTCGTGTTCTTTATCTTGGGAAAAATCATTTAGTTTCAGCATTACGTGGGAAGTTAGCTGTCAGTTTTCTATAGATGTTCTTTATTAAGTTGAGAAGTCCCCTCTATACCTTATTTCCTGAGAGAGTTTTTTGTGTCTGAATCCATGTTGGATTTTGTCAAATGCATTTTATGTTTCTATTGATATGATTGTATGCTTTCCTTCTTTTAGCCTGTTGATATCATTGATTTCATTAATTGATTTTCAATATTGAAGTGGCCTTGCATACCAGGGATAAACCCCACTTGGTAATTGGTTTTATACATTTTTGGACTCAGTTTGCTAGTATTTTGTTAAGGGGTAATGCATTTACATTCACATATTCTGTACTTTTTCTGAATTATAATGTCTGCCTGATTTTAGTTGGCTAATGCTGGGCTCAGAGAACAAGTTAGGAATTGTTTTCTCTTCTGTATTTTAAGAATGAATTGTATAGAATTGGTATCATTTCCACCTTAAGTTTTTGGTAGAATTCACCAGTGAAACTATATTGGCCTGGAGCATTTTTTTGGAAAGATTATTAATTATTGATTAAATTTGTTTAATAGATATTGGCCTATTAAGATTATATATTTATCTTTGTGTGTTTAATGAATGCATCTCTTAAGAAATTGGTTCATTTTATCTAGGCTATCAAATTTGTAGGCATAAAGTTGTATATTATACACAAAATCTATGTTGGTGAGGTTTTTCTTTCAACATTAAATATTTCACTCCACTTTATTCTTGCTTAAATGGTTTCTGAAGAGAAGTCCAAAGTAATTCTTGTCCTGTTTCTCTGTATCTAAGATTTTACATCCATCATCACTACCACTGACTTCTTTCAAGATATTTTCTTTGGCTCTGATTTTCTGAAGTTTGAATAGGATATGCCTAGGTGTACATTCTCTGGCATGTTTCATAATTGATGTTTTCTGAGCTTTTCAGATGTATAGTGTCTGTTATTTAGAGAATTCTGAGCCATTATTACTTCAAATATTTGTGTTCTCTCTTTCTTCTCCTTTTAATATCCTCATTATGTGTATGTTATACCTTTTGTAATTATTCCACAGCTCTTGTGTATTTTATTCCATTGTTTTTATTCATTAATGTCTTTACATTTAACTTCTGGAAGTTTCTATTGACATATGTTCAACTTCACTGATTTGTCTAGTCTATTGAGCTCATTAACACATTCTTCATTTCTGTTACAGTATTTTTGATTTCTAACATTTTCTCTTAATTCATTCTTAGAGTTTCCATGTTTCTGCTTACCTTACCCATCTGTTCTTGCATGTTATCCATTTCTTCCATTAAATTCATTAGTATATTAACCAAACTCAAAGTCTTATAATTCCAAAATCTCTGCCAATTTTGAGTCTAGTTCAGATGCTTACTTTGTTTCTTCAGAGCGTTTTTGCCTGTAATTTTTTAACAGTAAAAATATATGTAATTATTATTTTTATAGTAGGTGAAAGATGCTGAGGTGGATTGGTCTTTAGTATAAGCTTTTATATTTATCTGGCTAAGAGTTAGCCTGTGTTTACTATTTGTTGTAGCTGTGATGTTAGAGGCTAACATTTCCTCTACGGTCCTTGTTTTTGTCTCCCCTGTTGTCTTCGGTTATCCATACACTCCATAAATATGGTCTGAGGCTTTCAATTCTTTCAGCTGTAGACCTCTGCTATTATTCTGGAGCGCTATTAATGTGGTGATAATGCACAGGAGGTGAGCAAGCCTTTTGCAGACCTATAATTAAGTTTTAGTCTTTTAGTGGGTCTGAATTATGTATTTTCCTTCCTTTTTGTCAAAATCTAAGGAGGGCTGGACTTGGGTGTTTCCTTCCTGAGATTAGTTGGGTTTTGGTAAAATCCTCTTATGTTAGGCTATGGTAAAATAATTTCCTTGAGTGCAGGCCTTGTTAAGGGGAAGAAAGCTCTTGTTAAGGGGAAGAAACCTAATTTTTTGAAAATAGTTTTCTTCTTCGCTTGTGGGAAGCACTACAGGATTTTTCTCTGATATTCATAGTAAAAAACTGGTAGGGTTATTTCAAGAAAAACTATGGAAAGTGTAGGGACTTCCTTAAGAGTGTGCTCCTTCCAAGTTTTAAGATCTAAACCTAGTCCACACAGAGACTCCAGAAATTCATCAATTATACTTTAAATATACTAACTTAAGCTATGGGCTTCTGTTCCTCATTAAGTTGTAATTCTCTATAACTACCTGTTTCTTCAGTTTCCAGGATAATAGTTTGTCTTATGATCTCAAATCTTTGATGAATAAGAAGAATTGTTGGATTTCAGTTTTTTCAGCTTTATTCTTATTGTGAAGATGCAAGTGATGACTGCCAAGCTCTTTACATGTCAGAAATCAGTTTATTTTTGTTTATTGTGTTTTGAATTGCTGTTAAGTTATATGAACATATTTGAAGTTTAGTTAGTCAGACTTTACAAATGATACTCTGTGCTTACTTTACAAGTGTTAATGTAATTCTCAGGATATCTTTTCTTAGCTTCCCATGTTTTTAAAAAATAGTAGAAAGTGTTTTATCATTTCTGATATTTTTGGTGTAGATAGCTCTGTGGTTGTTAGGAGGGGGGGAATGATTAAATACTTCATCTTGTTTTATGCTAATGATAATGCCTTAGAGTTAAGAATGATACCCTAGAACCAGCAAACAGAAAAATACCCATGCAACAAAATGACAAAAGCAAAAATAAGGGATTCATCTTCAAATATAAGCTAAAACATGAATTGAGGCTGAAAGATTGGCTACTTGGTCTCCTTTAAGTAAATTTTAAAAGTTTTTTAACAGGTAACCACAAGAAACTAAAATGCCAAGAAATGGCCCCCTACTTATCTCAGAATTAAATCTTGTATACTTTTTCTATATGATTAATTTGTAGTTGGAAAAAAAAGCTTTTTCATATTTTTTTGTTTAAACATTTAATAATGTTTGGATATATACACTCATGAAATAGAAAGGTCTGAATACAAGCTATGTCACAATTTACATCAATAAAAGTATTAACCATAAAGAAAAATAAACTTGGAAACTATGACATTCCTGACTCAAATACTAATGTTTCTACTTTATATTAGATAATCAATTTTACTGAAATCTTTAATTAAAATACATGCTTTAAAAACTATAGTAAGGGTGCCTGGGTGGCTCAGTTGGTTGAGCGACTGCCTTCGGCTCAGGTCATGATCCCAGAGTCCCGGGATCGACTCCCACATCGGGCTCCTTGCTCAGCGAGGAGCCTGCTTCTCCCTCTCACCCTCCCCCCTCTCATGTACTCTCTCTCTCTCATTCTCGCTCTCTCAAATAAATAAATCTTTAAAAAATAAATAAAAATAAATAAAAATAAAAATTATAGTAAATTATAGGAAAGGATATCCAAAGGGAAAAGGACAGTATCTTCTACTGATGGTGTTGGAAAAACTGGTCTCTACATGCAAAAGAATGGAACTGGAACACTTTCTACACCATACCCAAAAATAAACTCAAAATGGACGACTAAAGACATAAATGTAAGTCCTAAAACCATAAAAATCCTAGAGGAGAGCTTAAGTAATAATGTCATAGCAACATTTCTCTAGATTATATCTCATCAAGATATAAAGCTTCTGCACAGTGAAGGAAACAATCAACAAAACTAAAAGGCAACCTACAGAATGGGATAAGATATTTGCAAATGATATACCTGATAAAGGGTTATATATAAGTTATATAACTCAACATATATAAAGAACTTATATAACTCAACAGTACAAAACCAAATAATCCGATCAGAAATGTGCAGAAGAAATGAATAGATATTTCTCCAAAAAAGCTATCCAGATGACCCCCAGACACATGAAAAGATGCTGCATATCACTCATTATCAGGAAAAATCCAAATCAAAACTGGAATGACATATCACCTAACACCTGTCAGAATGGCTAAAACCCAAAATACAAGAAACAACAAGCATTGGCAAGGATGTGGAGAAAAAGGAAGCCTCATACACTGTTGGTGGAATGCAAACTGTTGCAATCAACACCAACAACAGTATGGAGGTATGGAGGCTCCTCAAAAAATTAAAAATAGAACTACCCTATGATCCAGGTATTGCACTACTGGGTATTTACACCAAAAATACAAAACACTAATTCAGAGGGTTACACGAACCCCTATAGCAGCATTATTTACAATAACCAAATCATGGAAGCAGCCCAAGTGTCCATGGTTAGATGGTTGGATACACACACACACACACACACACACACACACACACACACACACACATATATATACAATGGAGTATTATTCAGCCATAAAAAGGATGAAATCTTGCCGTTTGCAGCTACATGGATGCAGCTAGAAAGTATAATGCAAAGCAAAATAAGTCAATCAAAGACAAATACCATATAATTTCACTTATATGTGGAATTTATTTGTTCTTCCAATCCATGAGAATGGAATGTCTTTCCATTTGTTTGTGTCATCTTGAACTTCTTTCATCAATGTTTTGTAATTTTTCAGAGTACAGTTCTTTCACTTCTTTGGTTAAGTTGATTCCTAGATATTTCATTGTTTTTAGTGCAATTGTAAGGGGACTGTTTTCTTTTTTCTTTTTTCTTTTTTTGTCTTTTTTTAATTTTTTTATTGTTATGTTAATCACCATATATTACATCATTAGTTTTTGGCGCAGTGTTCCATGATTCATTGTTTGTTCATAACACCCAGTGCTCCATGCAGAACGTGCCCTCCTCAATACCCATCACCAGGATAACCCATCCCCCTCCCCCCCCTCTAGAACCCTCAGTTTGTTTTTCAGAGTCCATCATCTCTCAT
>NW_027397101.1:7430417-7469797 GCF_003265705.2 Callorhinus ursinus | reverse complement strand
CTTTTTTCTTAAAATATGTTGCGTTATTTGTTTCAGAAGTACAGATCTGTGATTCAACAGTCTTGCACAATTCACAGCGCTCACCGTAGCACATACCCTCCCCAATGTCTATCACCCAGCCACCCCATCCCTCCCACCCCCAACCACTCCAGTAACACTCAGTTTGTTTCCTGAGATTAAGAATTCCTCATATGGGACTGTTTTCTTACTTTCTTTTTCTGCCACTTCATTATTAACATATAGAAGTGCAACAGATTTCTTCACATTAATTTTGTATCTTACAATTTTACTGAATTCATCCATCAGTTCTAGTAGTTTTGTGGTGGTCTTTCAGGTTTTCTGTATATGGTATCATTTCATCAGCAAGTAGTGAAAGTTTTACTTCTTCTTTACCAATTTGGATACCTTTTATTTCGTATTGTTGTCTGATTGCTTTGGCTAGGACTTCCAGTACTATGTTGAATAAAAGTGGTGAGAGTGGACATCCTTGTCTTATTTCTGAACTTAGGAGAAAAGCTCTCAGTTTTTCCTCATTGAATATGATGTTTGCTGTGGGTTTGATATGTAAGGCCTTTATTATGCTGAGGTATGTTTCCTCTAGACATACTTTGTTGAGAGTTTTTATCATGAGTTGATGTTACACTTTGTCAAATGCTTTTCGTGCATCTATGGTCATATGATTTTTATCCTTTCTCTGATGTGACATATCGCATTTATTATTTTGCAGATATGAAGCCCCTTGCATCCTGAGAATAAATTCCACTTGATCGTGGTGAATGACTTTTTTAATCTATTGTTGGATTCGGTTTGTTAATATTTTTTTTTTGAGGATTTTTTTTTTTTGGCCATTTGATTCATCAGAGATACTGGCCTATAGTTCTTTTTTTGTTGTTGTGTCTTTACCAGGTTTTGCTATCAGGGTGATACTGGCCTTATAGGATGAATTTAGAAGTTTTCCTTTGTCTTCTATTTTTTTTGAATAGTTTGAGAAGAATAAGTATTAACTCTTCTTTAAATGCTTGGTAGAATTCACCTGTGTAGATGTCTCATCCTGAACTTTTGTTTGTTGTGAGTTTTTTGATTAGTGATACAAATTTATTTCTGCTAATCAGTCTATTAAAATGTTCTTCTTCTTCCTGCCCCATTTTAGTAGTTTATATATTTCTAGGAATATATCCACTTCTTCTACCACATACAATTTGTTGGGTTATAATGTTTTTATAAGATATTCTTAAAATTGTTTGTATTTTTGTGGGGTTTTTCATTATTTCTCCTCTTTCATTTCTGGATTCTCTATCTTTCTCTCTCTCTCTCATGAGTTTGGTTAGGTTTATCAATTTTATTGATCTCTTCAAAGAACCAACTTTTGGCTTCATTGATCTATTCTATTGGTTTTTTTTATTTTAGTCTTTATTTTTTTAAACAGTTTGTGGCTAATTTATCCATCAAAATATATCTTGACAGAGGTATGTAGAGTACAACCCGAAATCCTTAGAAAATAGTACTTAAGGATCACTGTCTCAGTAAAATCCATTACTATAATGTTTATTCAATCAATCTTTTGGGTTTTTCTTTTCTTTTCTTTTTTAAAAAGATTTTATTTATTTGAGATAGTGTGAAAGAGAGAGAGGTAGAGAGAGAGCATGAGCAGGGTGAGGAGCAGAAGGAGAAGCAGACTCCCCACTGAGCAGGGAGCCTGATGTGGGGCTTGGTCCTGGGACTCTGGGATCATGACCTGAGCCTAAGGCAGATGCTTAACTGACTGAGCCACCCAGGTGCCCCTCTTTTTTTAAAAAAAATATTTTATTATTTTTGAGAGAGAGGGAGAGGGAGCACAAGTGGGGTGAGGGGCAGACAGAGAAGGAGAAGCAGACTCCCTGCTGAGCAGGGAGCTTGACCTCAATCTCATGACCCTGAAATCATGACCTGAGCCAAAGGCAGACACTTAACCAACTGAGCCATCCAGGTGCCCCTGTTTTTTCTTTTCAAATTTTTACTTAAATTCTAGTTAGTTAACATATAGTGTAATATTGACTTCAGGAATACAATTTAGTGATCCAACATTACATATAACACTCAGTGCTCATTAAAACAAGCACACTCTCTAATACCCATTACCCATTCAGCCCATTCCCCACCCTCACCCCTCTATCAACCTTCAGTTCATTCTCTATAGTTAAGACTCTGTTATAGTTTGCTTCCCTCTTTTTTTTCCTTCCCATATGTTCATCTGTTTTGTTTCTTAAATTGCATATATGAGTATAATCCTATGGTATTTATGTTTCTCTGAATGATTATTTTCGTTAGCATAATACTCCCTACCTCCATTCACATCATTGCAAATGGCAAGATTCCATTCTTTTTGATGGCTGAATAATATTCCATTATATGTATATATCATATCTTCTTTATCCATTAATCAGTTGATGGACATTTGAGCTCTCTCCATAGTTTGGCTTTTGTTCATAATGCTGCTATAAACATCAGGGTGCATGTACACCTTTGAATCTGTATTTTTGTATCCTTTGGATAAATACCTAGTAGTGCAATTGCTGGGTCATAAGGTAGTTTGAGGAACTTCCATACTATTTTCCACAGTGGCTGCACCAGTTTGCATTCCCACCAACAGTATAAGAGGGTTCATCTTTCTCCACATCCTTGCCAACATCTGTTGTTTAGTGAGTTGTTAAGTTTAGCCATTCTGACTGGTTTTGCTAGAATTGCTGGAATTCTACAAATAGAAAAATGACCCACTTTTTGCAAGGTAGGAGGTGCAAAGAAGTGAATCTGAGAGGATATATTGGAAGATAAACTACAGGGGGTGGGAGGGAGCCTCTGTAAACTGGCTACTGGAAAGTGATATAGCAGTGAAGTGCAAAATCAGAACTTATAGAAGTCTGCTCCTATGAGGGACATCTCTGTCTGAAAGGTGCTCAGGTGGCAAAGTGGGGCAGAATCCTCGGTGGGACAGTGTGGTCTCAGGATCCCCAGGGTCACAGAAAGAATGAGAGTGACTGTGGCAGAATTCCCAAGCATGGAGTGGGGAAGCTGGCTACTATTAGTGAGGCCCGGAGTGGGCACTCAGCTAGGTGTTGCCATAAACTGTAAACCACAGCATGATTGGGTTGCTGCTCTCCAAGCAGGGGCCCAGCAAGCTGTGGTGAGACCCTGCTTCCTTCCCCAGGCAGATTGGTGTGGATGTGCACCCAGAAGTCTGCAGAATTTGGTGCACAGAAAAGTGATTGCTTTTCCCTGAGGATGCACTGAAGAGTGGGAGCCATGAGGGAACATACCTCAATATCATAAAAGGCATATACAAAAAGCCCACATCGAATATCATTCTCAGTGGGGAAAAATAGAGCTCTTCCCTTAAGTTCAGGAACACAACAAGGATGCCCACTCTCACCACTGTTGTCAACATAGTACCAGAAGTCCTAGTCTCAGCAATCAGACAACAAAAAGAAATAAACAGCATTCAAAATGGCAAAGAAGTCAATCTCTCTCTCTTCACAGATGACATGACACTTTATGTGGAAAACCCAAAAGACTCCACCCCAAAATTCCTTAAACTGATTCAGGAATTCAGCAACATAACAGGATATAAAATCAATGCACAGAAATCAGTTGTATTTCTATACACTAACAATGAGACAGAAGAAATAGAACTTAAGGAATTGATCCCATTTACAATTGCACCAAAAAATCATAGGATACCTAGGAACAAATCTAACCAAAAAGTCAAGGGTCTGTACTCTGGAAACTAGAGAACACTTAGGAAGGAATTGAGGAAGACACAAATAGATGGAAAAACATTCCATGCTCATGGATTGGAAGAATAAACATTGTTAAAATGTCTATGCTATCCAGAGCAATCCACACATTCAATGCAATCCCTATCAAAATACCACCAGAAGTTTTCACAGAGCTGGAACAAATAATCCTGAAATTTGTATGGAACCAGAAAAGACCCCAAATAGCCAGGGGAATGTTGTAAAAGAAAACCAAAGCTGGGGGCATTACAAAGCCTGACTTCAAGCTATATTACAAAGCTGTTATCACCAAGACAGCATGATACTGGCACAAAAGCAGACACATAGATCAGTGGAACAGAATAGAGACTCCAGAAATGGACCCTCAACTCTATGGTCAGCTAATCTTCAACAAAGCAGGAAACAATAGCCAGTGGGGAAAGGACAGTCTGTTCAACAAATAGGGTTGGGAAAATTGGACAGACACATTCAGAAGAATGAAACTGGACCATTCTCTTACATCATACACAAAGATAACCTCAAAATGAATGAAAGACCTCAATGTGAGACAGGAATCCATCAAAATCCTAGAGAACACAGGCAGGAACCTCTTTGACCTTGGCCACGTCAACTTCTTGGTAGACAGAGCTCCACAGGCAAGGGAAACAAAAGCAAAAATGAACTCTTAGGACTTCATCAAGACAAAAAGCTTCTGCACAGCAAAGGAAACAGTCAACAAAACTAAAAGGCAACCTATGGAATGGGAGAAGATATTTGCAAATGACATATCAGATAAAGTGCTAGTGTCCAAGATCTATAAGGAACTTATCAAACTCAACACCCCCCCAAAAAAAACCCCACAAATAATCCAGTTAAGAATGGGGCAGAAGACATAAATAGACATTTCTCCAAAGAAGACATACAAATGGCCGATAGACACATGAAAAAATGCTCGACATAACTCATCATTAGGGAAATACAAATCAAAACCAGGATGAGATACCACTCCACACTAGTCTGAATGGCTAAAATTAAGAAGTCAGGAAACAGCAATAGCTGCCAAGGGTGTGGAGAAAGGGGAACCCTTTTACACTGTTGGTGGGAATGCAAGCTAGTACAGCCACTCTGGAATATGGTATGGAGATTCCTCAAAGAGTTAACAATAGAGCTTTGACCCAGCAATGCACTTCTAGGTATTTATCCAAAGGATACAAACAGTGATCTGAAGGAGAACCTGCACCCCGATTCTTATAGCAGTAATATCCACAATAGCCAAACTATGGAAAAAGTCCAGATATCCATCGACAGATGAATGGATAAAGAAGATGTGGCATATACGTACAATGGAATATTACTCAGCCATCAAAAAATGAAATCTTACCATTTGCAATGATGTGGATGAAAGTAGGGAGTATTATGCTAAGAGAAATAAGTTAATCAGAGAATGACAGTTATCATGTGATTTCACTCATATGTGGAATTTTAGAAACAAAACTATCATATAGGAAGGGAGGGAAAAATAAAATAAGACAAATTCAGAGAAGTAGATCAACCATAAGAGACTCTTAACTATAGCAAAAAAAAACTGGGTTGTTGGAGGGGAGGTGGTTGGGGGGATGGGGTAAATGGGTGATGGGCATTAAGGAGAGCACGTGATGTAATGAACACTGGGTGTTATATGCAACAGAGGAATAACTGAACTCTACCCCAAAACTAATGATACACTGTATGTTAATTAATGGAATTTAAATAAAATGAAATTTAAAAAAGAAACTAGATTACAAAATAAGAAAAAATATACATATATATGCAAATAAAAGAAAATATAATGAAAGAAAAAATATATAAATATAAAGTATTATAAAAATAAAATTAAAAAATAGAAAGGGATTGGAAAAATAGAGAATACCTGAAAAAAATAATACTGACAGACTAAAGAATAAAAATACAAAGAATGCTATGTACTATTTCCCCCAAGAACTGAAGCTTTGTATCCCTCAATGATCAGTAAACTTTGTGTGAATTGTTTAAGCTTCTCTTCTGGGGGAGGGGTCTGTTGGGCTGATTCTCAGGTGGACTAGCCCTGTGGAAATGTGCCTCCAGCGTGCAGGAAGGCAAGGCTTGGTGTAAGCAGCTCTGGAATCCACTAGGTGGTGCTGTTTTGCTCTCCGAAGTCTTTCAAAATGGGCTCCTTGAATATGGCTGTGCCCCATTCTCTAGCCATAGAGCTGGAAGTTCACACCCCTCTTCAGTGAGCCTTCATAGAAAAACAATCACTCTTGTCTCCCCAGTTTCCATCAGAACTCTGTGTTCACCCAACCTGTGACTGAGCGTTTATATCTCAGACATGTGACTGAGTTTCAACACTCCAAATTTTAGGAACTCCCACAGCCTAGACACTGTTCCCCCCCAGGCGCTGGTGTGTGTGTGTGTGTGTGTGTGTGTGTGTGTGTGTGTGTGTGTGTCTCACCAGGCTTCTGCCTTTTGCTGGACCCATCCCAGGAAAGCGGTTACACAACCAGTTCACAGTTTATGGCAACACAGAGCAGAAAGCAGGCACCTAAACTCCATGTTCTCGGCCAGCTTCCCCTCTCCTATGCCTGGAAACTGCCACACTAAGGCATCAGCCATTCTTGTTGAGACCCTGGGGATCCTTAAGCGCATGCTGTCACACCTGGGGTTCCACCCCACTTTACCAACTGAGCACCGTTAAGCCAGGCACTTCCCCCACTGTAGCAGACTTCTGAAAGATCTGATTTTGTACTCCACTGCTTATAATACTTTGCAGTAGCTTCCTTATGCAGGCTTCCTCCCCTCTGGGGACGCACTGAGGAGTGGGGCCCCGAGTTCTCGGCTCCTCCGGGGTGGAGATTAGGAGGCCGCCATTTTCACTCCATATCCTCAGCTATACCACATCAGATTCAAGTCTCCACACCTCCTACCTTCCAAACAGTGGTCACCCTTCTACTTGTAGACTTGTAGCATTTGTTTTCTCAGATCTCAGGTTGATTTCTTGGGCGTTCAGAATGATTTGATAACTATCTAGTTGTATTGGAGGGATGAGAGACTTAGGGTGTCCCTACTCCTCCACCATCTTAATTCCTTTTGCACCCCTTCATTCATAACAACATTGTTTACAATAATCAAAATATGCAAAGAGCCCACATGTCTGTCAATAGATGAATGGGTAAAGGAGAAGTGGTGTATATATAAAATGGGATATTATTAAGTTATAAAAAAGAATAAAATGTTGCCATTTACAATGACATGGATGGAGCTAGAGAATATAATGCTAAGTGAAATAAATCAATCATTGAAACACATCTCAGTCAGTGGAATTTAAGAAACACATATTTCATATGTGGAATTTAAGAAACAAAACAAATGAGCAACAGAGAGAGAGACAAGCCAAGAATCACACTCTTAACTATTGAGAACAAACTGATGGTTACCAGAGGGGAGGTTGGTGGGGAGAACTAGTGAAATAGGTGATGGGGATTAAGGACTGCACTTATGATGAGCACTGGGTGATGAACGGAATTGTTGCATCACCATATTGTGCACCTGAAACTAATATGACACTGTATATTATCTCTACTGGAATTAAAATTAAAACAAAATACAAAATAAATAATAATGTATAATTAAAAAAAAAGAAATGCCAGGGGGCGGAGCAAGATGGCAGAGGAGTAGGAGACCTGGATTTCGTCTGGTCCCAGGAATTCAGCTGGAAAGGAATCAAACCATTCTGAACACCTATGAACTCAACAGGACAAGGACATTCTTTTCTTCTGAAAGAATAACAACAACACTCTGAACAACAGAAAAGCAACCATTGTCTGGAAGGTAGGATGTGCCTAGAAGTGAATCCGAGGCGATATTCGGGAGGATAGATGGCGGGGGAGGAGGCCTCCATCTGCCCCTTCTGGCAAGTAATAGAGCAGAAGAGCACAAAATTGGAACTTTTAGAAGTCGGCTCCACTGAGGGACATTGCTCCAGTGGCTAAGTGGGGGGTGGAACCCTCGTGGGACAGTGTGGTCTCAGGATCCTTGGGGTCACAGAAAGACCGGGGGTGCCTGACTGCAGCAGAGCTCCCTGGTCTCAGAGCGGGGAAGCTGGCTGCAGAGACAGAGCAGAGGAGTGGGCTCTCAGCTCAGGGTTGCCATAAACCATGATCTGTGGCACAGTCGGGCCACTGCTCCTCCAGCAGGGACCCAACAAGCAACAGATCCAGGGAGACTCCCCTTCCTTCCCGGAGAGGAGCGGCGGGGGAGCACCGCAGGGATCTGCTGGGTTTGGAGACTCCACACAGGGTTGTGTGCCAGAGATAGAAACACTAGGTCACAGGCCGGGTGAACACAGAGTGCGGCCGGAGCCCGGGGAGACGGGAGTGATTGACTGCTTTTCTCTGGGGACGCACTGAGGAATGGGGCCCCGAGTTCTCGGCTCCTCCGGGGTGGAGATTAGGAGGCCGCCATTTTCACTCTCGTCCTCCAAAGCTGTACGGAAAGCTTGCAGGGACCAAAAGCTCCCGAGAGCAAACCCAAGCAGATTACTTAGCCTGGACGGACAAGGGCGGGGCAATTCTGCCTCCGGCAAAGACATTTGGAAACCATGACAACAGGCCCCTCCCCCAGAAGATCAGCAAGAACCGCCAGCCAAGACCAAGTTTACCGATCAATGAGAATGGCAGAACTCCAGTGTTAGGGTAATACTGCACATAGAATTCATGGCTTTTTTACCATGATTCTTTAGTCTTTCAACGTTAATTTTTTTAACTCTCTTTTTTTAATTTTTCTTTTTCTGTTTTTCAACCAAGATCTTATCAATCCCTTTTTTAAAAAAACATTTTTATTTTTCATTTTTAGAGTCATATTCTATCCCTTCATAGTAGTTACCCTTATTTTTGGCATATATATATAGGGTGTTCTCTCCTTAAGATTTTGAGATACAGTTTCTTCTAACAAATCAAAATATACCCTAAATCTCTAGTGTATGGCTTTGTTCTAGTCTCCTGCCTGATCACATTCTCTCCCCCGCTTTTTAAATCTTTCTTTCTTTTAAAATCATCTTCTTTCTTTTTTCAAACAACTTCTTACCAATTCCTTTTATAAAATCTTATAATTTTCATCTTTACATTCATATTCCATCCCTTCATCATATCAACCCTTATTTTGTACATATATAAGTCTTTCTTTCTTTAAAATTTTGGGAAGCACTTTCTTCTAACAGACCAAAATACCCCCAAAATCTACTGTGTGGCACTGATCTATGCACCAGCCTGATCATATTTGATCATATTCTGTTTTTTTTTGTTTTCTTCTGTTTTTGTTTGTTTTTATCTTTTTCCCTTTCTTTTTTCTGTCTTTCCCTTTCTTTTCCGCTGGTTTCAGGTCTTTTCTGATTTGTTTAGAGTATATTTTCTGGGGATGTTGTTACCCTGTTGGCATTTTGTTCTCTCATTCATCTATTCTCCTCTGGACAAAATGACAAGATGAAAAAAATCACCTCAACAAAAAGAACAAGAGGTAGTACCATCTGCCAGGGACCTACGGACATTAGTATGATGTTGGACCTAGAGTTCAGAATCATGATTTTAAAGATACTAGCTGGGCTTGAAAAAAGCATGAAAGTTACTAGAGAAACCCTTTCTGGAGAAATGAAAGAACTAAAATCTAACCCAGTGGAAATCAAAAAAGCTATTAATGAGGTGCAATCAAAATGGGGGCACTAACTGCTAGGATAAATGAGGCAGAAGAGAGAATCAGTGATATAGAAGACCAAATGTTGGAAAATAAAGAAGCTGAGAAAAAGAGAAATAAACAACTACTGTATCACAAGGGCAGAATTCGAGAGAGAAGCGATTCGAGAAGATGAAACAACATTAGAATAATTGGGATCCCAGAAGAACAAGAAGGAGAGAGGGGCAGAAGGTATATTGGAACAAATTATAACAGAGAACTTCCTTAATTTAGGGAAGGAAACAGGCACCAAAATCCATGAGGCACAGAGAACCCCTCTCAAAATCAATAAAAATAGGTCAACACCCCGACATCTAATAGTAAAACTTACGAGTCTCAGAGACAAAGAGAAAATCCTGAAAGAAGCTCGGGACAGGAGATATGTAACCTATAATGGTAGAAACATTAGATTGGCAACAGACCTATGCACAGACACCTGGCAGGCCAGAAAGGACTGGCATGATAACTTCAGAGCACTAATGAGAAAAATATGCAGCCAAGAATACTATATCCAGCTAGGCTGTCACTGAAAATAGAAGGAGAGATAAAAAGCTTCCAGGACAAACAAAAATTAAGGAATTTGCAAACACGAAACCAGCCCTCCAAGAAATATTGAAAGGGGTCCTCTAAGCAAAGGGAGAGCCTAAAAGTAACATAGACCAGAAAGGAACACATACAATATACAGTAACAGTCACCTTAGGGGCAATACAATGACACTAAATTCATATCTTTCAATAGTTACCCTGAATGTAAATGGGCTCAATGCCCCAATCAAAAGACACAGGGTATCAGATTGGATAAAAAAACAAGACCCATCAATATGCTGTCTGCAAGAGCCTCATTTTAGACCCAAAGACATCCCCAGATCGAAAGTGAAGGGGTGGAAAACAATTTACCATGCTAATGGACGCCAAAAGAAAGCTGGGGTGGCAATCCTTATATCAGACAAATTCGATTTTAAACCAAAGACTGTAATAAGAGATGAGGAAGGACACTATATCCTACTTAAAGCGTCTATCCAACAAGAAGATCAAACAGTTGTAAATAACTATGCCCCTAATATGGGAGCAGCCTATTATATAAGGCAATTAATAACAAAAGCAAAGAAACACACTGACAACAATACAATAATAGTGGGGGACTTTAACACCCCCCTGCCTGAAATGGACAGATCATCTAAGCAAAAGATCAACAAGGAAATAAAGACTTTAAACAACACACTGGACCAAATGGACTTCACAGACATATTCAGAACATTCCATCCCAAAGCAACGGAATACACATTCTTCTCTAGTGCCCATGGAACATTCTCCAGAATACATCACATCCTAGGTCACAAATCAGGTCTCAACTGGTAACAAAAGGTTGGGATTATTCCCAGCATATTTTCAGACCACAGTGCTTTGAAACTAGAACTCAATCACAAGAGGAAAGTCGGAAAGAACTCAAATACATGGAGGCTAAAGAGCATCCTACTAAAGAATGAATGGGTCAACCAGGAAATTAAAGAAAAATTTAAAAAATTCATGGAAACCAAAGAAAATGAAATCACAACAGTTCAAAATCTTTGGGATGCAGCAAAGGCATCCTAAGAGGAAAGTATATAGCAATACAAGCCTTTCTCAAGAAACAAGAAAGGTCTCAAATACACAACCTAACCCTACACCGAAAGGAGCTAGAGAAAAAACAGCAAATAAAGCCTAAACCCAGCAGGAGAAGAGAAATAATAAAGCTTGGAGCAGAAATCAATGAAATAGAAACCAAAAGAACAGTAGAACAGATCAACAAAACTAGGAGCTGGTTCTTTGAAAGAATTAGTGAGATTGATAAACCCCTGGCCAGACTTCTCAAAAAGAAAAGAGAAATGACCCAAATCAACAAAATCATGAATGAAAGAGGAGAGATCACAACCAACGCCAAAGAAATACAGTTATAAGAACATATTATGAGCAACTATATGCCAGCAAATTAGATAATCTGGAAGAAATGGATGCATTCCTAGAGATGTATCAACTACCAAAACTGAACCAGGAAGAAAGAGAAAACCTGAACAGACCTATAACCACTAAGGAAATTGAAGCAGTCATCAAAAAACTCCCCAAAAAACAAAAGCCCAGGGCCAGATGGCTTCCCAGGGGAATTCTACCAAACATTTGAAGAAGAATTAATACCTATTCTCCTGGAACTCTTCCAAAAAAATAGAAATGGAAGGAAAACTTCCAAACTCGTTTTATGAGGCCACCATTACCTTGATTCCCAAACCAGACAAAGACCCCATCCAAAAGGAGAATTACAGACCAATATCCTTGATGAATATGGATGCAAAAACTCTCACCAAAATACTAGCCAATAGGGTTCAACAGTACATTAAAAGGATTATTCACCACGACTAAGTGGGATTTATCCCTGGGCTGCAAGGTTGGTTCAACATCCGCAAATCAATCAACGTGATACAGTACATTAACAAAAGAAAGAACAAGAATCGTATGATCCTCTCAATAGATGCAGAAAAAGCATTTGACAAAGTACAGCATCGTTTCTTGATCAAAACTCTTCAGAGTTAGGGATAGAAGGTACATACCTCAATATCATAAAAGCCATCTATGAAAAACCTACAACGAATTTCATTCTCAATGGGGAAAAACTGAGAGCTTCCCCCCTAAGGTCAGGAATGAGGCAGGGATGTCCACTATCACCACTGCTATTCAACATAGTATTAGAAGTCCTAGCCTCAGCAATCAGACAACTAAAAGAAATCAAAGGCATCCAAATAGGCAAAGAAGAAGTCAAACTACCACTGTTTGCAGATGATATGATACTTTACGTGGAAAACCCAAAAGACTCCACCCCAAAACTGCTAGAACTCATTCAGGAATTCAGTAAAGTGGCATGATTTAAAATCAATGCACAGAAATCAGTGGCATTCCTATACACCACCAACAAGACAGAAGAGAGACAAATTAAGGAGTTGATCCCATTTACAATTGCACCCAAAACCATAAGATACCTAGGAATAAATCTAACCAAAGAGGCAAAGAATCTGTACTCAGAAAACCATAAAATACTCAGGAAAGAAATTGAGGAAGACACAAAGAAATGCAAAAATGTTCCATGCTCATGGATTGGAAGAACAAATATTGTGAAGATGTCAATGCTACCTAGAGCAATCTACACATTCAGTGCAATCCCCATCAAAATACCATCCACTTTTTTCAAAGAAATGGAACAAGTAATCCTAAAATCTGTATGGAACCAGAAAAGACCCTGAATAGCCAGAGGAATGTTGAAAAAGAAAAGCAAAGCTGGCGGCATCACAATTCCGGACTTCAAGCTCTATTAAAAAGCTGTCATCATCAAGACAGTATGGTACTGGCAAAATACAGACACATAGATCAATGGAACAGAATAGAGAGCCCAGAAATGGACCCTCAACTCTATGGTCAACTCATCTTTGACAAAGCAGGAAAGAATATCCAGTGGAAAAAAGACAGTCTCTTCAACAAATGGTGTTGGGAAAATTGGACAGCCACATGCAGAAGAATGAAATGGACCATTTCCTTACGCCACACACAAAAATAGACTGAAAATGGTTGAAAGAGCTAAATGTGAGACAGGAGACCCTCAGAATCCTAAAGGAGAACACAGACAGAAACCTCTTTGACCTCAGCCGCAGCAACTTATTCCTAGAAACATCGCTAAAGGCAAGGGAAGCAAGGGCAAAAATGAACTATTGGGACTTCATCAAGATAAAAAGCTTTTGCACAGCAAAAGAAACAGTCCACAAAACCAAAAGACAACCGACAGAATGGGAGAAGATATTTGCAAATGACAGATCAGATAAAGGGCTAGTATCCAAAATCTATAAAAACTTATGCAACTCAACACCCAAAGAACAAATGATCCAATCAAGAAATGGGCAGAATACATGAACAGACATTTTTCCAAAGAAGACATCCAAGTGGCCAACAGACACATGAAAAAGTGCTCAACATCACTCGGCATCAGAGAAATCCAAATCAAAAACTCTATGAGATACCACCTCACAGGTCAGAATGGCTAAAATTAACAAGTCAGGAAATGACAGATGTTGGTGGGGATGTGGAGAAAGGGGAACCCTCCTACACTATTGGTGGGAATGCAAGCTGGTGCAGCGACTCTGGAAAACAGTATGGAGGTTCCTCAAAAAGTTGAAAATAGAGCTACCATACGATCCAGCAATTGCACTACTGGATATTTACCCCAAAGATACAAATGTAGGGATCCAAAGGGGTACGTGCACCCCGATGTTTATAGCAGCAATGTCCACAATAGCCAAACTGTGGAAAGAGCCAAGATGTCCATCGACAGATGAATGGATAAAGAATATGTGGTATACACAAGGCAATATTATGCAGCCATCAAAAGGAATGAGATCTTGTCATTTGCAATGACATGGATGGAACTGGAGGGTGTTAAGCTGAGTGAAATAAGTCAATCAGAGAAAGACATGTATAATATGACCTCACTGATATGAGGAATTCTTAATCTCAGGAAACAAACAGGGTTGCTGGTGTGGGTCTGGGATGGGAGGGATGGGTTGGCTGGGTGATAGACATTGGGGAAGGTATGTGCTATGGTGAGCACTGTGAATTGTGCAAGACTGTTTAATCACAGACCTGTACCTCTGAAACAAATAATGCAATATATTTTTTAAAAAAAAGAAGAAGAAGATAGCAGAAGGGGAAGAATGAAGGGGGGGATCAGAGGGAGAGACGAACCATGAGAGATGATCGACTCTGAAAAACAAACTGAGGGCTCTCGGGGGGGAGGAGGATGGGGGGATGGGTTAGCCTGGTGATGGGTATTAAAGAGGGCACGTTCTGCATGGAGCACTGGGTGTCATGCACAAACAATGAATCATGGAACACTTCATCACAAACTAATTATGTAATGTATGGTGATTAACATAACAATAAAAATTTAAAGAAAAAAAACAGAATGAGAAATTGTAAGAATCTGGGATGTATTGTCTCGTGGGAACCAAATAGCTACCATGTTTTTGTTAAAGTAAGATTTGCCATGTCTGTTGCCTGTAAAACATTTGGCTTATGTTCCTAGCCTTGCATTGCTAATGTTCCTTCTAGTTGCATCAGTAAATGTCTTCCTGTCATGGCCCACCACTTATGTGGAAGTTCACAATCACTCTGACTGTTGGGTCTGAGGAAAGGACCTCTTTACTGAGGAATATCATGCTGCTGTTTATATTGCTACTGTGGCATAGGGATATAAGTCACCTCCTGATATCTGGCTCTGGGGTCATTGAGGAAGAACACCAAGCAAAAATTGTATGGGCCAAAGATGTCAGAGGTGGAGTGTAGGAGTGCTGACAACACTGACTCTGTCTTTGATCCTCCATCTTGTTCTCCCCTCTGGCACACAGATGACACCACTTTAGATAACTACCTTGTGACCTCACCACCATGCCCCTCATTTCATAAAAGCTGTGATTAAGGTCCGGATAGTTTCAGAGAAGAGCTGAAGAGAATATCCACAGAGAATAGCTGCAGAGAATAGCTGTGTAGTGCTCTGGATCGTCTATCTACCCACTTACCTGCCCAGTTGCCCCTGTCAGTAAGTTACCTTGAATAAAACTCTGTAAATGGTATGGAGTAGTTTGCTTTGTGTTTCAGTATGAAAGTGATTTCTTACTCTGGAGGATACATTACCAATGCTCTTCTACTTCCTAACAGCTCCAGACATAGCCTCCAAAAAACTATTTGTCTACTGGATAACAAGTTCCCCAGAATAGAAGCTTGGACACAGGCAAAGGTAAATATTTTTTGAGCTTGGAAATAAACCAAATGAAAGCAATTACCATGTGGAACTGGCTAGTAAATTAAGGGGTTCCAAAAGAGATTTATGGTTTGTCTTTAGCAATCAATAAAAGAAATAACACCATCAAATATTTGGAAAATAAACTGCATGCTTCTATATAAGCAATGCATTAAAGAAGAAACCAGAAGGAAAAGATAAATATCTTGACCTAAATGAAAATGAAAACAGCATACCAAAATTTGTGAGATTCGGCTAAAGGAGTGCCTGGAGGAAAATTTATCAGTTCTACTATGTATATTAACAAAGAATAAAGATATAAATAACTGATCCAGCCTCCATCTTAAAAACAATAATAAATTAAATGTAAATAAAGGATGTGAAATGATAAAGACAAACACTCAAAACTATGAAGTAAAAGAAAGGAAAACTATAGAGAAAAATCAATGAAACCAAAACCTGGTTCTTTGAGAAGAGCAACATAATTGATAAACTTCTAGCCAGACTGATCAGTAAAAAAAGAAGAAGAAGAAAGTCATAAATTACTCAAAATAGGAATAAAATGGGGGAACATCACTATGGTGTCTATAGACAATAAATAAATGGATAATAGTATATTATAAACAATTTTATGCTAATAATTTATCTGGATGAAACAGACAAGTTCTTTGAACAACATAATCAACAAAATTTACTAAAGAAGAAATAGATAACATGAATAGCACTGTCTATTAAACACATTTAATAATAATGTAAGTCATGTACCAAGACCACTATTTCATCCTTTCCACACACAAAAACGCTCCAGACCAAAATGGCTTTTATAGCAAATTTTACCAATTTTTTAAAAAATGTCAGTTCTGCACAGCCACTTAGAAAATAGTAGAGATGGTAACATTTTCCAACTCATTTTCTGTGGCAAGTTTTACCATTAAGCAAGAATCAGAGGATATTACAAGAAAAGGAATATATAGATAAATATCCCTTTAAACCCCAGTTATAAAGATCCTTAACAAACATACTGATGAGGATGTGGAGCAATAGAACACTCTTGCACTGCTTGTCGAACTATAAAATGGAACTATAAAATGATACAAATATTTTAGATGTTCTGTCACACCACTTGCATTCAATATTGGTCATCTCAGCCAGTTCAATGAAAGAAAAGAAAGAATAAAATTGATACAGATTAAAAAGGAAGAAGTAAGGGGTACCTGGGTGGCTCATTCGGTTAAGCATCTGTGTCTTGATTCTGGCTCTGGTCTGTTGGACTTCATGTCTTCCTGGGTGTGGAGCCTACTTAAGAAAGAAAGAAAGGAAAGAAGGAAGAAAGAAAGAAAGAAAGAAAAAGGAAGGAAGGAAGGAAAGGAAGGAAGGAAGGAAGGAAGGAAGGAAGGAAGGAAGGAAGGAAGGAAGGAAGGAAAAGAAAAGAAAAAGAAAGAAAAAAGGTTAAAAAAAAAAGCTTTTTATCTTGATGAAGTCCCAAAAGTTCATTTTTGCTTTTGTTTCCCTTGCCTTTACAGATGTGTCTTGAAAGAAGTTGCTGTGGCCAATGTCAAAGAGATTACTACCAGTGTTCTCTAGGATTTTGATGAATTCCTGTCTCACATTGAGTTCTTTCATCCATTTTGAGTTTATCTTTGTGTATGGTATAAGAGAATGATCCAGTTTCATTCTTCTGAATGTGGCTGTCCAATTTTTCCAACACCATTTTTTGAACAGACTGTCCTTTTCCCACTGGATATTGTTTCCTGCTTTGTTGGAGATTAGTTGACCATAGAGTTGAGGGTCCATTTCTGGGGTCTCTACTCTGTTCCATTGATCTATGTGTCTGTTTTTGTGCCAGTATCATCTTGTCTTGGTGATCTCAGCTTTGTAATATAGCTTGAAGTCAGGCTTTGTGATGCCCCCAGCTTTGGTTTTCTTTTTCAGCAATTCCCTGGCAATTTGGGGTCTTTTCTGGTTCCATAAAAATTTTAGGATTGTTTGTTCCAGCTCTATGAAAAAATGTCAATGGTATTTTGATAGGGATTGCACTGAAAGTGTAGATTGCTCTGGGTAGCATATTTTCACAATGTTTATTCTTCCAATCCATGAGCATGGAATCTTTTTGTGTCTTCCTCAATTTCTTTAATAAGTGTTCTGTAGTTTCTAAAGTATAGATCCTTTACTTTGGTTAGTTTATTCCTAATTATCTTATGGTTTTGGGTGCTATTGTAAGTGGAATTGATTCCTTAATTTCTCTTTCTTCAGTCACATTGTTAGTGTATAGAAATGCTGATTTCTGTACATTGATTTTGTATCCTGCCACGTTGCTGAACTGCTGTATGAATTCTAGTAATTTGGGGGTGGAGTCTTTTGGGTTTTTCACATTATCATGTCATCTGAGAAGAGAGAGAGTTTGACTTATTCTTTGCCAATTTGAATGTCTTTTACTTCTCTTTATTGTCTGATTTTTGTTGCTAGGACTTCTAGTACTATGTTGAACAACAGTGGTGAGAGTGGACATCCCTGTAGTGTTCCCTGATCTTAAAGGAAAAGCTCTCAGTTTTTCTCCATTGAGAATGATATTCACTGTGGGCTTTTCATAGATGGCTTTTGTGATATTGAGGTATGTTCCCTCTATCCCTATATTTTGAAGAGTTTTAATGAGGAAAGGAAGCTGTATTTTGTCAAATGCTTTTCTGCAAGGTTAGCTTGTACATTTGGGATTTTTCTAATTTTTTGAGAGAGGCTTGAATGGCTATGTACTTCCCTTTGGGGGCCACCTTTGCAGTATCCCATAGGTTCTGAACTGATGTGTTTTCATTTTCATCGATTTGCATGAATTGTTTAAGTTCCTCTTTAATTTCCTGGTTGACCCATTCATTCTTTAGCAGGATACTTTTTAACCTCCAAGTGTTTGCATTCCTTCCAAATTTTTCCCTGTGGCTGAGTTCCAGTTTCAAAGCATTGTGGTCTGAAAGTATGCAGGGAATAATTTCAATCTTTTGGTATTGGTTGAGACCTGATTTGTGACCCAGAATGTGATCTATTCTGGAGAAAGTTCCATGTGCACTGGAGAATAATGAGTATTCTGTTGTTTTAGGATGGAATGTTCTGTATATATCTACAAAGTCCATCTGGTCCAATGATAGTAGGACACTTCAACACTTCACTCACAATGTTAGACAGATCATCTAAGCAGAAGATAAACAAAGAAACAATAGCAAGGGATGACATTAAAGAATGGACTTTAGGGAAAGTAAAGCAGCAGTAGAAGATTAAGGGAACAAAGTTGAGGACATACCAGGAGATGAAAGGGCAGAAGTTAAAGCTTATAGGTAAGAAACAGCTGGGCTAGGCTGGAGCACCAGGAGCAAGAATAGGAGGGTGAAGTTGCAGAGGTGATCAGGGATTGGATTTTTGAAAGCTTGGGCTCTATACTTTTGGCAAGGGTTGGGGGAGCATAAGAAGACTTCAAGCAGAGGAGATATGCAATCAGTTTTGTGCTTTGGAAAAGTCTTATCCACATATCAGTTTAACACAGTTCAGAAACATACTAATAAATGACAATTTTAATAGTGTTTTTACTGCTGGCTATGTTAAAGAGCTGGAGTTGAGACTAATGAAGCAAGCAATATTGATGAGGCTCTTTCCACTGGCATAAGAAAAATCTAAAAATTATTTTAGGCTTAAAATTATAAGAGTGAAGATACTTATTATAAAAATTTAAAATTATAGAAAAACATTTCTCCTTATAACATTCCATTGGTTCCAACATCTGTAAGCAAATAAGATGTCCTTCAATAAGTGAATGAATACATAAATTGTGGTGCAACCATACAATGAAATATTATTTAGAAATAAAAATACATAAACTATAATGTCATAAAAAGAGATGGGAAAAACTTAAATACATATTGCTAAATGAAAGAAGCCAGCCTGCAAAGGTTACATACATGAGTATTTTTTAATTGGTTCCTTTCCTCTGGTATTTATTTTCCACTTACCCTTGTATTTATTTCCTAATTGCATTTCAGATTATTAAGAATATTTGGCACCTGGGTGGCTTAGTTGGTTGGACTACTGCCTTCGGCTCAGGTCATGATCCTGGAGTCCCGGGATCGAGTCCCACATCGGGCTCCCTGCTCAGCGGGGAGTCTGCTTCTCCCTCTGACCCTCTTCCTTCTCGTGCTCTCTATCTCTCATTCTCTCCCTCTCAAATAAATAAATAAAATCTTTAAAAAAAGAATATTTGGTAATTCTAAATTGTATTGCAATCATGAGTATATTACAGTAGCATCCCCTTTTGCCAAAGTTGGCAAATCTGATAGTGATTCTTAGTACAGGGCTGAATGGACATGAACTGAATAGAAGTGTTTGGAGGATAATCATGATACTGTATAAAGAGCGGGTGAAAACTTGAGGTTATACTTCCACTCAATATTAAAGATGGTTAGGCTCAATCAGGGTGAGTGGACTTTGGGTGCTTTGTTAAAAATTATAAAATAGGAATCAGAGTCATATATATTCCAAATGAAATTGCATATTAATTATTAAATTGCTTAATCTTAAGCCTCTAAAATGTAGATTTGTCTAGTGGATAAAAATTACACTTTATTTCTAATTACAAATAAAAATATTTTGTGCTTTTAATATCAAATTTCAACTCTTAGAAATGGGAAAAATTATGGTCTAGGAAAAATTGGAGCAGTATTAGCTTAAATGTTTTTAATAGTACTCCAGCTAGTCTTAAGGGTTAACTTGCTCCCAAATAACACATTCCTTATTTGCTGACCTAAAGCCTTTGACCCATAACAGAACTAATTTACTTTCTTTGAGAGTTACAGACCACTGTCCTTGAGAAGTGAAGAACCAGAACATTCCCAGGCCATAGAAGCCAGCAATCTGTTTGAAGCCACCTCAGGTTTTTGATTAGGCCAGAAATTTTTTAGCAAAATGTTTTTTTCTTCTTTTTTAGGTCACACAAATGATTTTACTAACCTCCCTTTATGCATCTGTGGACCTTGCCCTCCTTTGGAGAAAGAACAGAGTACTCCTGCACATCGCAAAAGGGAAACTGGACCCTCCTCCCAGCACAACACACATCCCCCTCAGCAGTGAGAAAATGTAGCTGGCATCATTGAGTCTGCACAAAATCAAGAAATGTTGCAGGCCACTGCACTCCTTTTGCTAATTAACTACTCTAAACCTCTTTAAAAGCCCCTGGGGTACACAGAAACCTTGAAGTTGGGAGGACAACAGTCTGACTTTTCCCCAGGTTGCCAGCCTCCTGAATAAAGCTCAAATTCTCATTTCTTGAGTAATGGCCTTTCAAGTGACAGGCAGCCAAACTTGGGTTCAGGAACACTTTCTTTTAAAAAGTAAAAAATAATTTTTCCCATTCATATAATTATCAATTAGGCTGATTTTTAAAGAAAAATAGTATCTTTGTCTTATTTTACTTCACATTTAGATTATTTATTTGAATAATATATATGAAACTGTATTTGGAGCATCTTGTATGATATGGAATAAAGCAATTAAATACAAATACTTGTTTTGAGACATATTTTTAATGAGTATTTTTTTCTATATATTTTGCTATAGTCACAAAGGATCTGTTAACATTGCTAGGGACTGTGACAGAATTAGAGGAATACAATTAATATTTTTTGTGGGAGCCTTCTGGATTCTGGCTCAGTTCTTGCTTTATCCTGTAGAGATCATACTTTTCCTCTGCCCAGTATAGTGTCACATTAAACAAAATCTCTCCAGGTGATTTTGTTCCAGAAGTTTATATCCTGCAGAGATGTCTAACAGAGAGAAATTCAATTCAGATTTCCCTTTGCCTGACTTCTTCATCCTCCACTCCAACAGGCCCAGTTACCCTCACCAAGGTAGGACAGGCCCAGCCTATTCACTGCTCAAACACATAGCCTAAGAAGGTGATCACAGGTATTACAATTGGTCTAGTCTTTCAAATGGAAGATAGGCCAATCATTACTTGACTCTTTGGTAAATGTGAAGTGCAATTTTAAAAGGATAGAATGGTGGCCAAAATATAAAATATGATCTTGTTAGGACAGCTCAACTTAGTGGAATACTTGCCCCACCTGTTAGGAAATTCTAGAGAGAACTAAAGTCTAAAATATATCCTCCTGCGAGTTATAGTCCAAATATGTTAGAGTGCAAAAGAATTAAAGTCAATAAATAAAGTATCTTGCTTCCTTGTGTTAAAATTAAAAAAGAAATTCAGGAACAAAATTTATCTTGCCTTTCTTATTTGAGTCTCAGCTATGTCAGCTCCTGATTCCTGGATGGCAGGATGATGCACTTTTGGCAGGGGCAGCCTGAGCCATGTCTTCCTGGAATGGTTTGAGACACTTTAGGCTTTAGATGTTATATTAATTTAAAGATGTGTCTCTTAAAAGCCTGATTTTAAGGAGTCTGAAGTTAACAGGACAAATGAGATCATAATTGCTCTGGCTTCATACCCAAAATTTTGGAAACAACCCAATTGCCTGCACCTAGAAGAATTAAACCAAGCAAAAATTTGTTTCCTGAACCCATTATGAAGTATTGCTGAAGATTATTTCAGGGAGTCAGTGCATCTTATGTGAAGGAGGGATATGGCTTTAGCCTTGGCAGGATTCCTGTCTGTATTATATGTAAGAGCCCATGATTTGTTGAACTCAGTCGCAACCTCAAACATATCTCCCAACAAGGGGCTAATTTTAACACTGCACATGTACTCTCTTTTAGACAATGGCAATTAAGCTGTCACTGGCTGTCTTCTTGCACAAAAATGATGTGATGGCCGTTCTAACTTCCATCTGATTCAAACCTCTGAGTTTCCATTTCCCTCTTTTGCTTTGCCTTTCTGTCATTTTAGTAGTGAACTAGATACCAAATCTTTTTTTCAAGATTTATTTATATTTTAGAGAGATGGAGAGAGAGAGATAAAGAGAGAGAATGAGCAGAGAGAGGGGCAGAGGGAGGGGCAGAAAGAGAGGAAGAAAGAGAATCCTCAAGCAGACTCCCAGCTAAGCACAGAGCCCCACCTGGGGCTCAATCCCAGGACCCTGATATCATGACCTGAGCCAAAATCAAGAGTTGGCTGCTTAACCAATGGAGCCACCCAGGCACCCCTAGATACCAAATCTAAGTAATGGCACAGTTAATATTCACAGTCCTTGATGGCAGGCATTTGCAATTTGTATCTCAGTGCTCTTTGAATGGTGTTTTATTTGCTTAAGCTATTTCATTAATAATCCTGAGCCAACTTCCTGTTGTGTTCTGTCTTGAGTCTTGTGGTGGTAGACACATGATTGTAAGGTTTTCCCAAACTTAAAGGACTATATACCCTAAATGTAATTTCTGTAGAATGTAAGAAACAATGAGTTAAAATAAATTGAACATTTATAAACTTGTGTTTCTTTTGCTCAAGAGCTAGATTGGGTTTGAAAACCAAGATCTACCTGTGTGGGGTACCTGGGTGGCTCAGTTAGTTAAGCAGCTGCCTTCGGCTCAGGTCATGATACCAGGGTCCTGGGATCGAGCCCTGCATTGGGCTCCCTGCTCAGCGGAGAGCCTGCTTCTCCCTCTCCCTCTGTCTGCCGCTCTGCCTACTTGTGCTCTCTCTCTCTGTTAAATAAAAATCTTAATAAAAAAAAAAAAACTCTACCTGTGCTTGCTCATGTGCTCCTCAATCATGTAAGGATTACATACTCAGATTCACCAGTTCAATCTGATAAATTGGACTTATATATAATAGTGATATTCAGTTAATGAAATCTTTTTCTCAAACTTGGGTTAAGCTTTTACATTGACTAGATTTTTAAAATTCAATTATTAACATATAGTGTATTATTAGTTTTAGAGACAGAGTTTAGTGCTTCATCAGTTGCATATAACATCCAGTGCTCATTACATCAAGTGCCCTCCTTAATGCCCATCACCCAGTTACCCCATCCCACCACCCACCTCCCCTCCAGCAACTCTGTTTATTTCTTATACTTGAGAGTCTCTTACTGTTTGTCTGCCTCACTAAGATCATCTTTTATTTATCCCTCCCTTCCCCTATGATCCTCTCTTTTGTTTCTTAAATTCCACATATGAGTGAAATCATATGATAATTGTCTTTCTTTGCTTGACTTATTTCACTTAGCATAATACCCTACAGTTCCATCCATGTTGTTGCAAATGTTAAGATTTCATTTTTTGATGGCTGAGTAATATTCCATTATATATATATATCTCACATCTTCTTTATCCATTCATCTGTTGATGGACATCTGGGCTCTTTCCATAGTTTGGCTATTGTGGACATTGCTGCTATAAATATTGGGGTTCAGATGCCCCTTGGGATCACTATGTTTGTATTCTTTGGATAAATACCTACTAGTGCAATTGCTGGGTCACAGGGTAGCTCCACTTTTTCTTTTTGAGGAAACTTCAAACTGTTTTCCAGAGTGGCTGTACCAGCTTGCATTCCCACCAGCGGTGTAAGAGGTTTCCACTTTCTCTGCATCTTCCACATCTGTTGTTTCCTGACATGTTAATTTTAGCCATTCTGACTGGTGTGAGGTGATATCTCATCCTGGTTTTGATTTGTATTTCCCTGATGCCAAGTGATGTTAAGCAGTTTTTCATGTGTCTATTAGCCATTTGTACTTCTTTGGAGAAATGTCTGTTCATGTCTTCTGCCCATTTCTTGACTAGATTATTTGTTTTTTGGGTGTTGAATTTGATAAGGTCTTTATAGATTTTGAATATTAGCCCTTTATCTTTTAAACATTTCCAAATATCTTCTTCCATTCTGTAGGTTGCTTTTAGTTTTGTTGACTCTGTCCTTTTTTAAAATTTATTTAAATTCAATTAGCCAAGGTATAGTAAATCATTAGTTTTCTGATATTATGTTCAATGATTCCCTAGTTGAGTATAACACCCAGTGCTCCTCATTGCTATGCAGAAGCTTTTTTATCTTGATGAGTCCCAATAGTTCATTTTTGCTTTTGTTTCCCTTACCTTGTGTCTAGCAAGAAATTGCTATGGCTGAGGTAGAAGAGGATGTTCTCCTCTACGATTTTGATGGATTCCTGTCTCACATTTAGGTCATTCATCCATTTTGAATTTATTTTTGTATATGGTGTAAGAAAATGGTCCAGTTTCATTCTTCTACATGGGGCTGTCTAGTTTTCCCAGCACCATTTGTTGATGACTGCCTTTTTTTCCATTGGATATTCTTTACTGCTTTGTCAAAGATTAGTTGACTATAGCATTGAGGGTACATCTCTGGGTTCTCTATTCTGTTCCATTGATCTATGTGTCAGTTTTTGTGCCTTTACTATACTCCATTGATGGTTACAGCTTTGTAATAACGTTTGAAGTACAGAATTGTGATGCTGCAGCTTTGGTTTTCTTTTTCAACATTCCTTTGGCTATTCAGGATCTTTTCTGGTTCCATACAAATTTTAGGATTGTTTGTTCCAGCTCTGTGAAAAATGTCTGTGGTATTTTGATAGGAATTGCATTGAATGTGTAGATTGCTCTGGGAAGCATAGACATTTTCACAATGTTTATTCTTCCAATCCATGAGCAAAAATTCCTTTTCCATCTCTTTGTGTCTTCCTCCATTTCTTTCATAAGTCTCCTGTAGTTTCTAGAGTACAGATCCTTTACCTCTTTGGTTAGGTTTATTCCTAGGGTTTTGGTGCAACTGTAAATGGAGCCATTCCTTAAGTTCTCTTTTTAGTCTCATTGAAGTGTATAAAAATGTAACTGATTTCTGTGTATTGATTTTATATCCTGCCACTTTTTGGATTCCTGTATTAGTTCTAGCAATTTTGGGGTGGGTCTGTTGGGTTTTCCACATAAAGTATCATGTCGTCTGTGAAGAGAAAGTTTGACTTCTTTGCCAATTTGAATGTCTTTTATTTCTTTTTGTTGTCTGATTGCTGAGGCTAGGACTTCTAGTACTATGTCAAAAAACAGTGGTGAGAGTGGGCAACCCTGTCATGTTCCTACCTTAGGAGAAAAGCTCTCAGTTTTTCCCCACTGAGAATGATATTCGCTGTGGGCTTTTCATAGGTGGTTTTTATGATATTAAGGTATGTTCCCTCTATCCCTACACTGTGAAAAGTTTTAATCAAGAAAAGATTGCTGTACTTTGTCAAAAGCTTTTTCTGCGTCAATTGAGAGAATCATATGGTCTTGTCCTTTCTTTTATTAATGTGATGTATCACATTGATTGATTTGCAACTGGTGAACCATCCTTGCAGCCCAGGAATAAATCCCACCTAGTTTTGGTGAATAGTCTTTCTAAGGTACTGTTGGATCCTATTGGCTAGTATCTTGGGGAGAATTTTGGCATCCATGTTCATCAGGGATATTGGTCTGTAATTCTCCTGTTTGATGGGGTCTTTGTCTGATTTAGGGATCAAGGTAATGCTGGCCTCATAGAGCAAGTTTGGAAGTTTCCTTCCATTTCTATTTTTTGGAAGAGCTTTAGAAGAATAGGTATTTGTTCTTCTTTCAGTGTTTGTAGAAATCCCCTGGGAAGTCATCTGGCCCTGGAATCTTGTTCGTAGAGAGATTTTTGACTACTGCTTCAATTTCCTTGGTGGTTATGGGTGTGTTCAGATTTTCTATTTCTTCCTGTTTAGTTTTGGTAGTTTATAAATTTCTAGGAATGCATCCATTTCTTCCAGATTGCCTAATTTGTTGGCATATAGTTGCTCATAATATGTTCTTAAAATTCTTTGTATTTCCTTGTGGTTGGTTATGATCTCTCCCCTTTCATTCATGATTTTATTAATTTGGGTCCTTTCTCTTTTCCTTTGGAGAAGTGTGGCCAGAGATTTATTGATCTTCTTAATTCTTTCAAAGAACCAGCTTCTAATTTCATTGATCTGTTCTACTGTTCTGGTTTCTATTTCAGTGATTTCTGGTCTAATCTTTATTATTTCTCTCCTGCTTGGTTTAGGCCTTATTTGCTCTTCTTCCAACAGGTCCTTTAGGTGTAAGGTTAGCTTGTATATTTGGGATTTTTCTAATTTTTTGAGAGAGATTTGTTTTGCAATGTACTTCCCTCTTAGTACCACATTTGCTGTATCCCAAAGGTTTTGAACAGATATGTTTTCATTCCCATTAGTTTCCATGAATTTTTAAAATTCTTCTTTAGTTTCCTGGTTGACCCATTCTTTCTTTAGTAGGATGCTCTTTAACCTCCCAGTGTTTGAGTTCCTTCCAAATTTCCTGTTGTGTTTGAGTCCAAGTTTCAAAGCATTGTGGTCTAAAAATATGCAAGGAATAATCCCAATCTTTTAGTATTGGTTGAGACCTGATTTGTGACCCAGTATGTTATCTATTCTGGAGAATGTTCCATGTGTACTTGAGAAGAATGAGTATTCTGTTGTTTTAGGATGGAATGTTCTGTATATATCTGTGAAGTTCCATCTGGTCCAGTGTGTCATTCAAAGCCCTTGTTTCCTTGTTGATCTTCTGCTTAGATGATCTGTACATTGCTGTTAGTGGGGTGTTGAAGTCCCCTACTATTAATGTATTTTTATCCATGTATTTCTTTACTTTGGTTATTAATTGGCTCATATAATTGGCATGTTGGGGGCATAAATATTTACAATTGTTATATCTTCTTGTTGGATAGACCCTTTAGTATGATGTAGTGTCCCTCTTCATCTCTCACTACAGTCTTTGGCTTAAAATAGAATTTGTCTGATATGAGGATTACTATGCCAGCTTTCTTTAGAGGTCCATTAGTGTGGTAAATTGTTCTGCACCCTCTCACTTTCAGTCTGGGGGTGATTTTAGGTCTAAAATGAGTGTCTTGTAGACAGCATATGGATGGGTATTGCTTTTTTATCCAATCTGATACCCTGTGTCTTTTGATGGGAGTGCTTAGCCTATTTAACTATTTTAAGTATAATAACTATTGAAAGATATTAATTTAATGCTATTGCCTTACCTGTAAAGTCCCTGTTTCCTTAGATTGTCTCTCTTTCTTTCTGGTCTATGTTACTCTTGGGCTCTCTCTTCACTTACGGGATCCCCCTTAATATTTCTTGCAGGGCTGGCTTGGTGGTCAC
This sequence comes from Callorhinus ursinus, assembly GCF_003265705.2. Lineage (NCBI taxonomy): Eukaryota > Metazoa > Chordata > Mammalia > Carnivora > Otariidae > Callorhinus > Callorhinus ursinus. Next base: position 7,442,405 of record NW_027397101.1, on the reverse strand, counting down.
AAACTCTTTCAGTTTCTCTCTGTCCTGGAAGTTCTTTATCTCTCCTTCCATTATGAATGACAGCCTTGCTGGATAAAGTATTCTTGGCTATATGTTCTTCTCATTTAGTACCCTGAATATATCATGCCAGCCTTTCCTGGCCTGCCAGGTCTATGTGGATAGGTCTGATGTTAGTCTGACGTTCCTCCCTCTGTGGGTTAGCAGCCTCTTGTCTCAAGCTGCTTTCAGGATTTTCTCTTTGTCTCTGAGATTTGCAAGCTTCACTATTATATGTTGGCATGTTGATCTATTTTTGTTGATTTTGGGAGACGTCCTTTCTACCTCTTGGACTTGAATGCCTGTTTCCTTCCCCAGATTGGGGAAGTTCTTAGCTATGATTTGCTCATATATACCATCCGTCTCCCTTTTTCTTTCTTCTTGCTTTGAGACACCAATAATTCTAATATTGTTTCACTTTATTGTATCACCGAATTCTCAAAGCCTCCCCTCATGGTCCATTAGTTGTTTTTCTCTCTTTTCCTCAGCTTCTTTACTTTTCATCGACTTATTTTCCATGTCACTTACTCTCTCTTCTGCCTCATTCACCCTAGCTGTTAGAGCACCCAATTTAGACTGCATTTATTTAGAGCATTTTTAATTTTTGGCCTGATTACATCTCACTTCTGCACTAAGAGATGCTCTAGTCTTTTATGCTTTTTTCAAGTCCAGCTGGTAACTTTATAATTGTTATCCTGAATTCTAGCTCTGACATTTTATTTATATCTATATCGATTAGATTTGTGGCAGAGGGTATTACCTCTGGTTCTTTCTTTTGTTGTGAATTCTTCCTTCTAGTCATTTTTCCTAGAGAAGAATGGATGAATGAGTGAACAAAATAAAAAAATGTCAACCATGACCTGAGAAAAATACACACTAGACAAATCTGAGTAGGTCAGAAACCCAAAATTGAAAAGGAAAGAAAGAAAGAAAGAAAGAAAGAAAGAAAGAAAGAAAGAAAGAAAGAAAGAAAGAAAGAAAGAAAGAAAGAAAGAAAGAAGAAAGAAAAGTGGGCGGGGGGGGAGAGAATATAATCTCCCAGGTGGACAAAACAGGTCCTGGGTGTATTTTGGTCTGTGTGTTAGAAGACACTAAATCCCAAAATTTAAAGAAAGCAAACCTTATATATGTACAAAAGTAAAATTGAATACAATGAAAAGCCAAAAATGACGAATATATCTATGAAATGTAAATGTAAAAAATGAAAGTTAAAAAAGACTTAAAAACAAAAAATTGACAAAATTAGAAACTAGTTGAGAAGGAAAAAAAATTAAACTGAAAGATAAATGGATCGTGAGGAAAAAACTCGAAATCTATATACTATTTTACCCTCACCCTGGAATTTTGCAGTCCTGTGTGCTCTAACTTGGTGTTCCTCTGTTGTTTCAGCTGGTCTTCTCAGGGAGGGGCCTGCTGTGCTTTTTCTCAAGTGCCTTTGCTTGGGCGGAGTTGCACTACCCCTTGCCAGGGTGCCGGGCTCAGTATGAACTGTTACTGGCTGCTCCATGTGGCTTTTGTTAACTGCAGGCCTTCCCTGCCTCTCTAAAAATGGCTGTGCCCTGGGGACCTGGGTTTTTGAGTCGTTAAGTGTCTGCCTTTGGCTCAAGTCATGATCCCTGGGTCCTAGGATTGAACCCTGCATTGGGCTCCCTGCTCCACGGGAAGCCTACTTCTCCCTCTCCCACCCCCCTGCTTGTATTCCCTCTCTTGCTGTGTGTCTCTCTCTGTCAAATAAATAAATAAAATCTTTTAAGAAATAAATTAATTAAAAAATAAAAAAATAAAAACATAAATGGCTGTGCCCCAATCTTGAGCCCCAGAGCTGACAGACTGTGGTCCCCTCTCTTCACTAAACCCTCAGGGATAAGCAGACTTCACTTTTGTGTGTGCCAAACTCTGCAGATCTTGCCATGGGGGCCTGCATTGATCCTCCGGGGGGAAACATAGGGTCCCTGTGTTTCTGCGCTTTGCAGGGCCCCTGCACAGAGAGTGGTCACACAGTAGGCCATGCTCCTGCACAGCTCCTCCTAAGAGAAGGCAGAGGGCCACCTCTTTTTGTCCTTTGCAGTATCCCCACAATGCGAGCAGTTGCCCCATTGTGTGCGCTCCAGCGCCACCCTCCCCCCCAAGGGTAGAAGGCAGAAGGTTGCTGCTTTTCTGTCCTTTATAGGGCCCCCACAAGGGGGCTGTCACCTGATTGTGCTGTGGTTCATGATTTATGGTGAACTGAGCTGAGAGCCTCCTCCTGGGCTCTCTGACCCTCTCTAGTTTCCCCACTCCAGTGCTTGGGAACTCTGCCAGCTCAGGCACCCCTATTCTTTCTGTGACTCCAGAGATCCTGAGACCACACTGTCCCACCTAGGATTCTGGCCCTCTTCAGCACCTGAGCACCTTTCAGACTGGGACATCTCTCACTGGAGCAGATTTCTAAAGGTTCTGATTTGCACTCTGGGGCTATATCACTTTCCAGTAGCTAGCTTATAGAGGCTCTCTCCCCCACTGATTATCTTCTGACATATCTCCTCAGATATGTCTTCTCTGAACATCCTGCCTTGCAAAAAGTGGTCACTTTTTTATTTGTAGAATTCCAGCAACTCTTTTCTTACATCTCAGGTTGAATTCATAGGTGTTCAGAATGATTTGATAGTTATCTATCTAAATTCAGGGGACCAAATGAAATGACGTATCCTACTCTTCCACCATCTTGCTCCCTTTGAGAGTGTATTCTTACTGTCTCTCCCAGAACTCTTTTACATTATCCCAAACAAAGAATATCTTCCCATGGATTTTCCTCATATATAAAAATAAAGTTTTAAAAAATTGTTTATGTGTGGAATTTAAGAAACAAAACAATGAATATGGTGGGGGAGAGGAAAACCAAGAAACTGACTCAACCACAAAGAACAAACTAATGGTTATAAGAGGTGAGATGAATGGAGGGTTAGATTAAATAGGTGATGGGGATTAAGGAGTGCACTTGTGATGAACACCAGGTATTTTATGGAAATATTGAATCATTAAATTCTACACCTGAAACTATTATTACACTGTATGTTAACTAACTGGGATTAAATAAAAATGTAAAAAAGAAAAAAATTAAAAATTGCCAAATAAAACTACTATCTTCAGAATGTTTCCTTTATTTCAAAAATAATTTAAAAGTTAAAAATTTCTAAAAATGCAAACCATTGCATTGATGTTCTCCATTCATTTTTTATATGAAGCTATTGTCAAAATCATATCTTGTCAACATCAATCTTTTATTCCTAGAAAGTGTTTACATTTCAGGAGCACTTTCTCATTTTTCCTCAGATATTTCTATGAAGCAATTTGAAAAGAAAGTGAAATTTGTATGTGGTTGTGTCTAATTCACCTATGAAGAATATAAAAACATTCCTACTAATTGGTCATCCCAGTGGTATACTTGTAAGGCTGAAAAGAACACAAAAAGGTATTAGTGCTCCTTACCACTGATGGCTTCTGAAGTCAAGCCCTGATATTTATAACCTGAATATTAATTCATGTGAACATATTAGTCACTGTGATATTAAGCTTTATTGATAACTACCACATGTACAACTGTAGGTTGGCTTTCCCTACAAATTTTGCACACTATCCAACCTGTTCTGCCTATATTGCTGCTCCCTGCACCTGCTCCAAGAGGTCTAATGCATGTTGGTGCTCAGCATCTCAAACAGGAGGCTGCCCTGTAGTCCTGTTGAGGATTTTTTACCCTTGTAGCTCTGCAGCCATGACAGGCTTTGTGATTGCTCCATTCTATCTCCTTTCTGAAGCTGATCTTTCTGTCTTATCTGACACAACCACTGCAATTGATTTAAGGTCCCTTTGAAAATCTGTGTGGTCTCTGCAGCAGAGTGAAGGAAAATGATTCACAAACTGGAATGTAATGCAAAAGTGGGCTGAGGGAGGGGCGCCTGGGTGGCTTAGTCATTAAGTGTCTGCCTTTGGCTCAGGTTATGATCCCAGGGTCCTGGAATCAAGCCCCACATCAGGCTCCCTGCTCCGCGGGAAGCCTGCTTCTTCCTCTCCCACTCCCCCGCTTGTGTTCCCTTGCTCGGTGTGTCTCTCTCTGTCAAATAAATAAATAAAATCTTAAAAAAAAAAGAAGTGGGCTGAGGGAGCTCCTGAATTTCAGAGTTTGATGAAACAGCTCTTTCAGGTTTTATTTGTGACCTAACTCTCTCTTGATAAAAGTCCCACATGTGATTTTCCTGGTAAAGGAATCCAGGATCCATGGCTATGGTGGATTCTGGGTGTATTCCTTTAAAAAGACCTGTGTTGTATATGTGATGAATCACTGAATTCTCTTCAGAAACCAATATTGCACTATATGTTAACTAATTGAATTTATAAATCAGCCAATCAATCAATCAATCAATCAATAAGATGTGGAATCTGGATCCATCAGTGTACTCCATCATTTGCATTACTCTTCCCATAAGAAGATGGTTTTTGAGCATACATCTCCAATTATGTGTATTCATTTATTTGTAATTTGCATGGCTACAATACTTTTCTATAATTTTATGTTATAAATATTACACAAATATAAATGCTTTAAAAGGAAGAGATAAAAAGGGCTAGCAAGATGGCAGAGTAGGAGACCTAAATTTTGTCTGGCCCCAGGAATTCAGCTAGATAGTTATCAAACCATTCGGAACATCTATGAACTCAAGAGATCAAAGAAAAGAATAGCAGCAACTCTATGAACAGAAAAGGGACCACTTTCTGGAAGGTAGGATGTGTGCAGAAGTGAATCTGAGACAATACCATCAGCAGACTACAAGCAAGTGATAGAGCAGTGGAGCATGGAAACCCCTCTGGGACAGTGTGGTCTCAGGACCCTTGGGGTCACAGAAAGACTGAGGGTGCCTGAGTGTGGCAGAGCTCCCAGGTATTGCAGCAGGGAAGCTGGCTGCAAAGAGTGAGCCAAGGAGTGGGCTCTCAGCTCAGGGTTGTCATAAACCATGATCCACAGCACAGTCAGGCCACTGCTCTTTGAGCAGGGGCCCAACAAGGGGCAGATCCGGGGACAACCCCCTTCGTCCCCCAGGAGGAGCAGCACAGAAGTGTGCCACAGGAATCTACTGGGTTTGGAGACTCCAAATGGTGTCGTATGCCAGAGATAGAAACACCTGGTCACAGGCCAGGTGAGCACATTGTGGCCAAAGACCAGGGAGACAGGAGTGATTGATTGCTTTTCTCTGAAGGCATTCTGAGGAGTGGGGCCCTGAGCTCTCAGCTCCTCTGGGGCCAGAGATTAGGAGGCCACCATTTTCATTCTTGTCCTCTAAAGCTGTATGGAAAGCCTTCAGGGAAGAAAAATTACTGAGAGCAAACCCGAGCAGATTACTTAGCCTGGCCCCTGGCAAGGGCAGTGCAATTCTGCCTCAGGCAAAGACATTTGAGAATCACTGCAACAGGCCCCTTCCCCAGAAGATCAGCCAGAACATCCAGCCAAGATCAAGTTTACTGATCAATGAGAACTGCAAAATTCCAGCACTAGGGGAATATAGCATATAGAATTCATGTCTTTTTTCCCCATGATTCTTTAATCTTTCAAAGTTAATTTTTTAAATTTTCTTTATTTTTTCTTTTTCTATTTTTTCTCATATTTTTAAAATTTTCTTCTTTCCTTTTTCAACCAACTTATCAATTCCTTTATTAAAATCTTTTTTAATTTTCATTTTTACAGTCACTTTCTATCCTTAAACACAATGTTTAACTTTATTTTTGTACGTATATATGTAGGTTTTTCTTTCTTTAAAATTTTGGGATGCAATTTCTTCTAACAGACCAAAATACACCGTAAATCCAGTATATGGCTTTGTTCTATCCACCCACCTGATCACATTCTCTCTCTCTCTCCTTTTTAAATTTTACTTCTTCCTTTTTTCAAGCAACTTCTTATCAATTCCTTTTTTAAAATCTTTTTTTAATTTTCATTTTTACAGTCATATTTCATCCCTTCATTGCATTTACCTTTATTTTTGTATTTATATAAGTTTTTCTTTCTTTAAAATTTTGGGAGGCAGTTTCTTCTAACAGACCAAAGTACATCCAAAATCTAGTGTGTGGTTCTGTTCTATTCATCAGCCTGATCATATTATTTTTCTTTTTTTCTCCCCACCCCACCCTGGTTTTGGGTCTCTTCTGATTTGCTTAGTGTATATTTTTCTGGGGTCGTTGTTACCCTTTTAGTATTTTGTTCTCTCATTCATCTATTCTTCTCTGGACAAAATGACAAAACGGAAAAATCTCACCTCAAAAAAAAGAACAAGAGGTAGTGTCAACTGCTGGGGATCTAATCAACATGGACATTAGTAAATTGTCAGAATTAGAGTTCAGAATGTTGGTTATAAAGGTACTAGCTGAGCTTGAAAAAAGCATAGAAGATACCAGAAAATCCCTCTCTAGAGAAATAAAATCTAACCAAGTCACAATTAAAAATGCTATTAATGAGGTGCAATAAAAAATGGAGGCTCTAACCTTTAGGATAAATTTGGCAGAAGAGAGAATTAATGATATAGAAGACCAAATGATGGAGAATAAAGAATCTGAGAAAAAGAGAGATAAACACTACTGGATCATGAGGGGAGAATTTGAGAGATAAAGGATACCATAAGGTGTAACAATATTAGAGTAATGGGGATCCCAGAAGAAGAAGAAAGTGAAAGAGGGGCAGAAGGTATATTGGAGCAAATTATAGTGGAGAACTTACCTAACTTGGGGAAGGAAAGAAGCATCAAAATCCAGGAGGCACAGAGAAGCTCTCTCAAAATCAATAAAAATAGGTCAACACCCCGATATCTAATAGTAAAACTTACAAGTCTCAGAGACAAAGAGAAAATCCTGAAAGCAGCTTGGGACAAGAGGTCTGTGACCTACAATGGTAGAAATATTAGATTGGCAGCAGATCTATCCAGAGAGACCTGGCAGGCCAGAAAGGACTGGCATGATATATTCAGGGCACTAAATGAGAAAAATATGCAGCCAAGAATAGTATATCCATCTAGGCTGTCATTGAAAATAGGAGAGATAAAGAGCTTCCAGGACAAACAAAAACTAAAAGAATTTATGATCACCAAACCAGCCCTACAAGAAATATGAAAGGGGTCCTCTAAGCAAAGAGAAAGCCTAAAAGTAACAGACCAGACAGGAACAGAGACAATATATAGTAACAGTCACCTAACAAGCAATACAATGGCACTAAATTTATATCTTTCAATAGTTACCCTGAATGTAATTGGGCTAAATGCCCCAGTCAAAAGACACAGGGTATCAGATAGGATAGAAAAAAAAAAAAAAGACCTATTGATATGCTGTCCACAAGAGACTCATTTTAGATCCAAAGACACCTCCAGATTTAAAGTGAATGGGTGGAAAACGATTTACCATGCTAATGGACACCAAAAGAAAGCTGGGGTGGTAATCCTCATATCAAACAAATTCTATTTTAAACCAAAGACTCTAATAAGAGATGAGCAAAGACACTACATCATACTTAAACAGTCTATCCAACAAGAAGATCTAACAATTGTAAATATTTATGCCCCTAACATGGGAACAGCCAATTATATAAGCCAATTAATAACAAAATCAAAGAAACATATTGACAATAATATACTAATGGTAGGGGACTTTAACACCCCCTCACTGAAATGGACAGATCATCTAAACAAAAGATCAACAATAAATAGGGGCTTTTAAAAAAAACACTGGACCAGATGGACCTCACAGTTATATTCAGAACGTTCCAACCCAAAGCAACAGAATACATATTCTTCTCTAGTGCCCATGGAACATTCTCCAGAATACATCACATCCTAGGTCACAAATCAGGTCTCAACTGGTACCAAAAGACTGGGATCATTCCCTACATATTTTCAGACCACAATGCTTTGAAACTCGAACTCAATCACAAGAGGAAAGTTGGAAAGAACTCAAATACATGGAGGCTAAAGAGCATCCTACTAAAGAATGAATAGGTCAACCAGGAAATTACAGAAGAATTGAAAAAAAAATCATGGAAATAAATGAAAATGAAAACACAACTGTTCAAAATCTTTGGGATACAGCAAAGGCAGTCCTAAGAGGACAGCAACACAAGATTTTCTCAAGAAACAAGAAAGGTTTCAAATACACAACTTAACTCTACACCTAAAGAAGCTGGAAAAAGAACAGCAAATAAAGCCTAAACCCAGCAGGAGAAGAGAAATACTAAAGACTGGAGCAGAAATCAATGAACTAGAAACCGAAAGAACAGTAAAACAGATCAATGAAACAAGGAGCTGGTTCTTTGAAAGAATTAATAAGATTGATAAACACCTGGCCAGACTTATCAAAAAGAAAAGAGAAATGACCCAAATCAATAAAATCATGAATGAAAGAGGAGAGATCACAGCCAACACCAAAGAAATACAGTTATAAGAACATATTATGAGCAAGTATATGTCAACAAATTAGACAATCTGTAAGAAATGGATGCATTCCTAGAGACATATAAACTACCAAAACTGAACCAGGAAGAAATAGAAAACCTGATCAGACCCATAACCAGCAAGGAAATTGAAGCAGTAATCAAAAATCTCCCAACAAACAAGAGCCCAGGGCCAGATGGCTTCCCAAGGGAATTCTACCAAACATTTAAAGAATTAACACCTCTTCTTCTGAAACTGTTCCAAAAAATAGAAATGGAAGGAGAACTTCCAAACTCATTTTTTAAGGCCAGCATTACGTGGTCCCCAAACCAGACAAAGACCCCATCAAAAAGTAGAATTACAGAACAATATCCCTGATGAACATGGATACAAAAATCCTCACCAAAATACTAGCCAATAGGATCCAACAGTACATTAAAAGGATTATTCACCATGACCAAGTGGGATTTATTCCTGGGCTACAAGGTTGGTTCAACAACGGCAAATCAATCAATGTGCTACAATACATTAATAAAAGAAAGAACAAGAACCATATGACCCTCTTATTAGATGCAGGAAAATCAATTGACAAAGTATAGCATCCTTTCTTTCTTTTTTTTAAGATTTTATTTATTTATTTGACAGAGAGAGACACAGAGAGAGAGGGAACACAAGCAGGGGGAGTAGAAGAGGGAGAAGTAGGCTTCCTGCAGAGCAGGGAGCCTGATGCGGGGCTTGATCCCAGGACCCTGGGATCATGACCTGAGCCGAAGGCAGATGCTTAATGACTAAGTCACTGAGGCGCCCCTATAGCATCCTTTCTTGATTAAAACTCTTCACTGTGTAGGGATAGAGGGTACATACCTCAATATCATAAATGCCATCTATGAAAAACCCACAGTGAATATCATTCTCAATGGTGAAAAACTGAGAGCTTTTCCCCTAAGGGCAGGAACATGGCAGGGATGTCCATTATCACCACTGCTATTCAACAAAGTACTAGAAGTCCTAGCCTCAGCAATCAGAAAACAAAAAGAAATAAATGGCATTCAAACTGGCAAAGAAGTCAGTCTCACTCTTTGCAGATGGTAGGATACTTTATGTGGAAAACCCAAAAGACTCCACCCCAAAACTGCTAGAACTCATACAGGAATTCAGCAAAGTGGCAGGATATAAAATCAATGCACAGAAATCAGCGGCATTCCTATACACCAACAACAAGACAGAAGAAAGAGAAATTAAGGAGTTGATCCCATTTACAATTTCACCCAAAACCATTAGATACCTAGGGATAAATTTAACCAAAGAGGCAAAGAATCTGTACTCAGAAAACTATAGAATACTCAGGAAAGAAATTAAGGAAGACACAAAGAAATGGAAAGCGTTCCATGCTCATGGATTGGAAGAACAAATATTGTGAAAATGTCTATGCTACCTAGAGCAATCTACACATTTAATGCCATCCTTATCAAAATACCATCCACTTTTTTCAAAGAAATGGAACAAATAATCCTAAAATTTGTATGAAACCAGAAAAGACCCCGAATAGCCAGAGGAATGTTGAAAAAGAAAAGCAAAGCTAGTGGCATCACAAAGCCTGACTTCATGCTCTATTACAAAGTTGCAATAATCAAGACCGTATTGTACTGGCACAAACACAGACACATAGATCAATGGAACAGAATAGAAACCCCAGAAATGGACCCTCAACTCTATGGTCAACTAATCTTTGATAAATCAGGAAAGAATATTCAATGGAAAAAAGACAGTCTCTTCAAGAAATGGTGCTCGGAAAACTGGACAGCCACATGCAGAATCAAACTGGACCATTCTCTTACACCATACACAAAGATAAACTGAAAATGGATGAAAGACCTCAATGTGAGACAGGAATCCATCAAAATCCTTGAGAACACAGGCAGCAACCTCTTCGACCTTAGCTGCAGCAACTTCTTCCTAGACATGTCACCAAAGGCAAGGGAAGCAAGGGCAAAAATGAACTATTGGGACTTCATCAAGATAAAAAGCTTTTGCCCGGCAAAGGAAACAGTCAACAAAACCAAAGACAACCAACAGAATGGGAGAAGATATTTGCAAATGACAATTCAGATAAAGGGCTAATATCCAAAATCTATAAAGAACTTATCAAATTCAACACCCAAAGAACAAATGATCCAATCAAGAAATGGGCAGAAGTCATGAACAGACATTTCTACAAAGAAGACATCCAAATGGCCAACAGACACCTGAAAAAGTGCTCAACATCACTCAGCATCAGGGAAATCCAAATCAAAACCTCAATGAGATATCACCTCATACCAGTCAGAATGGCTAAAATTAACAAGCCAGGAAATGGCAGATGTTGGCAAGGATGCGGAGAAAGGGGAACACTCCTACACCATTAGTGGGAATGCAAGCTGGTGCAGCCACTCTGGAAAACAGTATGGATTTTCCTCAAAAAGTTGAAAATAGAGCTACCCTACAACCCAGCAATTGCACTACTGGGTATTTATCCCAAAGATAAAAATATAGTGATCCGATTTCATCAAGATAAAAAGCTTTTGCACAGCAAAAGAAACAGTCCACAAAACCAAAAGACAACCGACAGAATGGGAGAAAATATTTGCAAATGAAATATCAGATAAAGGGCTAGTATCCAAAATCTATAAAGAACTTATCAAACTCAACACCCAAAGAACAAATAATCCAATCAAGAAATGGGCAGAAGACATGAACAGACATTTCTCCAAAGAAGACATCCAAATGGCCAACAGGCACATGAAAAAGTGCTCAACATCGCTCGGCATCAGGGAAATCCAAATCAAAACCTCAATGAGATACCACCTCACACCCGTCAGAATGGCTAAAATTAACAAGTCAGGGAACAACAGATGTTGGCGGGGATGTGGAGAAAGGGGAACCCTTCTACATTGTTGGTGGGAATGCAAGCTGGTGCAACCACTCTGGAAAACAGTATGGAGGTTCCTCAAACAGTTGAAATTAGAGCTACCGTTCGATCCAGCAATTGCACTACTGGGTATTTACCCCAAAGATACAAATGTAGGGACCCAAAGGGGTACGTGTACCCCAATGTTTATAGCAGCAATGTCCACAAGAGCCAAACTGTGGAAAGAGCCAAGATGCCCATCGACAGATGAATGGATAAAGAAGATGTGGTATATATACACAATGGAATATTATGCAACCATCAAAAGGAATGAGATCTTGCCATTTGCAACGACGTGGATAGAACTGGAGGGTGTTATGCTGAGTGAAATAAGTCAATCAGAGAAAGACATGTATCACATGACCTCACTGATATGAGGAATTCTTAATCTCAGGAAACAAACTGAGTGTTACTGGAGTGGTTGGGGGTGGGAGGGATGGGGTGGCTGGGTGATAGACATTGGGGAGGGTATGTGCTACGGTGAGCGCTGTGAATTGTGCAAGACTGTTGAATCACAGATCTGTACTTCTGAAACAAATAACGCAACATATTTTAAGAAAAAAG
>NW_027397101.1:7268273-7430407 GCF_003265705.2 Callorhinus ursinus | reverse complement strand
TGGAACACTGCACCAAAAACTAATGATGTAATATATGGTGATTAACACAACAATAAAAAATTAAAAAACAAACAAACAAACTGTAAAGCTATGAAGAAAGCCTGTGGCAAGGAACAGCAGGCAGTCCTACAACCCCAAGGAACTGAATTCTACAGTAAGCTGAGTACCTGAAACTAAGATAAGATATTGCCTCTGGCTGACACCTTGATTTTAGCCCAGTCAACCCCTAAGATAAGGAACCAGTTAACTTGTGCCTTGACTCCTGACTCATGGAAACTGAGATCATAAATTATGGGGGATTTTTCTAAGCCACAAAATTATAATAATTTGTTATAGAGGAATAGAAAACTAACACCAGAAGTAAAACACATCATACTGCATTACTATTTCATGAAAGTTAATAAAGTCAAGTTTCCCTCATGTGACATTATATACCTTATAAATAAATTGTTATCAAGAATATTTTCTGTACTCTGAAATATTTCACTTAAAAAATGAAGTGACTTAACCTGTATAGCCTGTTGTTTTTACATTTGCATATTGAAGTTATGACATAATAATATTTTTCCTTGCTCTGGTGATACTGGAAAGCTTTTATTCTAGGGATATGTATCAACTGAATTATCAGTGAAGTTATTCTCTCAAATACATTGTTTGGAATTACAAGAAGAGCATTTGGCTTGAGTTATGAAATGTTGACAAGGAGTAAGTGTGTGGTTTGGAGAATATTTCTGTGCCTTTGTGCCCATTAATTTTAGCCGACTGCACTAAGGAAGACATTTACAAATTCCTTATTTAAACAATATTATTGAGGTATAATTGACATACAATAAATTATACATCAATTAAGTGTAGGTTTGGTAAGTGTTGACATATGATCACACCCATGAAATCATCATCACTACCAAGATAATGAACATATCAATCACCCTAAAAATTTCCTCATACTCCTTTGGAATCCCTCTTTGCTATCCCACTCCATTTCCCTCTAACTCTCAGGCAATGCCTGATTTGCTCTTGTTACTAGACTTTAGTTTTTATTTTCTAGAGTTTTATATAAGTAGATTTAAATAGGGTATACTATTTTGTCAACTTGACATTTGGGTTGTTTCTAGTTTTTGGTTATTAAATATAAAGCTTCCATAAATATCCTGGACAAGTCTTTGTACAGACATATGCTTTATTTCTCTACATAATTATCAAAGATTGGAATGGCTGGGCCATATGGTATGTTTGTCTTGTTATGGAACTACAAAATCATTTTTACTTTCCCTCCAGTGTTACAGTTGCTCCACATTTTTGCCAGCACTTGGTGTGTTCAGTCTTTCTTTTTCCCCATTCCAGGGGAAATTCTTACCAACAGTGTGTTTTAATTTTTTCCAGCTTTTTTGAGGTTTAATTAACAAATGAAATTGTAATATATTTAAAGGGTACAACATGATTTGATATATGTATACATTGTGGAGGGATTTCAGTTAATTAACACATTCATCACTTCACATATTTACCTTTGTATGTGTATGTGTGTGTGTGAATATTTAAATTCTATCTTAGTAAATTTCATTTGTACAATACAATGTTATCAACTATAGTCACCATGTCATACACTAAATCCTGAAAGTTTGTGCCCTTTTACCAACCTCTTCTTTTCCCTTCACCCCCCAGACCTTGGCAACCATGTTCCTACTCTGCTTCTGAGTTTGACTTTTTTTTTTTCCCTTGGACTCCACATATAACTGATACCATGCAGTATTTGTCTTTCTCTGTCTGGATTATTTCATTTAGCACAATGTCTCCCAGATTTATCCATGTTGTCACAAAAGATAGGATTTCCCCTTTTTCAATGAAATGCTTTAATTATTTTTTGATAGGAGGTATGGATTGAAGTTAAATATTGTGAGTATAGATAATTATTCAATCACATGGTTTCACATTTAGTTTTATTATTTATGTAACTGGATTTAAATATATTACCTTATTATGTGTTTTCAATTGTTTCATCTTTTTCTGCCTTCTGTTAGGTTGAGGTTTTTTTGTTTTGTTTTGTTTGTTATTCCATTCAATCTCCTTTGTTGGATTATTAGCTGTGTTGATTGTTTCAGGTTTATAGTATACATCTTTAACTTATCACAGTTTACTTTCAAGAGACATTATATCGGGGCGCCTGGGTGGCTCAGTCGTTAAGTGTCTGCCTTCGGCTCAGGTCATGATCCCAGGGTCCTGGGATTGAGCCCCACATTGGGCTCTCTGCTCGGCTGGAAGCCTGCTTCTCCCTCTCCCACTCCCCCTGCTTGTGTTCCCTCTCTCACTGTGTCTCTCTCTGTCAAATAAATAAATAACAAATCTTTAAAAAAAGAGACATTATGTCACTTACTGTACAATATAGAATATTTACATTTGTATATTTCCATTTCTCCCTTCTTGGCTTTTGTGCTGTTCTCACACATTTGACGTGTTATTATACCATATCAGCCAACGATCTTTTAAAGAGATTTAAGTAATTATTTAAAAAATATTTTATATTTACCCTGTTCCACAACTTTGCTCTAGCTAAGCTTCACTAACATGTTTTCTTTTCTGCCCCTTCAGATCTGGAGGTGGAATGTTCTTCCTACTGTTACTAGTCTCTGGCTGCCATCTCTTGCTAGACCCTTCACCCCTCCCACAGCTCTCTAAGCATCCCCTTTATTACATGTCCTTCAGAAAACCACTTTGTATGGGCCATCTATTTCTAGAATGATACTGTATTGATATAAAATTTAAGTTCTTGTTTTTTCTATGAACTCTTAGAAAGGCAGCTTTTGTGAATTATCCCAGAGCTGTCCATTATAAACACCAGTTCCCAAGAAAACACTGGTCTATCATTCAGACATTGTCCACTTTACTATTTTTAAGATCTTCAGGTTACATGAAGAAAACTACATGTATATACACATAGAGACCAAGATGTTTTGTTTATATCAGTTATTCCACATTTATTAAATTCCTGATCAGCCTGAATAGATTGTTGTGATTACATAGAATTTCTCAAAGAATAAGATTTTAGTTTCATAATAATTATTTTTTATTAAACTGTAGTTGACATAAAATGTTATATTATTTTCAGGTGTACTACATAGTGATTTGACAATCTATACATTATGCAATGTCCACCACAATAAGTGTAGTTACCATCTGTCACCATACTATTGATTATATTCCTTATGCTGTACTTTTCATCCCAGTGACTTATTCATTTTACAACTGGAAGTTTGTACTTTTTAATTTCCTTTACCTTTTTTGCCATTCCTCCAAGCCCCCTTCACTCTGACAAAACATCAGTTTGTTCTCTGTATTTATAAATCTGTTACTGTTTTTGTTTGTAAGTTGCTTATTTTGCTTTTTATATTCCACATATAAGTGAAATCATAAGATATTTATATCTCTGTCTGACTTATTTCACTTAACATAATACCCTCCCAGTGCATCCATGTTGTCGAAAATGGCAAGATTTCATTCTTTTTTATGGCTGAATAATATTTCATTGTGTATATATATCACATCTTTATCCATTCACCTACTAATGGGCACTTAGGTTGCCTCCATTTATTGGCTATTGTAAATAATGTTGCAATAAACATAAGGGTGTATATATCTTCTTGAGTTAATGATTTTGTTTTCTTTGGAGAAATAACCAGCAATGGAATTACTGAATTCTATTGTATTTCTATTTTGAACTTTTTGAGGAACCTCCATACTATTTTCCATAATTGCTGCACCAATTTATATTCCCACCAATAGTGCATGAGGGTGCCCTTTCTCCACATCCTTGCCAACACTTGTTATTTCTCATCTTACTGTGGTTTTTGACTTGCATTTCCCCAGTGATGAGTATTCTAGCATCTTCTCATGTATTTGTTAGTTACCTGTATATCCTTTTTGGAAAAATGTCTATTTGGGTCTTCTACTCATTTTTCAATCAGATTACTTGCTTTACTGGTGTTGAGTTGGTTTTATTAAAGTTTTGTAATTTTTTGGTGTTTCCTATTTTGTTGATTTCCACATTGATTTTTTTAAGGTTTTATTTATTTGAGAGAGAGAAAGAGAGAGCAAGAGAGCATGAGCAGAGTGAAGCGGGCAGAGGGAGAAGCAGATTCCCCACTGAGCAGGAGGCCCGATGCAGGGCTTGATCCTGGGACTCTGGGATCATGACCTGAGCAGAAGGCAGACACTTAAATGACTGAGCCACCCAGGGGCCCTCCACACTGATATTTTTAACTAACTTTACTCTGCATACTTTGGGGTTTTTTTTAAGATTTATTTATTTATTTGAGAGAGAGAGAGAGCATGAACAGGGGGAGGGGCGAGGTGAGAGGGAGAGGGAGAAAATTTCAAGCAGACTCCCCACTGAGCACAGAGCCCAATGTAGGGCTTGATCCCATGACCCTAAGATCATGACCTAAGCAGAAATCAAGAGTCAGACCCTCAACAAATTGAGCCACCCAGGCACCCCTATAATTGTTGATTTTTCTATTTTTCCCTGAAATTCTATCAGTTTTCTCTTGAGGTATTTTGAAACTATGATATTAGGCATGTACACAATTTAGCAGTTTGTGTCTGCTTGGTAAATTGACCCTTTTATCATTATAATTGACTCCCTATATCCTCTATAATATTCTTTTCTCTGAAATCTACTTTGATATTTGCAGTCAGGATCTCCACCCTCAAGTCTAAGTCACTAGGTCCTTCCAAACCAATATACGGCACGTGGTGTCCATTAATGATTCTGGGTCATTCCTTTCTGAAGTTGCCAAAGGCAGTAGCTCTGCCTCACTTCTCACACCGGTAGGTTTTATCCCCTCAGGGTCTCCCATTCCTCAATCAATTTGCAAGCACCTTTTGAAGACCTTAAAATGCATTAGTGAAGAGAATGAATGAGTAACATGACACAGGACACACTTGCAGCTGTCTCCTGGACTTGTACACAATTATTCCAAGATGTACACAATAATTCCAAGATGTCAGTTCAAGAACGAGCAGACATCCAGGTTCATAGGATAATTAAAACAGTAAGGATAATATGATAAATTTCTCTTAAAACTAACTTGTTCAATTAGAAAGAACTGCATATAGGGGCGCCTGGGTGGCTCAGTGGTTGAGTGTCTGCCTTTGGCTCAGGTCATGATCCCAGGGTCCTGGGATCGAGCCCTACATCAGGCTCCCTGCTTGGCGGGAAGCCTGCCTCTCCTTCTCCCACTCCCCCTGCTTGTGTTCCTGTTCTCGCTATCTCTCTCTCTGTCAAATAAATAAAATATTAAAAAAAGAAGAAAGAACTGCATATAATTCTGAAATTATGCATGCTTTAAGTGTTCTTTCTTTGAATAATATTAAAGTTGTCTTTCTTGAAGAAATGTAAATCATGTTAGATATTTTTTATTTTTCATTTGAAAAAAAAGAAAGAAAGGAAAATATTAAGTCTTAATTCTGGTGCACTAAGAGCTCTGTTCATATACTGGTCAAATAAATAGAAACCTTGAGATCATTCCTCCAAGACAGTGGTCTCCAATGGGATAAATATATGCCCCAGGAATTACACAAAAACTCAATTTGGGTGTGGGAAGAAACTATCAGAACCTACCTTTAAATATTCATTTTTATTTCAGTAGAAGAACACATGCTTTACTCATCTTTAACAGGCAGAACAGCCAGGTTCCCTCCCATGGTCCTTATCAGATGCTTTCTGTTACATGGGATTCAGGAAGTCTCCTGAGAGAAAAGTATTGGGAGAATCAATCTGCCAAGAACTCTGAGCATCCCTGCACATTCTGTCTAGATGTAACAAGAATACAAGGCTTTGACTATTCTTTATGCAAGGATTTCTCAGGGCTGTACGTACAGCAAGCAACCTTGAGAGGTGAAATATTATTTTCCCACAGAAAAAGAGATTTACTACTGTTCACTGTAAAAACGTGAATCTTCCCAGCTCCTCTATATCTCTACTATATTGCAACCTATCGCATGTGCAGACATCCATTATAGACCCTCTGCATCACTCCTGTGGTAGTTGAGGGACTTGGGGAACTGCTGGAGACATGAAACCCTTGCTATTGCTTTTGTCATGAATAATGAAGTCTGTTGTCTCTCACCCAAGTGGTGTCTTCTGCAGCATCCATGGAACAGTAATAAGCTTATCTACTAGTTTGCAAGTTCAATAAATTCCTAGGCCTTGCATAGTTCTTGATAGAGGGCTGACCCCAATACAGAAAAGCTGATGGTGTGGTTTCTTGCTGGTTCACTCTCAGTATATGGTAACATAGTATAGACTATAGGTGCTCCTCTATGTGGATTTACTGATTACATCATCTAGTTTTGACCAAATAACTCTCATAAAATGGGCAAATAGCTTAAAAAGATTCCTTCAAAGAACCTGCAGATTGAAGGTCCTATTAATACAAGCATAGGGAACAACATAGAAAATATTTAGTTGGCAGATTCTAATTACTTGTAAACTCTATTTGTCAAGTTTCTGGTAATAACCAAGGACAAATTAATCCGACATAACAAAATTCAGCCACCCAAATTAGTCAGGAAGACCTAAAATATAGATTAAGAACAATTAATCTTATCCTAAGTGTCTATTGTACACTGAGATGTTATCCAGCCAGAATGATTAGTGAAATAGTAAACAATGCTTTCTGTTTTTATCTATTATTTTAGTATTTATTTTTATACATGTTTAATAAACCTCACGATACGATAATATATTATCGTATTATGTATATTGTATACATACATTATGTATATTGTATATATAATTACCTATCATCATCTATCATCTATCTGTGTGTCTTTTGTTTCTGATAAGGTGAGCAATCAATCACAGCTTTGGAGATCCTTTCTGGAGAGAGTGGCCCACAGACCTACTGAATCCTTTGGTTCTGGAAAAGCTCTTAACTGCTAAAAGCATTAGAGTTCAAAGCACACTGTCTCCTTTCGGGGTAATCTGAATTTATGCAAATGGGGACCCTCCCCTTTTCATGTGCCTTTACTGTGGGCATAAAGATCTCTGCACATCAAGTTTGGGAGCACTCCATCATTGTTCCTCAAGGCATTCATAGAGACTGAGTTCTGAAATGATAGAGGCACTATTGCAGGCAGTGACACTAAACTCTTTTTCACTGTAACACACCTGGGGGCTCTGATTCACACCATCAATAACAGTCATTTACTGACAGTGAGCTAGGGACTGAGGTAATAATGAGGGATCAACTTTACTAAATAGCCAGACCAGTATCCTTTTAACATGAACTAATTTCCCCATAATACAGGTGTGGAAACTGCCAGAATTGTTGGGTAAGTGACTTGTCCTGAGTCACCCAACTGGGGAGTGGCAAGACCATGTGACCTGTGAGGCTCCAGAATCTATACTCCAACCTCTTCGGACACTCTCTTGATGTGTGGACTGTTGGGGAGTGTGGAAAAACCTTAGTAATCCTGCAAACATGCCCACCAGCTCCTGTCAGTGAATATGAGTATTTTTCCAGCAGCCTTTTTTTTAATGCTGCGTACAGTTAAGCCTGTTTTGTTCATACAAAGAGCCATTTCCTGCTCCAGCCCCAGCTGAGCTGTAGCTGTCACCCACTGGGGTTGTCAAGACCATTACTGCAGGCACTGACTGGGGTGAACAGATTTCTATTGATAATTCTCAATTATCTGCATCAGGGTGCACTGTCACTGCACATATAATTTAGCTTTCTTTTTTTTTTTTTAAAGATTTTATTTATTTATTCATGAAAGACAGAGAGCTTTCTGTGGAAGTGCTGCTCCTCCTGTTTTTGTGGGAACACTTAAGCCCCAAAGCTGAAAGATGATCAATTTTCTTTTCAAGAGAAGATTACCAATTGTATTCTAAAATATATTAATTTTAAAAAGAGAAATAGATTAAATTCCAAAAGTCAAGATACGAAAGAGCATTTTCAGACACCAAGAACATTCCTTCATAAACTGATTGATTGTTAATGATATTAATAAGAAAAGCTCTCACATGAGAGCCATGCAGTGCCTCAGGGAGAACCCTGAGCACTTATCAGATAGGAACTAACATCATGCACTTGTTCTTAGGTATGCTCAATGGTAGAAAAAAATGCGCAGGCAGCAACTGCTGTTTTACTGTGGGGGAGTTTGAAAGTCCCTTCTTGGAAAGGAACAGTAAACACTTTTAAAGGATTCAAAAAACCTAAAATCTTTTACTCCATTTTTTTAAAGTGCAGAGTAAACTTTTCTCAAATGTATTTTCTTCAAAACTGCAACTTGTCAAGACCAATACCTGTGAGGGGTGCACTAGTTGTTATATTTGCTGACTTTACACTGTTCTGATATTGAGAATTATCTTCTCTCTCTTTGCATTTTATGAAGTTTTCAAGTATTTTAAGTAGGTTATCTTAAGCTTTAATTCTATTACATTTCCTTCTGCTCTTTCTCATCTTCCCCTTTCTTACACTGAGAGCCGCACAACTTTTTTTACCATTAAAGTTTGAGTGAATTTTTAATTTGCTAATAAATATATTTTTAGATTGTTATATAACTCTCATTTCAACCTCTGGGAAAACTTGAGAGAGATGGTGTAAGGAGTTCTTTGTAATTTATATCTTTAATATGAAAAATTAAGGCAAAATTTATCCAGAGTTCATATACCATATATAGCCATAAATATTCTTCTGTATTCTAGACAAGAGAGATATTTTATTTTTCTTCTATTGTGTTGTTTTCTTTTCTTTCTTTCTTTCTTTTTTTTTTTTTTTGAGAGAGAGAGAGAATGGGGAGGGAAGGGGCAGAGTGAGAGGGAGAGAGAAAGTCTTCAACAGGCTCCATGCCCAGTGCAGAGCCTGACCCAGGGCTCAATCTCACAACCCTTAGATTGTGATCTGAGCTGAAATCAAGAGTTGCACACTTAACAAACTGAGCCACCCAGCACCCCTGTTTGGCTTGTTGTTGTTGTTGTTTTGTATTTTGTTTTTAAGATTTATTTTATTTGAGAGAGAGAGAGAGAGAGAGTCAGGGGGAGGAGCAGAGGGAGAGGATCTCAAGCAGATTCCTCCCTGAGCGTGGAGTGAAATGCAGGGCACAGTGCCCAGCTGTTCATAGAGTGGAGAGCATGCATTAGACTTCCTCCCTGCACCTCTGGAGGGTGAACTAGGAAAAATATAATAAAACAAAACCCAACCCCTCAGAATGAGCCTGAGAACTTTTGACTGTCTTGGTTTTGGTGGCTGAGGATGATGCGACAGATGAGCACTCTCTCCTGAGGCTGGGCCTGCATTTGCACTCCTTATGTGGCTGTCAGCTAAATAATAAAGTGATCCTAGAACCCGTGGAGGAGAACAGTATGGCTAGAAACAGATCCACACATATATGGGCTTAGCCTTAGGACAGAGCTGCTCTTTATGCCAAAG
The DNA here is from genome assembly GCF_003265705.2 of Callorhinus ursinus. Classification (NCBI taxonomy): domain Eukaryota; kingdom Metazoa; phylum Chordata; class Mammalia; order Carnivora; family Otariidae; genus Callorhinus; species Callorhinus ursinus. Next base: position 7,420,976 of record NW_027397101.1, on the reverse strand, counting down.
GGGGAAAGGCTTCACTGGGATCCTGAGGGTCTATTTTCTGGTTCCCAGACAACCTGATGGAGCAGGTACAGGGGCACACAGAGGGAAGCCAGGTCTGGGTTGGTTCTTGGGTATGACCCTGCCTCGACTTGCAGAGCCCCAGCCTGAGGGCTACAGAGACCTTGTGCTCACCAGGCTTCATGTGTGGTTTCTGTGCTGGACTGAAACCGCAGCTGGAGATGTGATGGCCTGGGCTCTGTGGAGGTTGGTTCTCTGCTGCACTTCTGGCCTCACCAAGACTCCCTGCTCCCCCCACCCTGCCCTAGCCCACTGCAGTGCCGCATGTACCTTTGATGCTCTGGCCATCAGGAGCCAGGCTGTGCAGTAGCTGCCATCTGCTAAGCAGACTCCCCTGGTACCAGAAACCAGGGGCCTTTTGGGAGGATGTGGGCTCTGCTCCAGGTTCCCTGAACACAGACGAGAAAGGATGATCCCAGCAACTTTCAAGGACCCAGATCTGAGAAAGAGGGAATGAGGACAGGAGGACCACTTGTAGGTGGCAGGATGTCAGTCTAGAACAGCTGAGCTTCATAAGAACACACTATAATTTGGGACATGGCTGATCTCCATGATAAACCAGACACTGAGTACCTAAGCTCTCCAGGCCTCTCCACTCACACTTAAGAGACTGCATCTCAAGAACTCCAGGAAGTAACACAGGACTCTCCAAACCCAGTCTCCCATCCAAGATGGCACCTTCAAATCGGCTGCACACACACAGACAGGCAGGTCCTGCTGTCTCCATATTCCAGGGCCTAGCACCACTCTAGGCTGTGAGGTGAGGGGTCTGGAGCTCAAGGAAATGACCTCTGAGAGTAGCTCTGTTTTCCAAAGACAAATACAAATACAACTTGGATTCTCTAAATTATGCAAACAAAAGGAAATTCTAGATTAACAGTGAATCATATCATTTTTCATAGAATACATGCATATTAAATACTGAAATAGTAAAGCAATTAAAGCCCAGAGGCTTTAGATGTAAAATTAAAATGGAGTCCTATGCTGTTTAAAACACATTAGAAGATCATATGAGGAGCAAGTCCAAGTGTATTCTAGAGGAGTTTAGGCAAATACATAAAAGACAGGTTATGAGTCAAACATTACCCCCAAACTAAGGGGGGGTACTCATCCTAGTACTTTAAACAGAACTAATACAGTGCAACAATATCTGGTTCCCAAACTGATACTTGCTGCAAATACAAACGGCAGATCTTGAGCTAAGTAGCCTACCTTTCCCATCTGTCCTTCAGTTCTTGATTATGTTTCCTGTTCCTTCCTCTTTTCATCTATTTTTCTTTTAATCTCAAAATCAAATGCCAAAATATTCAACTACTTTACATGCTATTGTTTTCTTAGTTTATTTTCTATCCAGCCTGAAATTTCTTTTTAATTTCCTTATTATATAATTAGTTTTATATTCCTCAATTGTGGAATATTTCCATCAGGTACTAGTTTTCATGCTTCAAATGTATGCCCTTCCATACTTTAATGCATATATATTTGCTTTTTATTTTTAAATCAATTTTTAAAGTAACTTGATTGCAAATTCTGTTGTCAGCATTTTGTTGTGGTCAGCAGGTAGAAAGAAAAGACAAAGCTTTTACCCTCAAGAGGCTACAGAGAAACCTTCTCTGACTTCATCAAAAGGAGGTCAGTTTCTTTTTCAGTCTTTTCTATTGACTTCGAATCTATAAGACTTTAAAATTATTTCTTACTTGTGTTTGTATATGTGTGTTCTGACCGTCACCACATAGATTGTGAACTCTGTGAAAGTAGCGGCCATGTTTATCTTGTTCAAGGTCATGTCCCTAACATAGAACTAGCAGAAGCACTTGTGAAAAAGTAAATGAATGCATAACTCAGTTGATCAATTAGTATAAAGAACTTGGCATAAGAATAAAAAGAGCTAGAGACCAGATAGAAGAAGCTTTTGCTTAGATTTTTAAAGGAAATGTTCTCTGTTTTCAAATTATTGCAAATTTAATCAATATTGTTGATGTAGCTCTATTAAAATTGATCCTTCTATAAAAGTTTAGAGAAAGAAAAAATAAGAAAAAAGGTGTGGATATTTAGCATTCTGCATGTTGGCTAAGAGGCAATTTAACCACAAAGAACATTATTCCATTCCATTGTCATAATATATATGTAATATATATAGACACATATGTCATATATAATATATGTTTATTTTTAAATTAATTTTATTGGGGTATAACAAAGTTAAAAGCACTCTTGTCTTAACACTCATGCATAGTATAGTTAGATTAATTTTGACAAATGTATATGGTTGTGTACACACTACCATAGTCATGATATAGAAAATTTTCATTACTCAGAATGTTCCCTCAAGCCCCTTTATGGTCAGTCCTCACCTCCAAACCAATGATTTACTTTCAGTGATTACAATTTAGCTATTCTCAAATTTTATGTAAATAAAATCTTATAGTGTGTACTCAATGCCTGTTTTCTTTCACTCAGCATCTTTTGAGATTCACCCATGTTGTTGTGTATATTAAGTATTTCATTCCCTTTGGTTGTTGAGTAGTGGTATGGATATACCAAAATGTATTTATTCATTCACTTGTTAATAGACATTTGAGTTGTTGCCATTTTGGGACAACTATGAATAAAGTTGTTGTTATGGACATTTGTTACATACAAATTTTGTGTGGACATATGTTTTTACTTCTCTTGTGTAAATTCCTAGGAATAAAATATTTGGGTTGTATGGTAAATCAATGTCAAACTGTTTTCCAAAGTAGTACATCACTTTTTGAAAATTATTATTTTTTTAATTTCAGTATAATTAACGTAAAATGTTATGTTAGTTTCAGGTGTACCAAATAGTGATTTGACAATTTTCTACATTACTTAGTGATTATCATGATATGTGTACTCTTAATCCCCTTCACCTATTTCACCCATACCCCTGCCCAACTCCCCTGTGGTAACCACCAGTTTGTTCTCTATATTTAAGAGTCCATTTTCTCTTTTTTTCCGTCTGTTTCTTAAATTCCACAGATGAGTGAAATCATATGGCAGTACATTTTACATTTTCATCAGCAGCATATGAGAGTTCTAGTTGTTTCACATCCTTACCAACATTTTAAGACTTTTTACCAACCCATGAAAAACATCTTTAAAAGAAGGTAAGGTGACCCTCAGATTTAACATGCTAAGCTTTAACCTAGTAAGTCCTTAAAGCTAATGGTTTCCAAGGAGCAAACTTTCTTTTACGTTGTGGAATAATAGAGGTTTGATACAAAAATAACTACACAAAGTGAAAAAAGCCAACAAATATATTGATATCTTCGCAGCTAAATTCTTAACATTGTCTGATATATATTAAAAAGGAAAATTGGCAAATATTTTAGGTTAAGTACCAATATTAAAAAAAACAGACTAAATTCCTAGATTTACCAATTTCATTAAAAAATTAACATTTTATAAATTAAAATTTTATGAAATAAATACAATTTTATAAAATTTGTCAATCTAGACAATAAATAACTTGCCCAAGTAACAGACCTGTTAGGTGGAGTCCAGGGGCCACATTCTAAAAAATAAATTCATGGACTCTAGAAAATAAGTATATTGAGACAATAAATAGCTATGTAAAGTGTTACTAGTATAAAATTGTGGTGGAAATAAAAAGTTCAGTGATCTTTGTCCTGAAGCATCAGAAATACCTGAGCTGAGGATGCCTGAGTTTTAGTTTACCATTGTAAACAGATAGTAAAGATTGTGAAGTCACAGGGAGCAGATGCTTTCTTTTTTTTTTTTTTAAAGATTTTATTTATTTATTTGAGACAGAGAGAATGAGAGAGAGAGAGAGAGCACATGAGAGGGGGTAGGGTCAGAGGGAGAAGCAGACTCCCTGCCGAGCAGGGAGCCCGATGGGCTCGATCCGGGGACTCCAGGATCATGACCTGAGCCACCCAGGCGCCCCAGCAGATGCCTTCTATTCCAGGTTTCGGACTCAGAGAAGGAAGAGCTGCAGATGTCTCTACAGTGAATGAGGATGAGAAACTCTAAAACCAGCTGTATTTCCCCAGATCCAGGCGGCCAGCTAACACACAAAAATGCCTAGAACCAAGGAGCTGCGTAATCCACATTTCCTCAAAAAGATGTTAGCATTTTCTAAATCCTCCTCTACTGTGCTTGCATGCATTTGACAGTTTTCTGGAAGTTTCATCAGCGCCACTTGCACATCTGTGGTACAACGTGTCTGTGCAGAGCACAGAGTGCAAGTACCTGGGAACATGGGCTCTTCAGGTTACCATAGCCGGTGATGCCTGACCCGCGCAGGCGGAGAGGGGGCGCAGCAGCAAACTGAGAAAGGAAGGCTACTTGCAGCTGTTTGGGAAATGCAGCAGTCCACGTGGCCAGGGACCCAATGAAAGACCAGTCTTGTGCCAGAAATGATTCTGAATTGGCCTCAAATAAAAGGCGGCAGTTATGAAACCCCTGGATCATCCAGATCTGGATGTTCCCTATTGTGCTTGTGGCGTGAGCACAACATAGTAGCTGTATATTTTTGGGAACACTTCCAGAAATGTATCTCTATTGTAGTTCATTATAAAATGTATGAAACTAAAAAATATAATCTATCAAGAGGAATTGCTGTTAGGGGTTAACATTGTAGAACGACTACTTTGGAAAAGATTTTATTCCTTGAAGTATTAAGAAGTCATTACCTAATTGCTGCCCTTGTACATTGTGCCTGATTTATTGAAATCGGCATGAGGCCAGTTTTAAATAAAACTTTATTTTAAATCCAAATTTATAATATATCTTAAGTATCATGTAAAAAGTATTTCATCTGTAGATTAAGAATCACATCATTTTCAGCAAAATGTTTTGATGTGAAACTTTTTGAATACAAAAGGGATCTGTTTTTGTTTTCTCTAATTTTTGATATCCACTTCTTCTGGTAATATGTAAATGGTAAAACTTTTTAAAAATTTTAAGATAGGTGAATCTTACTAAAAAGATGGCCATAGAGTTTGGAAAAACTAATATATTTTAAATAGATTGATCCCCCATGATTTCTTATTCTTAGGAAAATGTGCAAGTTTATTCCATGAAAATTCACAAATCTAAAATAACCTATGACAGATGAATGTGTAATGATTGATGCAAATGTTTTTTAATGTATATTGTTCATTGTAATTTAGCACAAATTACTAGTGAAGAACAACACATTCAACATGTTATAGCAATAAACTACTTATTATGGACAATTCCTATGTTTCCAGACTTTCTGGCCACCCTGAGCAACTTTAATTCAAAAGACTAAAGAATAATCACTTATTTTAACATTGTTAAAATAGTCAATTTGAAAAAGATATTTTCCTGTATAAACTTTTCCTAATTGAACTCATTTTTGTTCTGATCAATAAATTTATCTTCATAATTTGTACTATAAAAAAATGATCTGATGGAATATTAGATGACATCCATGACCATATTCCATCATTTTATGATACAATGATATCATAAAGGAATAAAGTTGAAAATTTAATCGTTATAAATTGTTTAATTATAAAGAAAAAGTGAATTTCTTGGTGAAATAAGTCAAAGAGCTCTTGTGTCAGCCCTGCTCCTCTTAAAGAACTATGATGTCATCATCCCAATGTGAAGTCTGACAGACTTAACCAGTGATACAGGTTTGACAGTGGTCATTGAAACTTTATCAAGGCAAGGACAATAGGTTGCATATGAGCAGTGAGAAATAGGCAATCTCATTGTAATGCACCCTTTAGAAAGTGCTGGATATATAATAAGTGACACTTTTCATTATTAATTGTAATACAAAATTTGATTAAATTACTACATCAATTCAGATGTTAATATATCCCTTTCTCAGTGATTTCATTAGGCCATCTGTATATCTCAAAAATACATATATTTTATAATATTTCAAATTCATTTTAAGCAATGTGTTCTTTTTTAGCCCTGTAATAACATAAAGTGGATCTTGACTGCCAATCTTAGAAAATGTGAGTTTCATAGAATTAAAAATAAATCCTTAATAGCTTGTCCTTTTAACTATGTTAACTGAACATTAGGATTGTGTCATCTCCGAAAGACATGTATAATAATATCATGTAAAGGTATTACATTTGAAGGAATAAAATAATATTCAGAAATATAATTTTGCCAGATGATATAATAGGAATATTACCAGGAATTTGACTTATTTGTGAAAAATCCTCACAATTGTTAGCTTGTTAAAAAATAAAACCCCACAAACTGTTAAGTTGAAAATAATGTGCGAGTTAGACTTCTTGGAGGCAAGTGTGTGTCCAGATGCCTCTTTTCTGGTTTATTTCATTTCTAGAGTTCATTTGTTGCAGGCCTTTATTATGTTTCCAAAGTAAATAAGTAAGCCATTTCGACTTCAGGCCTTGTCCCCAAGAGAAAAAAAAAAAAAAGACAGTGACACCATTTAGTTGGATAATAACTAAAACTAGACAAATAAGATATTTTCTCTCATTGGAGACTAGCTGTTTTAGTTGTATTCAAAATTTGCGATTCTCAAATTAATGAACACCTGTAGAAATTAATTTTGCAAATCTACATGTAGAATGGGTAATTTTTTATTCAGATGCAATAATATGACAAAAGAACAAAATTTCCCAAGCATTTCTCCAAGCATAGAACTAAATGTAGTGCAATGCTGACAATGTCTGAGTGTTTTAAGGCTCTCAAGAGGGCACAACTGATGTAATGTATGGTGATTAACATAATAAAAATTATTAAAAAAAAGAGGGCACAACTGATCATCCCTCTTGTGTTGCCAGTTTGCTAAGTGGTTTCATATTCACCAAGAAGGACTTGTCAATGGGTGCTTGCTTGGGATCCTAAAAAATGGATGTGAGGTCTTTGTGTCAGTCTCTGTGGGGTATCTGGGTAAGGTCTCAATGTGAAGTCTCTGTGAGTCAGTGGAAGATCTCTGTGTACCGTCTGTAGATGAAGACTCTCTGTGAGATTTCTATGTGAGGTCTCTCTAAGGCTACATGAGGTCTCTGAATGTTGGTTTTCCTTGAGAGGTTTGTATGGAAAGTACCTTTGGGAAGTCTCTGAAAGGTTTGCTGTCAGGTCTCTGGAAAAGCTCTGAAATCTGTGCTAGCTTTCTCTCTGAGGATCTGTGGGGCAACATGAGGTCCATATGTGAGGTCTCAGTGTGAGGTCTCTGTGGGGCAATGTAGTAGGTAGGCACTGTGGAAGGTGTCTGTGTGAGAGATCTCTGTTGAGAGTTATCTCTGTAAGGTCTATGTGTTGTCTCTGTTGGGAGATGTCTCTGCGTGTTGTCTCTGTGTGAAGGGTCTCGTGTGTGTCTTTATTTCTGGCTTTACTGCACCTTATGGTAATCTGAGCAGCAGAAGGGCAAAGGCACTTGGTTTTTTGCTGTTCCATCAGCATCCCTCTCTGTGGCACTTCTTCTGGCAGGGGCCACAGGGTTCATATCTAGCTCATACTCCAGTCCCAGAACTCACCTCAGTGCCCCTAGAGGACCTAGCAGCAGCCAGACCCAAGGTCCCCATGCCACCCTCTCCTGAGCTCCCAAGGGCCTAGGATATTCTCTGTGTTGGGTCCCAATCCCTTCCCACAGGTCTTGGTTCCATTTTCACTGCTGGACCCACTCTGGGAGACTGCCTTAGGAATTGGGACCCAAAGGCAAGACCTGGTTCCAGGGAGAAATCAGTGACACAAGCAGGCCTATACCCAATCTGATCCTCCACCCCAGGTCCCAGTCCCAAATGTTGGGCATCCCGACAGGCATGGGAGATAGGGCCCATTCCTATTATCCTCTGGATCAGGGACATCTCCTGGAGCAAGACTCTCTATCCTGGGAATGATGCCCTCTGCAGTGTACCATGTGTGGCACAAAGCACAGAATAACTCTAGAGAAGTTGCTCAGCTCCCTGCTTTCCCATGTGGATAGAGGCCAGAGGAGGATGAAGACTGTGCTAGAAGTGGAGAGAACAGTAGAAAACTCCTGGACTGCACCTCCCATTTTGAACAGTTCATTTCCATGCTCTCCCCAACCTCCTTTGATAAATCCTGCCTGATGGCTTCATCTGCTGGGCTCTGGAGTAAGCAAGAACTGGGAGCCAGACATAATTTCAGGCCAGTTTCTGGGCCTTTTAAGTCCCCACCACTCCTTGAGGAGCAGTCCTTGAGCCATGTGTTTAAGCAAAGGTCAATAGACTGGGAGGCACATCCCAAGTTTCCCTAGTTACCTAGCCTTCCCTCCTATTATTGTCATCCATTCTAGAATTCAAGAGGTGATGATGTGTAAGCTTATGAAATATATTATTAAGAGATTAACCTTCCCTGATTTGCTTTACTTCTACAAGTTGGGCCATCTGTTTTGGACATAAAGATGGCTTTCCTAGGTCTGTGATCTTAGAGCAGAGAAGGGTAGAGACCCTGATGGGGTATGATGAACCACTGGGCCCTTAACTTTTTTTTTCCTCCAGGCCTGTAGATAGGATATCAGGGGGCTCTTCACTCACTGCGCATTTATGGGCACCATGTGTCAATTTGCCTTCTTCTTTGGATCCATCCTTTCAATTTTTCTCCCACATCCCATTCTAAGTTCAAGTGTTCAACCATCAGATAGTTACTACACACAGGTACACTCCTGTTCCATTAATTCAGAACTCCTTCTCTGGGGTTAACATAAAGGGAAAGTATGTGACCCTTGAATATTCATTTAGGTAGAGGTGAACACAACCCTCAGCAACCTCCCTGTTGTTCCCCACTTACACACACACAGAGCTGGAAGTGCCATCCTTATCACTGGAAGTGCAGGAAAGGCAGAGGTGGAAGAGGATGACACTGTACATTTCATTAAAGCTAAGCTAAGAGGGTTTCATAGGGCCTTCAGTTCTTCATCAGAGAAAGAAGGGGTTCTCAAGGGCAAGTATCTATTCTTCACCAAGAGATCCAGGGACAAGATTTCTTTTGCTTTTGAATTTAGGGCCCAGTACTCTCTTCCAAACTTCGACCCACTTGGTTCTGACACTTCCTGGAGCCTGAATGGGAATGTCCAGCCCTGTGATGCCTCTGTAAACTTATCCCCTATAGCTGTATAAAGTTCAAAGTAGAATGGAAGCAGCAGAAAGACAAGTCAAACAAGATTTTGGAGTAAGGTCTTCATAGTTATTTCTCATCTTTTTAGAGTAGCTTTTGTTTGTAAAATGACAGTTTCATGAAAACAATGAAAAGATTCAGGATAAGGAGCAAGCCTACATTGCCCACTGCCAAACACCCTCCATGGCCCTCCCTTCTAGAACCCAAAGCATATACCAAGCATAGCACAAACAAAAGCAGCCATACTACGCTCTTATGGGGGAAAAACATATATATTGGGGAATATTAAGTATTTGGATGTGCTAAAGAGAAAAAGTTTTCTCCACATGGACTAATTTTTTTTTTCTTGGAGACATGTTTTCCTACTAAGAAAGACTAAAGGAGCATTTTATGGTTGACTAGTCTAGATCCCTTCCTGAAAAAGACAGTGCCGTGGGCAGTGATGATGGTGGCTTGGGACACCTGGCATCCTTGGCCCATACTGGCAGGGACTGACTGGAGACAAAGTCTTCTTGGGAGGCGAGGATGGGAGGTGCTTCAAGCCCAGCTGCTCATCCTTGAATCTTACACTTTTCAAGGACGGCCGATGTCTGACCTGCCTTTCCCTGATAGAGCTACTCTGGTCCTTGGAGGTGGCTTGGTGACTGTGGGCTGTATAATTCATTATTCTCCCTTGCTCTGGGTAGAAGGGAAGTCTGTGGTAGTGGAAACACCCACATACTGGTGCTTGGAGTTCCTGGTTGTGCTCATTTAACTTTGTGGCATGAAGTCCATGGTGAATTGCCATTTTCTCCTCTATAATCTGTCCAACAGCTGTCATGAGTGCCTGAGACTCATGAGTCTCACTGGACATAATTGACTTGCTTTTGACTGGTCCTTGGTTCTGGGTAGTTATTGGCTTATATTTCTGTAGAGCATTCTGACCTTTGTCTTTTTCATTGGGGAAAATCCATTGAGAAAAGCGCCTCATCCTTTTTCTGAAGAGGCTTTCGGGAGGACCCTGTTTCTTCTCTGGCAGGAGCTGGAAGTATCTTCTCCTAAAAGAATCTACTATTCCCCTGACTGGGGCAGGGTGACTCATATACTTAGCTTGAGAGGTCCTCAATTCCTCAAACCGTTCTTCATTTCCTGAGTTGAGCCTCCTATAGTCCTCTCTCTTACAAGTAGGGACAGTCATCTTGCACTGGTTCTTCCATGAGTCCTGAAGTTTAGAGATCATGGGCTCTTGCTGCCTTAGGCAGCTCCTTTGGTCTGCTGTGAAGCCATATAGCATCTGGGAAGCTACCTTGCCCCCAGTAGGCACTCTCTGGGGATGACACTGTGGCACCTGAGAAGCCAAGTTGTCTGCAGCAAGGAGCATGTGTGTAGAACAGTCTTGAGGTTGGTTCTCTGACTTTGTATTCACTTTGGAATTAAATTCACTTTCCTCTTCATTAAGGCATGACTCTCCAGGATCTTGGAAAACAGACATTCTAGAAAGTTTTTTACTGGTATTTAAACTCCCCATATGTACATTTATGGTTTGGGATTTTGTGAGCACATTGGTTTCCAAGCACATTGGTTCCACTGCCTCCCTGTCCTTTTCAGCACTAAAACATTGGGATCCTAAGTTCATCTCCAGCATTGCTACCCTATGACAGGGGTCTTGTGAGGTCCAATCCACACTCTTCTCTCTTGGCTCATTCCTGGTCATTGCTGAACTGGGACTCAACTCTAGGCTGCTCCTCTCAATGCATTCTGCAGAACCACTCTGCCAAGTTCTGCCCATGAAGTTGAGTGTGAGGGACTGAGAAGGTGGCCTGTCCTCCTGTCCAATCAGAGAGGCTTTTAAGGGCCCCTGGTTGTCACTAGATGGGGCCCTTCCCAGCGCCCTCTGGATTTCCTCATATGCAGGTGAGGGAGCAAGGGGAAGCCTTTCCAGGGTGGAAACTGACTCTTCTGTTATTGCCTTCTTTCCAAGACATGCCTGAGGAGGTTTTCCCAGGAATTCAGCAAACTTGACTATTGAGGGGGCCCCAGACACATGGGTGGCTGAGGGGGTAGAGGCAAACTGAAGAATGGGCAAGGGTTGAACCTTTTTCATCAAGAGATTTATGGGTTTGAGGACCTTGAGAGGTAGACCCCACCTGTGCCTCACCCAAAACCTTATAATATGTGCTTCCAGAACTTCTTGAATGTCTGGATGGAGGAAGGAAACCCTGTGAGAGGTGTTCACATATGGTCCCCAACGCTTCAAGATTCCTAGATTTCTGATTTCCATGTCAGTGTTGGACTTGGGAAAAGCATGTTTGACAGCAAGACAGGATTGGCACATACTCACAGGCCCACACTCACTGATCTGCCCCAACTTCCTGCCCAAATGACCTCTTTTCAAGATGTTTTCTAGATTCGTATCTAAGCTCCTTAGTAAATTACTTCCTGATTCATTCTGTGACAGCCCCAAGTCACTTTCTGATTCCCCAGAGCCCACTCCCTGAAACTTCATTAGGGAGTTCTCTGAGGCCTGGGAGAGATCTTTTGGGACCTTCCCCAAAATATACCCCAGGCCCTTGCCCATGCCCTGGCTTAGTTGGAACCCCACTTTCTGTGTCTCCTTGCTGCTTCCTGCAAATGCAGAGAGCTGTGAGGGTCTATGCTTGCCCTTTGCCTGACATGTCCCTGATAATTCACCCTGAAGCTGCCTTAGTTCCAGAAACTCTTGGATCTTACAGGGCAGCTCCCAATGGTGTTGAATGAGCCACTTTTGTAGGTGTTGCTCTAGTTGCTTACGGAGCTCAGGACTGATTGGAAAATTCTCAGGAAGGATGGAGACCACCCAGCTGTCTTCAGGAGGGTTAGAAGTGAAGACACTAAAGACCTCTTGAGATCTTTTGATTACAGAGGATAAACCCCCACTTTCTAGTTGCTCATGCAAAGGCCATTCTGGATGTTGAATCTCAGTTGGGATGAGAGATTGTGACTTATCCTGGGCCGTAGGGCAAGATATTTGACAGGCCCTGATCTGGGGTGAGGAAGAAGGTGATAGGATTGGAAGGGAGGATTGGAGATGATCTTGGGTCAGGATCTGAGCCAGAGGTGGGGGTTGGAATTGAGGTATGGCTGAAATCAAGGGTTGAGATTGGAACTCCAGTTGGGACAGGGGTTTGGACTGGGAAAGCAGTGGAGATAGTTTAGCCTGCATTTGAACTGGGCAGTCACTTGAGATTCCATTGAATAAGAAAGAAGGAGACTGCAGTGCTGAAGAGCTCTCAGAGATCCAGGCAGTAGCCACCAGAGATTCACTGTGTAGAGAGGGGAGACCCCAGAAAAGCTGGTTATATTTCTGCTGTAAATGGTGCCCCCAAACCTTAGGATATGAGAGCTGCTGAAGACCAGGCAACTGCTCTGGTTTGCCTTTTGTGCTCCAGAAGTGTTGGGGGCTTGTGGTTTTCTGCTCAGCACCCAGTGATTTCAACATATTCCCCAAAGAATTCAGGTGGTAGTTTGGGCTCATTTGTTTTAGATATGATCCATCTTTTTCTTTTTCTTTCCAAATGTTGATCTTGACTCCCTTTGTGACTTGTATCTCCAGGAACTTCTGGTCATCAGACCTGAGCAAAGAGGGGTTAGCAGCTCCTACTTCTCTGTTGGTGGGGTTTCCCCAGAATGAGGCCTCTGGTGAGTGGTGGGAAAGGTGTTCTCGCTGAGACTCATAATTTGATGAGGTTGAGAGGCACAAGGCTTTGCCAGTGGTGTGCCACCAAGACAGGGCTGAAATGGGACAGCTTGAGTGGCCAAGGCCTGAGGTGCCTGGGATAAGAGAAGCTGACCATGGGGTATGAGATGACCTCTGTGTAATGGTGCCCAGTGGGAGTGCCATTGAGTCACACTGAGGAAGAGTCAGAATGGTGTCTGGAAGTTGTGGGGCAGAAGAGGCTGTCAGAGGTGGATGGCAAGCCTCTGAATTAAGGGGATGTGGAGGGGGAGGGGAAAGAGCAAGTGGCTGGGGTAAAAGGCTGCCTAGGGGAAGAAAAGGCTCTGGTGTCCAAGAGGCACTCAGAGATGAGTGGGAATGAACAGAAACTGAAGAGGTCTTTGAGCCAAGAAGTAGAGGGCGTTGGGTCAGAGGAACTGGGGTAGCCAGCAAGGACACAGCAGGAGCAGCAACATCCACAGGCTCCCCGCATGGCTGGTGGGCTCCAGCAGGCACTGCTTTGTACACCTCACCAGGGGGATCTTGACATAAGAGCTGATGAAAGCCACCCTTGTCAGGGAGCCTCACCAGGCAGCTGCAGGAGACAGGAGGCACAAGCTGCAGCTAGAAGCTGACCAGGGCAAGGAGGGCAGGGCAGGTTGGGCAGAGGTAAACACCTGCGACCCACAGCCCTCCCCAGCCTCCATGCTGACTTCACACTACTCCTGCTATTCCTAACCCCAGAGCTTTAACCACATCTTCTTCCCATGGCTCCCCCTCCCAGGGCTCCCTGTGGCCCCAAGGTCACATCATAGGCTCTGGGACAAAGGAGGGTCAAGGAGAAAAGGAAAGATTCTCTACCTTTGCAAAAGTGAAATCAGGCTGCAAGCTCCCTCCAGTTCTTTCAGGCAATTTCTGCAAGCTGGAAATCAGGAAACTGGGTTACAGTGGTGAAAATAGGGGCCTAAGGGTCTTACAGAAGGCTAAGTGCAATGTCCCTTTAGAGGAGACTATTGGGTGATTAGACTATGGAGCCCAAGAATCAGTGCTCAAAGCCACATGATCCCTCACAGAAACGGCAAGGCCTATGATGGGGGAGTGTCTTGTAAATGACAAAGCACTCTCCTATCCATCACTCCCTGGAGCCCTCACAACTGCCTAGTTGGGGAGAAAGGATAGGAGTCACAAAGGAATCTGAGCAAAGTTAAACCACTTATCTACCGTTGGACCTGGAGGTTCCACCTCTGAATTTTTGGTCCACTACAGCCCACACAACCTTGCCAGCCAAAACCCATTTCAGCCCCTATCAGCTTCCTTCCAAACATGGAATCTGGGAAGTATACAGTATCTGATCTCCTTCCCAGGAGCCTCTCTGAGGGCTCTGTTTCCTGAGGGATGGTCTCTGCCCCTGGCATCCTCAGAGACCATGGAGCTGGACCCTCAGGGGTTAAGAAAAATGGAGGATAACTTGGGGCATGCAGGGCTAAATCACATAAGCTTACCTTTCAAAGCTCCACTTTTCTTCTTACTCCTGCTCCTCTTCCTCAGCTCCACTTGATGCTAAGAGAAAAGACAAGGGGCTGGGACTCAATTCTCTCTTCTCTCTAGATGGTCCGCAAATGCTCACTATTCATGAACAATATGAACATCTACATTCTACATTTATACATATAATGGGGGTCTGTGGTTTTTTTTCCTTTACTCATTTATTTCCATTTACTCATTTTTAAAGTGGATAAAAATATTTAAAATTTTTCTTCTTTGAAGAATGCAAAGCTGGATTTTCTATGTCAGATCACTATGGATTTCTTTCATTGTTATTCCTCTACTCAAAAAACACACAATTCTCAGAACTACAGGTCCTTCTCTGCTCCATCAAATAAGACTCTGTTTCCCAAGCTCAGAGCCCCATTCTAGCCCTTTAGAGGCCCTGACACAGAGGAAGAGCTTACCTGAGACACCTGCCACAGAAAGGGGAAAGTGGCTGGTGAAACAATGCTTAGGAGTCTGTATCCCTGCAGAAAATGAACTCTTAGTATACAGACCTCACTCACTGGTCACCATGTTTGGGACTTTGCCCTGGGACCCTCTATCACACCTGGACTCTGGATCTGAGATCTTGGGTTAGAAATCCTTGTGCCCTCTCTAACCCTTGCCTGGCCTCACTTGTCCCTAGAGGCATGACGTTCTATTCTGAGACTTCCTATCTCAGAAGTCTCTCAGGTGATTTAGAAAAATGGATATGAGATAATCTCTGTTGGGGTTTAGCCAAAGTTTACTTACCTTCCTGGTGTTTCTATATTTTCTAGCTGGTGGTAAGGATGGATTACTCTGAAAGCAGAGGAGTAACAGAAGAAAGAGTCCAAGTCCACATAGGAAAGCAAAGATGGTATCAATCACACAGGAGGTGGGACTGGAGCTCAACCAGGTGGTACCAGTGCTTCTCAGAGAAGAGAAATTTTCCATCTTTGGAATCATGCTGTTGCCCTCAGGCAACTGAGCACTGGGAGTTTACTTGGGGGCAGAGCCTCAGGCTTGCATCACAGAGCTGTGGCTTTGTCACAAAGGGTTCCTGAGAATGGGGGAGGGAGCAGTCAGAGGAGCAGGCTGGACCACCACTCCTCTCCCACCATTCAGTCCCACAGAACCCTGCACCTTCCTGGGCCTTCTAGATTCCTCCTCCCAACTCTACTCGTTTGTCAGAGAGACCTTAGCCAATTTTCCATTTGTTCCATCTGGAACTCAGATATTACCTGGTCCCCTTTGTCCATTAGCTATCTTGACTTAAAGACCACCAATTTCATAACCCTTGAAAATCTGAAGTTGACCCTAGAATTTTGACTACTTTCCAGAAAATTTTACTTTTAGGATTTTCTCTGTCTTCAACTCCAGCTTCCCATATGTTTTTGTCTTATATAAACCCAGGTACATAATTTAAATTTCTTTTGCACTTATTTAGTTTTATGAATTTTAGGGTTTTTTCAGGAAGACATACACAAAATAAAATAATTTATTATTCAAAATTTATAAAAGTATGAAAGTTATAAAGAGTTAAAACCAAATGATATATTTTTTTAAGTTTGTAGCATTTATAATTCTGAAGTTAGTAAAGCTTAAAACTGGACAAAGACTTTTGGCACATGCTGGATACACACAAACACACACACATACACACACTTATCCTTTCACAAACCAATCAGTATTTCCAAATCCAAGAATCCACAATTTTCTACTGGTAACATTTTTCATGTGTTTTCTTGACCTGACTTTTTATTTTATTTTTGTCTTAGTTTTAATTTTTTTTCCAAGTAAGTTTTGAAACATGTTGTCTTAGTCCATTAGGGTTTCTATAACAAAATACCACAGACAGGGTGGATTATATAACAAATTTATTTCTCACAGTTCTGGAGTCTGGGAAGTCCAAGATCAAGGTGCCAACATGATCAACTTCTGGTGAAGTCTCTCTTCCTGGTTCATAGACAGAAACTTCTCACTGTGTCCTCACATGGTAGACAGGGACTAGGAATCTATAAGGAGACTCTTTTATACTTATATTTTTGTGTGTGGTATAAGAAAGTCGCCCAATTTCATTCTTCTGCATGTGGCTGTCCAATTTTCCCAACACCATTTGTGAAAGAGACTAGTTTAAACTTAAGTAATTCCTTCCTTTTAATATGAAAGGAATTAAAACTTTCTTGGAAAGATATTCAAATACATAGGAAAATTAATGATCATATATTCATTTAATTTTTATTTAAATTCAATTTAGTTAACATAGAATGTATTATTAGTTCTGGGGTAAATTTAGTGATTCATCAGTTGCATTTAAAATCCAGTGCTCATTACACCAACTGCCCTCCTTAATGCCCACCACCCAACTAAACCATCCCCCAACCCACCTCCCCTCCAGCAACCCTCAGTTTCTTCCCTATAGTTAAGAGTTTCTTATAGTTTCCTTCTCTCTCTATTATCTTATTTTATTTTTCCTTCTCTTTCCCAATGTTCATTTGATTTCTTTCTTAAATTCCACATATGAGTGAAATCATATGGTATTTGTCTTTCTCTGACTTATTTCACTTAGCATAATACCCTCTGGTTCTGTCCATGTTCTTGAAAATGGCAAGATTTCATTCTTTTTGATGACAGTACTATTCCATATATTCCATATATATATATATCACTTCTTTATCCATTCATCTGTTGATGGACATCTGAGCTCTTTCCATATTTTGCCTATTGTGGACATTGCTACTATAATCATTGGGGTGTATGTGCTCCTTCAAATCACTATGTTTGTATCCTTGGATAAATACCTAGTAGTACAATTGCTGGGTTGTAGTGTAGTTCCATTTTGAACTTTTTGAGGAACATCTATACTGTTTTCCAGAGTGGCTGTTTCAATTTGCATTCCCACCAACAGTGTAAGAGGGTACCCCTTTTTCTTCATCCTCACCAACATCTGTTGCTTCCTGAGTTGTTAATTTTAGCTATTCTGATTAGTATGAGGTAGTATCTTGTTGTGGTTTTGATTTGTATTTCCCTGATGATGAGTGATATTGAGCATTTTTTTTATGTGTCTGTTGGCCATCTGGATGTCTTCTATGGAGAAATGTCTGTTCATGTCTTCTACCCATTTCTTGACTGGATTATTTGTTGGGTGTTGAGTTTGATAAAGTCTTTAAAGATTGTGGATACTAGCCCTTTATCTGATATGTCATGTGCAAATATCTTTTCCCATTCTGTAAGGTGCATTTTGCTGTGCATAAGCTTTTCATCCTGATGAAGTCTCAATAGTTCATTTTGCTTTTGTTTCCCTTGACTTTGCAAGAAGTTGCTGCAGCCAAAGTAAAAGGGGTTGCTGCCTGTGCTCTCCTCTAGGATGTTGATGGATTCCTGTCTCACATTTAGGTCTTTCATCCATTTGGAGTTTATTTTTGTGTATGGTGTAAGAAAGTGGTCCAGTTTCATTTTTTCTGAATGTGGCTGCCCAGTTTTCCCAACACCATTTGTTGAAGAGACTGTCTTTTTTCCTTTGGATATTCTTTTCTGCTTTATCAACAATTAGTTGAAGGTCCATTTATGGGTTCTCTATTCTGTTCCATTGATCTGTGTGTCTGTTTTGATGATTATAGCTTTGTAATAGAACTTGAAATTCAGAATTGTAATGCCTCCAGCTTTGGTTTTCTTTTTCAACATCCCTCTGGCTATTTGGGGTCTTTTCTCATTCCATACGGATTTCAGAATTATTTGTTCCTGCTCTGTAAAAAAATGCTAGCAGTATTTTGATAAGGATTGCATTGAATGTGTAGATTGCTTTGGGAAGTATAGACATTCTAACAATATTTGTTCTTCTAATTCATGAGCAAGGAAAGTTTTTCCATTTCCTTTGGTCTTCCCCAATTTCTCTCATAAGTGTTCTGTAGTTTTCACAGTACAAATCTTTTTCCTCTTGTTTAGGTTTATTCCTAGGTATCTTATTGCTTTTGGTGCAATGATAAATGGGATTGGTTCCTTGATTTCTCTGCCACTTCATTATTGTTGTATAGAAATGCAACAGACTTCTGTGGGTTGATTTTTTATCATGTGACCTTACTAAATTCCTTTATCAGTTCTAGCAATTTTTTTGTGAAATCTTTTGGGTTTTCTTTTTTTTCTCTTTAAATTTTTATTGTTATGTTAATCACCATACATCACATCATTAGTTTTTGATGTAATGTTCCATGATTCATTGTTTGTGCGTAACACCCAGTGCTCCACGCAGAATGTGCCCTCTTTAATACCCATCACCAGGCTAACCCATCCCCCCACCCTCTTTTGGGTTTTCTACGCACAGTATCATGTTGTCTACACAGAGAAAACGTTTGACTTCTTCTTTGAAGATATGAATATCTTTTATTTCTTTTTCTTGTCTGATTGCTGAGGCTAGGACTTCTAGTACTATGTTGAACAATAGTGGTGAGAGTAGACATCCCTGTCTGGCTCCTGATCTTAAGGGAAAAGTTCTCAGTTTTTCCCCATAAGGATGACATTAGCTGTGGGTCTTTTGCATATGGCCTTTATGATCTTGAAGTATGTTCCCTCTATCTGTACTTTGTTGAGCGTTTTTATCAAGAAAGCATGCTGTATTTTGTCAAATGTCTTTTCTGCATTTATTGAGAGGATCATATCGTTTTTATCCCCCTTTTTTTATTAATGTGGTGTATCATGTTGATTGATTTGCAGATGATGAACCACCCCTGCAGCCCAGGAATAAATTCCACTTGGTTGTAAGTAAATAATCCTTTTAATGTACCGTTGGATCTGATTAGCTAGTATCTTGTTGAGAATTTTGGCATCCATGTTCATCAGGGATATTGGTCTGTAATTCTTTTTAGTGGGGTCTTTATCTGGTTCTGGAATCAAGGTAATGTTAGCCTTATAGAATAAGTTTGGAAGTTTGCCTTCCATTTCTATTTTTTGGAACAGAAGAATAGATATTAATTCTTCTTTAAACAGTTGGGAGAATTCCTCTGAGAAACCTTTCTGTCCTGGACTCTTGTTTGTTGGGAGATTTTTTATTATTGCTTCAATTTCTTTGCTGGTTATGGGTCTATTTATATTTTCTATTTCTTCCTATTTCAGTTTTGGTAGTTTATATGTTTCTGGGAATTTATCCATTTCTTTCAGATTGCCTAATTTGTTGGCATATAATTGCTCATAATATTCTCTTATAATTATTTGTATTGTTGCAGTTTTGGTTATGATCTCTCCTCTTTCATTCATGATTTTATTTCTTTGCGTCCTTTCTCTCTCTCTCTCTCTCTTTTTTTTTTTTTTTTGATAAGTCTGGCTAGGGGCTTATCAATTTTGCTAATTCTTTTAAAAAACCAGCTCTTAGTTTCATTGATCTGTTCACTGTTTTTTTTTATTTCTATATCATTTATTTCTGCTGTAATCTTAATTACTCTCCTTCTCTTGCTAGATTTAAGCTTTATTTACTGTTCTTTTTCCAGCTCCTTTAAGTGTAAGGTTAGGTTGTGTATTTGAGACTTTTTTGCTTCTTAAGGAAGGCCTGTGTTACTATATACTTTCCTCTTAGGACCACCCCAAAGGTTCTGAACTGTTATGTTTTCATTTTCATTTACTTCCATGTATTTTTTAAATTCATCTTTAATTTCCTGGTTGACCCGTTCATTCTTTAGTAGAATGCTCTTTAACCTCCATGTATTTCTGGTCCTTCCAAATTTTTTCTTGCGTTTGATTTCAAGTTTTATAACATTATGATCTTAAAATATGCATGGTATAATCTCAATCTTTTTGTACTGTTTGAGGGCTGATTTGCAACCCAGAATGTGATCTATTCTGGAGAATGTTCCATGTGCACTCGAGAAGAATGTGTATTCTTCTACTTTAGGATGAAATATTCTGTATATATCTGGTCCAGTTTGTCATTCAAAGCTTTTTATTTCCTTGTTGATCTTCTGCTTAGATGTGTCCCTGCTGTGAGTAGGGTGTCTCCTCCTATTACTGTATTATTACCAATGAGTTTAAGTTTAAGTTTGTTATTAATTGATATTTGGCTGCTCCCAAGTTAGTGGCATAAATATTTATGATTGTTATTTTTGGATAAACCCCTTTATTATGATATAATGTCCTTCTTCATCTTTTATTATAGTCTTTGTTTTAAAATCTAGTTTGTCTGATATAAGAATGGATACTCCAGGGGTGCCTGGGTGGCTCAGTCATTAAGTGTGTCTGCCTTCAGCTCAGGTCATGATCCCAGGGTCCTGGGATCAAGCCCCATATCAGGCTCCCTGCTCAGCAGAAGGCCTGCTTCTCCCTCTTCCACTCCCCCTGTGTTCCTTCTCTCGCATTGTCTCTCTCTGTCAAATAAATAAATAAAATCTTAAAAAAAAAAGAATGGATACTCCAGCTTTCTTTTGATGTCCATTAGCATGATAAATGGTTCTCCACTCCCTCACTTTCAATCTGGAGGTGTCTTTGGGTAAAAAATGAGTCTCTTGTATTTACAAATGACATATCAGATAAAAAGCTGGTATCCAAGATCTATAAAGAACTTCTCAAACTCAACACCCAAAAAACAAATGATCAAGTCAAGAAATGGGCAGAAGACATGAACAGACACTTCTCCAAAGAAGACATACAAATGGCCAACAGACACCTGAAAAAATGCTCCACATCACTTGGCATCGGGGAAATACAAATCAAAACCACCATGAGATACCACCTTACACCAGTGAGAATGGCTAAAATTAACAAGACAGGGAACAACAAATGTTGGCAAGAATGTGGAGAAATGGGAACCCTCTTACACTGTTGGTGGGAATGCAAGCTGGTACAGCCACTCTGGAAAACAGTATGGAGGTTCCTCAAGAAGTTAAAAATAGAGCTACCCTATGACCCAGCAATTGCACTACTAGGTATTTATCCCAAAGATACAGATGTAGTGAAAAGAAGGGGCACCTGCACCCCAATGTTCATAGCAGCAATGTCCACAGCCAAACTGCAGAAGGAGCCAAGATGTCCTTCAACAGATGACTGGATGAAGAAGATGTGGTTCATATATACAATGGAATATTTCTCAGCCATTAGAAAGGATGAATACCTCCCATTTGCTTCGACATGGATGGAACTGGAGGGGATTATGCTAAGTGAAATAAGTTGATTGGAGAAACACAACTATCATATGGTTTCAGTTATATGTGTAAGATAAGAAATAACACAGAGGATCATAGGGTAAGGGAGGGAAAACTGAATAGGAAGAAATCAGAGAGGGAAACAAACTATGACAGACTCTTGACTCTGGGAAATGAACTGAAGGTTGTGAAAGGGTAGGTGTTTGGGGGATGGGGTAACCAGGTGATGGGCGTTAAGGATGGCACATGATGTGATAGCACTTGGTGTTATACACAACTAATGAATCATTGAACACATCAGAAACTATTGATGTACTATATGTTAGCTAATTGAATTCAAATAAAAAATAAATAAGTAAAATAAAAAATAAAAAAATAAAATGAATCTCTTTTAGCAACATATTGATGGGTCTTGTTTTTGTTTTTGTTTTTATCCATTCTGATATCCTATGTCTTTTGATTGGAGCATGTAGTCCTTTTACAGTCAGAGTAGTTATTGAAAGATATGAATTTAGTGCCATTTTATTACCTGTAAAGTCACTCCTGTGGATTGTCTCTGTTCTTTTCTAGTCTTTGTTACTTTTAGTCTCTCTTTCCACTCAAAGGGTCCCCTTAATATTTCTTCCAGGGCTGGTTTAGTGAACTTTTAGTGTTTATCTTGGAAACTCTTTAACTCTTCTTCTATTCTGAATGACAGCCTTGCTGAATAAAGTATTCTTGGCTGTTTTCTCCCCCCATTTAGCACATTGGCTATTTCCATCGACTTCTTTCTGTCCTGCCAGGTCTTATCGATAGGTCTGCTGCTAACCTTATGTGTTTGCCTTTGTAGGCTAAGGACCTTTCATTCCGAGCTGCCTTCAGAATTCTCTCTGTATTTTGCAAGTTTCACTATGATATGTCATGGTATTGACCTGTTTTTGCTGATTTTGAGGGGACTTCTCTTTGCCTCTTGGACATTGAATGCCTGTTTCCTTCCCCAAATTAGGGAACTTATCAGCTATGATTTGTTCAAATAAACCTTCTGCCCCCTTTTCCTGCCTTCTTCTGGGACTCCCATGATATGGATATTATTTCACTTTATGGAATTGCTGAAATCCCTAGGTCTACCCTCACGATCTAATAGTTTTCTTTCCCTCTTTTCAGTTTCATTATTTTCCACAGTTTTTTTTAAAGATTTTATTTATTTGACACACAGAGAGAGACAGCAAGAGAGGGAACACAAGCAGGGGGAGTGGGAGAGGGAGAAGCAGGCTTCCCATGGAACAGGGAGCCCAATGTAAGGTTCAATCCCAGGACCCTGGGATCATGACCTGAGCTGAAGGCAGACACTTAATGACTGAGCCACCCAGGCACCCCATATTTTCCACAGTTTTATCTTCTATATCACCTATTTTCTTCTCTGCTTCTTCAATCCTCAAAGTGATATCCAGTCTGTTTTGCATCTCCATTATAGCATTTTTTTTATTTCAACCTGACTAGTTCTTAGGTGTTTTATTTCTGCAGCAAGGCTTTCTTTGATGTCTTCTAAGTTTTTTTTCAAGACTAGCTAGTAGTCTTATAACTGTTGATCTAAGTTCTTATTCAGATATATTGCTTTTATCTGCCTTGAGCAAGTCCCTGGCTGTGATATCTTCCTGACCTTTCTTTTGGGGAGAATTCTTCCATCTTGTAATTTTGGCTAAGTTTTTTTCTTTTGCTTGTTACAAAAGCTTGTTATGTTTCTTGCAACTCAGAGTAATGTTATATTAAAAGAGGTCATACACTGTCCAGGGCCTGGCACTTCAGGGAGTGTTTCTGGTGTATGCTGTGTGCAGTCTGTTGTTGCATTTTGGCTGCTCTTTCCCACTGGTCAGTTCTCTGCAGAATTCCTCACATGCAGTGGGGAGTGTTTGTACCTTTATAAGGTGTGTTTTGATTTGTTTGTTGAAAAAAAACCTGAAAAAGAAAGAAAGAGAAAAAAAGAAAAAGAAGAAAAAGAAATCCTGATCCAAAAATAAAAGAAAAGGAAAAGGAACAATTAAAAAAACAAAAACAAAAACAAAAAACAACCACCAGACAATCAAAACAAACAAACAAAAAAACTGTAAGCCTGATTCCAAAGAAAAAGAAAGGGGAAAAAAAATAAAGCAAGCCTGAACTAAAAAAGAAAAAAAAGAGAGAAAAGGAAATGAAAAGAAAAAATAAACAAACAAAAAACTATAAGCCTAATTCCAAAGAAAAAGAAAAAAAAGTGATAGGAGAAAAGAAAAAATACAGCCTGACCCTATTTGTACCAGACCTGAAGGGGACACTGTGAAGCACTGTATGATCAGTAGACCTGGTGCATGTGATGCGCTGCCTGTGTTATTCTCTGGGGGAGAGGCCTGCTGTGCAGGCTCAGAGTCAGTTCTGCCCCAGTAAAAAAGCACTTGCCAAGCACAGGGGAACTGAGTTTGATGTAAGTGGTTTCCACCTCCAGTAGGGGCTGCTCTTTTGCTCTCTGTTGTACAACTGTGTTGGTAGTGGGGATAAAATGGTAACACCCACTCTCCCACCCCAGAAAGGGGATTTCACACACTCCCCCTTCCAGATCACAGAAAAGTGAGGGCCAAAAGCATGCCCAGCACCCACCTCTCCTGCATTTATCTCTAGCATGGCTCAGATTCAAAACTCCAAATCTTGTGTGATTTATCTTTGGTGCACAGCTAGAATCAAAACTCCAAATTCTAAAGGACTGGGAACAACTCCGATCTGCTCCCTTTTCCAGATTAGAGGCTCACCTCCCTCTGACTAGTGCTCTTGGTCACAGAAAAATGGTCCCCTGCCTGTGAGATGTGTGAATTCTATGTTATAACAACACAAAAATGAGCAACCAGGTTATCCACCCTTTGCAGGAGTCTTCACCCCTTGCTGATGAAAAGCTGTTTGCTGGTCTGTGCAGGGTCTTTTGTCCCTGGAGAGGCAATACACTGTCTTCCAAATGTACTCCAGGAAGGTGATCGATCTTCCCCGGAGAACCTCGGAGATCCCTACAGCACTCTGTCTGCACTCCCAGGCCAATGGCATCCTCTCCAGGAGCACACTCAACAGCTCTGCTCCAGCAAAAGTCACGTACTTCCAAAATCCCAGAGTTTGAGCTTCACTCACTATTTGCAAAAAATCTGCACCACTCAGTTGGCCCGAGAAGTTTTCTTCTTGTGTGAACCCACCACTGCACTCTCTCAACCCCTCTTTCCCTCTCTCCTTTTTCTCTCTCCACAGAAATTCTTCCCACCCCTCCAGAGCACAGCAGCTTTTCTCTCCCCCAATTCATTTCCATGTACCTTGCACCTGCCACATTGTCTCCCCCCGACAGTGAAAATCCTTCTTCAAATCCTCAGATTGATTTCCTGGGTGTTCTAGGTGATCTGATACAGCTGTGTTGGCAAGATGAAGAAAGCCCCAGGTCCCCCAACTTCTCTGCCATCTTAACTCTGCCTTCCTCATTTAATTTCAAAAAGTGAAAAATAGGGCGACTGGGTGGCTCAGCTGGTTAAGTGTCTGCCTTCAGCTCAGGTCATGACCCAGGGACCTGAGATCGAGTCCCTCCCCACTGAGCAGGGGAGCCTGCTTCTCCCTCTGCCCCTCCCCCCACTGTGGTCTCTCTCTCTCTCTCTCTCTCTCTCTCTCTCTTTTTCTTTCTTGCGCTTGCAAAAATAAATAAAATCTTAAAAAATAAATAAAAAGTGAAAAATAAAATTAACAAATAAGACAGTCATTAGATTTAGGTATTTAGGATAGTGCAAAAGAAACAAAGGAAAGATGAAAGACTAAATATTCCAAGAAGCCCTTTCCTAAAAACAGGCACAATAAAATATTTAAAAGCATCTCAGTTTGGCTGAGACAAAATAAGGGAATTATTGGGAAGGTGAAGATGGCAGTGGGGTAAGATGACTCTAGGTATGCCTTGTCCCATGAATCCAACTAGATAACTATCAAGTCATCTTAAATACCGCAGAAATCGATCTGAAGACTGGCAAAACAAACTCCATAACAAAAGGTAGAGAAGAGGCCACATCAAAGAAGGTAGGAAGTGTAGAGATGTGGTTTGGGAGAGAAACTGTTCATGGCTGCCAAAGTAGGTAGGGAGCTGTGGTCACAGAGGTCAAAAAACAGACTAGTACACAGGGGAACCCACACAAGAAGATGAATCCCCACAGCAATTGGCTTGGAAAGAGAGGGGCTGAATTTCATGAGTTCTTGCAACCAGCAGGGCTTAAAGTCTGGAGTGTCAAAGGTCAGCAGACTTGACTAGGATAGAGTCTGGAAGGCATTGGGGCTGCTCTTGGAGAAAAGGCAGGGAAAGCATCCCACAGACACACAGGATGGAAACAGTGATCTGATGAGCACCTGGGGCACACAGTGGGAAGTTTATTTGCTCATCTCTGAGCCTGTCCCAGAGGCAGCATTCAGGAATACACCTCTGGGTGGGTCGATGCCCTTTAGTATAAGCACAGGACCACCTACGGGAAGCAGCACAGCACTGACCCTTGCTACTAACTTGCTTACACCAAACCCCACACCCCCACATTCCAGTGGAACTGCCCTTCCCATTCAGGCTTGCCTCAGTCACAGAAAGGCAGGCACCAACCCTGAAAAGAACAGCCCAAACCCCAGCCAACACCTTCCTGACCCGGAAGTTTTGTGGGGCCTCAGTTCCCACAACAGGGCCAAAAGATCTCATTTCATAAGAAGACCAGACCACACCTAAATAGAATTTGCCACAATCAGTCCAGGAATGAAATACTGCCCACAACAAGCAAAGAGAGCCTCTGCAGACAACTAGCCTGAAGAATAAAGTGGCCAAGACATAACAGCAGAGCACACACAGCATGCTTTGGAGACATTCCCTAAAGTGCCTGGCCCTGAAGAACAGGGGACACTACATGACAGGAAACTACAGGGCCTCTTCTTAATAATGCCATTACCCTCAAGAATGGCAGACATAGCTGTCTTTCCTAACACACAGAAGCAGGCGCAGAGACTTAGACAAAATGAGAAGACAGAAGAATTTGTCCCAAATGTAAGAACAGGACAAAGACATATGTGAAACAGATAAAGTTAACAAATGCCTGATAGAGAATTTAACATAATAAAAATAAAGATACTCATTGGACTTGAGAAAAGAGTAGAAGACGTGAGTGAGCCCCTTAACACAGAGATAAGGAATAACATAGAAGAGATAAGGAGCTCAATAAATGAAATGAGAAACACACTGGATGGAAGAAGCAGAGGAATGATTAATGATGCAGAAGACAGAGTAATGGAAAATAATCAAGCTGAACAAAACAGAAAAAAAATTATGCAAATCAATAATAGACTTAGGGAACTCAGTGACTGCATCAAATGTAATAACATTCATACCATAGGAGTCCCAGATGAAGAGAGAGAAAGGGGGGCAAAAATTTTATTTGAAGAAATAATAGCTGAAAATTTCCCTAATCTTGGGAAGGAAACAGACATCCAGATCCAAGAGACACAAAGAAACCCCAACAAAATCAACAAAAGCAGATCCACAACAAGACATATTGTAATTAAATTGGCAAAATATAGTGATAAAGGAAAAATCTTAAGACCAAAGAGGATAGTAATATACAAGGGAAACCTCATAAGGCTATCAGCTGTTTTTTTCAGCAGAAACTTTGCAAGCTGGAAGGGCTTGCAAAGGTGTGATATATTCAAAGAGGTGAATGGAAAGGTCTGCGACAGCCAAAAAACAAATAATCCAGTCAAGAAATGGGCAGAAGACATGAACAGACACTTTTCCAAAGAAGACATACAAATGGCCAACAGACAACATCACTCAGGATCAGAAAAATACAAATCAAAAGCACAATGATATACAACCTCACACCAGTCAGAATGGTTAAAATTAACAAGTCAGGAAACAACAAGGATGCAGGGAAAGGGGAACCCTCTTACACTGTTGGTGGGAATGCAAGCTGGTACAGCCACTCTGGAAAACAGTGTGGGAAGGTTCCCCAAAAAGTTAAAAATAGAGCTACCCTATGACCCAACAATTGCACTACTAGGTATTTCCCCAAAGGATATAAATGTAGTGACCTGAAGGGTTTTAAGACTCCAAACTTTAAGGACCTGGTGTGGCAGGGACTTGTCCTGGTCTTCTGGGGGAGGGTCTTGCTGACTGGGATTAATGTAAATTTGATGCAGAAGGGCAGTCACAGCGGAGCTCAGGAGCATGGAATTTAGAACAAAGTACCCTAAGCAGCCAGTGTCTGGGTTATCCACCCTCAGCAGGTGTCTCTGTGCCTATGCTGAGGGGTGGGGGAGGGAAATATCACCCACGAGCTCCTTTGTCCCTGGAGAGGCAATGCCATCTCTCTCAGATGTGCTCCAAAAAGGGGAAACCTTCTCTACCAGTGTGTCTCAGGAGATCCTGTGATCATGCTGTCTGCCCCCCAGGTTACCTGCCTGCCTTCTCTACAGGAGCACTGTAGCGTCCTCATGGCTCTATACCAGCCACACCATGAATAGACTTCTAAGACTCCAGGTTTGGGCTCCACTGGTTGTAAAAACTCACAAAAATCATTCCCTCTAATTTTCCCAGTCAATGGCTTTGGGGAAGTGTTTTACTTGTGTGGTCCCCTGTGCGCTCTTTTCTCTCTCACCTTTCTCTGTGACCAGGGCTCCATCCCCTCTGCAACACCCCCAAACCTTTTCTCCCCAAACCACATCTCTGCACCTCCTACCTTCCATGATGTAGCCTCCTCTGTCCCTCTATTCATGCAATTTGTTCTGTCAGTCCACAGATAGATTTCTTGGGTATTCAGAATGATTTAATAGTTATCTAGCTGTGTTCAAGGGATGAAACAAGCCTAGGGTCCTCCTACTATGCTGCCATTTAGCTCCTCCTCCTCTCAGTGATCATTTAATTTAAAATTGCATTAGTTATTTCAACCACAGATGCTTTCTCTATTTGCTCTCCATTTGTGGGTGATATGCTGTTGTTCTCCATGGAAACAGTGTCTAGAGTTATTCAAACAGCACTGGTTGCTTTCTTCTCCCTCTTCTAGATCTCTGTTGTTGTTATTGTTGTTGATGCTGTTGTCATTATCACTGTTATTTTGATTTGTTAGCAGTAAGTGAGCAGCAATAAGACAGTTAAATTTGTTTTGTGTACATTCTGATGCCAAGTCATTAAAAATCCTGAGATTTGATGGGTTGGGAGAGTGACTTCTCAGTGTAAACCTATTACAAGGGTTTGATTTTTAATTTTTCAAAAATCTCCATGTGAATGTCTTCTAGTCTCTCCAATTTGGAAAAGTTCTCTGTAAAATGTCTGTTGCACTAAATATATTTTTGGAAGTTCAAAAGACCAGACACCACAAATATAGAATTGTAGTAGAATAAGAGTGACTTCAAATCAGCTTCTTACATCCTGAATCACTACACATGCCTGCTTTATGTTGCCAGATATAGGCACATTGTGGGAACACTGAAGAACTCAAAGGTGTTTCTACTCTTACGAGATTGTGGAGGTTGTTGTTATTGTTTTAATTTCATTCAAACAAATATATGTAATTAAAGTGACAGAAATTTATTAGACACCAGAAATTGTGTCAGCAGACATTCAGATAGCCAAGATTAACAGCAGGAATACCCAGGAATGCTTCTGTGAGACACTCAAGACACATGTTTTTTCAGTGCTTGGTCTCTGATTGAGAAGCTGACACAAACAATTTTATTTTAATAGAATCACTTCCTATTATACTCCATACATATGGATCTCATCATCCTAAAATGTACCTTCATAAATTTATTTGATATTGAGAAGAATAGATGCACATACAGAAGAGGGAAATGTTGATAAAAAGGATCAAAAAACTCATTGTCAAATCCAAGATCACTTTTTTTTATATTTGTCTTTTAGAAGTTCTATAGTATAGCTTTTTACATTTAAAGACAGTGTATTAGATTCCTTTTTTTTTCTTTCACATGTGGATGTCTAGTTATCCCAATATCATTTGTTGAAGAGACTATTATTTCTCCATTCAATTGCCTTTGTTTTTTTGTCAAAGATCTGTTGACTAGATTATGTAGTTAAGATGGTGGAGTAGTAGGGGGACCCAGAACTTATCCTTTGAATATAGCTAGATCAACATTCAACTATTTTGAACAACTAGGAGGAAGATTGGAAGATTAAAGAAAAAATCTGCACAGTTGGAGCAAGAGAACATGGCAGATGTGAGGTTCAGAGCTGTGAATTGGGGGAGAGGAAAACTGCACAGCCATGAAGGGGAGGGAACTCCTTTTGCAGAGCAAAGTCAGGAAGAGGGAGAAAGTGGAAGACAGCCCAGTGTGTAAGGACTGCACAATAAGCCACAGTGAGGAGATGCCCTGGGTTGCGCAGGGAAAGATCGCTCCCCTTCCTGGAAGGCATGTGCAAGAGGATATTTTGCCTCTACAAGAACAAAAGGCCAGCCAGGAGTCATTGAGTGGTGCTCAACAACAGGGTCAGAGGTGCATGCAGAAGGCAGAAAACCTCTTAACAACTTTTCACTGTGAGCCACAAAAGGCTTAAATCTCTGTGTGCATGCAGATTGGCTGCTTTTCTGCAGCAGAACTGAGTAGAAAGCAGAAACTGGAGCAGATTGTAAATAACCTGGCTGCTGCTTTTCACTGTTTGCCACAATAGATTTAAGCATCTGCCATAGCTCTTCTGGGACAAGAGGGAGTAGGGGACTGAGTCAAGTGCAGACTGCCAATAACCTGGTTCCAGCTTTTTTCTGAGCATTACAATAAACTCTAGCCTCTGCATGCACCCTGGAAAACATCTTTTTGGGAATGGGACAGTGCTGGGCATGCCCTGAGCCTCTCCTCCAGGGGACTGGAGTGGGGACACACCTTACCAGGCACTTTAAAATGTGGAATTTTGAATCCCAGCCACTGGTCAGAAATAAAATACAGGAATTCTACGGCTCCGGACACACCAATGGCCCAAAGACGGACAGGTTAAGGGCAGGGAACTGATGAAAACCTAGGACACAGGAGATTGTTTTTCTGAGAGGGCTTCTGAATAGCGGTGGCCAGGACTTCTCCCCAGGGACAAGAGGGAAGGGTGGAGGCCATATTCTAACTCCTCTGCCCACCAACACAGTCGGACTTCAGAGAGAAAGAAAGTGCCCACTGGAGGCTGGAGTCCGCTACATTAACCCCTGCGCCCTTGCACTTGGCAAAAGAATCTTTACAAGCATGAGTCAGTCTGTGAGCCAGCCCAGCAGGCCTCTCCCTCAGACCAACATAGGCCCTTGCATCCACCAAGTCTACTGATTAAAGAAAGCTCCAAAACATCAGTATCCAGTGGAAATAGGACCATGATTGTTTCTTTTCTCTCTCTCTCTCTCCTCTTTTCTTAATTTTCTTAAATTTTTATTTTTTTTTACTTTTTTATTGTTATGTTAATCACCATACATCATTGGTTTTGGATGTAATGTTCCATGATTGTTTGTGCATAACACCCAGTGCTCCACACAGAACGTGCCCTCCTTAATACCCATCACCAGGCTAACCCATCCCCCTACCCCCCTCCCCTCTAGAACCCTCAGTTTGTTTTTCAGAGTCCATCGTCTCTCATGGTTCATCTCCCCTCCGATTCCCCCCCTTCATTCTTCCTCTCTTGCTATCTTCTTCTTATTTTTTTTTCTTAACATATATTGCATTATTTGTTTCAGAGGTACAGATCTGTGATTCAACAGTCTTGCACAATTCACAGTGCTCACCATAGCACATACCCTCCCCAATGTCTATCACCCAGCCACCCCATCCCTCCCACCCCCACACCACTCCAACAACCCTCAGTTTGTTTCCTGAGATTGAGAATTCCTCATAACAGTGAGGTCATATGATACATGTCTTTCTCTGATTGACTTATTTCACTCAGCATAAAACCCTCCAGTTCCATCTATGTCATTACAAATGGCAAGATCTCATTCCTTTTGATGGCTGCATAGTATCCCATTGTATATATATACCACCTCTTCTTTATCCATTCATCTGTCAATGGACATCTTGGCTCTTTCCACAGTTTGGCTATTGTGGACACTGCTGCTATAAACAAAGGGGTGCATGTACCCCTTCAGATCCCTATATTTGTATCTTTGTGGTAAATACCCAGTAGTGCAATTGCTGGGTCGTATGGTAGCTCTATTTTCAACTGTTTGAGGAAACTTCATACTGTTTTCCAGAGTGTTTGCACCAACTTGCATTCCCACCAACAGTGTAGGAGGGTTCCCCTTTCTCCGCATCCCCGCCAATATCTGTCATTTCCTGATTTGTTAATTTTAGCCATTCTGACTGGTGTGAGGTGGTATCTCATTGAGGTTTTGATTTGGATTTCCCTGATGCAGAGCAATGTTGAGCACTTTTTCATGTGTCTATTGGCCATTTGGATGTCTTCTTTGGAAAAATGTCTGTTCATGTCTTCTGCCCATTTCTTGATTGGATGATTTGTTCTTTGGGTGTTGAGTTTGATAAGTTCTTTATAGATTTTGGATACTAGCCCTTTATCTGATATGTCATTTGCAAATATTTTCTCCCATTCTGTGGGTTGTCTTTTGGTTTTGTGGACTGTTTCTTTTGCTGTGCAAAAGCTTTTCATCTTGATGAAATCTCAATAGCTCATTTTTGCCCTTGCTTCCCTTGCCTTTCGTGATGTTTCTAGGAAGAAGTTGCTGCGACTGAGGTCGAAGAGGTTGCTGCCTGTGTTCTTCTTTAGGATTTTGATGGACTCCTGTCTCACGTTTAGGTCTTTCAATCATTTGGAGTCTATTTTTGTGTGTGGCGTAAGGAAATGGTCCAGTTTCATTCTTCTGCATGTGGCTGTCCAATTTTCCCAACACCATTTGTTGAAAAGACTGTCTTTTTTCCATTGGATATTCTTTCCTGCTTTGTCAAAGATGAGTTGACCAAAGAGTTGAGGGTCCATTTCTGGGCTCTCTATTCTGTTCCATTGATCTATGTGTCTGTTTTTGTGCCAGTACCATACTTTCTTGATGATGACAGCTTTGTAATAGAGCTGGAAGTCCGGAATTGTGATGCCGCCAGCTTTGCTTTTCTTTTTCAATATTCCTCTGGCTATTCGGGGTCTCTTCTGGTTCCATACAAATTTTAGGATTATTTGTTCCATTTCTTTGAAAAAAGTGGATGCTTTTTTGATGCGGATTGCATTGAATGTGTAGATTGCTCTAGGTAGCATTGACAGCTTCACAATATTTGTTCTTCCAATCCATGAGCATGGAACGTTTTTGCATTTCTTTGTGTCTTCCTCAATTTCCTTCAGGAGTATTTTATAGTTTTCTGAGTACAGATCCTTTGCCTCTTTGGTTGGATTTATTCCTAGGTATCTTATGGTTTTGGGTGCAATTGTAAATGGGATTGACTCCTTAATTTGTCTCTCTTCTGTCTTGTTGTTGGTGTATAGGAATGCCACTGATTTCTGTGCATTGATTTTATATCCTGCCACTTTACTGAATTCCTGTATGAGTTCTAGCAGTTTAGGGGTGGAGTTTTTGGGTTTTCCACATAAAGCATCATATCATCTGCAAAGAGAGAGAGTTTGACTTCCTCTTTGCCATTTTGGATGCCTTTGATTTTTTTTGTTGTCTGATTGCTGTGGCTAGGACTTCTAATACTATGTTGAATAGCAGTGGTGATAGTGGACATCCCTGCCACATTCCTGACTTTAGAGGGAAAGCTGTCAGCTTTTCCCCATTGAGAATGATATTCGCTCTAGGTTTTTCATAGATGGCTTTTATGCTATTGAGGTATGTACCCTCTATCCCTATACTCTGAAGAGTTTTGATCAAGAAAGGGTGCTGTACTTTGTCAAATGCTTTTTCTGCATCTATTGAGAGGATCATATGATTCTTTTTCTTTTGTTTGTTAATATATTGTATCACGTTGATTGATTTGTAGATGTTGAACCAACCTTGCAGCCCAGGGATAAATCCCAGTTGGTCATGGTGAATAATCCTTTTAATGTACTGTTGGATCCTATTGGCTAGTATATTGGTGAGATTTTTTGCATCCATGTTCATCAAGGATATTGGTCTGTAATTCTCCTTTTGGATGGGGTCTTTGTCTGGTTTGGGGATCAAGATAATGGTGGCCTCATAAAATGAGTTTGGAAGTTTTCCTTCCATTTCTATTTTTTGGAACAGTTTCAGGAGAATAGGTATTAATTCTTCTTGAAATGTTTCGTAGAATTCCCCTGGGAAGCCATCTGGCCCTGGGATCTTGTTTGTTGGGAGATTTTTGATGACTGCTTCAATTTCCTTAGTGGTTATAGGTCTGTTTAGGTTTTCTCTTTCTTCCTGGTTCAATTTTGGTAGTTGATTCATCTCTAGGAATGCATCCATTTCTTCCAGGTTATCTAATTTGCTGGCATAGAGTTGCTCATAATATGTTCTTATAATTGTTTGTATGTCTTTGGTGCTGGTTATGATCTCTCCTCTTTCATTCATGATTTTGTTGATTTGGGTCATTTCTCTTTTCTTTTTGGTAAGTCTGGCCAGGGCTTTATCAATCTTGTTAATTCTTTCAAAGAACCAGCTCCTAGTTTCGTTGATCTGTTCTACTGTTCTTTTGGTTTCTATTTCATCAATTTCTGCTCCAATCTTTATTATTTCTCTTCTCCTGCTGGGTTTAGGATTTATTTGCTGTTTTTTCTCTAGCTCTTTTAGGTGTAGGGTTAGGTGTGTATTTGAGACCTTTCTTGTTTCTTGAGAAAGGCTTGTATTGCTATATACTTTCCTCTTAGGACTGCCTTTGCTGTATCCCAAAGATTTTGAACAGTTGTGTTTTCATTTTATTGGTTTCCATGAATTTTTTTAATTCTTCTTTAATTTCCTGGTTGACCCATTCATTCTTTAGTAGGATGCTCTTTAGCCTCCATGTATTTGAGTTCTTTCCGACTTTCCTCTTGTGATTGAGTTCTAGTTTCAAAGCACTGTGGTCTGAAAATATGCAGGGAATGATCCCAATCTTTTGGTACCGATTGAGACCTGATTTGTAACCTAGGATGTGATGTATTCTGGAGAATGTTCCATGGGCACTAGAGAAGAATGTGTATTCTGTTGCTTTGGGATGGAATGTTCTGAATATGTCTGTGAAG
This sequence comes from Callorhinus ursinus, assembly GCF_003265705.2. Classification (NCBI taxonomy): domain Eukaryota; kingdom Metazoa; phylum Chordata; class Mammalia; order Carnivora; family Otariidae; genus Callorhinus; species Callorhinus ursinus. The sequence continues at coordinate 7,386,373 of NW_027397101.1, read as the reverse complement.
TCCATTTGGTCCAGTGTGTTGTTTAAAGTCTTTATTTCCTTGTTGATCTTTTGCTTAGATGATCTGTCCATTTCAGGCAGGGGGGTGTTAAAGTCCCCCACTATTATTGTATTGTTGTCAATGTGTTTCTTTGCTTTTGTTATTAATTGCCTTATATAATTGGCTGCTCCCATGTTAGGGGCATAGATATTTACAATTGTTAGGTCTTCTTGTTGGATAGACCCTTTAAGTAGGATATAGTGTCCTTCCTCATACTTTATTATAGTTTTGATTTAAAAACTAATTTGTCTGATATAAGGACTGCCACCCCAGCTTTCTTTTGATGTCCATTAGCATGGTAAGTGGTTTTCCACCCCCTCACTTTCAATCTGGAGTTGACTTTGGGTCTAAAATGAGTCTCTTGCAGAGAGCCTATCGATGGGTCTTATTTTTTTTATTCAATCTGATACCCTGTGTCTTTTGATTGGGGTTAGCCCATTTACATTCAGGGTAACTATTGAAAGATATTAATTTAGTGCCATTGTATTGTCTATAAGGTGACTGTTACTGTATATTGTCTCTGTTCCTTTCTGGTCTATGTTACTTTTAGGCTCTCTATTTGCTTAGAGGACCCCTTTCAATATTTCTTGTAGGGCTGGTTTTGTTTTTGCAAATTCCTTTAGTTTTTATTTTTCTTGGAAGCTGTTTATCTCTCCTTCAATTTTCAGTGACAGTCTAGCTGGATTTAGTATTCATGGCTGCATATTTTTCTCGTTTAGTTCTCTCAAGATATCATGCCAGTCCTTTCTGGCCTGCCAGGTCTGTCTGGATAGGTCTGTTGCCAGTCTAATGTTTCTAACATTGTAGGTTACAGATCTTTTGTCCCGAGCTTCTTTCAGGATTTTCTCTTTGTCTCTGAGACTCGTGAGTTTTACTATTAGATGTTGGTGTGTTGACCTATTTTTATTGATTTTCAGAGGGGTTCTCTGTGCCTCCTGGATTTTGATGCCTGTTTCCTTCCCCAAATTAGGGAAGTTCTCTGCTATAATTTGCTCCAATATACCTTCTATCCCTCTCTCTTTTTCTTCTTCTTCTGGGATCCAAATTATTCTAATATTGTTTCATCTTATGATATCACTTATCTCTCAAATTCTGCCCTTGTGATCCAGTGGTTGTTTATCTCCCTTTTCTCAGCTTCTTTATTTTCCATCAGTTGGTCTTCTATATCACTAATTCTCTCTTCTGTCTCGTTTATCCTAGCAGTTAGAGCCTCCATTTTTAATTGCACCTCATTAATAACCTTTTTGAATTCGACTTGGTTAGATTTTAGTTCTTTTATTTCTCCAGAGAGGGTTTCTCTAATACCTTCTATGCTTTTTTCATGCCCAGGTAGTATCTTTAAAAATCATCATTCTGGGGGAGCCTGGGTGACTCAGTCATTAAGCATCTGCCTTTGGCTCAGGTCATGATCCCAGTGTCCTGGGATCGAGCCCTGCCTTGGGCTCCCTGCTCCACAGGAAGCCTGCTTCTCCCTCTCCCACTCCCCCTGCTTGTGTTCCCTCTCTCACTGTGTCTCTCTCTGTCAAATAAATAAAATCTTTAAAAAAATAAAAAATAAAAAATAAAATCATCATTCTAAACTCGAGTTCCGACATCTTACTAATGTCCTTATTAATTAGGTCCCTAGCACTCAGTACTGCCTCTTGTTCTTTTTTTTGAAGTGATTTTTTTTCCATCTTGTCATTTTGTCCAGAGGAGAATAGATGAATGAGAGAACAAAATGCTAACAGGTAACAATGACCCCAGATAAATATACACTAAACAAATCAGAAGAGACCTGAAACCAGGGAAAAAGAAAGGGAAAGAAAGAAAAAAGAAAAAAAAAAGAAAAAGAAAAAGAAAAAGATAAAAAAAAGAGAATATGATCAAGGATGATCAGGCTGGTGCATAGATCAGTGCCACACACTAGATTTTGGGTGTATTTTGGTCTGTTAGAAGAAAGTGCCTCCCAAAATTTTAAAGAAAGAAAAACTTATATATGTACAAAAATAAGGGTAAATACGATGAAGGGATGGAATATGACTGTAAAGATGAAAATTATAAAAGATTTTATAAAAGGAATTGATAATCATGGAACACTACATCAAAAACTAATGATGTAATGTACAGTGATTAACATAACAATAAAAAATTAAAAAAATTAAAAAACCAGTAAGGCATGGGGAGAAAATGGAACAATGTAAAAAAAAAAAAAGGAATTGATAAGAAGTTGGTTTAACAAAGAAAGAAGAGGAATTAAAAAAAAGGGGAGAGAATGTGATCAGGTGGGAGACTAGAACAAAGCCATACACTAGAGATTTAGGGTATATTTTGGTCTGTTAGAAGAAACTGTATCCCAAAATTTTAAAAAGAGAACAACTTATATATATATATATCAAAAATAAGGTTAACCTCTATGAAGGGATAGAATATGACTCTAAAAATGAAAAATAAAAAAGATTTTTTAAAGAGGGATTGATAAAATGTTGGTTGAAAAGGGAAAAAGCGAAATTCAAAAAAAGAAATTAAAAAAATTAACTTTGAAAGAGTAAAAGGTCATGGGAAAAAAGCCATGTATTCTCTGTGCAGTATTCCCCTAGCGCTGGAGTTCTGACATTCTCGTTGATTGGTAAACTTGGTCTTGGCTGGCTATTCTTGCTGACCTTCTGGGGGAGGGGACTGTTGCCATGGTTCCCAAATGTCTTTGCCAGAGGTGGAATTGCCCTGCCCTTGCCTGTCCGGGCTAAGTAATCTGCTCGGGTTTGCTCTCGGGAGCTTTTGTTCCCTGCAAGCTTTCCATACAGCTTTGGAGGACGAGAGTGAAAATGGCGGCCTCCCAATCTCCACCCCAGAGGAGTGGAGAACTTGGGGTTTTACTCCTCAGTGAGCCCCCAGAGAAAAGCAGTCAATTACTCCCGTCTCCGCGCTCTCTGGCCACACTCCATTGTCACCTGGCCTGTGACTGAGCATTTCTATCTCTGGCACACAACCCCATTTGGACTCTCCAAACCCAGCAGATCCCTGTGGTGCTACTGCGCCACTCCTCCTGGGGGAGGAAGGGGAGTCTCCCCGGATTTGCTGCTTCTTGGGTCCCTGCTGGAAGAGCAGTGGCCCAACTGTGCCACGTATCACAGTTTATGGCCACCCCGAGCTGAGAGCCCTCTCTTCGGCTCTGTCTCTGCAGCCAGCTTCCCTGCTCTGATACCTGAGAGCTCTGCCACACTCAGGCACCCCTGATCTTCCTGTGACCCTGAGGGTCCTGAGACCACACTGTCCCAGTGAGGGTTCCACCTCGCCACCCCCCCACCTAGCCACTGGAGCAACATTCCTCAGCAGAGCAGACTTCTAAAATTTCCAATTTTATGCTACACTGCTCTATCACTTGCCAGTAGCTGCTGATGGAGGCCCCCTCCCCTGCCATTGATCTTCCTGAATATCACTTCAGATTCACTTCTTCGCACGTCCTACCTTCCAGAAAGTGGTCGCTTTTCTGTTCAGAGAGTTGTTGCTGTTCTTTTCTTCCATCTTCTGTTGAGTTCATAGGTGTTCAGAATGGTTTGATCCCTATCTAGCTGAATTCCTGGGAGCAGATGAAATTTAGGTCTCCTACTCCTCCACCATCTTGCTCCTCCCCCCCTCCAGTATATGCTTTTTAAGTTAGGTTCCCACCAACAGAGTGTAAGAGTTTCTGTTTCTCCACATCCTAGCACTTGGTGTCATCAATCTATTTATCATCAAATAACTGAAAATATTTTAGTATTATTTTACCTTGTATTTCTTTAATAGTGAGGTTGGTTGGGTACTTAAATATTTATTTACTGTCTGAATTTTTTCTAAGAGCTGCCTATTCTTTCTTTTGCCCATTTGTTGTTGCTCACTGTTCTTAGATTATTTATCTTTTGCTGATTGACATTAACCTTTCATCTGTCCTTATGGGGCCATATAGAGAAAGGTTTCATCAGCAAAAGAGACCCCATTAAAAGAAATGTAATCATACTTCATTTATAATTATAGTCTTAGATAGCAAACCATCAGGACATAATAAAAATAAAAATAAGATTTTCCTTCACTTGTGATATTTTCCTCAAATTTGAAATCTCAACTTCTGTTTATTTTCTTTTTGTTTAATTAGCAAATATTTTAAATAACCTCTACATACCAGGCAACATGCCAGGCTTTGTGGGTATAAAAGTGGGAACTTAGATTCATGGACTTTTAAGTCCTTAGGAATCTTAGGAGACATTTTCCCATCCACTCAATTTATAGATAACTGAGATTGAGAGTTCAAATGTCTGTATGACCTCCATCAGGAACCCAGTTGGGAGCAGACATTTGGGAAGTCCCTGGCTCCCACGACCATGCCCATGCTCTTTTCATTTATTCAACAACACTCCACACCTTAGCATGCTGCACACAGTCAGCTCATCTTAGAATATTTGCACAAGAATTTTCAGAGGAATTGTTTTATTGCACAAAATTAGATAAGAAAGAAAGCATAATGATGCTAAAACATGTCTGGTGACAAGGATTCTGGCTCACTTTGGGACTTTCTGGTCATTATGATTTTCCCACAAAACAAATCTTACTGACCTTAACAAAGCATACTTTGACCTGAACAGCATGCTTTGAGGCTTTTTCTGTTTTCTACAAAACAATCTGTTAATGTAAAGGCAGTCAGAAGTATTCTTGACTTCACTGTATTACTTGCTGTCTTAGCAAATACTGTACTACAAATAAACATGTAGTTTAAACCCAGTTTCATCCATGCTTCACATTAGGGAACGAAAAGGGGACCATCCACACTTTTACCTATGTCTATCTTGGCTGCTTAAGCACTGCCAAACTTTTGGGGAGCATACAAATGTTAATCACATGGCTCAGCATGCAGTACCAAGGACAAGATGAGCATTTTCTATTTTTTTTTTTTAGTTCTTGTATTTTTTTTATTTATTATATTAGCCAACAGATAGTACATCATTAGTTTTGGATGTAGTGTTCAATGATTCATTGGTTGAATATAACACCCAGTGCTCACCACATGTGCTCTTCTTAATACCCATCACCCAGTTACCCTGCTCTCCTACCCCCCTCCCGTCTGTAACCTTCAGTTTGTTTCCCACAGTCCAGAGTCTCTCATGGTTTGTCTACCTCTCTGATTTCTTCCTATTCAGTTTTCCCTCCCTTACCCTATGATCCTCTGTGTTATTTCTTATCTTACACATATAACTGAAACCATATGATAGTTGTGTTTCTCCAATCAACTTATTTCACTTAGCATAATCCCCTCCAGTTCCATCCATGTCGAAGCAAATGGGAGGTATTCATCCTTTCTAATGGCTGAGAAATATTCCATTGTATATATGAACCACATCTTCTTCATCCAGTCATCTGTTGAAGGACATCTTGGCTCCTTCTGCAGTTTGGCTGTGGACATTGCTGCTATGAACATTGGGGTGCAGGTGCCCCTTCTTTTCACTACATCTGTATCTTTGGGATAAATACCTAGTAGTGCAATTGCTGGGTCATAGGGTAGCTCTATTTTTAACTTCTTGAGGAACCTCCATACTGTTTTCCAGAGTGGCTGTACCAGCTTGCATTCCCACCAACAGTGTAAGAGGGTTCCCATTTCTCCACATTCTTGCCAACATTTGTTGTTCCCTGTCTTGTTAATTTTAGCCATTCTCACTGGTGTAAGGTGGTATCTCATGGTGGTTTTGATTTGTATTTCCCCGATGCCAAGTGATGTGGAGCATTTTTTCAGGTGTCTGTTGGCCATTTGTATGTCTTCTTTGGAGAAGTGTCTGTTCATGTCTTCTGCCCATTTCTTGACTTGATCATTTGTTTTTTGGGTGTTGAGTTTGAGAAGTTCTTTATAGATCTTGGATACCAGCCCTTTATCTGTAAGTCATTTGCAAATACCTTCTTCCATTCCGTGGGTTGCCTCTTAGTTTTGTTGACTGTTTCCTTTTCTGTGCAGAAGCTTTTTATCTTGATGAAGTCCCAAAAATTCATTTTTGCTTTTGTTTCCCTTCCCTTTAGAGATGTGTCTTGAAAGAAATTGCTGTGGCAAATGTCAAAGAGGCTACTGCCTATGTTCTTCTCTAGGATTTTGATGGATTCCTGTCTCACACTTAGGTCTTTCATCCATTTTGAGTTTATCTTTGTGTATGGTGTAAGAGAATGGTCCAGTTTCATTCTTCTGAATGTGGCTGTCCAGTTTTCCAAGCACCATTTATTGAAGAGACTTTTTCCATTGGATATTCTTTTCTGCTTTGTTGAAGATTAGTTGACATAAAATCATGATGCCCTTTGAGAATTTGAGGAAAGCTAAGAACTTGTCTTTAGAAAAGAACAATATACAGATGTACACATATGAACGTTTCCCAAGGTCACAAGCCCAGACAAAAGCTGGGACTTAACAAGAGTCCCTAGACTTCTCTGCCTCCCCAGCTGCCTTTTGCTGACACCCTTAACAGGGTTTAGTGGCTAAGAATGAAAGAGGCCTCAGGGGGTCTCAGGTTGGAAAGATACAACTATCAAGAGAAGCCTGGACGAAGAGGAAATAAGGGGTAGGGCCCTTATGAGAAGACAAGAGAGTCCTAGAGTTAAACTCTGCCCAAGTAACCATTTATCTAGAAGTGGCCAGGTTTCTGGGACTATTAACTGTGAGCAGCTGTGTCTAGGCCACAGTCAGTGTGGGTGCAGGGCCAACACCCCATGCTTTGATCTCAGCTAGCATGACGTTGGAAGCAACAGAGAATATGACGATGTTATCCAGGAGGGTCTACTCGCTGTTATCCATACTGCATTAACTATATTTTTGTATTTTTGTATTCGTGATGCTCTGAACTTTGGGGCCTTGATCCTGGGGAGGCTGTGCTTCCCAGGGCTAGCAAATTTCTAGAGGTAGCAAATTACTCCCTTCAAGTGCACCTTTGATGAAATCAAACAATACAGAGTCCATATCCCCAACTAGCTCCTCTAAAAAACTGTTACATCCTAAGCCAATATTTCCCCTGCCCTAAATCACCCCAGAGCCAGGTACCCAACAACTAGGGACTACCCTTAGTCTCCCAAAATTATTCAAACTAGCCAATTCTAAATTTACTCAGAATACCTACCTTACCTCACCTGTTTCTTCACTAAAAAAACAGAAATAAAGGCTCCAGGTCATGCTCTCCCCTCTTGCACCTCTCCATCCTTGAATGATTCTGGTCCTTTCTCATGTGGTTCTGGGTGCCATTATGTGCCATGCCTCCTAATTCTAGAGGTCTGTATCAACCTCTTCCTTCATGACAGTCATTTCCATGTCTGTGTGCCTTACCATACCTGATAAAAACAAGTCCCAGGTACAAATTTTAACCCACATACCTGACAGCTAAACTGGAACTGGTTATCACATAAACAAAAGGATTGGAACTCAGACTAGATACATGGTGATGGGAACAAAGGGCTGGGGAAGATCAAGTGCTAGTTAACTAAAACACAGGTCCAGGCCATGGTCAGATTAAGACATCAGTGCCTTGCAATGCAAGTTTTTAAACCAGGCAGTTTGAAATAAAACATCAGATGAGAGATTTCTAAGTCTCCCCTTGTTAATGAATAACAAGTGTCTCCTCACCTCTCATCTGCATTTGATTCTTGGATAATCACTCTCCAACACAGCTAGTCCCAGAAGGAGTCATTCAAGGGTTCATCAGTGAATCTTCTAAGTTGGAACTAAAACTTCCCACAGATATATGCTCAAGAGAAGAGAATTAGGGTTCTAGTTTCAGCAGTCCCCTCTCACTGGCAGGCCCCCTTTGGCCCAGTTGGTGGCAGATTTTTTTTAAGTAAATATGGGTGTGATTCTCTTCTACAGAAATTTCTCCTTCTGTACTTTTTCTTTTCTGCTTCCTTTGCATCTAATCTGTCAGGTCCCTGACAGTATTAATAATAGTAATCATAACAATAATCCTTGAGTGGATGTCTGTGCTGGAAGCTGTGCTGGGACATCCTTCATTAATTCTTAAAATGCTCTCAGGTGGGTATTTGAAGAAGCTTTGCCTAACTGGGTCCCCCTACTTTGTTCCTGCCGCTATATGGACCCTGGCTTGGCCACAGATATTTCTTCCAAGCCCTGATGCACCTTCCAGGAAGAGGGGTCCTGCAGGGGCTCTGACCTGAGCACATGCTCTGTCATGTCTTCTTCTTCTTTCTTCCCCCTTTTTTATGTAGGGGAATGAATAGTGGAAGCACTCGGGGCTTGGGGCAGAGACATGCTTCCTTGTAAGTGAACATCTCATTTGAGTAAGAACTTGAGGGTTGAACAGCCTGGGTTCAGATTCCAATTCTGCCACTTCCTAGTTGTATGACCTAACCTCTCTGTGCCCCTCTTCTCTCAATCTAATAAAACATAAAAGCAAGATCAAAATCTGGACATTCAGATACTTACAGGTTAAAGTGTCAATTGAACTAGGAAGAACATAAATCTCATTCTTTGAAATAAAACAAATTATTCATTGTACAAAATTCCATGTTAGTGGATTAGGAATTTACAGAATTGCCATAAACCAGGTGAAATAATACCATGTAAGATTATTTTGATAACCTTTCTCTTGAAATCTTGCTAATGGCTTAAATAAAGACCGAGGAATCTCATATAAACAAAATGATTGTCATGGCTTTAGGAATATTAGTGATAAAGAGAAGGAAGGGAGAGAAGAGAGGGAGTGGGGAGATGGGAGAGAAAGAGAAAGAGAATGAGAGGAAGGAGGGAAGGAAGGAAGGAAGGAAGGAAAGTAGGAAGGAAGGAAAGAAGGAAAAGAAAGACTGTCATCTATAATCTGTCATCTGCTAGTTATTCAATTTCACTGTACTTTCTTAAATGGTATATATAAACTTTATGCCTGTGATTTCAATGTGCTCCTTGGAAATATTTTGTATTGAGTTTTTCTCTCTTATAAGATTACTTTTGTGTAGGTGGTATCCTGTAAAATCGTTTCAGAATTAACCCCTCTCTCTCCTAATGAAAAAAAAAATCTCATCTGTAAAAGTTGGTTCTGCTATTAAAGTAGGCATCCAGTTGAAAGTAAACTGGCTTATTAAAGCACTCTCATAGACTCAACATTAAATATTGCCACCTCAGCAAGATAAAATTTGAATACCAATATTAGTCAAGGTTGTCACGTGTCATGTAAATTATAAATTTCCAACCCACTGAACCAAGTAATAGGTATGCAATGCATAGCCTGGTAGAAGGATTTGATGAAAACCAGAGTTATTTTTGTTATCAGATGAGTGAGTATTCTAAATGTTTTCTAAGGACAAAATGTGCTCCTCCATAGCAGGATAAGAGCCACTCTAAAATGAGAAGTCGATCTCACTTGGATGCATTTTATTGGAAAACACTCACCAGGGGTCAATTCCTGCTCCAACTGGTTAGAGAACTAAGCAGACCGTGATATGTCATCACCAGATTCCATTCAAGGATTAATGGCTCCAAAGTACAAGATGCCTCTCTAAGTCTTCCTGTAATATTACACCCAAGAGGGACTTTTCTGACCATTCCAGTCCCCTTTGCACACTGAGGGTCAGAGGATGGCTTTTCACAAGTCTCAGAAGAACAGGCACATGGATAATCCAATACATGTTCTAAATCATCACTCTTGGTTCAGGCGAAGTCATAGCACTCATGGGACCAGCCAAAACAGAAGCTCACCTGCCTTGGAGCTGGTTGCGTAACAAGAGATGGAATTTATTTAGAACTGTCTTTCACCACAAGTGAAGGCTGCAATGTCCCTGAAAAGATGTCTGATTCTGCTACTAATTAGGCTCAAATGACCTTGAAAGGTTCAGGGATTTCTGTAATTCCTCCACTCCATATATAAAAGGCTGCAACAATGAGATTGTAGGACATTGCCTGTGGCCTTCACAAATCAGAGCTGAGGAGTCAAGAGCAGAGCTGTGAAACTTGACCTCCTTTGCACCACAGCAGGATATCAGCTCACCTGCAAATTCATCTTTAAGGTACAGTGTGTTGAACTTGTGTTGTCAGATGTGGGAACAGCTCACATTTGGAGCCTGGAATTGAGATACACTCCTTATATTTTTGTCCTGTGTTGGACACTTGGGCTCATTTTCTCCCCACTTTGCATGGGTTTGAGAATAGATTTAGATAGAGGCTTTCCATCTCTGATTTCTGCATGTCAACAATGCATGGATTTCAAGTTAAAGAGTATAAAAAAAAACAGAAATTAGTGTTGATCTCACTGATCAAGTCTCTCTTAAGATTAAATAAAATACAGAATATATCTCATATTGATTGATGGATAACTTAGTCCCAAGGAAACATTCACTATAGCTCCCCAAACTACTGTCAGGAGGATTAATCTTTAATTTGGGGTTGTTACTTGACTGAGCAAACTGGGACTTAAGAAATTAAACTGTAGCATTTTCTTTTGTTTTAATTTCTATGATTGGCCTTTATGTAGTCCTTTGTTATACAGACATAAGTACATGAGCTTCACACAAAGTCAAGGCTTAATAAATGTTATTTGATTAAAGTAATTTTTATTAAAATGGAGTTACTCTTAAAGTGTAAGTTAATCTGCAAAGCAAATTTAAGAATTGCTGTTGGAATTATGACTTTTCAAATTGGAAATGAGTTACTACAAATAAAACTAATCCTCTCAATAGATATAAACTCTAGTTAAAAAAAAAACTTTTGCTATGGGGGATGCAGAAAAATAGAGCTGTTCATTTATCAGAGAATAGCCCCCTTTTGCTAAAGGCCTAATTATTGATATTTACCCATTCCTTGTGTGCAAGGCAGCCAGATAGTCTCATTTGGGGTGAAGAAACTAAAATACAAAGCCCCTGTAATGTTGAAAACACAGATTATTCCCTTGAATTTGATGCTGATAGATTTCCCTATTAGAACTGGAGGGAACCTCAGTGAACCTCAATTCACAGATGAGGAGAATGAAGTGGAATTTATTTAGAGATGTCTCTCACCACAAGTGAGGCTGGATTGTCCCTGAAAAGATACTGTCTGATTCTGCTATTAATTAGTCTCAAATGACCTTGAAAGGTTCAGGGATTTCTGTAATTTCTTCCATTCCATATATAAAAGGCTGCCACAATGAGATTGTAGGACAGTGCCAATCTTTGTCAAAATCTAAAAAAGAAACATATTAAACAGGAAATGACACTCATAAAATTAAAAAAAAAACATTTGAATATATATATAAGAAATAACTATATGTTAAAATAATATGGTTGAAATAGCTATAAACTTTGCAAATATCATCCAAATAAATTAGGAGAAATAGAAATTATAACTGGCCCTTTCAGAATATCCACTGTTAAAACTTTGAGCATTTCTTTTTACTTATCTCAAACTACGTATCTTTCCTATGCTAATAGGAAAGCACGCAATAAAATTGGTTAAAGTTTATATTTATTTGTTTAAATGATGAGTTCTTTTTACATGTGAAACATAATTTATTTTTTAAATTTTATTTTATTATCATCACCAGGTTTCGATGCAGTGATTCACAATTTATTGTTTTCATACAACACCCAGTGCTCATAATTTAATTAAAGGACATACTGACTGTAAATCAGCATACCATGATCTGTTTATCCATTAATTCAACAAATTTAAGTGCCAACTACTTTCTTTTTTTAACATTTTTATTTAAATTCAATTAATTAACATATAGTGTATTATTAGTTTCAGAGGTAGAGTTCAGTGATTCATCAGTCTTATATAACACCCAGTGCTCATTACATCACATGCCCTCCTTAATGACCATCACCCAATTACCCCATCCCTCCACTGTCTCCCCTCCAGCAACCCTCAGTTAGTTTCCTATGATTAAGAGTCTTTTATGGTTTGTCTCCCTCTATGGTTTCGTCTTGTTTTATTTTTTTTCCTCTCTTCCCCTATGATCCTCTGTTTTGTTTCTTAAATTCCACATATCAGTGAGATTATATGATAATTGTCTTTCTCTGATTGACTTATTTCATTTAGCATAATACCCTCTAGTTCCATCCATATCATTGCAAATAAGTGCCAACTACTTTCCATGGTCTATCTTGAGGTGGCACATTCAAGTATGTTCTCCTGAGTACAAGACCAGAGGCTGTGCTTGTGCCTTTTCGCTAAGAGCTGAATACATTGGTCTTTTTTGCCCTAGTGGAGACTGGAAGTACTTCTTTAGCAGAGGGTCTCTAAGTCCATAAACATTCCAATACGTGTGTTAACTGCAGATGGCAATATTATACACTCAACATTTAATGCAATTATACTTCTAGGACTTTATGTTCCAGATATACTTGAATATATATTAGCAAAATATATGATTAGCTGAAATTATTTGTTAATAGATCCAGACAAGAATTAATTTAAATGTCCATCAATACGAGAATGATTAAATAAATGATGACATATCCCTAAAAAATGGGGACCATAAAAAACAATTTGGGCTGGTAAGAAAATATTTTCTTACATGAAAAAAGCAAAATGCAGAACAACATATATAGTATCGTTTCGCTTGCAAAAAAGAAAATGTTATATACACATATATATGTGTGTGTACATAGGCTTTCATAAAAATGGAAATATCATCATTAATAGCAGATATCTTCAGGAAACAAACCCAGCCACAGTGGGGAAGGAAGAGAAAGACTTGTAGTTTTGTATCCTTCAGTACTTTTTTAAAGTGTTCTGCTGTGTACATAATATATTTACATTTTTTAATGCAGTTTTAAAAGACCATCTTTGCTAATAATGTAAAACTTTGTAACCCATTGGCCAAATTATTTGGGAGATTTTTTGTTGAGAAAGATTGAATAAATTATGACATGAATAATTATCCAAATATATGGACCATCACAACAAAAAGGAAACAAAGGAAAAGTGGTTGTCCTTAATATTGAGGGAGAAAAAGGAAAGTGAATGCTCCTCTAAGTCTCCATATTTCTCCTCTCAAGTTTCTTATTTTCTTCAGTACCACCACCAAGTGTGCCAGTTGTTTGCTGTCCTTGTCAGCCCTATTCACTGTTCCTTTCTCCTAGTCCAACCTTCCTGCTGAATTTGTGCATTTCAACACAGCTGCCTCTCACAGCTCTTGAGTTTCTAAGGAATTATGCTTTCTTGATCACAGTGATCCAGCTTATTTAGAAAGCACATTGTGTGACTACTGGGTATTTACCCCAAAGATACAAATGTAGGGACCCGAAGGGGTACGTGCACCCCAATGTTTACAGCAGCAATGTCCACAATAGCCAAACTGTGGAAAGAGCCAAGATGTCCATAGACAGATGAATGGATAAAGAAGATGTGGTATATATACACAATGAAATATTATGCAGCCATCAAAAGGAATGAGATCTTGCCATTTGCAACGACGTGGATGGAACTGGAGGGTGTTATGCTGAGTGAAATAAGTCAATCAGAGAAAGACATGTATCACATGACCTCACTGATATGAGGAATTCTTAATCTCAGGAACAAACTGAGTGTTACTGGAGTGGTTGGGGGTTGGAGGGATGGGGTGGCTGGGTGATAGACATTGGGGAGGGTATGTGCTACGGTGAGCGCTGTGAATTGTGCAAGACTGTTGAATCACAGATCTGTACTTCTGAAACAAATAACACAACATATTTTAAGAAAAATGAAAAAGAAGAAGACAGCAAGAGAGGAAGAATGAAGGGGAGTAAGTCAGAGGGGGAGACGAACCATGAGAGATGATGGACTCTGAAAAACAAACTGAGGGTTCTAGAGGGGAGGAGGGTAGGGGGATGGGTTAGCCTAGTGATGGGTATTAAGGAGGGCACATTCTGCATGGAACACTGGGTGTTATGAACAAACAATGAATCATGGAACAGTACACCAAAACAAATGATGTAATATATGGTGATTAACATAACAATAAAAAATTTAAAAAAAAAGCACATTGTGTGAGACAGAAATTAGGAAGAACACCATCATGACTTTATTCTCACTCAACAGGGCAATAAAGATGGAAAAAGAGGATTTGTTCCAGATATCCCATTTGCTAAAAGGAAAAAAAAACATTTCTGGAAACAATGATTTGGGGAAGTTGGAATCTGGTTAAAGCTTACTCTTTTAAAAAGATACACAGCCTATTTTCTGTTCAGAAAAAACATAACAGTGATTAGTAGTGACAGTCAGGCACTGGGCTGGGATTTTGGTAAAGGTGTGGAGGAGAGAAACAATATTTTAGTAAAATTTTGTATTTTAGCCAACTTACCTTTCAAAGTTTTTAATAGGAATGGAATATAAAATTTGCTAAAGAAGTTACCATTTTTAGCTCAAAATTCTTTGGAGATTTTTTAAAATAAATAAATTTATTTATTTATTTATTTATTTATTTATTTATTTATTTAAGAGAGAGAGGGAGACAGAGAGCATGTGCATGAGTGCATGCACAAGGAGGGGAAGGGGCAGAGGGAGAAGCAGACTCCCTGCTCAGTGAGGAGCCTGACAGGGGGCTCAATCCCAGGACCCGGGGATCAGGACCTGAGCCAAAGGACACTTAACTGACTGAGTCACCCAGGTGCCCCTCTTTGGAGATTTTTAATTGACCAGAGGAATGGGGTCAGCACAAGAGAATCATAGGTGTTTTGTCTATTGGACAAGCAAGTCCAAAATGCACTGTGTGAAGGGCACCAAATCAAGCAGAGTCCTTGCTCCAAAGTGGAGTCCAGTTAATGGGACAAGAGTATGGAAACCTGACTCCTACTCCTATCTCAGCCAGGTGTGGAAGCTCTTCATGCTCCAAAGGAGTTGGGAAGATGCGACCTGGGTGCTTCTCTGTGCATGGCAGGATGGTCTTAAAGGCCTCTCGTTTCCCTCCCAGCCCCAATTAGGTGGAGATCAAATGGAACCACCAGGAGGTGACCAATATAAACCTGTAGTGGTTAGCAGGGACCTGGGAAGTGGAGGAGGCTCAATTCTGTTTGCTTTTGTTTTGCAATGTTTTATTTTAACTCTGCATGTGCCCAGTGTATGTTTGTCCTGGAATGTAAGGCATAGCTACATGGCTCGTGAAGAACTCAGGTTTTCCCCACTAGTACCTATAGGGTTCAAAGACTGGTGACCAAAAGACCAAATCCACCAACAAACATCTTCTGATGTTTCATACAATACTTTAAAACATCTTAAATTAATTATTAACATTTTAAAATAAGGAGATTATATATGTTTTTAAAAATCAGGATTTCCAGCTTCTCTTGGAAAACGAATATCTAGTAACACTGGAACAGTGCTCCACTGGCAACAGTCAGTTGGAGCTGACTGGCTGTGTCTCCTTCAAATGGACCATATGTTCTAGAATTTGCCACAGATCCTTCTAAACACACCCAGACCACTAATTAATGATAATAATAAATAAACACACCTAGACCACACAGGCTTCTGAATCTGTGGCCTTAATCAACATTATGTATATAAAGTAGACAACCCAGGATTTTAAGCATTTACTGTGTCAGGTGCTAAATATTCAATACAGTAGATTTTCAGTTGAAAACTCTTTAACCTGTGAAATTACATATAATTTCATTTTATACTCAGGAAAACAGAGACTTGTTGGGCAAGTAACTTGCCCATATGGGATGTAGAGGTCTCCTAACTCCTAGTCCAGGGCTCCTTCCTTGACATAGGCAGGGGTCTGCTCCATGACACTCTTGGCTCCAGGGCAGGATATCTTTGTGTGCATTGAAAACATTCCTAAGAGAATAGCCCATAATTCATAACTGTCCATAGTGTCAGATGTATGCTTTTGTATAAAGATTATTTTCTAACTTTTTATTTTGAAGTCATTTTGGATTTAGACAGATACACTTAACAAAACTCTGAAATTAACATTAATATAATAGAATTAACTGCAGATTTTATTTGGATCCAGTTTTTCCACTAGCATCCTTTTTTTTTCTGTTCCAGGATCCAATCCAAGATACTACATGACATTTATGTAGTGTGTGTGTGTATATATATATATATATATATACATATATCATATATTTATCATGCCTCCTTTGTCTCCAATATGTGATAATTTTTCAGTTTCCTTGACTTTTGTGACCTTGACACTTTTAATGAATATTTCGTAAAATGTTTTCAAATTTGAATTTATCTACAGTTTTCTCATAAATGGACAATTTTCTGGTGTTAGGGGAGGTATACTACAGAGGCAATGTGCCCCGCTGTCAAACTATATGGGGGGCATATAATATCAACATTGTTCATCACCAGTGATATGAACCTTCATCACATGGGTAGAGTGGTGCTTTTTTCTCCCCTGTAAAGTTATTATTTTCACCTCAGTCACCAAGTCATCCCAGAGGCAAAGGGAGGGGAATTCAGCTCTACCTGTGATCATATGTTAAAACCACAGTAGTTAGTAAATTTAGGGAGGGATATTTTTGAGGCTATGCAAATATCCTGTTTGTCCTTAAAGTTTCATCCACTAATTTTATTATTCATCAATGGATCCTGCCTATTGCAATTATAGCTGTGTTGTTTTCATGGTGATTTTCTATTCCCCTCTATCCTTCTACATTTATTCATCAGAATTCTTCTGAAAGGAATAGTTGTCTCTTCTCCCTTATTTATTTTTTTCAATAATTTATATCAGTTTGGATTCATTCTTTGGGTTGTAACTAATAATCAGGTTATGTATTTTGTTTTTTGTGATTGGAAGCTCTTTCAAGTTGGCTCCTCTGTCTTTTTGCAATGATCCCCATCTATTTTTTACTTTCTTACTTTTTGGCATTACAAAACGCTCAGTACATAAAAAACCTTAAAATATAAATTGTGTCTAAGGATTATTGCCTAAGTTGGTGATGTGAATAAGAGGTTGGGGGTAAATGTGAGAGAAGCAAGGTAAATAGCAATTTTTCTCTTGAAAAGAGAGAAAATTTATTATTTTTTAAACTATTTGGAAATAATTTCAAGGTTATAAAACATTACAAGAACAGTTCACAGAATTTCCATATACCATTAACTCAGTTACACCTATAACCATCCTGTTTGCTCTACTATTTGCTTTATCTATCTACATATTTTTTCTGAACCATTTGAGAATTAGTTGACTTATAATGAGCCTTCACCTCTAGCTAATTCAGTGTGTACTTCCTAAGAACAAGTTATTCTCTTCCATGATCATAGCACAAGTGTCAACTTCAAGAAATTTAACACTGATATGATCCTGTTATTGTCCATATTCCAATCTTGTCCATTGATCCAATATTGACCTTTATAGCATTTTGAAATTTGATTTTTGAACAGATTAACTGACTAGATTGATGTTCCTGATCTTAGTGGTCCTCATTCCCGGCTGGATGCCTAGACCTCCTCTCCTCTACAAGTGCTGTCTGATCTAGTTACCAAGGGTCCCAACCAAGCCCACAGGGACTCTCAGGATTGAGAGTGCAGGTTGGACCTGGGTAGGTCCAAGAAATGCCCTTGTAGAACAACTTGGGGTAATTATATTCTCTAGTGATAGACACTAATTAGTTCTTATTTTTTTTTAGAGAAGATAAACTTTCCCCTAAATGAGTGGAAAAGGTGGTTCAAATTGTGGGAAGTAATGATAGGACCTTTGGAAACAGACAGCATAGGTTTAGAGCTCAGCTCTAGCATTTACTGGTTTTGAGATTTTGACAAGAACTTAAACCTTCTAAGCCTGACTTCTTGTCTGTTATCTGGGGGAAGTAACACCTACTTCCCAGAGCTATTGGTATCATTAAGTGAAATAATTTTCAAGATCTCATTAGCAACTCCAAAGCATGATTCATTGCTCATTGTTACTAATGCGTGATGTCAGCACTCGATGAGTAAACAGATGAAGGACTGTGAAATCAGCAGGTCTGGGCTATGTTCCTGGCTCTCCCCCTTGTTAGCTCTGGGGCTGGGGGAAAGTCATTTAAACTCTCAGATTCACTTCCTCATCCTCAAATAAGGGTATAATAAAACCTACCACAGCATGTTGAGAATTAAATGAGATAACATTTGGTACTGTACCCAGTGCAGGTTGCTAATATGATTATAAATGATGGTGATCATGATGAGCGTTTTTCCTTGGACCAGCTATTATGTTAAATGTCTTGGATAGTAATCTCATTTAATTCTTAGAACAACCCATTTTTTATATGAGAAACTTAAGCTTTAGGAAGGTTATGTTTCCCAAGGTCACATGGACTCAAAGTCCCTTCTTTACTCATGTAATTATTAGTTACTTGCATAATAATTGTTGGTGTCCCTCTATGATGACTTAGTATCATCCCAATTAATTCAGATAAACCCCACAGAAAATAACAGGGCTGAGTTATTACAGACACATTCAATGCAAACATTTATTTTCCATATACATCTTCTTTTAGTTAGACTCTCCAACTACTCAAGAACACACTCATACTGTCCCAGGTGGACTTTTATTTCACCTGTGCCTTAAGACCCAAGTATCACATTGTAGGCAAAATCTGAGGTGGCTTTGAAGGTTATTAATTGGAGGAAAAACTGTAGAGAGAGACTCAAGACTTAAATTAAAATAACCCAACTGGATTTTGGAAAGCAGGTTAAAAATAAAGTGTTTTTTCTGAAAAGGTGCTACACTGAGGAGAACCACTTTCACATAATGCTCCAAATTCCATCTGTGAAGGAGGAGAGGAGAGAAAACTCACTCTACTCTTTGTCCAGTGAGGCCTGAAGGTGGGATGGGAGGAGAAACCCATCAAAACATCTCAGGCCCATAATCAGTTGCTGTCATCTTAGCAACTGGACCTAGAAACATCATTCCTAAAGATATTTTCACTAAAGGTGAAAAAGACCACCTGAAAGGAAATGGGGTGATGTCCATGTCCCCCAGCAGCTGTAGAGGCAGAATCTCCAGGTGATAGAATCAGCATTTGGCAGAACGGTGAGAAGGTTATAGTTTACTAAGTGCTGGAGAGATCAGTGTACCATGTGTGTGTTTGTTTTAGTCCTTATCATGCCACACAATACAACTGATAATAGTGGGCACCTCTGACAAAGAGATTGGAAAGGAGAAGAGTCAGTGACAAGCACAGGCTTTGATTTTAGGCAAACCTTTCAATCCCAGCTCCATCACCATTTACGGGCATCAATGACTTTGGGCAATGGTTTGCCTCTTTGCACCTCCTCTGTCAAATGTGGATAAGAATAAGGTTGTAAAGGGGCACCTGAGTGGTTCAGTTGTTAAGCATCTGCCTTTGGCTCAGGTCATGGTTCTGGGGTCCTGGGATCGAGCCCTGCATTGGGCTCCCTGCTCCTTGGGAAGCCTGCTTCTCCCTCTCCCACTCCCCCTACTTGTGTTCCCTCTCTCACTGTGTCTCTCTCTGCCAAATAAATAAATAAAATCTTTTTTTTAAGAATAAGTTTGTAAGAATTAAATGCAAGTTGTAAAGCACTTTGAAGAATGAAGGGTATTCAGTAAGTACTCAATAAAGGGTATAAAACTAAGCCACGGATCATAGAGTAGCAGCCCACCAGCCAGTAGGTGAATGTGTGGCAGCAAGTTTACTGGCCCGTTGGTGGGGGGAGGCCTGCTCCATCCTAAACTCACTTCTACTCTTTGTTGTCCCACCAGGGCTGAGTATCCGTTGCCAATACCCTATTGTCTATCTTAAAGAAGAGAAATAATTATCTGTACTCATGTTTTTTTAATCCAAATTAGGGATACAAAAAAGATAAGAACAGTGATTCTGATATATATTTTTAAAGGAGGGGAAGCAGATACTATTCCTAAGTGTTGATTATGAAAATAACCAAGATAATTCATTTATGTGAACTTCTGGCCACTAGAGTTATTTTGAGCCATTGGGGGTGAAGGACAACACAGCTATCTGTATATCAAGAAAAATAAATTAATCCTATATTCTTAGAGAATCTCAGGATTAGAGGGAACCAAAAATAATCAGAAGCACACTCACTCACTTAAGAAGTCTATTCCTCTCCAATCTGCATGTACCATGAGAAGAAAGCAGCAAACTGAAATGTAGAAAGAATGAATGTAAAGATCTAAACTTGGGTTTATAAAAAATTCACTTGCGTAAGAACAGAATGAAGACACTTGAGTTTGAAAAGTTCCTCAGTAAAAAATAGGAACTTAATCTCAAAATCTTTAAATGTGACTCAGGAGATTTCAGGTACCTGGTGGGTTTATGTGTCTGCACATTCCTTGGTATTTCTATTTTGTGACTATAAAACACCACTGATCTGTCCCACAGGAGATCACAGCAGCTTTCCCTTCTTCCTGATCCCACTCAGAACAACTTGGGAAAGTAATGCCTTTTCACTCTCATTGGAGCATCTATTGGGGCAGCACCATATACATAGAGCATATAGTTAGTGGTTTTCTCTGCCTAGCCAGCTGCAGGTGCAGAGAGAGTAACTGTCAGTGCTTAGGTTTCCCATCAGTACCCCCAGGGAAAACTGGACTCTTTTTATTTTTTGTTCCCTGCCTTATTTTGATATTCTTAAACATGTTGTGCATCACTCAGTGTTATTATAGGATCTGACCACAAAGATCCCCAAATATAACATCCTAAATAATGTAAGAGTGAAACTCATCACTGAGAGCTTTTGCTAAAGGCTTCTTTGTATGCAGTCCAACAGTGGACCTTGGACAAGAAGGGAAGCATCTTATCCCTAAGATCTAAGGCTGTCTAATTCTGACAGCCCAGCAACAGAAATAAATAAACCTTAAATACATGCTGAGTCAATAAGGACTTCGTATTTCATATCATGCATAAACTAAAGACAAGAACTTATTTGGGTGGTGGTTCAAATTCAGTTAACACTTCTGATCTCTCACCAGGGATGGGACAAGAGATTGTGAGTTCCCCAAGGGCAAGCATGTACTGGGTTGGTAGATGAACATTTAGGGAATGAATGGCAGTGTCTTTGGAACTTTCGTCTATATTACCACATTTCATCTCCACTTCATGCATAATAAAACTGGGGGTCAGAACACATAAAGGGCTTATTGCCCAAAGTCACAATAGTGACAACAGTCCTCCGTCTTCATTCTTAGTTCCCTGGCCATCCGGTCTGTCAAGGCATAGCCTCCAGGCCTGGTGAGTGAGGTGGGACTGCAGTTGTGTTTGGCAGAGGTGGGACAGCTGTCTCTACACATCCCCTGGTGGGTGAGGTGAGACTTGGTGAAGTGTTCCTATATAGTTGCTTCAGAGATAATAGCAACACAGAGACTAACCAAGGGTGGTATCCCATGCTCAGGTACAGAGGCAGGGAAGGGGCTACACAAAGAAACTCAGTAGAAGGAAGCAGACAAAGAGAAAGTGAAATAGTTCAGGATGCCCTGCAGGGAAAGCACAATGAAGAGGTTTTGAGAAAAGCTAAAGAAGAAAAACAACAACATAGGGCCAAAGCTGCAGATAGAGAATGCATCCCTTAAGAAGGGCAATGAGGGAGCCCTCAGACTTCATCCATCCAAAAGTCATCCTTCCTTTGGCCAGCACAGTTTTCAACTCCTTCTTGAATGAGGTGTCTCTACAGATAACCCAGGGCCCACCACACTCTATCACTCCAGTCCCGTAGCTTCACTCCTATATGACACCCTCCTGGTCACTGAGAGTATCTAAATTCATGACTCTTCTGAAGTCCTTCCAAAGGTCACAGCCCCAAAAGTGCTTCCTAACCCAAAGGAATAGGAAGAAGAACCAGCATATATCAGATTCTTCAGGGCCTGCTACCTGATTTCCTTTGGGCTCACCCTGATTTAATTTATTCCTTTAGTGTATGGACACCACACTGTTTTCATCTGTTTCTCTTAACCTAGCTCATAATTATGCAACATAGTGTCCACTAGAATAAATCTTCCTTCCATATCTTCACCCCAAATGAGGTGAATGTGACATGACACAATGATGTGAGTAATCTTTGTGTCTGCATAGGCTTTTTTTTTAATAAAAAATTATTTATAAACGAATGTTAATTCTAAATTTCAAGAAAAAAATTCCAGTGAGTACCTATTTAGCCAAACTGTCCTTTCTCTGAATACTGAATATCTAATATGAACTTAAAATGTTTAGGAGCATTTTATAATAAAGGAATGTGTGAATAAGTCACGCATTACTTTTGGTCTACTTAAGTTTCAAGTTTGCAAGTTTTCCTGTTCTAAGCAAGCACTCTTTTCTTTTTTTTTACCAGCCATCTTTTATTGCATGTTAATTTTGAATTAGAATATGAAAGGATTCAAGGGTGCCAGGCAAAGGTCATGATCAGGAATGCCGAATGTGCCTCCACACTGGGCCCTCTTCAGTGGTACTTGCGTAGCCGCTCATGTTTGAGTTCCTTGTAGCATCCACAGTAGTTGAAAAGCACATAAACTACCAGCACCATAGAAATCCCAGCAACGCCCCCTTTCTTCACATTGACATACTTGTAATACCAGTAGTAACCTCTTTGAAATGCTCCAGCAATGCCCTTAGGGGTGAAATCCTGCATCAGTATCCAGCTGGACGGCTCTCCTAGTTTCACATCCATGAGCTTCTTCTCCTTCACTGGTACGACTGATGCCATTTTGGAGTCGCAAGCACTATTTTCTTATCTAACATTTATACGGTTAGAGTCACATGAGGAAAATGAGAAAACAAGACACCTCTGCAGCTTGAACTGAATCCATAAGAAACCTAATTGCTATAGAGGAACACACACCTACACTCTAGTTCTATGAATGCTGGTATATATTTTTAACCACTCTTTTAATATTGAGTGACTGAGAATTTATTAGAATTCTGTGCACTGAATCCATTAGCCTGAGGAATAAAATAAGTGGGAAATATGCTCTTAAAAGATGGAGCATGTGCTATCTCCGGGTTGGAGCTTCAGAACTCAGCTTAGAGAAAACCTGGAGAGGCTCTCTAGGGCACAACACCAGCCTCCTGAGACTGCAGAAGGCCAAAAGGCTGGAGCACGTCCCCAACTCAGAAAGTGCAAAAGTCACCTTCCAGACCTTCCCTCAGCATCTGGGATATTTCAGGCTATTGGCAATTCCAGGCCAGCTCTTTTTAGAAAAAAATTAACTTGACAGGGGTCATTTAATTTAATTTAATGAAGAATAACTAAGAACCTATTATATGTTTCAAAAACAATAGCAAAACAGTAAGGTCCAGGTCCTTTCTAATCTCCAGTCAGGGCCAAACTCTTCTCTGAGCAGGTGCTCACCAGCAGTCAGAAAAGGATCTTTTCTGCTGTCCTTTGCATCCATTGCCTGCCACAGCCACTAGGATCTAGAAAATGGGCAATGTTCACATAAGAAGTGAACATTTTTGAGTATTAAACATGTGCACTTTCATGGGACACACACACATGCCACACAAGCTTGCTCTGGACATGGCCATTTCCAGATATGGTGATCATTTCTTGTGATGAGAATCTCAGAGCCAAGAGTATCCACTTTGAAAATGGACAGACCTAGGTTCAAATTCCCACCATTCCATGTTCAGTTATAAGGATACAGGCAAATTCTATTTCTCAGTTTCCTCATCTGAACAATGAATGTAGAATCACCCAGCTCCCAGAGTTGTAGGAAGGATCAAATGCAAGTGTATATACAAGGCCTGTCACATATTATGTGTTCAATAAATGGTAGAGGTTATTGTTATTCTGTGAGGAAAGATGGAAAGAGCGTAACATCTGTTGGTTACCTATTTGCCATATATTGTGTTTAGAGCTTCTGCACATATATTTCATTTTGTATACATACACACACAACAGTGAAGTAACTGTTAAGGATCATTTCTTTAAGTTAAAATCTTAACTATCATACAAATGTAAAATGAACATGAGTCAAATATTTTATTTAATTTATTAATGAGAAAACTAGTAAGCTATTACAATTAATTAAAAAAGAATAAAAAAACACATATGTAGGCTATCACAAATACTAAAGTGAATTTAAAAGTAGATTAAATTGCTTGGTATCCACATGGCTATCAGTTGCATTCCCCTAAACAAAATTTATTTGAATCTCTATGTTCAAGAATCATTTGCATTGCTATATTTTTTCCATAATTTCAGAGTTGTAAAGTAGCTCAAATACAATAAAAGGGGCAGGCCCCTGTAGAATCAGATAATCTATAAGGGTTATTAGACATCCTTTTAATTTTTGTTCATTTCAATTTTTTTACAATATTTTCTGACAAAACCATTATTATTCCCATTTGCAGTTGAGGAAACAAAATCATGGTGACTGTGCAATTTGTCTACAGTCACAGAAGGTGTAAATGGCAGGGGCTAGATTCTAACTCACCTTTCATCACTCCAAAATTAGAGTGGCTTTATTTGAAGAACTGGGATTTTTTTATTTTTTATTTTTGTCTTTCAGGGGATGAACAATCAATATATCCGTCGGGAAGTCTTCTGCTGTGAAACTTGTCATGAGCTCAAAAGCTTCTGGGAAAATGAAATTAGCAAACAGACTTGTTACAGGGAACTGGAGGAAGATCGTCAGGGAAAGAGCGCCCTGAGAAAGTATATGGATTATTTCTCTACTATTTTTTAAGTTAGATTTCTGTAGAAATACACCAGATGTGAAGATGAGAGACAGAATTATTGTCATTATCACTGTTCTAAGAATGCAAATATTCAATATGGTATGGTAAAGTCAGTGACACCATGAGAAGAAAGGAAAACAAGACCTGGAAGAAGTTTATTATATTCACAGGTCTCAGAGAAAGGGTCACCACATACCATGCAGGGCCACAGAGGAATGACCAGGTCTTGCCCAGGTGTCAAAAGACAGAAGCATGGTGAACATCTAAGTCAGAACTTTTATTGGAGCTTCTGAACAAAATGCAAGGCAGAGTAAACAGTTTAGTATTCGATAATTTGAATAATCCTGGAGGGCTTTGGGCTATAAATGTGGTTCCTAGTTGTCTGGTACCTGGCCCTGGGATGATCTGGGGAAGGGGAAATATGGCTTCATGTGTGAGAGTTAGAGGTGGTTGGGGTCCCAGACTCAGAATTGGTTGATATGCTCACAGCAAGCCTTTTAATATCTCTAAGAAAAGGCTAGTCCTTTCCATGACCAGCAAGCTTCTTAAGATGTCAAAACATCATAAGTATAGCAAATTCAATACATGATTAATTCATCTACTCATGCAGTCTTACCACCACCTATACCAGGGGTTTTCAGCCTAACATTATTGACATTTAGGGCCAGATAATTCTTTAGGGGGAGGGCCTGTCCTGCGCTTTGTAAGATGTTTAGTGGCATCCCTCAAAATGTTGCAGTCCAGTAGGACTCCCCTACCCATTATGACAACAAAAATATCTGCTGACATTACCAAATATCCCCTAGAGGGCAAAGTCACCCCTTATTGAGAACCAGTGACTTATAGATAAGGATGAGCCTTTTTATATATAAATAAAAATGAGGTTCTATTACTTACATCTTGATAAACCGAAAAATTTTTTTCCTCACCTCTCCTCTATTGCAATCCCCAGCATATGAGGTACACTAAACTCCAAGGTTAGGTCAACAGATATATGTAAGTATAAAAGATCTCACATCTGGGATGATATTTATTAATATTCTTGGAAGAAGGAAAATGTGTCTTCCTCTCTTTGGCAAGTAAACATATTCTTGCAAAAGGAATCTGCTGAAGGGGAGCATATACTTATGTGAGGTCACATGTGTCAACATCACTCTGAATAAAAGAGCCAGCACCTGCCCTCACACATGCAGAGCTTTGGAACAGACAGATCAACTCACCTTTTCAGAAGCTACCTGGGTTCTCTCTCCCTAAAATGGGAACAGCCCAGCCAGGCTGTCTGTTTTGCTAAGATGCCTACTTACAGTGAAGTGGCAGTTGAGTATTCTGCTAGTCACAAGGCACATGCCTCCATGTTTCTGATCATGCTGAGCTGAAAACATGTGTAACTCACATGTGTTGAACCAACATTAACTTCTAAAAACCTTTTTAGCTCTGGAGGGGAAATAGTTTCTCTCCATAGCCAAAGAAGAGCTCTGCCACCATTCCAGCTACATTCCTGTTTATGCAGCAAGCAAAATCAGGCATTTCGACATGCAGAAGAGTCACTATTAGGGCATCCAGGCCTGGTGATTCCAGGGGAGTGAGGAAAGTCAGTTGTGTGGTTCCTGCCTTCTTCCGCCCTCCAAACCTTGGCCCACAAACCCACTGAGAGCCAAATCCCAGCATGAACTCTGTACATCTTCCCTTCCCCGAACTCTTAAGATAGGGAATTAAAAGCATAATTTGTAACATCATTCTATTTTTATCAAAATATATACACAGCCTATCTGTATATACAAGAAAAAGATTAAAATACACTAAGATACTAAGAGCAATTATTTTTGACCGGTGGAATGGCAGATTTTATGTGTATAAACCCTCTTAGTTTTTTCCCAAGTTTCTACAAGAATGCTCTGCCATTTTGTAATTAGGCAAAATAAAGTTATGAAAAAGACAACCAATTGCAAATGGTCCATAGAACAAATGCATTACAAATAATTGAATAATTTTTTTTAAATTTTAAAATAGATTAAACAAATAATTCTCCAGATTCCCAATGACCCCTTCCAAGTTGGGGCAGTTTTCTCTCGCTTCTGTAACCAAGAGAAAAAAATCTTCAAAATGTGCTCATCATGAAATATTTCATCATTGTGTCCCACAAATAAATGTTTAAAGATGTGACCAGAGCCTCTGCATTGAAAATCTTAAAGAGCAGGGGAGTAGAGGCAGCTTCCTGTGGTTCCCCACTCTGTTCTGGAGTCTCACTTACCAGAACTATTTCCCTTATCAACTATGAATAAAAAACCCAAAAGCTTTCTTATTTTGGTAAACAGTGAATGAAAACCTAGTGGTTTTGTCATTGTTTTTGCTAGATATCCCAGATTTATTTTCACACCAAAACCAGAATGTTGGAATACTTGTTTAAATCCTGCTGATCTGGGCAAACAGTTTGAAACAGAATAATAGTATACCTTCCAACATACACTTGCAGACCAGCGGCCGATACCTCCCCATACTCTACTATGCATAAGTACACACTCCCAACATACATACATAATACTCACACTTTTTTATTCTGTTCTCCACTTATAAAAGGTAAATTCAAGCCACCATGCAATACAGAAATGTTCTAAGTGAACTAGAAGACAAAAACCCTAAATTTTTCCACCAACCCCTTTGCTGATAGAACAAAATCAATATTGCTTTATGTTCTTCTCTGCTGATCTGACCAGCAAGACTTGTGCCAAAGCTGGGTAGAGTGGAAACAGGTGTTTGCCATGGACATGCTTGTTAGCACACTCCTGCAGATTCACTGACAGAGGAATTCAGCCAGAGCTGCAGAGCCTCTATTTACCCTGGTAACTGATATACCTGGCAGAGGCCTTGGAGGTGAGATCATGAAGGAAAGTGAGTGACCCCAGAACTAGAAACCCCTTATTTTCTCTGAGCCAGAAAGAAGCAAGACAACAGGAATAGGATTGGTCCATAAAGAAGTTGAAAAAATGTTTGCAAATAACTGATGGAGACAATTTGAGAATAATCAAATGCATTGTAGGTATGATGACCAAACCTCCTGGTTTTGGCCACAGCCCAGGTATACACCTATCATTTTGTTACAATTACAGATTATATTTTTCCCTTTTATTTTAAAAGTATTTCAGTTTAGATGATAAATTATGTGGACATGTAAGTCTAAATGATCAGCATGTAACTATAACTGAGAAACTGTGCAGTGCTTTATTAAAAAAAATAGTGGTTTAGTATAAGAAGTATGGTCTTCAAAATACCTCTTCGGAATTAAACAGAATTCACAGCATTAGGTAGACATAAAATCTGGTGGACTTGAGTGGGGAAAGGGGTTTATCAAACCTCACTTCAAGACCACTCACCTCCCTCTGCTTGATTCCTGCTCATCAGTTGTGTCAGTCAGGATGCTTTCAGCTGCAGGTAACAAAATATCCAACTCAATCTCCTAGCCAGATGAAATCATTATTTCAAACTTGTTATAAAATAAGATTTAGTCTAGAAAGGACACCAGTGAGAAAAAATTTAGATTTTTCATTCAAACTGAGGGTGGGTAAGCTGACTTGGTCTGATCATTAGGCCAAGGTTGTCAGCCTGTGTTGAATTGTTGCAGCTCTGTCCCACAATCAGGCCAGTGAGTTGCAGGTCACAAAGAAACCAGGATGAGGCCCATTTCTCCTTAATTAGGAAAAATTACTATAAAGGCATGTCTGTAATTCTACTGGAAGAGAAGTGGCAAAATCACTATCTGAACTTTCATATTCAAACAAAAGTACAGAGATTGTAATGGGATCTGAAATGGGAGATCAAGAACTCAATAAACTATAAACTCTTTGATGACAGGATTTATTTTACTACTCTTCTTTACATATCGTAGTAACCACAGAAGTGTTCTATTCAGAGCTCCTTCAAGATAGCTTGCAGTGGGGCACATAGCTGACTGAGAACTCCAGCTGCCACCTTCTGGATTCATCACTGAGCTTGAGCTGAGGCCAAACTTAACCCTGACTATTCCTAGCCATGACTGAACATGGCAGAGGAAACTAGTTCTGGGGAGTTCCTGCATGACAGGGCTCCTCTCCTGGACAACTTGTCCAGGGCCTCCCCATCAACCGAGCCCAAGCTTTTTTAGTACTGTGCTGTGGGGTGGAGTTCTTTCTACCCATGTTTTTTTCCCTCCCTCTCCTTCCACAGGAATCAGGCCAGCATGGAAGTCTGAAGGCTGTCCTGACCACTCCAGTTCACTCTCCACCTTTATTTTTCATGGGTGATTCCTCTGAGTCTGCTTCTCGGAGGATCCAAATTGACACATAAATTTAGTGCCTCGCACATGAGAGAAAAAATCTAATTTTGTGCCCAATTGCTCTTCATTGGTTCCCAGTAAGGACATCACAATTCTAGTTTAAGAATCTCAGAAAAAAAAATCATGCTTTCTAGTCAAACCCCATACTTATCAGGGAGAATCTGCGTTCCTATATATTAACTACAACTCCTCCACAAATCAGATGAATCTAGAATAATAAATAGTAAATATTCTTTGGTCTCCATTAGAAAAATGAGGTCAGTATTTGTAGGCTTAAGGGAAAATATTATCTTCAAGCTTCAAACACCAGTTGTATTTCTCCTCCACTGTATCTGTCTGTACACCAATGTTTAAGCATTACCTTTCTCATATTGACCTTCCTTACTACAAAATAAAAGGTCTGTATATGCACTAATATTCACCAGTTTACTGAGAACCCAAGATAAATGAAAGCAACACAGTGATAAATAATGTCGATCAAAAAGGGGCAGCAAACAATCTAAATATTCAGAAAACAAGATTAAAAGAGAACTTGGGTAGATAGAGTCCTGAATCCTTTACCATCTGGCAATAAATAGTGTTATAGCTGTTATAAAAAGTGGATAAATGTGTCATGAACCCCAGATTCCTAAGCTCTGTTCCTAGAATAAATTCATCATTCCAAATGCATTAATTTGGTGAAAAGCAGAGGGCAAGATTTGAAGGGTATGAGATTTATTGGGGGAAACACCTGTGAGAGAAAAATGGGGAGGAAGTTGTGATGTGCTAATAAATGTTTAAAAACTGGCTCTCTGTGGAAAAAAAATGTACATGTGTGTATACATACATAAGTTTATCATAAATTTCACAGGTATAAAGGATGTGTAGCACACAATTTACAAATATTAAGAAAATATACAATGATCTTTATTATAAAGTCCATATAGCTAACTGATTTTCATAGTATGCTTTTATTGGTTTATGCCAACCTCTTTCATCTACAGCCAATCTATAGTTGCAATTCAGCCACAATTTGACAAAATTGGACAACAGATACTTTATTATTAATTTAACAAATAAGTCAGATCATCAAGGATAGTTTTCTAGTACTGAAAGAATATTTACACAATTTATATGTACGTATTTATTTGTTTGATATTTGCAATGTAATAGCTATAGACATAGTACACTTCTAAATTTAATCTGCATTATTAACATTGTCTCCATCACTTTAAAAATCTAGATGAAGAGTCAACAAACATTTTTTATAAGGACAAGGTCATAAATATTGAGGGGAGGGGCATGTGGTCTTTGTTGCAACTACTCAACTTTGTAATAACAGTATGTAAACAAAGGGTCAGGACTGTATTTCAATGAAACTTTATTTATTTACAAACACAGGCAGCTGGCCAGATTTATAGTGTTTGCCAACATCCATGTTGTAAATGGTTTATTTCAAGCTACTGATGTGACATCAGTGAAGGTGAGTTGAGAAGGCAGCAGCTCCCCATCATATAGTAATTTCACCATATAAATTTAATAGGCCTAAATAACCTAAAGATCATAGATTATTGTAAAATGCAGTAAAATAACTAGAAAGTGATGAATTTCACATAGTTATGACTGTTTTTAATATAATTAAAAATTAATATAATTAATATAACATTAAATTAATAATCTTAATAAATGTAATAGATTGAAATTAATATAATTTAATTGTAATTTTATAATTTACTCTTAATAATGTTTATATTTAATAACTAGCTTAAAAATCCCTAAAAAATTAATAACTGTCCTCACAAACAAATAGCACACCACTAGGAAGAGCCAGAGAAGTTAAGGAGAGTCATCAAATTGTGATACAGATTTGACCTCCATGAAAGAGAAAGGGAAGAATGTGGAACTGGGTTAGGCAGCAGGGCAAGCCTAATAAAGTTTTGGCCAGACTAATGGGACATCCTTGAGCCAAAGGCAACTGTTCAAAGAAGGTCCGCATCTTGCAGAGAGAGGCCTGCTTTAGTACCTCTGCTGTGCTCAGTCACCAGCTGAGAGGAACCCAAGAAAAGTCTGGCCTTGGTGCAAACGCTTGGGGCAGATGTAGATGGGAACTAGTTGCAGATGGGAAGTCAGCTATGCTCCCCACAGCAGCATCTCTGAGTGGAGCTTTTTCATGCCCACAATATCCAGGAAAACCTAAAACCCCTTTAAGCAGTGAATGTGAATGTGAATGAGTTCACATTATAATGTGAATGTGAATATAATGTGAATGAGTTCACATTATATTAAGAAGTTCAGGTCTGTGATTCAACAGTCTTGCACAATTCATAGCGTTCACCATAGCACAGACCTGTATCTCTGAAACAAATAATACATTATATGTTAAAAAAAAAAAGGAAGAGGATAGTAGGAAGGGAAAAATGAAGAGGGGGAAATTGGAGGGGAAGATGAACCATGAGAGACTATGGACTCTGAGAAACAAACAGAGTTTTAGAGGGGAGGGGGGTAGGGAAATGGGTTAGCCCTGTGATGGGTATTAAAGAGGGCACGTATTGAATGGAGCACTGGGTGTTATGCGCAAACAATGAATCATGGAACACTACATCAAAACTAATGATGTAATGTATGGTGATTAACATAGCATAATAAAAAAAAAGTTCATCAAGTTCCATGAAATACACAGATAGCAATTTATTTAAAAATAAATAGCCATTAGTGAGCTTTAAAAGATCTCAGTGACAAAAGTCATGTGCATTTGGAGGCAGATTTAGTTAAAGAACCTTTCAGAGATCCTTAATGAGGGGAGCTTGTGAGTCTGGGGGTTGGTTACAAGTTAAAATACAAGATGCATATTTTATAAGCATAATGAAGGAATACAACTTATGAAAATTACTAATAGGTGGATATCAACAGGTCATATAAGCTCAATAAATCATCACTTCCTAAGTAAAGTGTGCAAAGAGCTGAGACAGCTGCCTGCTTATGAGAGAGCAGCCATTCCATGTTTTATCTTACCTTTCAAACAAGCAAACTGTTATTTTTATGTCCATCACTTTAATTTAATTTGAGGTAGAATGAGGATATAACCAATGTTTTAACATTATTCCCCATATCCCTAATTCTTCTCTCAATACTTCAACTTTCAATCCTTGGTTGCTAATGTGCTTAAGCAACAACTATACCTAACAACAGGCCGACACTCCAGATTCTTTACATTCTTTCCTGGGCCTGTAATTGAGCAGAGTTTTAAGTGAGAAGCTGCCAGGAGCGGAATAGTAATAGGTGCCTAAAGCCTTCAAAATATTTATACCCTCTAACTTACTTGCCTCTAGGAATCTCTCCAAGGAAAATAGATGGGTATATGAAAAGAGTATTAAGTATTATTATACTCATTTTAGGGTTATTTATGAGTGAAAAATTAAGGTTGAAGCCAACTTTTTAAAAATCCTTCTTCGTATATTCTGATTTTCTTGCCGTAAGCATGCATTACTTTGCTTTAGCAATGTTATAAACTGAATTGTATCCCCTCAAATTCATGTTAAAGTCCTAACCCCCAGTACCTCAGAGTGTGACTATATTTGGTTGTAGGGCCTTTAAAAGAGGTGATTGGTTAAAATGAGACCTTTGGTGTGGGCATAATCCAATTTGATTGATGTCCTTATAAGCAGAGGAGATTAGGATGCACAAAGGGACACCAGGAAAGCACACACACCCAGAGGAAAGGCCACATGAGAATGAAGCAAGAAGGCCATCTGCAAGCAAAGGAGAGAGACATTGGGAGAACCAAATCTACTGACACCTTGACCTAGGACTTCCAGCCTCCAGAGCTATGAGAAAATAAGTTTCTGTTGTTTAAGACCCCCATCTGTGGTATTTTCTTATAGCAGTTTTAGTGAACTAATAACATTTACCCAATCTTTCCATTTTGGTTATTTTTATATTTATGAAATGAACACAAGTGCATATATATATATATATATATATATATATATGTTTAATTCAAGTATCACAAAAGGACATATAAGTAGTAGTGAGTACCCTTCTTACTTAGGCTCTTGAGGGAAAGCTGATACCAAGCTTCTTGTATATCTTTCTCCAAAGCTTCAATTTGAATAAGCAAATAAATATGTGAGCTATATTTTTATGCAAAATGAGACTATACGATCTTCACTAAACTGCACCTTGTTTTCTTAACTTACCTGGAAGTTTTTCTATGTAAGCACATTCAGTTTTTCTTTAATGTTTTCCATTATGATGATGTTAACAATTGGTTTAACCAATCACATCAAAGAAATCAAACCAATCACATCACTTTAGGTTGTTTTTCATTTTCTGGCTTCACAAACAATGTTGTAATAAGAATACTTACACATACATTTTTGCATACATGGATAAGAATTATGGAATAAGTTCATAAAAATGAAAATGTTAAGTCAAAACATGAGTTCCTTGTTGTTGTTGTTTAATTTTGACTTCTTGACTTCTTGTCTTGCAAAGAAAGATATTGTATTAATTTAAACTCCCACCCTAAGTGACTATTTCCATAGTTGCTCACACTGTGTGTTGTCCAACTCTTAATCATTGTTAATCTGACAGGTGAAAAATGGCATCTCACTGTTTTAAACTGAATTTAATTAATTATAAGTTTGGTTGAGACCTTTTTATATGCACAGGAAACAGCTGGATTTTTTCTTCTGGTACAGCCATTTTATAACCTCTGCCCATTTTACTATACATTTTCTTTTTCTCAATTGATTTATAAGTACCATGCATTTCTTTTCATGTGTGTATACAGTTCTATGAATTTTGACAGATGCTTAGAGTCATGTAATTACCACAATCAAGATATAGTATAGTTCCATCACTCTGAAAAATCCCCTTATGCTGCTCCTTTGTGGTCAATTCCTCCACCAATTTCTAATCCCTGACAACCACTGATCTGTTCTTTATCCCTATACTTCTGCTTTTTCCAGAATTCCATGAATGAAGTATATAGTATGTAGTCTTTTGAGTTTAGCTTTCTTCACTCAGCAAAATGTATTTGGGATTAATTATTGTTGTG
Organism: Callorhinus ursinus; assembly: GCF_003265705.2. Lineage (NCBI taxonomy): Eukaryota > Metazoa > Chordata > Mammalia > Carnivora > Otariidae > Callorhinus > Callorhinus ursinus. The sequence continues at coordinate 7,352,459 of NW_027397101.1, read as the reverse complement.
TATATCAGTTGTCCATTCCTTATATTTGCTGAGTATTATTCTGTTGTGTGGACGTATCATAGTTTGGTGATCCACTCCCCACTTGAAGGACATTTAGGTCATTTCTAGTTTTTGATGATTATGAATAAAACTGCTGTAAACATTTGCATACAGATTTCTGTGGAACATAAGTCTCCATTTCTCTTGAGTCAATATCCAGGATTAAGATTGCTGGGCCATATGGTAAATGCCAAACTATTTTCCCAAATGACTATACCATTTTGCATTTCCACCACAATGTAAAAGAGTTCTAGTTACTCAGAATTCTGACCAACACTTGATTTGACTTTTGTTGTGTTTTTTAAATTTTGTTGGGTTTTTTTTTTTGGGAGGAGGGGATTAAGAGGGGACTTTTTTTCTTGTTTTTCTTTTTTATTTGGGTCATTCTATGAGGTTAGTGTTACCTCATTGTAGTTTTAATTTTCATTTTCCTAGTTATGTCAAGCATTACTTTTATGTGTTTATTTGCCATCCATACAACTTCCTTGGTAAAATGTTCAAATTTTTTGCCCATTACATTGTTTATTTTCTTAACATTTAGTTTGAACTTTATATATTCTAGAAACAAGTCCCTTAACAGGTAAATGATTTGCAAATATGTGCTCCATTTATGGCTTGACTTTTATTCTCTTTTACAGTGTCTCACAGAACAAATTTTTAATTTTTATCTGATAAAGACTGAAATTTTTTTCTATGAATCATGCTTTTTGTGTTGAATCTAAGAATTTTTTTCCTTAACCCAAGGGAAATAATGAAGATATTATTTTGTGTTTTTTTTTCCCTAGAAGTCTTAGTCTTACATTTTATATTTAGGTCTATGATCCATTTTGAGTTAATTTTGTGTAAGATGTAGAGTATGGATTGAAGTCCATTCCTTTTTAAAGACTTCATCCATTTATTTGAGAAAGAGAGAGCAGAGAGCACAAGTGGGGAGAGGTGAGGAGAAGGGCAGAGGGAGAGGGAGAAGCAGATTCCCCACTGAGCAGAGAGCCCCATGTGGGGTTGATCCCAGGACCCCGAGATTATGACCCAAGTTGAAGGCAGACACTTAATCGACTGAGCCACCCAGGAGCCCCTAAAGTCCATTTTTTTAAATATGAGTGTATGATGCTCCAGCACCATTTGTTTAAAAAAAAAAAATCTTTCCTCCATTGAGTTGCCTTTGTCTTTTGCCAACAATCAATTAGCTGTATTTGGGTATATATATTTCTGGACTCTGTTCTTTTATTATTATTATTTTTAAAGATTTTATTTATTTATTTGACAGAGAGAGACCCAGAGAGAGAGGGAACATAAGCAGAGAGAGTGGGAGAGGAAGAAGCAGGTTTCCAGCAGAGCAGGGAGCCTGATGAGGGGCTCGATCCCAGGATCCTGGGGTCATGATCTGAGCTGAAGGCAGACGCCTAACGACTGAGCCACCCAGGCGCCCCTCTGGACTCTGTTCTGTTCCATTGGCCTATTTGTCAGTTCCTTCACCAGTGCCATGCTGTCTTGATTATGATAGCTTTATATTAAGTCACAGAATCAAATAATGTGAGTCTTCCAACTTTCTTCTTCAAAGTTGTTCCTAATCTAGTTCTTTTGCCTTGCCATATAAAATTTAGAGTCAGCTTGTCGGTATCTACCAAAAGGTCTTGCTGGGATTTTCTTTGATGTTACATTGAATCCACACATCAGTTTAGGAAGGAACAAATTTATAAAACTATATATTCATAGACTTTGCTCATTTATCTATTGATTTTTTTTCTTCACTAATTTGTAAAAGCCATTTGTTTCTCTTAAAAATATTTGTTAGAAGGAAAAAAAACAAACAAACCTCAACTGGACCAGCAGATATAGACACAAAAGCACTAACCATTTGCATTTTTCTCTCCTCAGGCTCAGAGAAGAATGGAAACAGAGACTGGAGAAAAGGCTGCAGATGCTGGACAATCCTGATGAGAAGAAAAAGCAGGCAAGCACAGTGGGCTGAGAGCTGCCTGCTTCATCCATTTCAAAGATAACAAGCCACCAAGGGCACTCTTCTAGGAGAAAAATCTAACACGAAGCTATGTTGATTTACTAAGCAAGACACTATTCGATTTCCCATTTGTAAGGGATTTACATGTGAAACCTCCCCCAGTGCTAATGGGAGTCATTATCCAACTCAATCCTCTCTGCACAGGACAGAGTGACTGCCTGTGTGACAGGGAAGCTTGGGTTATTTAATATAAAAAGCCGTTAGAATTAACACTCCCCAGGTTTCTAAGATCCATGTAGTGTAATTTATGTCCACATTTTCTTTTCATTTTCAAATCTGAATGTTTTATCTAAGCTTACCAAAGGCAATGACCTGCATGGGAATTTGGCTTCCCTGGATCTTCTGGAAAAACAGAGTCAATCTTTTCTTCCTGTCCTGCTTTTTGTGAATACAGAAATGCAACTACTTTAAGAAAATAAGACTATTATTATAAAAAGAATAATTTATTAACAATACAGTTTGAAAATGAACTGAACTAAGTATCTTTCTCTTCTCTTCATATGAATTTTTTTCTCATAAGCATCTTTAATTAGAAACATAAAACAAGATAATGCTTAATAAACTTGTTGTTGTGCCCTCACTGGAGTGTGCCCTGTGTTAACTCCTTCACACCTGTCTCGGTTAGCTCTCTGGTGCTAGTGCAAGTGTCAGCTTGCAGCTGCCCCCAGACACATTCTGGAATTTACAGTCCCCCTCACAGTCGTCTCTTCTCAGTCCCAGAGCATGACCACAGGGCTGGGCAGGTTCTATCAGTCACAGTAACTAGGGTTCCTCTGTCCACAGAATCCTCTCTGGGGGACAGGGACAGAGGGGGGAGCCCTGAGCACCAAAGAATGCAGATGGCCAGCGGGACCCAGGGAAGGTAACCTGAGACAGTGCTGGGAAGGCATCTGTCCCTCACCAATACCCTTGGTAGCATAAACTGCTTCCCTTGGAAAACTAACAGGGCTTCTCACAGCTAAGAGAACCATGAGGTGGCCAGAGGGTTGGCGAGGTGATCCCACATCCCCACAGCTGTAGGTTCTTATCCAATTTGGATACAACATATAAACAGTAATCTACAGCTGGGAAAATCTGAGCAAAGTTTGGAAAAAGAGGCTAGTAATAAAATACAATTTTAGTAAGGACAGAGAACCATGGGAATACATATCAGGTTACCTAACAATATAGAGCAGTCAGGGAAAGCCCCCTGGGAAACTGATGTTTAAGCTGAGACCCTAAAAATGAGTAAGGGTCCATCCAAGAAAAGAAGAGGGGTTGAATATCCTGGACACAGGGGAATAGCACGTGTAAAGAGCCAAAGAGGAGCATGTCAACTTCAGAGCAGAGGTGGACTAGGGATCCACAAAGAGGTGAAAAACTGTGTTTGTGACACGGAATGAGGAGGTAACTGTTTTATAGGAGGGTAGATAGAGGCCCGGGCTAAAGATTCTGGACTGATCCACAGGGGAGCAGGGAGCCATTGACATGTTTTAAGGTGGAAGAATGAACTGATTAGACGTTCATTTTTAATTTTTTTCAAATTTTGTGATACACATACACACATACAATTTCATATAAGTGCATAAATCATTATATCATACAGGTTGGTGTGCTTTTATTACATTTTTTATTAACGGTTTCTCCTTGTTTTCCCTGTCTTAACTTGCTTCCCCCCCCCTTTTTTTCGGCATTCCCAACCATCAGCAATCCCTGTATCCCATAACCCATGTTAATAACCTGGGGTGAGTCCTCCTGTATTTTCCCAGTGTTCACATAGCTGTGTACGGACACACACATTCACTCCCACACTTACACATTGACACAAACATACACAAATACACATGCATACTCACACACATTCTACATCTAAAGGGCTTTGTGTGAATATGTTTGTGTGGTAACATTTTACAAAGTAAGATCATATGACACTTTTCTACATCTTGCTTTCCTCACTCAACCATTCCTCATATAAATGCCAGGGCAATTTAACTCCAATTCCTGTTTTTAATGGGATCATATTATACCCTGATGTGGTTGTTACATAATAAAGCCAACAATTCTTTTAAAGATGGACAGTCACATAATTTTCAGGTTTTTGTCATTCAACAATGTAGCAGCAAATACTCTTATTCAAAGAGTATTTATTTACTTATTTATTTATTCTACTGGTTCTGTGCTAGAAAACAGATTCCCAGGAACTGGAAATGAGAACAAACAGTATTGCAGTTCCTACTTTTTAAATGCTACCAGAATGCTTTCCAGAAAGGCTGGCAAAATTCCCATTTGAACAAGCAGTTAATAAGAGTTCACCCTTCTCCCCATATCACTGCCAGGAATAAGCATCATATCATCATAGCTGCTCTTCCTTTTTTCTAATCTGAGGGACAACATCCCATGGTTTCTCTGACCCCTAGTGATTAGGGTTTTCTTTTCATTTGTTTGTTTATTAGTTTAATTTTCTTGTCTGTGAATTACTTAGTCAAAATGGACACCCATTTTTCTAAGGTTTGCCTTTCTACATCAATGTGTATAAACTATTTATACATTGCAAAACCTAACCGCTGGATTATCCTTTGCATTAGAAGTCTGGAGGGCAGAGTTGGCTTGCTTAAATACATATTATCAAGTCCGAAAACCTCGAAGCTATCAAGGAAAAAGTAGACATACTTGTAAAATATGTAAATATGTAAAAATAAAAAGCTTATATGTGGTGAAAGTTACCATAAGCAGTGGCTTTGGCAGATTTGCAAGTTTAAATGGTCACTCGTCTGCAATTGGGAAAACAAGCGATGGCAGGAAGTGAATTAAGAGGTTGTTTCCAATGTCTACATGGCAAAGAACAGGGTTGAGCAGATAGAGTGGGTAGGTCATGCAGCATACATGCAGGTAGCAAGGCATGGAGATTCTAAAAATATAAACGTTTATATTAAATGTTATGTATTTATATATACACACACATATATAAATGTAACATATATAAATGTTTAAGATTTTGCTTATTTATTTGAGACAGAGAGAGAGAGCAGGAGTGGGGAGGAGGGACTGAGGGAGAGGGAGAAGCAGACTCCCCACTAAGCAGGGAGCCCAGTATGGGGCTCGATCCTAGGACCCTGAAATCATGACCTGAGCCCACTGAGGCACCCAGGTGTCCCTAAATGTTAATTTATTTTAACTAACATTTAATTAACATGAGCCTAAAGAGACAGCAAAGCTGGATCTGTTACTACTGGGAACCTCGGAACAGGGCCAAATGCCCAAGCTATGGTTTCCTCATCTATAGTAATGGGAATACTATTCTCTGTTTCTCAAGGTGGTTGGGATTAAATGATCAGATGTAAAAGCCAGTACATCAGGACCTGGCACACAGCAAGACATCATGTACCTCAACTTTCTGCCTCATCCTATCCCTTGCTCTCACTGGGCTGGGCTCACAGAAAATGAATGACTTGTATGGGGCAGTAGTCACTAAGTCTGTTTGCTGGTCAGAATCAGCTGGAAAACTTTTTTAAATTTATGGATCCCTGGACTCCACTCCCAGAGATTCTAATTCTGTTGGTCTGGTGTGGGGCTCGGGAATTTTTGTATTTTTATCAAGCTGCCCAGGAGACCCTGATACTTAGCTAGACTTGGGAAGAGCTTTCCCAAAGGACACAGGATCTAGTGGAAAAGACAATTAAACTGAGCCAGTCACCAGCTGTACATTAAATCTCCAGAATTTAGTCATCCTGCACAACTGAAATTTTATGCCCTTTGACCAACATCTCCCTGTTTTGCCCACCTCCCAGCCCCTAGCAACCACTGTAGTTAGTAATACTGTATCATATACTTGAAATTTGCTAAGAGAGTAGACTTTGAGTGTTCACACACACACACACACACACACACACACGCACAAGGTTTATGTGAAGTGATGGAAATGTTAATTAGCTTGACTGTAGTAACCATTTCACAAAGTATGTATGTATCAAAACATCATGTTATACCTTAAATATATATAATTTTTATTTGTCAATTAAACTTCAGTAAAGAGGGGAGAAACTGAATCAAGGTGGTAAGGCCATTAAGGGCATGTGAGGTGCTATGAATGGTCTGACTTCAGGGAGGTGTGAAGGTCTCACAGAGGGGTGAGAGCAGGCCTAGAAGGAGGGAATAAACTGTACTGTGAAGCAGGAGGAGTCAAGGGAGGGAAAGGAGAGGTAGGTTGAGGTTAAATGGGAAGCTCTTGAAATGTTAGCTAGGGAATTTGGACTTTAGCACAAAGGCAATGGAGAATCATCAAATGTTTGGGCTTTTTTTTTAAAGATTTTATTTATTTATTTATTTGACAGAGAGAGACACAGTGAGAGCAGGATCACAAACAGGGGTAGAGGGAGAGGGAGAGGGAGAATTACGCTTCCCACGGAGCAGGGAGCCCAATGCAGGGCTCGATCCCAGGACCTTGGGATCATGACCTGAGCCGAAGGCAGACGCTTAACGACTGAGCCACCCAGGCATCCCGACTCATCAAACGTTTTTAAGCAGGAAAGTAACTTGCTAAGAATTTGTCTTAGTAACTGAATAAAACAACCCTGGCAGCTGTGTGGAGAATGCACTCTACAGATGCTAGGGATTGTCTTTGTTAGAACTATGATTATCCAAACAGCCTGATTTGGAAAATATACCAATGTGATCTTCCACTCTGTTCAAGGTAAGTGGAAATACAAATAACAGTGTGGTCTAAGTGAGGAAATATTAGGAAAAACACAGCAAATTTGTCTTATGCCCTGTCTTAAGGTCAATACCTTTAAAGTTCCAGCCTTTTATTTTAAAATTATTTAGCACTTTTCCTTTAATTACCTTGCTTGAGTTATAGACTGAAAAATAGCAAAATATTGAATTGTACCAATTTAGAGGTGAGCTCAGCTGCTCAAAAGGCTTTACTGATTTTAAACCACAGCTTTATTTGTTTGACAATAAGTAGCAATAAAAAGTCGTTTTGTCTATTGGACAAATGATTCGGTATTAGTGAAGGAAGAAATTAGAACAGGAAGTTTTCCTTTTCACAAAGCAATTCAAAAGTGAAATTGTGAAAAGTTCTTGACTTCTAGCCCAGTGCCTAAGCCCTTGCACCCTTTATGGTACAGACAAGCTGAAATGGGTGTGCCCAGCCAGGAGACACAACGGCACTTGGAGGCTTTGCTGCCAGAAACATCTTAAATGGGGGAGGAGGAGGGAGAGGGAGAGAGACACTGGTTAGAAGGATTTACTGTGCTAATCATCAGATGAGATGGGCAACACCCAAAGACTGCTGGGTAAATTGGAGGATTACTTTCAGTGCTGGGCCACTGCCCCCAGCACCATGAGCACTGAAACACAGCTAAAGTGCAAAGGAGGCACAGAGTCAGGCCTCCCCAGATGACTGTAGGCAAGAGCGGAAGAACAAGGAGGAGCTTCAGCCAATCCCCTCAGCATCTACTTGCCAACATGCTCCTTGAGAACATACAGATTCGAAGGGAAACAGTAAGATTTTCTCACACCAGGAATCTTATATTAGCTTAGAAACTAATGCGTTTTCTTTGAAAATAATGGATAATTGCAATTTCTCCAATTACAAAAATATACATGCTTATGGTAAAAATTCAGGAAAGCAAAAAGGTTATAAAAATTACCCAAAGTCCACCACCACTCTACAATAAACACTGCTAATATTTTGAAAACTATCAAACATCTCCCTATTCATGTAAACTAAAAAAGATAAATTTTTTTTCAAAAGTAGGCTTTTGTCACAAATAATTTTCGTTAAGTTGTTTTTCCATTCAACAATATGTTTTGGACATCCAAAAATTAATAATTACAGACCTACATCATTTCTTTTCAGTTGCATAGTATTTGGATGTGTAGGGGACAAAGGCAGGCTGCCCCAAGATGGGCCACTTTGGCATGAACATTATTTTGAGTTAAAAACAAACCCAGGAGGAGTTAAGATGGAGGAGTAGGGGACCCTAAATTCAACTGGTCCTGGAATTCAGCTAAATAACTATCAAATCATTCCAAACACCTGTGAAATCAATCAGAGATTTGAGAAAAGAAATGCTGCAATTCTATAAATAGAAAAGCAACCACTTTCTGGAAGGTAGGACGTGCAGAGACTTGAATCAGAGGCAATATATCAATATATCAAAGGATACCCTATGGAGAGGGAGCCTGCTTAAGGAGGTTACCACAAAGTATTATAAGCAGCAGAGCACAAAATCAAAACCTTTAGAAGTCTGCTACAGTGGGGGATGTCCCTGGCTTAAAGATGCTCAGGTGGTAGAGCAGATCAGAATCCCAAACGGGACAGCATGGTCTCAGGATCCCCAGGTTCAAGAAAACAGGGGTGCCTGAGTATGGCAGAGTTCCCAGGCATCAGAACAGGGAAGCCAGCTGAAAACAGCAAGTCTAGGCACTGGCTTTCTGCTCAGTGTTGTCATAAACTTCAAACCACTAAACAATCCCATGATCACTCTCTGGGCAGAGGCCCACCAAAAGTCAGAAATGCTACGAGAGACACCCCTCCTCCCCCCAGGAAGGAACAGCACTGGTCTGCAAAACAGGAGTCCATAAAATTTGGAGACTTGAAACTCCGTACATGCCTGAGATAAAAATGTTTGGTCACAGGCGGGAAGAACATGATGGCAGAGGAGTAGGAGACCTGGATTTCCTCTGGTCTCAGGAATTCAGCTGGATAGGAATCAAACCATTCTGAACACCTACGAACTCAACAGGAGATAGAAGAAAAGAATAGCAACAACTCTCTGAAGAGAAAAGCGACCACTTTCTGGAAGGTAGGACGTGCGGAGAAGCGAATCTGAGGTGATATTCAGGAGGATGGATGGCGGGGGACCTCGTCGCCGCTTCTGGCAAGTGATAGAGCAGTGGAGCACAAAATCGGAACTTTTTAGAAGTCTGTTCCGCTGAGGGACGTCGCTCCAGTGGCTAAGTGGGGGTGGAACCCTCCCTGGGACAGTGCGGTCTCAGGACCCTTGGGGTCACAGAAGGACCAGGGATGGCTGAGTGCAGCAGAGCTCCCAGGTATCGGAGTGGGAAACCTGGCTGCAGAGACGGAGCTGAGGAGTGGGCTCTCAGCTCGAGGTTGCCATAAACTGTGATCCGCAGGGGTCACAGTCCCTGCTCCTCCAGCAGGGACCCAACAAGCGGCAGATCTGGGGAGACTCCCCTTTCTCCCCCAGGAGGAGGGGCATGGGAGCGCACTGCAGGGATCTGCTGGGTTTGGAGACTCCACACAGGTTCGGGTGCCAGAGATAGAAACGCTAGGTCACAGGCCGGGTGAGCCCAGAGTGCGGCCGGAGACCAGGGACACGAGAGTTACTGACTGCTTTTCTCTGGGGGTGCACTGAGGAGTGGGGCCCCGAGTTCTCAGCTCCTCCGGGGCAGAGATTGGGAGGCCACCATTTTCACTCTCATCCTCCAAAGCTGCACGGAAAGCTTGCAGGGAACAAAAGCACCAGAGAGCAAACCTGAGCAGATTACTTAGCCCCGACAGGCAAGGGCGGGGCAATTCCGCCTCCAGCAAAGACATTTGAGAACCAGGGCAACAGGCCCCTCCCCCAGAAGATCAGCAAGAACAGCCCTGCAAGACCTAGTTTACCAATCAATGAGAATGGCGAACTCCAGCACTCGGGAATACTGCACATAGAATTCATGGCTTTTTTCCCATGACCCTTTACTCTTTCAAAGTTAATTTTTTTTAACTGTTATTTTTTTTTGAATTTTTCTTTTCCCTTTTTTCAACCAATATCTTATCAATCCCTTTTTAAAAAATCTTTTTTTATTTTTCATTTTTAGAGTCATATTCTATCCCTTCATAGTAGTTATGCTTAATATATATAAGTTGTTCTCTCTTCAGAATTTTGGGATACAGTTTCTTCTAACAGGTCAAAATATACCCTAAATCTCTAGTGTATGGCTTTGTTCTACTCTCCTGCCTGATCACATTCTCTCCCTTTTGTTTTTAATTCCTCTTCTTTCTTTTCTCAACAAACTTCTTATCTTATCCATTCCTTTTATAAAATCTTTTATAATTTTCATCTTTACATTCATATTACATCCCTTCATCGTATTAACCCTTATTGTTGTATATGTAAGTTTTTCTTTCTTTAAAATTTTGGGAGGCACGTTCTTCTAACAGACCAAAATACACCCAAAATCTAGTGTGTGGCACTGATCTATGCACCAGCATGATCATATTTGATCATATTCTTTTTTTGTTTTGTTTTGTTTTGTTTTTGCTTCTTTGTTTTTATCTTTTTCTTTTTTTTTCTTTCTTTCCCTTTCTTTCCCCCCAGTTTCAGGTCTTTTCTGATTTGTTTAATGTATATTTTCTGGAGACGTTGCTACCCTACCCTGTTATATTTTGTTCTCTCATTCATCTATTCTCCTCTGGACAAAATGACAAGATGGAAAAAATCACCTCAACAAAAAGAACAAGAGGTAGTACCATCTGCCAGGGACCTACACAATATGGATATTAGTACAATGTCAAAACTAGAGTTCAGAATCATGATTTTAAAAGATACTATGTGGGCTTGAAAAAAGCATGGAAGTTATTAGAGAAACCCTTTCTGGAGAAATAAAAGAAATAAAATCTAAACAAGTCAAAATCAAAAAGGCTATTAATGGGGTGCAATAAAAAATAGGGGCACAAACTGCTAGGATAAATAAGGCAGAAGAGAGAATCAGCGATATAGAAGACCAAATGATGGAAAATAAAGAAGCTGAGAAAAAGAGAGATAAACAACCACTGGATCACGAGGGCAGAATTTGAGAGATAAGCGATACCATAAGATGAAACAACATTAGAATAATTGGGATCCCAGAAGTACAAGAAAGAGAGAGAGGGGCAGAAGGTATATTGGAGCAAATAATAACAGAGGACTTCTCTAATGTGGGGAAGGAAACAGGCATCAAACTCCAGGAGGGAGAGAGAACACCTCTCAAAATCAATAAAAATAGGTCAACACCCCAACATCTAATAGTAAAACTTATGAGTCTCAGAGACAAAGAGAAAATCCTGAAAGCAGCTTGGGAGAAGAGATATGTAATCTATAATGGTAGAAACATTAGATTGGCAACAGACCTATCCACAGAGACCTGGCAGGACAGAAAGGACTGGCATGATATATTCAGAGCACTGTATGAGAAAAATATGCAGCCAAGAATACTATATCCAACTAGGCTGTCACTGAAAATAGGAGAGATAAAAAGCTTCCAGGACAAACAAAAAATTAGGAATTTCCAAACACGAAACCAGCCCTACAAGAAATCTTGAAAGGGGGCACCTGGGTGGCTCAGTCATTAAGCGTCTGCCTTCGGCTCAGGTCATGATCCCAGGGTCCTGGGATCGAGTCCCACATCAGGCTCCCTGCTCAGCGGGAAGCCTGCTTCTCCCTCTCCCACTCCCCCTGCTTGGGTTCCTGCTCTCGCTATCTCTCTCTGTCAAATAAATAAATAAAATCTTTAAAAAAAAAAGAAAAATTAAAAGGGGTCCTCTAAGCAAAGACAGAGCCTAAAAGCAGCATAGACCAGAAAGGAACACAGACAATATACGGTAACAGTCACCTTAGGGGCAATACAATGGCACTAAATTCATATCTTTCAATAGTTACCCTGAATGTAAATGGGCTAAATGCCCCAATCAAAAGACACAGGCTATCAGATTGGATTAAAAAACAAGATCCATTGATATGCTGTCTGCAAGAGACTCATTTTAGAGCCAAAGACACCCGCAGATTGAAAGTGAGGGGGTGGAAAACAATTTACCATGCTAATGGACACCAGAAGAAAGCTGGGGTGGCAATCCTTATATCAGACAAATTCGATTTTAAACCAAAGACTGTAATAAGAGATGAGGAAGGACACTATATCCTACCTAAAGGGTCTATCCAACAAGATCTAACAATTGTAAATATCTATGCCCCTAATATGGGAGCAGCCAATCATATAAGGCAATTAATAACAAAAACAAAGAAACACATTGACAACAATACAATAATAGTGGGGAACTTTAACACCCCCCTGACTGAAATGGACAGATCATCTAAGCAAAAGATCAACAAGGAAATAAAGACTTTAAATGACACACTGAACCAAATGGACTCCACAGACATATTCAGAACATTCCATCCCAAAGCAATGGAATACACATTCTTCTCTAGTGCCCATGGAACATTCTCCAGAATAGATCACATCCTAGGTCACAAATCAGGTCTCAACCGGTACCCAAAGACGGGTTATTCCCGTCTGCATATTTTCAGACCACAATGCTTTGAAACTAGAACTCAAACACAAGAGGAAAGTTGGAAAGAACTCAAATACATGGAGGCTAAAGGGCATCCTACTAAAGAAGGAATGGGTCAACCAGGAAATTAAAGAAGAATTAAAAAAATTCATGGAAACCAATAAAATGAAAACACAATTGTTCAAAATCTTTGGGATGCAGCAAAGGCAGTCCTGAGAGGAAAGTATATAGCAATACAAGCCTTTCTCAAGAAACAAGAAAGGTCTCAAATACACAACCTAACCCTACACCGAAAGGAGCTAGAGAAAAAACAGCAAACAAAGCCTAAACCCAGCAGAAGAGAAATAATAAAGCTCGGAGCAGAAATCAATGAAATAGAAACCAAAAGAACAGTAGAACAGATCAACGAAACTAGGAGCTGGTTCTTTGAAAGAATTAACAAGATTGATAAAGCCCTGGCCAGACTTATCTAAAAGAAAAGAGAAATGACCCAAATCAACAAAATCATGAATGAAAGAGGAGAGATCATAACCAACACCAAAGAAATACAAACAATTATAAGAACATATTATGAGCAACTCTATGCCAGCAAATTAGATAATCTGGAAGAAATGGAAGCATTCCTAGAGATGTATCAACTACCAAAATTGAAACAGGAAGAAATAGAAAACCTGAACAGACCTATAACCACTAAGGAAATGGAAGCAGTAATCAAAAATCTCCCAACAACCAAAAGCCCAGGGCCAGATGGCTTCCCAGGGGAATTCTAACAGACATTTCAAGAAGAATTAATACCTATTCTCCTGAAACTGTTCCAAAAAATAGAAACGGAAGGAAAACTTCCAAACTCATTTTATGAGGCCACCATTACCTTGATCCCAAACCAGACAAAGACCCCATCCAAAAGGAGAATTACAGACCAATATCCTTGATGAATATGGATGCAAAAACTCTCACCAAAATACTAGCCAATAGGATTCAACAGTACATTAAAAGGATTATTCACCATGACCAAGCGGGATTTATCCCTGGGCTGCAAGGTTGGTTCAACATTCACAAATAAATCAATGTGATACAATACATTAACAAAAGAAATAACAAGAATCGTATGATCCTCTCAATAGATGCAGAAAAAGCATTTGAGAAAGTACAGCATCGTTTCTTGATCAAAGCTCTTCAGAGTATAGGGATAGAGGGTACATACCTCATTATCATAAAAGCCATCTACGAAAAACCTACAGTGAATATCATTCTCAATGGGGAATAGCTGAGAATCTTCTCCCTGAGGTCAGGAATGTGGCAGGGATGTTCACTATCACCACTGCTATTCAACATAGTATTAGAAGTCCTAGCCACAGAATCAGACACCAAAAAGAAATCAAAGGCATCCAAATCAGCAAAGAAGAAGTTAAACTCTCACTGCTTGCAGATGATATGGTACTTTATGTGGAAAACCCAAAAGACTGCACCCCAAAACTGCTAGAACTCATATAGGAATTCAGTAAAGTGGCAGGATATAAAATCAATGCACAGAAATCAGTGGCAATCATCCTATACACCAACAACAAGACAGAAGAGAGAGAAATTAAGGAGTTGATCCCATTTACAATAAGATACCTAGGAATAAATCCAACCAAAGAGGCAAAGGATCTGTACCCAGAAAACTATAAAATACTCATGAAAGAAATTGAGGAAGACACAAAGAAATGCAAAAAAGGTTCCATGCTCATGGATTGGAAGAACAAATATTGTGAAAATGTCTATGCTACCTAGAGCAATCTACACATTCAGTGCAATCTCCATCAAAATACCATCAACCTTTTTTCAAAGAAATGGAACAAATAATCCTAAAATCTGTATGGAACCAGAAAAGACCCCGAATAGCCAGAAGAATGTTGAAAAAGAAAAGCAAAGCCGGCGGCATCACAATTCCGGACTTCCAGCTCTATTACAAAGCTGTCATCATCAAGACAGTATGGTACTGGCACAAAAACAGACACATAGATCAATGGAACAGAATAGAGAGCCCAGAAATGGACCCTCAACTCTATGGTCAACTCATCTTTGACAAAGCAGGAAAGAATATCCAATGGAAAAAAGACAGTCTCTTCAACAAATGCTTTTGGGAAAATTGGACAGCCACATGCAGAAGAATGAAACTGGACCACTTCCTTACACCACACACAAAAAATAGACTCAAAATGGTTGAAAGACCTAAAAGTGAGACGGGAGTGCATCAAAATCCTAAAGGAGAACACAGACAGCAACCTTTTTTTTTTTTTTTGAACATCATCATTGGAATTCTTTTTTTTTTAAATCTTTTATTGTTATGTTAATCACCATACATTACATCATTCGTTTTTGATGTAGTGTTCCATGAGTCATTGTTTGTGCATAACACTCAGTGCTCCACGCAGAACGTGCCCTCTTTAATACCCATCACCAGGCTAACCTATCCCCCCACCTCCCTCCCCTCTAGAACCCTCAGTTTGTTTTTCAGAGTCCATCGTCTCCCATGGTTCATCTCCCCCTCTGATTTACTCCCCTTCATTCTTCCCCTCCTGCTATCTTCTTCTTCTTTTTTTTTCTTAACATATATTGCATTATTTGTTTCAGAGGTACAGATCTGTGATTCAACAGTCTTGCACAATTCACAGCACTCACCATAGTACATACCCTCCCCAATGTCTATCACCCAGCCATCCCATCCTTCCCACCCCCCACCACTCCAGCAACACTCAGTTTCCTGAGATTAAAGAATTCCTCATATCAGTGAGGACATATGATACATGTTTTTCTCTGATTGACTTATTTCACTCAGCATAATACTCTCCAGTTCTATCCACATCATTGCAAATGGCAAGATCTCATTCCTTTTGATGGCTGCATAATATTCCATTGTGTATATATACCACTTCTTCTTTATCCATTCATGTGTCAATGGGCATCTTGGCTCTTTCCACAGTTTGGCTATTGTGGACATTGCTGGTATAAACATTGGGGTGCACGTACCCCTTCGGATCCCTACATTTGTATCTTTGTGGTAAATACCCAGTAGTGCAATTGCTGGATCGTATAGTATGTTTCTTTTGCAGGCAGCAACCTCTTCGACCTCAGCTGCAGCAACTTCTTCTTAGAAACATCACCAAATGTAAATGAAGCAAGGGAAAAAATGAACTATTGAGACTTCATCAAAAGCTTTTGCACAGCAAAGGAAACAGTCAACAAAACCAAAAGACAACTGACAGAATGGGAGAAGATATTTGCAAATGACATATCAGATAAAGGGCTAGTATCCAAAATCTATACAGAACTTATCAAACTCAACACCCAAAGAACAAAGAATCCAATCAAGAAATGGGCAGAAGAGACGAACACACATTTTTCCAAAGAAGACATCCAAATGGCCAACAGACACATGAAAAAGTGCTCAGCAATGCTTGGTCTCAGGGAAATCAAATCAAAACCTCAATGAGATACCACCTCACACCAGTCAGAATGGTTAACATTAACAAGTCAGGAAACAACAGATGTTGGCGGGGATATGGAGAAAGGGGAACCCTCCTACACTGTTGGTGGGAATGCAAGCTGGTGTAGCCGCTCTGGAAAACAGTATGGAGGTTCCTCAAAAAGTTGAAAATAGAGCTACCCTATGACCCAGCAATTGCACTACTGGGTATTTACCCCAAAGATACAAATGTAGTGATCCGAAGGGGTACCTGCACCCTGATTTTTATAGCAGCAATGTCCACAAGAGCCAAACTATGGAAAGAGCCAAGATGTCCATCGACAGATGAATGGATAAAGAAGATGTGGCATATATATACAATGGAATATTATGCAGCCATCAAAAGCCATGAAATCTTGCCATTTGCAATGACATGGATGGAACTGGAGGGTATTATGCTAAGCGAAATAAGTCAGAGAATGACATGTATCATATAATGTCACTGATATGAGGAATTCTTAATCTCAGGAAATAAACTGAGGGTTGCTTGAGTGGTGGGGGGTGGGAGGGATGGGGTGGCTTGGTGATAGACATTGGAGAGAGTATGTGCTATGGTCACTGCTCTGAATTGTGTAAGTCTGTTGAATCACAGACCTGTAACTCTGAAACAAATAATACATTATATGTTAAAAAAAAAAAGATAGTAGGAAAGGAATAATGAAGGGAGAAATCGGAGGGGGAGATGAACCATGAGAGACTATGGACTCTGAGAAACAAACTGAGGGTTCTAGAGGGGAGGGAGTGGGGGATGGGTTAGCCTGGTGATGGGTATCAAAGAGGGCATGTATTGAATGGAGTACTGGGTGTTATACGCAAACAATGAATCATGGAACACTACATCAAAAACTAATGATGTAATGTATGGTGATTAACATAACATAATAAAAAAAAGTAAAAAAAAAAAAAGAAAGAATAATACTACGGGACTTTAACTCCCCACTCACAGAAATGAACAGATCATATAAGCAGAAGATCAACAGGGCAACAAGGGCTTTGAATGACACACTGGACCAAATGGACTTCAGATATCTATTCACAGCATTTCATCCTAAAGCAACAGAAAACACATTCTTCTCGAGTGCAGATTCTCCAGAATAGATCACACTGGGTCCAAAATCAGGTTTCAACTGGTACCAAAAATTGATATTATTTCCTGCATATTTTTAGACCACAGTGCATTAAATTTGAAGTCAACAGCAAGAAGAAATTTGGAAGGACCACAAATACATGGAAGTTAAAGAGTACTCTACTGGGGCACCTGGGTGGCTCAGTCATTAAGCGTCTGCCTTTGGCTCAGGTCATGATCCCAGGGTCCTGGGATCAATCCCTGCATCAGGCTCCCTGCTCAGAGGGAAGCCTGCTTCTCCCTCTCCCACTCCCCTGCTTGTGTTCCCTCTCTCACTGTCTCTCTCTGTCAAATAAATAAATAAATAAATAAAATCTTTAAAAAAAAGTACTAAAGAATGAAAGGGTCAACCAGGAAATTAAAGAAGAATTAAAAAATACACAGAAGAAAATGAAAATGAAAACATGACAGTTCATAACCTTTGGGATGCATCAAAGGTGGTTCTAAATGGAAATATATAGCAATACAGGCCTTTCCCAAGAAACAAGAAAAGTCTCAAATACACAACCTAATCTTACACCTAAAGGACCTGAAAAAGAACAGCAAATAAAGTCTAAGCCAAGCAGAAGGAAAGAAATAATAAAGATTAGAGCAGAAATCAATGATATGGAAATCAAAAATACCAGTAGAACAGATCAACAAAACTAGGAGTTGGTTCTTTGAAAGAATTAATAAGATCAATAAGCCCTTAGCCAGACTTATCAAAAAGAAAAGAGAAAGAACCCAAATAAATAAAATCATGAATGAGAGAGGAGAGATCACAACCAACACCAAAGAAATACAAACAACTATAAGAGAATATTATGAACAATTATATGCCAACAAATTAGGCAATCTGGAAGAAATGGATGCATTCCTAGAAACATATAAACTACCAAAACTGAAATAGGAAAAAAAAAAAATGCTGAACAGACCCATAACCAGCAAAGAAATTGAATCAATAATAAAAAATCTCCCAATAAGCAAGAGTCCAGGGCTGGATGGCTTCCAAGCAGAATTCTACCAAACATTTAAAGAAGAACTAATACCTGTTCTGAAACTGTTTCAAAAAATGGAAATGGAAGGAAAACTTCAAAACTTATTCTATGGGGCCTATATTACCTTGATCCCAAAACCAGACAAATACCCCATTAAAAAGGAGAATTACAGATGAATATCTCTGATGAACATGGATGCCAAAATACTCAGATACTAGCCAATAGGATCCAAAAGTTCATTATTCACCATGACCTAGTGGGATTTATTTCTGGGCTGCAACTGTGGTTCAACATCCACAAATCAATCACTGTGATACACCACATTAATAAAAGAAAGGACAAGAACCATATGATCCTCTCAATAGATGCAGAAAAAGCATCTGACAAAATAGAGCATCCTTTCTTGATAAGAACCCTCAACAAAGTAGGGATAGAGGGAACATACCTCAATATCATAAAAGCCATCTATGAAAAAACCACAGTGAATATCATCCTCAATGGGGAAAAACTGAGAGCTTTTCCCCTAAGGTCAGGAACATGACAGAGATGTCCACTCTCACCACCATTGTTCAACCTAGTACTAGAAGTCCTAGCCTCAGCAGTCAGACAACAAAAAGAAATAAAGTCATTCAAATTGGCAAAGAAGTGAAACTTTCACTCTTCACAGACGACATGATACTCTAGGTAAAAAATCCACAAGATTCCACCCCAAAATTGACAGAAGTGATACAGGAATTCAGCAAAGTGGCAGGATACAAAATCAACACACAGAAGTCAGTTGCATTTGTATACACTGAGCCAGAAGAAAGAGAAATCAAGGAATTGATCCCATTTAGAATTATACCCAAAACCATAAGATACCTAGGAATGATCCTAACCAAAGAGTTAAGAGATCTATACTCTGAAAACTATAGAACACTTATAAAAGAAATTTAGGATGACACACACAAAAAAATGGAAAAGCATTCCATGCTTATGGATGGAAAAATAATTATTGTTAAAATGTCTATGTTACCCAAAGCAATCTACACATTCAATACAATCCCTATCAAAATATCATCGACATTTTTCATAGAGCTAGAACAAACAATCCTAAAATTTGTATGGAACCTCAAAAGACCCTGAATAGCCAAAGGAATGTTGAAAAAGAAAACCAAAGCTGGGGGCATCACAATGCCTGACTTCAAGCTATATTACAAAGCTGTGAACATCAAGGCAGCATTGTATTGGCACAAAAACAGACACATAGATGAATGGAACAGAATCGAGAGCCCAGAAATGAACCCTCAGCTCTATGGTCAACTAATTTTCAATAAATCAGGAAAGAATATCCAATGGAAAAAAGACAGTCATCAACAAATGGTGTTGGGAAAACTGGACAGTCACATGTAGAAGAATGATACTGGACCACTTTCTTACCCCATACACAAAAATAAATTCAAAGTGGATGAAAGACGTAAATGTGAGACGGGAATCCATCAAAATCCTAGAGGAGAACACAGGCAGAAACCTCTTTAGTCTTAGCTGCAGCAACTTCTTGCTAGACACATCTCCAAAGGCAAGGGAAACAAAAGCAAAAATTAACTATTGGGACTTCATCAGGATGAAAAGCTTTTGCACAACAGAGGAAACAGTCAACAAAACTATAGGCAACATACAGAATGGGAGAAGATATTTGCAAATGTCTTATCAGATAAAGGGCTAGTATACAAAATCTATAAAGAAATTATCTAAGTCAACACCCAAACCCAAAAAATCTTGTCAAGAAATGGGCAGAAGACACGAACAGACATTTTTCCAGAGAATACATACAAATGGCAAACAGACACATGAAAAAATCTCAACATCACGAAGCATCAGGGAAATACAAATCAAAACCACAATCAGTTACTACCTCACACTCTTCCGAATAGCTAAAATGAACTACTCAGGAAACAACAGCTCTTGGCAAGGATGCAGAGGGGAAATGTCTTACACTGTTGTGGTAATGCAAACTGGTGCAGCCACTCTGGAAAACAGTATGGAGTTTCCTCAAAAAGTTAAAAATATAACTACCTTACAACACAGCAAACTGTACTACTAGGTATTTATCCAAAGGATACAAACAGTGATTTGAAGGGGCACCTGCACCCCAATGTTTATAGCAGCAATGTCCACAATAACCAAAATATGGAAAAAGTCCAAGTGTCCATCCACAGATGAATGGATAAAGAAGAGGTTATATATATATATATATATACACACATACACATATACATATAATGGAATATTACTCAGCCATCAAAAAGAATGAACCCTTGCCATTTGCAACAATGTGGATGGAACTAAAGGGTATTATGCTAAGCAAAATAAGTCAGTCAGAGAAAGACAAATACCATATGATTTAACTCACATGTGGAATTTAAGAAACAAAACAGATGAACATAGGAGAAGGGAAGGAAAAATAAAAGATAAAAACAGAGAGGGAGGCAAACCATAAGAGACTCTTAACTAGGGAACAAATTGAGGGTTGCTGGAGGGGAGGTGGGTGAGGGCAAGGAACAATTGGGTGATGGGCATTAAGGAGGGCACTTTATATAATGAGCACTGGGTGTTGTACAACTGATGAATCATTAAATTCTACCTTTGAAACTAAAATAAATAAATTAAATAAATAAATATTAATTAAATAAAAGCAATCAAATGCAGCAGATTTGGGAAAACCTCTTTACCTCCCCCCTCAGCTGCCTGTCTATATCAGGATGAGAGCTATTAAGAGAGATTCCTCTTTACCTAAGAAACTTAACTATGTAATTAGACAGGCTTCATTTTCCAGATATCTTCTTTCACCTTCCTGCTAATGGTCTTCCTCCCCTTTATACCCTTAGACCCTGTCTTTCTCCTTAGTTCCTACAAACATCATGTTGCCTGACTGTCTTTGGAATTTCCATTGCTATGTGGAATCCCTGCATGTATACTATTTTGATTTTCTCCTGTTAATCTGGTTCATGTCAATTTGATTCTTAGAAGGATCTTAAAGGGTATAATAAATGCATTCTCCCCAACAGATGTAAATAACTTATTTATATAATTTTATTCTGATAGACTTTCTACTTTTTCACTACAATAATTAACATTTCAATAAGTATAATCTATCTATCTAGATAGATAGCTTGGCAGTTTTTTGGTTTTCTTGGGGTTTTGTTGTTGTTTCTTTAATTTGCTTTTGCATGTCTGTCCAAATATCTGCTTAGGATAAACTCTAAAAAGTGGAACTGCTCAGACAGAAGATAAGCCTATTTTAGAATAGACAACTCCTGGCTCATAGCAACACCCCACCCCACCTCCAATAGTGGAGTTGTTGGTTTTACTTGACTAGTGTTGATTCCCCCTTTCCCTTAGAAAACAGTCTGTATGGGAGCAGGGATGATGCAGATCTCCAAATCACCTTTCACGTGGCAAAGAGAGGGCTAACACCACACCTAGGCCCATAACACAAGTGTGGCTGATCAAAGAAGTGCCAGAGATTGGCTCTGGGATGGACCATGACCCTGAGGGGTCCAGGGAGAGGCAGGGTCAGGGCTTGGGCTGGAACTATAGGGTCTGCCAGCAATAAAGCTGATAAAGGCTGGAGCTCCTGTCAGTCACCACAGGGAGAGTATTGTCCAAGAATGAAGTCAATACAAAGGAAGGCAAAGCTGAGAGAAGGTGGAGAGAGACAGAGACTTTATTTTGGTCCCTGGACTCTGATGGATCTGGAGCCAACTTTATTCCCTGGATCCTTTGACTTCTTAAGCTGATATATATGCATCCCTTTCCCCCTCCTCCCCTTAAATCACTGCAGTCTCTGTCTCTGTCTGTCTCTCTCTCTCTCATAACTAAAAAAAGTCTTGAGTAAGCAAAAAAGTCCTTCTCTGGGCCTGGCCCCCAGTATACAGGCACTGGCCCCAGGGCCCTGACTAGGTGGCATTTAGTGATCCTGGCCAGCTGTCTGGCCTCCATGGCTAATCCCACACCTGACAATTGCCAGGAGCTTGGCTTGGCCAAAGACAGGAGTGAGTACTTGGAGACAGGCAGGTCAGCAGCTCACCTGGGAAGAGGCATTCCTCCTACACCTGCGCAGAAATGCCCACAGAGGCTTTGCTTATTTCCTTATTGTTCTGCAGAATAATAATCTCATTTTAAAATGTAGGGGCAGAGGACTTATTGTCAGCTAAGTATGAGAAAATCTGGGCTGAAGGACTATAAACAACTTTGTTTTTAAGTGTTTACTGCTGAACTTCTCAGACTCATTAGTATGCTAATATTCATCAAGACTCTATAATCGTTCCATGTGGTCTTGGCTTGCAGATGCCAGCCAGCCCAGAAGCTGCCAGGTGAGAGTCCTGGGCTGCATCTTACAAACTGAAGACTTTAGGCTAGTCATTTAACCTTTCTGGGCCTCAATTCCCTCATCTCTAAAGTACCTACTTCTTAGGGCTGCTGTGAAGATTACAACAGCAAAATGTTTGAACAGCATCTGAAGCATCAAAAGTCTACAATAAATGTTAGCTATTAACATTTTAGCATTAAAGTCCACAATGAACTTTTCCCATTATTGCTTTATGAAAAACTCTTCTCTTCTTGACCAAATGTACAGTCCCCCCATTCTATTTGTACTTGTGTTTATACCCCAAGTACAACCCCAACAGGGCAGAGAGCAAATCATGCTCTACTGCTTGCTGCTAAGACAGGAGGCCTGTTGACAGGAGGTGACCATGGAAGGGTATGATTTAAGCCATTAAATCAAAGGAGTCAGCTGGGAGCCAAGGTCACCTTGACTTCTGACCTCCACACTGGCTTTAGTGCCTGTTGAGGTTCTTACTGTGTAAACTGTGGTCACAGTGCATCTGCCAGAGTGGGGCTGCTCTTCTCAATTGAGGTTTGTTCAGGACTTTGATTCAGGATATTTTTCTCTTTTCTCTTTTTGTGCTTTTGGAATTTACAGTCTTAGAAAAGTTGCCATTCAAGACGAAGTTTTTTATTAGAATTGTTCACACTGGAGTAATTGGGGTAGAGGGAGATATGGAACTTTCTAGATACCATACATCCTGCTTTCTTGGGGCTGAGAGAGGAAGAGGCAGGTAGGCAAGAGGGTGGGCTGTTTATAACTGCATTGCATTTCAGAAGGGTATTTCTTGAAGTGGTAAGCTTAACTGATCAGATACCCCTGCCTGTGAACTTCTGCCAAGGAGTCAGTATTTTAAACATTGTTTTGTTTTTGACTGGTCCCAAAATATGTTACAGTTCCTCCCAAGTAGAAATTTCTCGTCTCTTCAGATACCTCCTTGAAGCCCAGTGCACTAAATATGGACTGGCTCCTTAAAAACCCTGTTCAGGCACACATACACACAAAAAAAGATGGCAGAGGAGTAGGGGACCCTATTCTAACCAGTCCCCTGAATTGAGCTGGATATCTACCAGACCACTCTGAACACTCATGAAATCAGCCTGAGATGTAAGAAGATATATCTGGATCTCTACAAACAGAATATCACAGGCGGTTTGTTTTGAGGTATGAAGCAGGGAGCCGTGATTCCGGGGGCACATATTGGAAGATAAATGGAAGGGGGAGGGATACTTGGTGATCCTGCACCGCCAGTGCACAAATCCTCCCTCACTGGGGACTGGACACAGACTCACAGACTGCTACTGGTGGGGAAAGGACTTTAGGGAAGCCCCCTGGGCTGAAACCTGGAGTGGCAGGGCCGCCCGTGCGAACTGGGGGTGGCTGGTGGTTTTGGAAGCACAAAAGGCAGAGACGTGCCCTGACCGGGAGGCGAGGACTGGGAGCACTGCTGAGGGGGGCACAACCCAAGATGCTGCAATTTTTAGCAGCACAGACAGAAACGGAGATAGTGTGGCCTGGAGAGCTCACTGAAGAACAGACTGTTATCTCTCTGTTCTGAGGCAGAGGGTTGAAAATGGTCTCTTCTGCTCTGATTCTTGGAAGAGACAAGAGACGGAAGAGGCAAGAGAGGTGGAAAGCCTCCAGGGAAAGCTGCCAGAGAACAAAAGCCCCCCAAAACCGGTTTTCACTGAGACCATCCCCTGCCACAGGGGTTGCCTGAGTAACAGCGTGGCAGGCCCCTTCCCGCAAAGACAGGCTGAAAGAACAAGAGGCCAACAACCCTAAGGTCCCTACAAAACAGGTGCATCTTGCTTGGGTTGTAGTCAATAACTAGGAATCTGTACATTCTTTCAACCACACCTCAACAGAATGACTAGAAGGAGAAACCCCCAAAATAGGAAAGACTCAGAGACTGTGACTTCTGCCACGGATTTATAAATGGTTACAGATATAACCAAGATGTTGGAAATGGTCTTCAGGGTAACTGTTGAAGATGATAGCTAGAAGAGAAATCGATTAATGGCAACATAAAGTCTCCAAGGGCAGAAATGAAAGCTGAACTGGCAGAACTTAAAAATGCTATAAATGAGATCCAATATAATCTAGATACTCTAACAGCTAGGGTAAATGAGGCAAAAGAATGAATTAGTCATCTAGAAGACAAATTGATAGAAAAGAAGGAAAAAGAGGAGGCCTGGGAAAAACAGCTTAAAATCCATGAACACAGGGGGCTCCTGTATGGCTGAGTTATTAAGCATCTGCGTTCAGCTTGGGTCATGGTTCCGGGGTCCTGGTATTGAGCCCCACACTGGGCTCCCTGCTTGGCAGGAAGTCTGCTTCTCCCTCTTCCACTCCCCCTGCTTATGTTCCCTCTTTCGCTGTGTCTCTCTCTGTCAAATAAATAAATAAAAACTTTTTTAAAAATCCATGAAAACAGAATCAGAGAAATAAGTAATGCCATGAAAAGTTCCAATGTCAGAATTATTGGAATCCCTGAGGGGGTGGAGAGACAGAGAGGACTAGGAGACATATTTGAGCAAATCGTAGCTGAGAACTTCCCTAATCTGGGGAATGAAACAAACATTTGTGTCCTAGAGGCAGAGAGGACCCCTCCCAAGATCAAGGAAAACAGACCAAGGCCCAGCATGTAATAGTAAAACTCGCAAATCTTAGAACCAAGGAAACCATCTTAAGGGCAGTTAGGGGGAAGAGATTCCCTACGTACAGAGGGAGGAACATCAGAATAACGTCAGACTGATCCACAGAGACCTGGCAAGCCAGAAAGGCCTGGCAAGACATATTCAGGGTACTAAATGAGAAGAACATGCAGCCAAGAATACTTTATCCGGCAAGGCTGTCATTTAGAATGGATAGAGAGATGCAGAGCTTCCAAGACTGGCAGAAACTGAAAGAATATGAGACCACTAAGCTGGCCCTGCAAGAAATATTAAGGGGGGTTCTACAAAAAGAAAAGACTCCAAGAGTGATATACAACAGAAATTTACAGAGACAATCTATAAAAACAAGGACTTCACAGGCAACATGATAACAATAAATTCATATCTTTCAATAATCACTCTTAACGTGAATGGCCTAAATGCTCCCATAAAATAGCACAGGGTTGCATATTGGATAAAAAGACAGGACCCATCCATATGCTGTCTACTAGAGACCCATTTTGAACCTAAAGTTACATCCAGACTGAAAGTGAAGAGATGGAGATCAATCTTCCATGACAACAGACCTCAAAAGAAAGCTGGGGTAGCAATTCTTATATCAAACAAATTAGATTTTAAGCTAAAGACTGTAGTTAGAAACACAGAAGGACACTATATCATTCTTAAAGTGTCTGTCCAACAAGATCTAACAATTGTAAATATCAATGCCCCCAACATGGGAGCAGCCAACTACATAAGCCAACTCATAACCAAAATAAAGAGTCATATTGATAATAATACGTTAATTGTAGAAGACCTCAAAACTCCACTCTCAGCAATAGACAGATCATCTAAGCAGAAAATCAACAAAGAAACAAGAGCTTTGATTGACACACTGGACCAGATGGACCTCATAGATATACAGAAGATTCCACCCTAAAACAACAGAATACTCATTCTTCTCGAGCACACATGGAACTTTCTCCAGAATATTCCACATACTAGGTCACAAATCTGGTCTCAACTGATACCAAAAGATTGAGATAATTCCCTCCATATTCTCAAACCATAAAGCTTTAAAACTGGAACTCAATCACAAGAAAACTTTGGAAGAAATTCAAATACTTGGAAGCTAAAGATTGCTCTCCTCAAGAATGTTTGGGTCAACCAGGAAATCAAAGAAGAACTTAAACAATTCATGGAAACCAATGACAAACACATCGGTCCAAAACCTATGGGATACTGCAAAGGCGGTCCTAAGGGGGAAATACATAGCCATCCAAGACTCGCTCAAAAAAATAGAAAAACCCCGAATTCACCAACTAACTCTACACCTTAAAGAACTAGAGAAAAAGCAACAAACGATGCCTAAGCCACACATTAGAAAAGAAATAAGATTAGAGCAGTGACCAATGAATTAGAAACCAGAAACACAGTAGATCAGATCAATGAAACTAGAAGCTGGTTCATGGAAAGAATTAATAAGATGATAAACCACTGCCCAGATTTATCCAAAAGAAAAGAGAAAGGACCCAAATTAGTAAAATTATGAGTGAAAGGGGAGAGATCACGACTGACACCAAGGAAATAGAAACAATTATCAGATATTATTATCAAAATAGAGCTACCATACGATCCAGCAATTGCACTACTGGGTATTTACCACAAAGATACAAAGGTAGGGATCCGAAGGGGTACGTGCACCCCAATGTTTATAGCAGCAATGTCCACAATAGCCAAACTGTGGAAAGAGCCAAGATGTCCATCGACACATGAATGGATAAAGAAGATGTGGTATATATACACAATGGAATATTATGCAGCCATCAAAAGGAATGAAATCTCGCCATTTGCAATGACGTGGATGGAACTGGAGGGTGTTATGTTGAATGCAATAAGTCAATCAGAGAAAGACATGTATCATATGACCTCACTGATATGAGAAATTCTTAATCTCAGGAAACAAACTGAGTGTTGCTGGAGTGGTGGGGGGTGGGAGGGATGGGGTGGCTGGGTGATAGACACTGGGGAGGGTATGTGCTATGGTGAGTGCTGTGAATTGTGCAAGACTGTTGAATCACAGATCTGTACCTCTGAAACAAATAATGCAATATATGTTAAGAAAAAAGAAAAAGAAGAAGATAGCAGGAGGGGAAGAATGAAGGGGAGTATGTCGGAGGGGGAGACGAACCATGAGAGACGATGGACTCTGAAAAACAAACTGAGGTTTCTAGAGGGGAGGGGGTGGGGGGATGGGTTAGCCTGGTGATGGGTATTAAAGAGGGCACGTTCTGCGTGGAGCACTGGGTGTTATGCACAAACAATGAATCATGGAACACTACATCAAGAACTAATGATGTAATGTATGGTGATTAACATAACAATTAAAAAAAGAAATTATTATCAACAACTATATGCCAATAAACTGAGCAGCCTGGAAGAAATGGATGCCTTCCTAGAAACCTATAAACTACTAAGACTGAAATAGGAAGAAATTGACAACCTGAATAGGCCAATAACCATTAAAGAGATTGAAGCAGTGATCAAAACCTCCCAAAAAACAAGAGTCCAGGGCCTGATGGATTCCCTGGGGAATTCTACCAAACATTCAAAGAAGAAATAATACTTATTCTCCTGAAGCTGTTTCAAAAAATAGAAACAGAAGGAAAACTTCCAGACTCATTCTGAGGCCAACATTACCTTAATCCCCAAACCAGGCAAAGACCCCATCAGACCGATATCCCTGATGAAAATGGATTCCAAAATCCTCAACAAAATCCTAGCTAATAGGATCCAACAATACATTAAAAGGATCATCCACCACGACCAAGTGGGATTTATCCCTGGGATGCAAGGGTGGTTCAACATTCGCAAATCAATCAGTTTGATAGAACACATTAATAAGAGGACAGAGAAGAACCATATGGTCCTCTCAACTGATGCAGAAAAAGCATTTGACAAAAGACAGCATCCTTTCCTGATTAAAACTCTTCAGAGTATAGGGATAGAGGGAACATTTCTCAAGTTCATAAAATCCATCTATGAAAAACCCACAGCGAATATCATCCTCAATGGGGAAAAGCTGAGAGCCTTTCCCTTAAGATCCGGAACATGTCAAGGATGCCCACTCTCGCCACTATTGTTCAACATAGTACTAGAAGTCCTAGCAACAGCAATCAGACAACAAAAAGAAATAAGAGGTATTCAAATTGGCAAAAAAGAAGTCAAACTCTCTCTTTTCGCAGACGACATGATACTTTATGTGGAAAACCCAAAAGACTCCACCCCAAATTACTAGAACTCATACAGCAATTTAGTAATGTGGCAGGATACGAAATCAATGCACAGAAATCAGTTGCTTTCTTATACACTATCAATGCAACTGTAGAAAGAGAAATTAGAAAAATGATTCAATTTACAATAGCACCAAAAACCATAAGATACCTCAGAATAAACCTAACCAAGGGGTAAAGGATCTATACTCTAGGAACTACAGAATATGCATGAAAGAAATTGAAGAAGACAGAAAAAGATGGAAAAACATTCCATGCTTATGGATCGGAAGATTAAACATTGTTAAAATGTCTATGCTGCCCAGAGCAATCTATACCTTCAACGCCATCCTGATCAAAATTCCAATGACATTTTTCAAAGTGCTGGAACAAACAATGCTAAAATTTGTATGGAATGAGAAAAGACCTTGTGTCACCAAGGAAATGTTGAAAAAGAAAAACAAAGCTGGGGGCATCACATTGCATGATTTCAAGCTATATTACCAAGCCATGATCACCAAGACAGCATGGTACTGGCACAAAAACAGACACAAAGACCAATGGAACAGAATAGAGAACCCAGATATGGACCCTCAACTCTTTGGTCAAATAA
This sequence comes from Callorhinus ursinus, assembly GCF_003265705.2. Classification (NCBI taxonomy): domain Eukaryota; kingdom Metazoa; phylum Chordata; class Mammalia; order Carnivora; family Otariidae; genus Callorhinus; species Callorhinus ursinus. Next base: position 7,323,617 of record NW_027397101.1, on the reverse strand, counting down.
TCTTCGACAAAGCAGGAAAAAATATGCAATGGAAAAAAGACAGTCTCTTCAATAAATGGTGCTGGTAAAATTGGACAGCTATATACAGAAGAAGGAAACTCGACCATTCTCTAACACCATACACAAAGATAAACTCAAAATGGATGAAAGACCATTTCCTGAGACAGGAATCCATCAAAATTCTAGAGGAGAACATAAGCAGTAACCTCTTCGACAACAGCCACAGTGACCTGTTTCAAAATACATCTCCAAAGGCAAGTGAAACAAAAGGAAAAATGAACTTTTGGGACTTCATCAAGATAAAAAGCTGCACAGCAAAGGAAACAGTCAACAAAACAAAGAGGCAACCCACAGAATGGGAGAAGATATTTGCAAATGACACTACAGACAAAGGGCTGATACCCAAGGTCCATAAAGAACTTCTCAAACTCAACACCCATAAAACAAATAATCAAAAAAGGGGCAGAAGACATGAACAGACACTTCTCCAAAGAAGACATACAAATGGGTAACAGACACATGAAAAAATGTTCATCATCATTAGCCATCAGGGAAATTCAAACCAAAACCACATTGAGATACCACCTTACACCAGTTAGAATGGCAAAAATTGACAAGGCAAGAAACAACAAATGTTAGAGAGGTTGTGGAGAAAGGGGAACCCTCTTACACTGTTGGTGGGAATGCAAGTTGGTACAGCCACTTTGGAAAACAATGTGGAGTTGCCTCAAAAAATTAAAAATATGATCCAGCAATTGCACTCTTGGGTATTTACCCCTAAGACACAGATGTAGTGAAAAGAAGAGCCAGATGCACCCCAATGTTCATAGCAGCAATGTCCACAATAGCCAAACTGTGGAAAGAGCCAAGATGCCCTTCAACAGATGAATGGATAAAGAAGATGTGGTCCAATTATACAATGGAATATTACTCAGCCATCAGAAAGAATGAATACCCAACTTTTACATCAACATGGATGGGACTGGAGGAGATTATGCTATGTGAAATAAGTCAAGCAGAGAAAGTCAATTATCATATTGTTTCACTTATTTGTGGAACATAAGGAATAGCATGGAGGACATTAGGAGAAGGAGGGGAAAAATGAGGGGAGTGCAATCAGAGGGGGAGACGAACCATGAGAGATTATGGACTCTGAGGGAAACTGAGGGTTTTAGAGGGGAGGGTGGTGGGGGGATGGGTTAGCCTGGTGGTGGGTATTAAGGAGGGCATGTATTGCATGGCGCACCGGGTGTTATTCGAAAACAACGAATCATGGAACACTACATCAAAAAACTAACAATGTATCGTATGGTAACTAACATAACATAATAAAATAAAATAAAATTTAAAAAAATAATAATAAAATAAAATAAAAACACTGTTCATCCCCAGGTGCAGTTTTCAGTATCCTTGGTCTCTTGATTGCAATTGGTAACCAGTCTTTTCAGGTTTTGGGGTTTTTTTCACCAGTACCTTCTATGTGGCTATCAGATCAATGGTGGTCAAAATGCGTTTTAAAAACGCTTAATAGATGTGTATACATACTTATATATTGGTAAAATCTGATTGAGAAGTATAAAGGTTTTTTTTAATAAAAAATGCATTTACTTAAGTAAAAGTGTATTTTATAATTTTATTTACATTCAATTAATTAACAAGGAGAGTATATTTTTTAAAATAGTAAATGATATGAGAAACAAAGACAGAAGAAAAACTATTAAATTTCTTTACTACCTACAGCCCATTGACAAGTCTTTGAAACAGGCAGAGTGACATTCTTCTAGGCACTCAACTGCCTGGATGTTGACACTTTGCTGAGGGCAAAAGGAAATCCTAGACAGACCACCACCCCCGCCCCCCACCAGGATCCTGTAAGCCTACTTTAACATAAGAATTCTTTTGGAAACTTCCTTTATCTCCTACCCCCCAAGATACATGTTGGCAATCATCCCCCAAGCATATGGCTCACCGATATACATCTGAAGGGTCTCATGACTAAGGTTTTATTAGACAGTAATAAATGACATTTTCCCAATAATAATTAGCCCCCTCAAGGTCCTGGAAACCTTGCTTCCAAAATTCCTTAGAGACTTATGCTATCCTTAACCCCCTCCCAACTTGAAATATATAATGGGCCACTACTCATGACCCCGGTGCAGCTCTTTCTGCCCATGGGTCCTGTCCCTATGCTTTAATAAAACCACTTTTTTGCACCAAAGACATCTCAAGAATTCTTTCTTGGCCATCGGCCTGGAACCCTAATGTCTTTCCTTTTTTTTTTTTTTAAAGATTTTATTCGTTTATTTGACAGAGAGAGACACAGAGAGAGAGGGAACACAAGCAGGGGGAGTGGGAGAGGGAGAAGCAGGCTTCCCACTGAGCAGGGAGCCCAATGCGGGGCTCGATGCGGGGCTCGATCCCAGGACCCTGGGATCATGACCTGAGCTGAAGGCAGACGCTTAACCACTGAGCCACCCAGGCGGTCCATTCCTACATCAGTAAACAAGTAACAAAACAGATGGTGCGTAGCTCGAGACCCGCATCAGGCTCCCTGCTCCACAGGGAGTCTGCTTCTCCCTTCCACCCTTCCCCCTCTCATGCTCTCTCTCTCTCATTCTCTCTCTCAAATAAATAAATAAAATCTTTAAAAACAAAAGAAAACAAAAACAAAAAAAAACTTGTGTCCCTGGTATTGGAACAGCAGAGGTTTGGGACCCCTGCCCCAGAGCAAGGACAGGAAGAGTTTACCCCCTTGCTCTGGGCTGATCCATGTCTGTGAAAGTGTCCTAGTCACTCTAGAACACAAATCAGTTGTTGGGCAGTTGCACATGTATTTCAGTATATTAAAAATTCAAATAGTAGCATATACCAAGTTCAAGTGTTCTGAGGAATACAGTGCAAAGGAAGGCTCCCTCAGAGGCCCCATGGTGCAGGGAGTTGAGTGACTCACAAAAGGAGGCCCAGTGTTAGAGACTGAATTTCCAAGGAAAAACATTTTAATTATTGATTCTTTCGCTCCCTCTCTCCAGTTTATCTATAACTCTTATTCTTTTCGCCTCTTTCTCTAATTAAGAGGGAAAGGAAGAGTAAGATGAACATTTTAGACCAAGCAACTAACCTTTTTCTGCAGAATTCATTTCTTTGCAGGCACCCTGTGTTGCCAAGAGGGTTCACCAAACAATGCCCCACAGTGCCTCCTCCTGGACATCTGTCCCAGTCACTCATCCTTCTACCAGTGGTGGAGCCTTCAGGCTGATCCATCTCTGTTTCCAGGTCAACCAACAAGTGCCTCTCCTCCCTCCAGATATAAGACTGCTAAAAAATAAAATTCAACCAAGTGAATTTGAAGACCTAATTGGCTTTATTAAGTGATTCATGAATTGGGCAGCATTCCATCTAGCAAGTACAAAGATGCTGGAAGAGTTGTACAAATGGAAGTTTTCTTATAGGAAGGAGGATGGGGCAAGGAAGTTATTAGCAAAAGAAAAATAAGGATTGTTTCTGGCCAAGATGATTCTTGGGAAGGAAGGGCACAGCAGGGTTTGTATTATGCAGATTACCTCACAAGTGCTGATGAGGAAATATCAGATTGACTATTAAAATGTCACACTCCTGGGATAGGTGGAAACTTAATTAAGTCTTGTTTTGCTGTTTGCTGGAGGGGGGTGGGGGGCAAATTACTCCATTTTGGTCTTGTTGCCTCTTTTTTAACACATGTTCTATCTGACTCTGAAGATTTGGTCATAAACACAGCTGTGAATAGCACCAGGTCTTAAGAGAAACAAGTCTCGGTGCAAAACAATCAATAGCAACACCTCATGATCAAGTCAAAGCTGAAACTTCTCTCCTTGGCCTCACACTAGAAGAGTGTCCAGGTCACAGCTGGGCATTGCCCTTCTTTACCCAGAAGCAGAAGGGAATAACCTTAAACTTTCTTATTAATGAATCAGAGTGCAAGGACTCATCCTCTGGGTGAGTGCCACAGCTGAGCAATGTGGCTGGCAGATGGGACTTGAAATGCTTGCTGTCTATAACAAAGAAATCACAGTTATTCTAATATTAATATTAATATTTCCATTCAGCTTTCTTTGGTTGGCATTTGCCAGCTATTCCTTTTCTTTCCCTCTATTTTCCACTGTCCTGTGTTTGATACACATTGAACATAGGATGAAACACCATGAGTCTGACATCACTCTTGTTTCTTCTACTGACCAACTTAGCCCACACGCACTGAGTTAAGTTCCCCCAAATGCAGCACAGGGCAGGGACCCTACATTTCTGAGTGGACAGGTGGGGGGTCCAGAAGATGTCACTTGAATTCTCATGATTGATCTTTCCCCTGTCATGCTTATGATTGGGAGAACATGCAGTCATGCTTGGGACTGTTAAAATTTTGTTAAAAAAGTAAAAGAGGTTAACTAGAGCTAACTTTTTACCAAGTGTGGCCTGATAACAATTCTTTTCTGAGATTTTCCCCAGGATTAAATTCACAGTATTATTTAAGTAAATATTTAATAACTAACAGGCAACAGTCAATGTGTGTCTATCCTGTGTGGAATAGTGGTTCAGAAAGTGGTTAGCAAAGGAACAGAAATCTGCAAACCTGGCTTTCAGGTGTTGCTTGCTGGGACTGTGACCAAGACATAAATATAAAGTCATTATTAGTAGAGCCTGGGGATTAAGTGCATGGGCTTTGGAGTCAGGCAGATCTGAAAGTTAATCTCAGTTCTGCCACTTATTAGACATGTTAGCTAACTTCTGTAAGAACAAGTTTCCTCACCCTCAGGATAATTCTACCTCATAGGAATTGTGGAAGGACCACTTGAGAAAATGTACAAGGTACGCTTTAAGACTGGAGCCTTAGTTTGTCTCAGTACATTACTTGGGAGAATGAGGAGTCAGGTCTTGCACTGAAGTGGCTATTTTGTCAAATATAACAGAGAAGGCTTGCATCCAGAATATCCTGAAAATCATGAGATGAGCAGAGAATTTGGGGAAAATGAGCAAAAGAACTGAACAGGCACTTTTCAGGGGAAGATACCGAGGTGGCCAATGAACATAGAAGAAGGTGGGTGTTCAACCTCACTATATGGGGAAATGCAAAGCAAAACCATGGTGGGCTGCCATACACACTCACCAGGACAGCTAGCAAGAGGATGAATGGCAATACCAGGTGTTGGTGAGAGTTTAGTGTGTGGGAATGTGAATTAGTGCAGCCACTTAGGAAAATAGCTCAGCATTGCCTACTGAAGTGAAGGATGAGCATGGCCCATAGCCCAGCAATTCCATGTGCATCAGGAGATATGTGCAAGAATGCTCATAGCAGCATTGTTGCAATGACCATAATCTGGAATTGGCTCAGATGCTATTCAACAGTAGAGTGGGTAAGTGGATTTATTTTCATGCAATGAATATAAATTAATTTCATCTGCATATAACAATATGGATGCATCTCAAATGTGATATTGAGCAAAAGAAGCTGAACACAAAAGAACACAGACTGTGAGATTCCCTGGGTGTGAAATTCACAAGCTGCAAGACAAAACCCAAATTTGGAGATGCATATTTGGTGATGGATGATCAAAAGGAACAGGGAAGTGATTACCTTAAATGTCAGGGTAGAGGCTACCTTTGATCGGGAATGAGGGGTTAGTGAGAAGGGGGTACTGGGTAGTTTCTGGAGTGCTAGCAGTGTTCTATTTCTTTTTTAATTTAGGCAATGCTTATACGAGTGTTTGTGATGATTCTCTCAGATGCATATTTTTGTTTTGTAAACTCTTTCTGTATGTGTGTCATATTTCACCACAAAAAGGCTAAGAAAAAGAAAATGCATGTAAAACTTTAGCACAGTGTAAGTTCTCATTAAATAAAGTAGTTGTGCTGAGGTCATGATGGGCAGCAAGATGGCATCTGCCAGCAGGGTCGTTCAGGTAGTCAAGCCACATACTCCATTAATAAGGTTCCCTGACAGAAACGACAATCCTAAACCTAACGTATCAGAAGTTTTGAGATCACAGGACTACTGTCTCACTCTTCTTCAATTTCACAGGGTTCTAAGGGAAGTAAATCCCCAGATTTGTTAATGCATCAGGGTCCATCAGACACTGCAGAAATAATAAAAACATTACCTCAGAGATACAGAAGGAAACTTGTATCTCAAGAAGAAATTGAATTTGGTGCACCTGGGTGGCTCAGTCGTTAAGCATCTGCCTTCAGCTCAGGTCATGATCCCAGGGTCCTGGGATCCAGCCCCTCATCGGGCTCCCTGCTCAGTGGGGAGTCTGCTTCTCCCTCTCCCACTCCCCCTGCTTGTGTTCCCTCTCTCACTGTGTCTCTCTCTGTCAAATAAATAAATAAAATCTTTAAAAAAAAAGAAGAAATTGAATTTATCCAATGTGGAGGTCCAGAATAATCACTGACAGTGTGGCTGTTCTTTGTCATCAGACAAAAGACTAGTCTTTACAATAAAGGACTTCCAAGATGACATAGGAGAAATTATATAGTAAACCACTTGAATAAATACTGGGCAAAAAAAAAAAAAAAGAAATCTAGAAAATTTAGATGGACAATTGTATCTCCTAATATATGTATCTTGGTCAGCTTCTCCACAAGCTTTCCTAATTGTTTATATGCTTATTAAAGTATACGTTTTTAAATGTTAGCCTATTAATTTACCCTCAATTATCAAGTATTACCAGTGTTGAGCTACTAAAAGCACACAATATCTAGTAAACTATCACAGGTTTCCCATGATTTCCCTTTTGTTTCAGTTTCTTTTTAGACATGGAAAGATTTATTAGAATTGCTGCTTTTGGGAAGTGATTTTCCTGAAATTGGATGTGATCAGTGAAAGAATAACTCCATTATTTGTTCTTAGTTTTCTTCCCTTTTTTTTTCATTCACAAAGTTGCTGGAGTATAACTAGTTTAAAAAGTGTATCCTACACTAAGTGATAAAAATATAGTCAAGTTAAAACAGGTGAATTTGTGGTATTAAAACTGGGAGTTAATACAAAAGATTGTTTGTAACCTATATTCAGAAGAAAATACCAGAGTTTAAAATGGAAAATAAGAGATCAAAATGAATATAACCTAGAAATAGGTGTTTGATGAGAAATTGCAACTTACTATGTTATTAGGCGTATTAAGAAAGTTTTATTCTTTATTCTACTGTTTTGATTGTCATCATCTGTGCAAATTCTGGAAACCACTAACTTTCTCAAACTTAATGTCTGAAAGTCTCGTAAAATCAACCTAAATATTTACCTTATTAAGGCAATTTATGAAACTTTAATAGGGTCTTACAGTACCAAGGGTATGTATTATTGTGAAAGTAAAGCCTCACAAAGCTAAATAAATTTTCTTCCATACCTTGAAAAAAAAATAAAGTAGTTGTTGGTTTTCTTAATATTAATTTGGAGACGCTTCATTGGAACTGCAAAACTAGACGAAATACTTCAAACTGACAACTCTCTTTCTAGTAGTAAAAGCTAAGACAAAGACAGAATGTTCCTAGCCCCGAAGTGCATCAGGAGATGCAGCTGGGTAGGGACTTTTCCCCTGGGTGTTAACCAAGCCAGCAGGTTGCAGGCAACTGCAGAGCACAGTGCCTTTTAAGGCTGTGTTCAGCAGAACCCAGAATTACCTAGGCTGTGTAAGTAAGATTTTCTGAAGGTAGAGACAGCTATGGACATTTTATGAAACCTTCCCTGGTGATTCTAACCTGCAGCCAGAGTTGAAAAATCTGTGCCGGTGCTGAAGGTGGAGGATGGCAACTGCTGTCAGAGGAACATTGGCTCCCAAGAAGAATAGATAACCCAGAGGTGGAGCAGAAGAGTCCTCAGCAAACCCCACGCTCTTAAGGAATTTTGTGTAGGAGGCCGAGAAGAGTAGTGGTGGGAGTGCCTCCTCTTAGTAACAAGTTGGAAGAAGTTTGTTTCTTAAAGCAGCAGAGCTTCTGTGTTCAAAATAGATAGTACCTTATGTCCCCTTCAGTGTTTGATCTTAGAATTAATTTTTCAGAGAAGGACATTGGCATCCCTTGGGTTCAGCATCATCCTGGATAACAACAGACACCAGTTGTTAAAAATATGATTTTCAGACCTCCTAAGAAATTTTGACTTTCTAATCACTTAAAAAGTTATAAGCTATTTCAATGCTATAACAATAACCAAAAATGTCAACTTACATATTTATGAGTCTCTCCCAAGACACATGTGCCTCTAGAGACAAAAGACATGAAATGAAATGAAGATAAGAGAAACTGAGCTTGGGACGCCTGGGTGGCTCAGTCGTTAAGTGTCTGCCTTCCGCTCAGGTCATGATCCCAGGGTCCTGGGATTGAGCCCCGCATCGGGCTCCCTGCTCCGCGGGAAGCCTGCTTCTCCCCCTCCCACTCCCCCTGCTTGTGTTCCCTCTCTCGCTGTGTCTCTTTCTTTGTCAAATAAATAAATGAAATCTTTAAAAAAGAGAGAGAGAGAGAGAGAGAGAGACACTGAGCTTACCTGAGGGATGTGGCTCAGAAAGAATCCAGAGGACACCAGGACAGTATAGTCATGTCTCTGCCATGAGTACAGCCTTTGTGTAGAGCAATTCAATTCAAGTCTGATGCAAACACTTGGAGTTAGCATCAGACTCCACAGACCAAAAGGCACAGTTCCCAATAGGACTGTCCCTACTTTAGACGCCAGCCACAGGTTCAGGGATCCCCAGGCCATCTGCACTTCTGCCAAATGACTACAAGTCCAGGAGGTTCCCATGCCCACCTCCCCACCTTTGTTTCATTAATTCACTAGATCAATTCACAGAACTCAGGAAATCACTGTATTTAAAACTACAGTTTTATTATAAAAGATTCAAGTCAGGGTGAAACATAAAAAGATACATAAGACAAGGTCTGGAAGAGTCATAACACAGAGCTTCCGTGACCTCCCAGAAACCAGGGACAAAGGCCAGGCAAATTCTTTATTATACAACAAGCTTCATACTTTGGGACAGTATGTTGTAGAAGAGGTAAAACAGGATAGTCACACTGTGAAGACTGAGCTTTTGTCTAAGACAAATTCCCATATGGAATGGGATTTTTTTTTAAAGATTTATGTATTTACTTGAGCTAGAGAGAGACAGAGAGACAGAGCATGTGAGAACATGGAGGGGAGGGGCTGAGGAACAGGGAGAGAGAGAATCTCAGGCAGACTGGCTTGATGAGATCATGACTTGAGCTGAGATCAAGAGTCAGACATTTAACCAACTGAACCACGCAGGCACCCCTGCAATGGGACTTTAAATAAACCAAATGGTCAAATTCAAAATGTTTTTTTTAAACCAAAATATTGTTAACTGGCAAGTCTAAAATGTCCTGCCACCCCAAAGATTGTAGGCTCATGAGCAAGATCAGTTTAAAGGTTATGGAACTGATTAGCACCAATAAAACTTACAGTTTATATAAATCAGACTAACAAGGTAGAAATTTACAATAAGGAATGTTTTGATTAGGTGATTGGGAATCATTGTACCAGGTTTTTGGCACCTCTTCCACCTGCAGCAAAGCCAACATTCAGAGACAAATTAAATAAGAGAATTGTGCTTGGTGACTGTGGAATTGGAACAGAGGCAAAACCCCTCGTATTCTCACCTTTTGACCCTTATCCTTATACTCCAGGTGTACCATTACTCTTCTGTTTTCATGGTAGAATGCTTTCCTTAGACATGCTTGTAATTTTTATTTGTTTATATATAACCTTTATTTACATCATATTGTATTTTCTCAAGGACATATAAAGGTCATCTTAATTGACATTTGTCAACCAAGACTTAAGTACATATTTACCATCAAACCTGAGGGGTTATCTCATAGTCTTATCCACTTTAAAATCAGTTATGACCAGTCACTTCCAGAACATCAATTTCTGGCCTTATCCCAGAATTTGGCCTGTACACTTTTGTATACTATGAGGGAACTTAGTCTGTGAGTATACATCAAAGTTGCCATTCAAATTGCCAACATTTACTTCTTCAGGCACGTGTGATTAATCATAGGCATTTAGTACATGCTTAGTTGCCTAGATGGTATGTCCTAAAGCCAGAGCCTTTAAAAACATTGTTTTCTCGACATTTGATTATTCAGTTGAAGCTTTTACATATCTTTCATCAGTGGGGCATGAATAAAAATGGAGTTACTTCAGAATGAGTCTGGGACAGTCCCAGGATTATGGAGAGGCTAGAGGCAGGAAGGAGAGCTCAAGAATGTTACTTCTGCCTAGGGTGGATCTCCACTCTGTATGTTTTTTATTTTCCAAAATTAAATGAAAAAGCAGCTGTTCTAAGGACTCAAGCCTGTGACAGGACATCACATTAATCTTCAGTTATTCATCGTCTAGCTTCTGTTTTATATGCTGATGTTTCAGAAGCACTCATGATGGTTCATCCTTGGAGCTAAAGACCAGAGTAGGACACACAGATGGCATCCCAGCTGTGTATACTCAACACCCACACCACATACAGTTTAGTCAAGATTCTGTCACAAAGCCAATGTTTCTTCTTTGAGACCAGCCATTAGAAGAAGAAATTGTTTTTGTCAGCTGCCCAATGGAGCAGGCCAACCGGCTGCATGACACAGACTGGGCGTTCCATCTGTTTTCTCTTGGGAGTGGTCCTGATGCTTCCCATGTCCACTGTGAGGCATGTGACAGATATGCCTCAGGGAACAACACTGTGCTGTGAGCCAGGTAGTAACATCAGAGACTCTGCCAGAAATTAGTGTGGGCCTCTGTGAACTCTGAGTCAACACCTATGCATGGGAGCCCCTGCACTGGCAACTGCAAACCTCCCAAGATCCACAAACTCTGCATGTCCTAAACAAGAATTGTGATACACCTGTACAAACTCCTTCTCTCTGTGCTTCCTGTCCCAGTCACTGACCCCACCATCCATCAAGAAACATGGAAATCTCTCTTGGGTCTCTTCCCTTGCCCCTGAGGAACCCATCAAGTTCAGCCATTTGCTCCCTGAATCTCAAATCTATCCATTTGTCCCCATGCCTAATGCCCTAGTTCAAGTGGCACCTAATCTCCCTCCTGAAGAATTCCGACACCTTCCTAACTGCTCAGCCTCATCTGCGGCTCCTCCACCTGCCCTCCACCCCAGTCCAGGGTGATTTTTTAAAACACAGATACATCACTGCCCTGATGAAAGCCTTCCACAATCTCCCACTGGTTTCAGGACATCAATATCCAGGTTTGATGTGGCCTCTGCCTGCAACACCAGCTCCATCTTGGGCCACACACCACCCCCTGAATCTTGACAAACAAGTCCTGCTGACTTTGCTCTTATCCATGCTCCTTCCCACTAGACATTTCTGCCTGCTATTCCCTCTGCCTGCAGCAGGACCTTCTCAACACCCTTTATTTTATTATGGTAAAATAGACACAACATAAAATATACCATTTTAAGTATACAGTTGTATGGTATTAAATACATTCATGTTGTCATGCAAAAATGCAGAACATGTCACTAGTTTGCATGTCATTCTCATACTAAGGACTATGCTAATCTTCTCTGTATTGTTCCAATTTTAGTCTGTGCCACCGAAGTGAGTACTCATCTTTTCACTATAAAGTCTGACTCATCCTGCAGATCTTAGCTTCAACTCACTTATTCAGGGAAGTCTTCCAAGACCAGGCCCATCCCTGTCAGACAACCCCTTGACTGCACAGTACCCAGCATGAGTGACATGAGCTCCAGAGGGCAGCACTGGGGGCCTAGAGGAGGTAGGCACACAGTAGCTCACTGCACCCTAGTTAAATGAATAAGGAATGAAGGAAGGAAGGAAGAAATGCAATTCTACCCACAGTAAAGACCACCTTGGCATTATTGTAGAAAGCCATGTAGTTCTACATTGTCTTGAACTCCATTCCAGTGTAGGATCTTGGCTTCATCTTTGGAAAACTAAACCAATAGTGAGATAATTTTTTACCTTTTCTCAAAGAGAAAAATTGCAATTCAGACTTTACCTTTCATAAAAGAAGAAAATACCTGATAGTCTTTAAATCGTGTGTTTTCCTTTAATTCTATTTATCAAGATTTCAAAACTATTGAATCTAGACTCAGAGCCCTGCAGCAGTTTGTAATTTCTAAAAACTAATGTAGAGTAGAGCTTATTTTGCATAAGCCTGCAAGACAGTAAGCCTGATCCTGCCCCACAACATCTGCACAAAAGTCTCTATCATCCATCAGGGCTACTAGTAAGGTCTGGAGATGGCTTTCTTCGGAATCTGAGGTTGTCTGCACCCACCATGAAAAGCTTGTCATGCTCACCTCCGGGAAGCCCTGCTATGGGCCAGAAATAGCAGATCTAGGCTTTCATGGGACCAAAGACTCCAACCCTGAGTTACAGCTAGAACAGCTGACACTCACATTACCCTTCACACTTTATGTGTTATTCATAACAGCAGGAGCTAGGGATCAACATCATCATCAACAACAGTCCTAATTTTATAGATGAAGGGAAAACATTCAGACATCAGGCAGCTGGCCCAAGATCTCTCAGCTGGAGCTGGACCAGATTTGGCATCTAGTTTTGATGCCAAAACCCTTGCTTGCTCTTTCCATTTCATTTTGCTCCATACAACATTAACTGCTGCATTTTTAGAGGCAACTTCTATTATAATGGTGTTCTTGAAATGGTATAAATGAAGATTCTCTGGCCAGTGTGCACATGGGCAAAGCCCTAGAAAGTAGAAAGAAATGTGACCTATGTTATAAGACCCTCTATTTTTTTTTTTTTAAGATTTATCCATCCACTCAGAGAGGGAGGGAGAAAAAGAGAGAGAGCATGAGGGGAAGGGGCTGCAGGAGAGAATCTTCAAACAAACTTCCCACTGAGCTGGGAGCCCGACTCAGTGTTCCATCCCACAACCCATGAGATCACAACCTGAGTGGAAAGCAAGAGGTGAACACTTAACCAACTGAGGCACCCCGGTGCCCCTATAAGGCCCTTTAATATGACTGAACACTTAACACTAATAGCACCCTGTGGTTATTCGGTGTGTGTTGACTCACTGGCTGATGAAAAGTCTGAAAGGAGGTATCACATGATGACCAAGACTGTCTGGTAACACACAAAACCCTAAAAAGCCCTGGGCCTATGATCTGTCCTCCAGGCTCCGCCTCCACTGTAGAGAATGTCCTTGTGCAGACACAGGCTGGGAGCTGGTTCATGTCCTGGATATCTGCAGTGTCACTTTATCTTGGGGGGAAAGTTAGAATGCTCTCTGCCTCTAAGCATAGCAGCTTATAGGCAGGTCCCCCAGGTTTCTTCTAAATCCTGTCTGTCCCCACTCTCTTCATGGAGAACGTGGTGAAGAGCACACTAATCTCTTGGATCAAAGCAAGAATGAAATGCATAACACTCCCACTGCAAGATCAGAGTGTGCTGAGATAACCACATGGGCTCTTGGCTGAGGAGGTGATGAGAGAGAGGCGCCTGTCCTGAGGTCACAGACTGAAAGCTTCTGACACCTGTCCCCTTGCCACCACCACCCCTGTCCAGCCTTAGCCCCACTGAGCCAAAGATTCCAGTGACCAAAAATGTCCCTCACTCTGGCATCTCCTATCTCCCCATTAAGTTTTCCTTTTTTTTTTTTTTGTATCTACAAATCTGCCTTTCATCACCTCTGCTGAGTGTTCTCAGCACCACACTCCCTGTGACCCTCACCTCCTCTTCCCTTGGCCACAGCTCATTTCTTTTCATGTCGACTGTCAAAACTCCAACTAGAGCAGAATATAGGTGACTTAGTTTTATTAACACAGCAATGTGTACTACATCCATCCAAACTTTATTATTTACCTTCATCTTATGTTTTCCAAAGCTCCTTTAACAAAGAAATCTTTCCAGGGTTCCTTCATCTTACTTCAGCGGTATCACCTTCCACTTAATTCTGAAAGTACTTCAAATTGTTGGGGGGAGCAGCAAAGGGAGGTGCTTTATATTATTTTCATGATTTTTTAAATTACTGTCACTATCATTATTATTATTATTAAGCATTAATTCCCACTGTGATTCTTATAAAATTCTCTCCTGACATAAAAAATTTCTGCTTTCATATTTCTTGAAATTAATGGTTTTATGGTTGAATTTTGTCAGCTTAAGAGTAATTTCCATTGAACTGCATATTACCATCCATACCTGCTCATTTTCCCCCTAAGGTGTGTGTTTTCGTAAAAGGGCACACTGTGTGTGTAAAGGGCATCAAGAACATGCCTGTGGTCAAGACATGCTTGTTCAGGTATTTATTCCTGTTCTTTAACTTTTCCTTGCCTTTCAGAGAAAATTGATGCTCTGAGAAAACCACAAGTAATTGTAGGGAAATACTAATGATCTTTTGAGGGGAAATTCTTACATACCCATTATCAAGTGCTTACTTGTTTCTAGTACTTATAGTTTAAATCACTTAAAATTATTCATTATCCTGAATTTTGAAGGGCTCATTTAACAAACTTACCGTTGAAATTATGGACTGAATGGAAAAGCTGCAGAAAAGGTATTGAAGACTGGCACACTGAGTTGGAAACACCTGTGCTTCTTTCTTTCCACTAATACTGAAAGGACTAATCTGAAGAAGTCCTGGGGCTGCAAATTATGGCATTTTGTTGAGAATTAGATTTCTTAGTTTACTGAAAGCTAAAAGGATTGCTACACACTGCTATGTGTGATCATTCAGTGTGTGTAGGAGGATTTATGCCTTGTAACAATAACAACAAGCTGTAAATAGTTCTGCAAGCTGAAGGTTGAGGGGCCCATAAGAACAGGAAGCTGGCTAGGGAGGCAGTTGTGGTGATGGGGACACTGTCCTAACCAGACATTTATCATTGTGTAAGTACAAACCTGACTTCTTGGTGCTTCAAAAGTATAAACAAGATGATTTATAGGGACTTGAAATCTAATTTATAAGAACAAACTTAGTATAATGAGATCAACATGCAATTGCTTAGAGACTAAAAACTGTTCCTGGAGAGGAAGCAGTTTCCTTCCACTTCTTTCTCACCCTGTCACTTTGACAAGAGGGGTCCTCAATATTTATGCCAAGGTTTGCTACCATGGAAAAATTCCCCGAAAGCAACTTTAGTATGATTCTCTCATTCTTGCTCTAGTTTGTTCTGTTACCCACCATGGTTATAACAAACCTACTCTGAATATGTAGAGAATTTGTATTCATCTGGAGTCCAAAAGTGGGACGAGGCAACTAGAATTTTTTTTATTTAAATTTTGTTAGTTAGGGTGCCTGGGTGGCTCAGCTGGTTGGGTGTCTGCCTTCGGCTCAGATCCCAGGCTCCTAGGATAAAGCCCCACATTGGGCTCTCTGCTTGGCGGGGAGCCTGCTTCTCCCTCTCCCTCTACCTGCCGCTCTGCCTACTTGTGCTCTCTCTTTCTGTCAAATAAATAAATAAATAAATAAATAAATAAATAATAAATAAAATCTTTTAAAAAATAAATAAATTGTATCAGTTAACGTACAGTGCAATATTGGTCTCTGGAGTAGATTTCAGTGATTCATCACTTACATACAACACCCAGTGCTCATCAGAACAAGTGCCCTCCTTAATATCCATCACCCGCCTAGCCCATTCCCCATCCACCTCCTTCCATCAACCTTCAGTATGTTTTCTATCGTTAAGAGTCACTTGTGGGCTTGTTTCTCTTCTTTTTTTCTTTTTCCCCTTCCCATATGTTCATCTGTTTTCTTTCTTAAATTCCACACTGAGTGAGATCATATGGTATTTGTCTTTCTCTGAAAGACTTATTTCAGTTAGCATAATACATTCTAGCTCCATCCACATCATTGCAAATGGCAAGATTTCATTCTTTTTGTTGGCTGAGTAATATTCCACCGTGTGTGTGTGTGTGTGTGTGTGTGTGTGTGTGTGTGTGTGTGTGCCATATCTTCTTTATCCATTTATCAGTCAATGGACATTTGGGGTCTCTCCATAGTTTAGTTATTGTTGGTAATGCTACTATAAACATCAGGGTGCATGTACACCTTTGAATCAGTATTTTTTTTAAAGATTTTATTTATTTATTTGACAAGGAAAGAGACACAGTGAGAGAGGGAACACAAGCAGGGGGAGTGGGAGAGGGAGAAGCAGGCTTCCTGCAGAGCAAGGAGCCCGACACGGGGCTCGATCCCAGGACCCTGGGATCATGACCTGAGCCGAAGGCAGTCACTTAACAACTGAGCCACCCAGGCGCCCCTGAATCAGTATTTTTGTATCCTTTGGGTAAATACCTAGTAGTACAAATGCTGAATCATAGAGTAGTTCTATTTTTAACTTTTTGAGGAAACTCTATACTGTTTTCCAGAGTGGCTGCACCAGTTTGCATTCCCACGAACAGTGCAAGAGTGTTCCCCTTTCTCTACATCTTCACCAATACCTGTTGTTTCTCATGTTGTTAATTTTAGCCATTCAGACAGGTGTGAGGTGGTATCTCATCATGGTTTCGATTTGTATTTCCCTGATGATGAGTGATGTTGAGAATCTTTTCATGTGTCTGTTAGCCATCTGGATGTCTTCTTTGGAAAAGTGTCTATTCAGAGACAACTAGAAATTTAATAACATAGTATTACTTGCATATTTTACTATCAGACCTAAATATGTTCTAATTTAAATAATGCCCATACACAGCACTCAACACTGGTTTTCCAGGTTAGAACATAAGATATAAAGAACCTCAAACATTTCAATCATTTATAGTTGTGAACTATATTACTCAAATATAACCACTAACCCTGGAGACAGATATTATCTGTTTTGTATAACAAATTACCCCAAAATTTATTGGTTTAAAACAACAATAAACATTAATATCTCTTGCAGTTTTGTGGGAGCAGCTTAATCAAGTGGTCCTGGCTCCAGATCTCTCACAAGGTTGTAGTCAGGGCAGATCTGATGGTTTGATAGGCTGGAGTCATCATGTCCAGTCCACATTATGGTGGCGAGGCATTAAGCTCCATATATTGAAGGGAGGAGTGTCAAATAATTTGCAGGCATGCTTTTAAAGTATACATGGTTATAAATAAATGTAAATTATTTTTAAATCCTTATAGCTTATTTTTAGGTACAACTTATATAAAATAAAATTCATAAATCTTAAGGGTACAGCTGAGTGACTTTTTACTTCAGTATCTACCTCTGTAACCATCACCTAGATCAAAATATATATCATTTTCAGCTCCATCATGTGAATTCCTTTGATTTTTTATGTACACAATCACCATCTACAAATAAAGCCATCTTTAATTCTTCCTTTTTGATTTATATTTTTCATTTCTTTTTCTTGACTTTCTGTACTATCAGGACTTCCAGTACAAGATTGAATAGAATGTGATGTGAGTGGACATCCTTGTCTTTTTCTTGACTTAGAAGGAATACATTTGATATTTCACCATGTTTATCTCTAGGTTGTTTTATAGATAACTTTTATCAGATTGAGGGATTTCCACTCCTAATTCAATTAAGCTTTGGCAGTACAAATGTAAATGGAATAACAACTTATGATTTTACAACTGCCCATAGCTTTAAACATTAGTCAGGGTATATCCTTTATCTAATTTAGAGAAAAATTATGCCAGGTCTTCACACGAAAAAATATTGTGCAGGCAGTCCTCAATTTCCAAATATATTGATCTTAAAATGTACCTTTTTTGGTCAGTTCTTTGGAAATTGCAAGACTTTTTCATATGGAAGCTTAATTATGCTTGGTGCTTAATTATAGAGGTCAACTACAAAAATGTATATTGACTCTACCTTAAGTGCAAGTTATGGTCTGTGCTACTGGTGGGGGTGGCCTTGGGGTTTTGAGGAGAAATGGGAAGGAGAACAGATGAAACCCACCAGCAGCAGCAGCATGTGGGGAGGGCAGTGCTCACCAGCACAGGCTCCCAGAAATGCCCCAAAGCTAGATGTGGCAGACATTTGTGAATCAGTATCATGTGAATCGGGGCTCTCTGAACCCTGCCACATGTGGTAAAGAATTTTTAAGTGTCTCAATACACAACTTACATAGCTCCAAAAGCAATAAATTATAAAATGAGACCATTTGAATAGCACTGACAAAATGTTCTCAAATTTGTTGTCACACTTACTCTTCAGAGCAGTCCTGTGAGGTTGACATTTTACAGAAGAGGACACCGAAGCTTAGAAATATTCAATGACTTGCCCAAGATCTCCCAGCTTATAAGGACTGCACCCAGGATCTGATCCAAGACTCAGGCCATGCAATCTTTTTGCTGCATTCTTTTGGTAACTTTTAATAATTTTTTAATTGCTGTAGCTGGGGTGTTCATGCTTAAAGTAACTTTGCTTAGCATAAATTGAAGGAAGTGTTTTAGATTCCCAGCTCTTGATCATAGTTCATTTAGCCATTTGGTTGAACAAATAAATGAATTCTTTCTTCCTCCTCCAGCACATGCTCCTTCATCACATTTTAAGAATTCTGCTCTAGGCACCGAGGTATGAGAGTGTAATAAAGCTGATAAGACAATAATTCTATAATTTAGCAATTACTCTAAATACAACCCACCTAATAATGAATGAAATGAATAATAATGAATGAAAATCACTCAGCATTATTATTTCACTCATGTCAGCATATCTGTTTCCCTGTCTTGGCACTGTTAGAGCCATGACTAATTCTTCAGATAACAAGTCTCAATTTACTAGTACTTCCTAAGGTACATGTTGGCATCATCCTTGTTTTTCAAATTAAAAAAAAAAAAAACACACAGAACACACACAAGGACACTGTAGCACATTTTAGATGTCAGATTGATTTTCATAGTAAGTGGTAGCCTGCAGTGCTGCTCAAAGGGCTCCTTTGATACCAAACAAGCAGGCAGTGGTGAGCCAGGTGAGGATGTCTCAGGTGTCCACGTAGAGTAAAAGTATTGTTTACCACAGGACACTCACATGAGGAGACAGAGGAGAATGGCATCAGAGTGCAGAGGGACCTGGTGAGCTCATCACTGGTTTCTGAGGTGACTGCAGATCCATCTGAAGGGCTGGTCAGAGGGTACCTGCCTGGGCTGGATGTGTGCCAGGGTAGCTGTGAGGTACAGACCCAGCAAGGACAACAAAGGGGGATCTCAGTGTTTACATAATAAATGGTGATCTCTAAGGAAGACAGACTCACATTTTCTCAAGGTTTTCTATTTGTATCAGATGCACTCAGTGTCAAATTTGAAAGGGCATCTTTCCAAAGGCCATTAATACTAGTCTTGTTTGCTCTGTAAACAAGGACTACAGGCTCCAAAGTCATTTTGTCATTACTCCTTGGATTCTGAATGTTCAAGTAGAGCTGATTCCTCTGTTTTTATTACTATTACTCTTAAATCAATGATTGGATCATCCCATGAAACCCGAGGGTTCATAGCAAAGATTGAGTTTTCCAAAAGTTGCAGCAAGGTTTGAGTTTGGCTTTCACCTCCTTAATTTTCTGATGTTGCCTTAGGGATGAAACCAGTGATCTAAACAGTTGGTAGGTAGGATTTAGAAGGCTCTTTCAGGGCTCTAGACAGTCTGAAAGCTTTTTTTTTTTTCCATTTCAACTCCTCCAGACATTTATATTGGAGTGTCCCTGACATGGCTTTTATGACTATCTATCTAGGTTTCAGATGGCTCCCCTGTCTATCATGCAGTCAGGCATAAGTCATTTCCCACAGGTAGAAGGGTGACAGGTACCCCAACCCCCTACCCCGGGAAGATCAGAGGATGAACCCTAAGGAGGATTTGGTCCTTACTGGAGGTCATCACAGAAGAGTCTGTCCTTTCATCATTCTCTGACAAGTGATTTCTTGAGCCAATTACTTTCTTTTTTAAAAAAGATCTCTGTAAGATATCAGGAGAAATGAATTTTAGACTCTTCCACCAGGCATTTTTTCAAGTGCTTTCCAATAAAATTTTCATCGTTTATCACACTCTCATCTATTTTCAGTTTGTGGAATTCTCCAAGCTCCAGTTTACATTTCTGCATGCTCTATTTTTGTCCTTTGAGATAATGCTTTCAAAGCTTTGCCATTCTGCTGTGAGGGCTATGTCTTACTCATATCAAAAGAATTAATGCCAAGGGAGGCAAGGTTCCAGTTGTTTAATTTGGAAAAGCTTGTTGTTCATTCCTCTGAAGTCCTGCTTGAGACCGGTTTATCAAGTTCCTACATGTGATTTCTTATGCCTCTTACATCTGAGTACAAAAGTAGGCATCGGTAATCATTTTATCAAATAAACTGACTCAGAACTTCAATAAAGACTAATACAAGTATGTTAAGACCTGAATTTTTTTCTACTCTATTACTTTGTTGTTTAATTACTAATTTATAGTTAAGGAGCAGATTAAAAAAGAGTACTATAGAGTCAGATAGTAAAGAAAGTGGTTAAACTCTGGCACGGGAAACCTTTCAATAAACATTTTAAAAGGGCACAGATTAAGACTGAATGATGGAGAGAAAAAAACCACAGGCTTTGATTTTTCTCATTACTTCTCAATCTCTTTCCATTTTTTACTGTTTGGGCCTCCTTAGCGAAGGGGTTTTGTTTTGTTCTTCTCTAATTCTCACTCATCCATAATTTCAAAATAGTTAGGTCAGAAATGTCTTAAATGAGAAAAAGCTCATGTCTATTTAGATTTCTACTCACTCCACAGAACTTGAGTTTCATATAATTTGAAAGTCTTCTATTACCTACTACTCTGAGTGTTCTCTAATTGTTAATAATGGTTCACTAAATGTCAGATGTTCATCTAGTGATTTATGCTCTTGTTTCACAGATTTCCTTAATCACTTTTACATAAATCCAAGAAATAGTAAGTTGAAGTATTGGATGCTTTGGAAGATTTATCATTAGTTTATAATCTCTTCTGATGAGACCTGAAGTGCCCAACCAACAGAAATGAAGCAGTATCTTTGTCACAGGACCCCGCCTTAGAAGAGGCCATGTTTCCAGTGTCAGGCCAATAGATGCAAAAGAGTCCACCTACTTCCTAGGAATGAGTGCTCTGCAGCAAGAAAATGTGTTATTCTCTCAACCTTTCCTGGGGTTTCAAATACACTAGTTACAAATAACAACATGATATCCTTTTCTGTTTTTTTTTTATTGAAGTATACTTGACATACATCATATTAGTTTAGGTTGTACAACATAATCATTTGTCACTTGTGTATATTGTGAAATTATCACCTGGCACCATACAAAGTCATAAAAAAAATTTTCTGTGATCAGAACTTTTAAGATTTATTTTCTTAGCAACTTTCAAATTTGCACTACAATAATATTGACTACAGTCACCATGGTGTACATTACCTCCCCATGACTTAATTATTTCATAGCTGGAAGTTTGTACTTCTTGATCCCCTTCACCCATTTCATCCACTCTCCCAACTCCCTTCCCTCTAGCAATCTGGTTTTTTGTGTGTGTCTATGAGTTTGGTTTCACTTTGTTTTGTGTGTTCATTAGTTTTGCTTTTTATGTTCCACATATAGGTAAATCATATGGTATTTGTCTTTATCTGAGTTATTTCACTTAGCATAATGCCCACAAAGTCAATCCATGTTGTTGCAAATGGCAAGATTTCATTCTTTTTTATGGCTGAGTAGTATTCCATTGTGTGTGTGTATGTGTGTGTGTGTGTGTATCATCTTCTTTATCCATTCATCCACTGATGGACATTTAGGTTGTTTTCATATCTTGGCTATTGTAAATAATGCTGCAACAAACATAGGGATACATATACCTTTTCAAATTAGTATTTTTATGTTCTTCAGATAAATACTCAGAAGTGAAATTGCTGAATTGTATGGTAGTTTTTTTTTTTAATTTTTGAGGAACCTCCATACCATTTTCCATAGTGGCTGCAACAATTTATATTCCTACCAACAGTGCACAAGAGTTTCCTTTACTCCACATCCTCACCAACACTTGTCATTTCTTATACTTTTGATAATAGCCATTCTGACAGGTGTGATGTGATATCTCATTGTGGTTTTGATTTGCATTTCCCTGACAATAGGGGATGTTGAGCACCTTTTCATATACCTGTTGGCTGTTTCTATATCTTTAGAAAAATGTCTACTCATGTACTTCACACCCATTTTTAAATTGTTTTGTTTTTGTTTATTATTGAGCTATATGAATTTTTTATATATTTTGGATTTAGCCCCTTAACAAATATATGGTTTGCAAATATTTTCTCTTATTTCACAGGTTGCTTTTTCATTTTCATTTTAGATGCCCAGTATGGGCAGTGCAACATTGAGTCCCTGGCAGCACTTCCAATCAGAATACATGTGCCTGATGTTTCAGCTACACACAAACATCACTCATGGAATTAAATTTTCCCCAAGCCCAAACTACCTTCTAGTTTGGAAGCACCTATACCACTCATTTCTCTAGAGATGTGGTTCTCAATCCTTGTACCTTCCAAGAGATATTTGGCAATGTCTGAAGACATTTTTGGTGGTCACAATTGGGGAGGTAATAGGGATGTTACTAAACATCCTACAATACATAAGATGGCTCCTACAACAGAGAATTATCTAACCCAGCTAGCTCTTTTAGCTGTGCAACTGCATGCTGCCGACCCAACTCTCATCCAGCCTCCACTGCCATATGCAAACTCATGGAGAAGCCCTGTAGCCAGATCAGTGCACAATGACAGTGTCAATCCTCTGACTTTGGTCTTCTTCAATATTGTGTTGACTATTCTGTATCTTTTGCCTCTCTATATAAACTTTAGAATCAGTTTGTCAATACCAACAAAATAACTTTTGAGATTTTTTACTGGGATTATGTTGAATTTCTTAACCAAGTTGGGAATAACTTACATTTTGACAATATTTAGTCAACATTGAGTTCATATTCCAAAATATGAACATAGAATTTCTCTCCATTTATTTAGATTTTTGATTTCCTTATCAGTTTTTTTGTTTTCCTTCAAATAAATCATATACATATTTAATTTTATTTGTACCTAAGTGCTTCGTTTTCTTGATGCTAATGAAAATGGTGTCATGTTTTTTTATTCCAAATTCCAGTTGTTCATTGTTAGTAAATAGAAAAGCAACTGACTTTTGTATATTGACCTTATATCTTGTAACCTTGCTATAATTGCTTATTAGTTCCAGGAATGTTTTTGTCAATTCTTTCAAACTTTCTACATAAACAATCATGTCATCTGTGAACAAAGACAGTTTTATTTCTTCCTGTCCAATATGTATACATTGTATTTCTTTTCTTATCTTATTGCCTCAGTTAGGACTTCCAATACAATGTTGAATAGGAGTGATGAGAGGATACCTCCTTGCCTTGTTCACAATCACTAAATATGATGTTATGTGTATGTTTTTTGTGAAAGTTCTATATTGACTTGGGGAATTTCCCTCCATTCCTAGTTTGTTGAGAGTTTTTAATAATGAATGATTAAAATCATGATTATTAAATGATTTTTCAGCATCTATGTGATCATATAATTTCTCTCTTCTTTAGTCTATTGATGTGATGAATTGCATTAATTTTTGAATGTTGAATCAGCTTCACATACCTGGAATAAATCCCACTTGGTTGTGGTGTATAATTCTTTGAATTCCCTGTTGGATTCAATGTGCTTATATTTTGTTGAGGATTTTTGCACCTATATTGAGTGATATTGGTCTGTAGTTTTCCTTTCTCATAATATCTTTCTTTAGTTTTCGTAATAGGATAATGCTAGCCTTATGGAATGGATTTTTTTTTAAAGATTTTATTTATTTGACAGAGAGAGTATGAGCAGTGGGAGTGGCAGGCAGAGGGAGAAGCAGGCTCCCCACTGACCAGGGAGTCGATGCAGGACTCGATCCTGCAACTCCAGGATCATGACCTGAGCTGAAGGCAGTCACTCAACCAACTGAGCCACCCAGGCACCCGCCTTATAGAATGGATTAAGAGAGTCCTCGAGACGTTGGTGCTCTGTGGTGTTGGAATCTCGTTGCTTGTCGGCCTGTGCACGTGTTCGTGGACATGGCCTCAACCGACTACCCAACAAGCAACCCAAAGCTATGGGGCCTACCCCACCCAGACTGGGCAGGGCTATTCCCAGCAGAGCAATCAGCCCTATGGACAGCAGAGTTACAGTGGTTACAGCCAGTCAGCAGACACTTCAGGCTATGGCCAGAGCAGCTATGGTTCTTCTTCTGGACAGACCCAGAACACAGGCTATGGCACTCAGTCAGCTCCCCAGGGATATGGCTCAACCGGTGGCTATGGCAGTAGCCAGAGTTCTCAGTCATCTTATGGGCAACAGTCCTCTTAACCTGGCTATGGCCAGCAGCCAGCCCATAGCAGCACCTAGGGAAGTTATGGTAGTGGTTCTCAGAGCAGCAGCTACGGGCAGCCCCAGAGTGGGGCTATGGCCAGCAGTCTGGCTATAGTGGACAGCAGCAAGGCTATGGACAGCAGCAAAGCTCTTATAATCCTCCTCAAGGCTATGGACAGCAGAACCAGTATAACAGTAGCAGTGGATGTAACTATAGCCAAGATCAGTCCTCCATGAGTGGTGGTGGCGGTGGCTATGGGGGAGGCAAGCAGGACTGTGGGGGCCACGGCTGGGGTGGTGGCGGTGGTTACAACTGCAGCAGCGGTGGCTATGAACCCAGAGGTTGTGGAGGTGGCTGTGGAGGCAGAGGTGGCATGGGCAGAAGTGACCATGGTGGCTTCAATAAATTTGGTGGCCCTCGGGACCAAGGATCACGTCATGACTCTGAACAGGTAATTCAGACAACACCATCTTTGTGTAAGACTTGGGTGAAAATGTTACAATTGAGTCTGTGGCTTATTACTTCAAGCATACTGGTATTATTAAGACAAATAAGAAAACAGGACAGCCCATGATTAATCTGTACACAGGGAAATGGGCAAGCTGAAGGGAGAGGCAACAGCGTTGTTTGATGACTCACCTTCTGCTAAAGCAGCTATTGACTGGTTTGATAGTAAAGAATTCTCTGGGAATCCCATCAAGGTCTCATTTGCTATTGGGCAAGCAGACTTCAATCGGGATGGTGGCAATGGTTGTGGAGGCCGAGAGCAAGGAGGACCCGTGGGCCGTGGAGGCTATGGAGGTGGTGGCAGTGGTGGTGGTGGCCGGGGAGGATTCCCTAGTGGAGGAGATGGTGGCGGCGGCCAGCAGCAAGCTGGTGACTGGAAGTGTCCAAACCCTATATGTGAGAACATAAACTTCTCTTGGAGGAATGAATGCAACCAATGTAAGGCCCCTAAACCAGATGGCCCAGGAGGGGGACCAGAAGGCTCTCATATGGGGGGTAACTATGGAGATGATCATCATGGTGGCAGAGGAGGCTATGATCGGGGTGGCTACTGAGGCTGAGGCAGGGACCATGGGGGCTTCCAAGGGGGCCGGGGTTGTGGGGACAGAGGTAGCTTTGGCCCTGGCAAGATGGACTCCAGGGGTGAGCACAGACAAGATCGCAGCTCCCTCCGATCATATTAGGTCATATTAGCTTGGCTCCTGAGGTTCTGCAACAGCTTTTCTTCTTGTACTCAGTGTTACCCTCATTATTTTGTAACCTTCCAACTCCTGATCAGCCATGGGTTTTTTGTGTAGGACTATGTAATTGTAACCATACCTCTGGTTCCCATTAAAAACCATTGTTTTAGTTAAAAAAAAAAGAATGGATTAAGAAATATTCCCTCTGCTTCTAGTTTCAGAAAGCAATTGTAGGGAATTGGTATCATTTCTTTCTCAAATATTTGGCACAACTCAGTGAAACCACCTAGACTTGGTGCTTCCTGTTTTGTAATATTATTAATTACTGATTCAATTTATTTGGTAGATGCAAGCCTAGGCAGATTATCTGTTTCTCCTTGTATAAGTTTTGGTAGAGTATGGCTTTCAAAGAATTGGTTTATTTCATCTAAGTTACAAAACTTATGGCCATAGAGTTTTCATAAAATTCCTTTATTATCCTTTTAATGTCCATGAGATCAGTAGTGATGGTCCCTCTTTCATGTCTCACATTAGTGATTTATGTTTTCTCTCTATTTTTCTTGGTTAGCCTGTATTAAGAAGTGATGGGTATTAAGGAGGGCACATGTTGTGATGAGCACTGGGTATTATATGCAACTAATGAATCACTGAACACTACATCCAAAACTAATGATGTACTATATGTTGGCTAACTGAACATAATTAAAAAAAAGAAATTTAAAGTTTATTTTTACATAAAAACAAGCGTAAGTATATTTATTAAAACAACTCATTTGTGGCAGTTCCAGCTCTATCA
This sequence comes from Callorhinus ursinus, assembly GCF_003265705.2. Taxonomy (NCBI): domain Eukaryota; kingdom Metazoa; phylum Chordata; class Mammalia; order Carnivora; family Otariidae; genus Callorhinus; species Callorhinus ursinus. The sequence continues at coordinate 7,297,299 of NW_027397101.1, read as the reverse complement.
TCAGTCTCCCTGGGGCCCAGGCTCTGCTCTTGGGTAGAAAACTTGAGCAGTACTTCAACATACACCCACCAAAAGTATTACATTTCTTCTTTCCCCTAAAATGTGGAACTGCAGGAAATCTTTCCACTGAAAGATAGCATTGTCTAGGCCCATGAATTAACACAGAGAATATATGACATTTCATACTTATGAGAATATGTTGTGGCTTTTGTGATTTTGTGGCACTTGATGAAACTGAGAACATTTTGTAGTTTTTGTGACTTTAAGAATCTGGCAAGATTACACAGGCTTCTCACTGAGCATTGGTGTAACAAGCCTTCAACATCCCCAGTCTCAAAAGTCAAAGAAAAACCTGGGTAGGAGGCAGGGTGTATTGGTTAGAAGGATGAAAACGGAAGTGAAAACCAATCTATCTCACTGCTGGGTGATGAAAGAGACATGTAAATTTGAGCTTATACAGATGCTTCCTCTCCACACATTGCTGTAAATACACACAGAGGCTGGAGAGAAAACAAGATTCACACAATCCCCAAAAGGATTGGAAAAGTCATCTCTTATCCATTTCATCTTTTCATGTAAAGATAAAACTATGGCATAAAGTTACATCAGCAAGTATTTAAAAGATTTTAAATATCGATTAGTAACATATGGTCCACATATTACTAATATTTTATATGAAAGTGGACATATAAAATTTATATGGTAACGACTACAACATTTCACAAATATTAAAAGGATCTCATTGTTTTCCTCTTATAATATAATAAGAAATTCTAATATAAGAATACTTTATTGCCCGTCTAGTGCAATAAAAATTTTTAAGTAAATTTGAATATTATGAACTAAATTCTGTCTTCAAAATCTTAAGATTTATACAATGAAAGCTCACTATACAGCACTAACTTGCAACCATTAATATAAAGTGATTTCACTGTATTTAGGAATTATTCAGTTATTTGACTTTCTCTTACTTGGAAATTTTAATACAAATTTTTCCACCTAGGATCAAAATAAGCACATAAATCTCAACTACATTATAGTTGTTTTTATTTTATTATATTGTACAATCTTTCATACTTGTTTTTTTCAAAATGACTTTAAAGTGTTTATTTGCCACTCAAAACAGCTCAGTGAAATGAATATCCTTCATCTTTTTTTCCACTCTTGAATGCTGTTGGAAATGAAATACAGTGACGAATGTTCTACTGGAAAAAAACAAATACTGGAGGGATTTTTGAATTTTCTGATTTAATTCATTTATTTTACAAGAAACTTGAGACCAATACAAATGATTCTTTCTGATTGTCTTCCTACTCTAACCCATGCTTTATTCACCACATTTTGCTAATATTTGTTCCAAATGTTTTAAATGTGTGTCATTACTAAGGTGTACAACTTCAATTCCTTATCTAATACATAAACTCTTGATTATTTGGAAGATGATTATCTAACTTGTATATTTTTCAGGTCTTTTACTTCACCTGTTTAATCACAAATAGTCTTTTGGTCTTTTAACAAAATCTTCATGTTGCCAATTGAAAGGTAAGTTATTTGTGGTTAGTAACATTCTTTAAAGGATTGAGTATAGAAAGGTTTTTCAAACTGATAGCTTGGTAAAGTTTTAATCTATATATGTAGGTTTCAATTAAGTATGATGTTGTCTCTAGCCCCCATTTTCATAACAAATAGAGTTGACTACAAAGATATCAAATAGTAAACCAAGATATTGGCCTACTGTGAAACACAAAAGCCCTTTAAAAAAACACAAATATGTACATTTTACTTGCCAAATTAACAACTTGAGAGAATGAATGAGTATGGTTGATTACATTAACTCATAAATGGTATCAATAGTCAACAATTACAATTGTACACTTATACAAAATTGGATTAAAAATCAAACATAAGCGGTACCTGGGTGGCTCAGATGGTTTAGCATCTGCCTTTGGCTAAGGTCTTTTCTGATTTGTTTAGTGTATACTTTATGGGGATGTTGTTACCCTGTTACCCTGTTAGCATTTTGTTCTCCCATTCACCTATTCTCCTCTGGACAAAATGACAAGACAGAAAAAATCACTGGCAGTACCGACTGCCAGGGACCTAACTGATATGGACATTAGTAAGATGTCGGAACTAGAGTTCAGAATGATGATTTTAAAGATACTAGCTGGGCTTGAAAAAAACATGGAAGTTATTAGAGAAACACTTTCTGGAGAAATAAAAGAACTAAAATCTAACCAGTCGAAATCAAAAAGGCTATTAACAAGGTGCAATAAAAAATGGAAGCTCTAACTGCTAGGAAAAATGAGGCAGAAGAGAGAATTAGTGATATAGAAGACCAAATGATGGAAAATAAAGAAGCTGAGAAAAAGAGAGAGAAACAACTACTGGATCACAAGGGCAGAATTCGAGAGATAAGTGATACCATAAGACAAAACAACATTAGAATAATTGGGATCCCAGAAGAAGAAGGAAGAGAGAGAGGGGCAGAAGGTATATTGGAGCAAATCATAGCAGAGAACTTCCCTAATTTGGGGAAGGAAAAAGGCATCAAAATCCAGGAGGCACAGAGAACCCCTCTCAAAATCAATAAAAATAGGTCAATACCCCGACATCTCATAGTAAAGCTTACAAGTCTCAGAGACAAAGAGAAAACCCTGAAAGCAGCTTGGGAGAAGAGATCTGCAACCTACAATGGTAGAAACATTAGATTGGCATCAGACCTGGCAGGCCAGAAAGGACTGGCATGATATATTCAGAGCACTAAATGAGAAAAAAATGCAGCTGAGAATACTATATCCAGCTAGGCTGTCATTGAAAATAGAAGGAGAGATAAAAAGCTTCCAGGACAAATAAAAACTAGAGGAATTTGCAAAGAAGAAACCAGCCCTACAAGAAATATTGAAAGAGGTCCTCTAAGCAAAGAGAGAGCCTAAAAGTAACATAGGCCAGAAAGGAACACAGACAATATACAGTCACAGTAACCTTACAGGCAATACAATGGCACTAAATTCATATCTTTCAATAGTTGCCCTGAATGTAAATGGGCTAAATACCCCAATCAAAAGACACAGGCTATCAGATTGGATAATAGAACAAGACCCATTGATATGCTGTCTGTAAGAGACTCACTTTAGACCCAAAGACACCCCCACATTGAAAGGGGGTAGAAAACCCATTACCATGCTAATGGACACCAAAAGAAAGCTGGGGTGGCAATCCTTATATCAGAGAAATTAGATTTTAAACCAAAGACTGTAATAAGAGATGAGGAAGGACACTATATCCTACTTAAAGGGTCTATCCAACAAGAAGATCTAACAATTGTAAATATCTATGCCCCTAACATGGGAGCAGCCAGTTATATAAGCCAATTAATTAAAAAAAAGCAAAGAAACACATTGACAACAATACAATAATAGTGGGGGACTTTAACACCTCCCTCACTGAAAAAGACAGATCATCTAAGCAAAAGATCAACAAGGAAATAAACATTTTAAATGACACACTGGACCAAATGGACTTCACAGATATATTCAGAACATTCCATCCCAAAGCAACAGAATACACATTCTTCTCTAGTGCCCATGGAACATTCTCCAGAATAGATCATATCCTAGGTCACATTCAGGTCTCAACCAGTACCAAAATATTGGGATCATTCTCTGCATATTTTCAGACCACAGTGCTTTGAAACTAGAACTCAATCAGAAGAGGAAAGTTGGAAAGAACTCAAATACATGGAGGCTAAAGAGCATCCTACTAAAGAATGAATGGGTAAAACAGGAAATTAAAGAAGACTTAAAAAATTCATGGAAACAGATGAAAATGAAAACACAACTGTTCAAAATCTTTGGGACACAGCAAAGGCAGTCCTAAGAGGAAAGTATATAGCAATACAAGCCTTTCTCAAGAAACAAGAAAGGTCTCAAATACACAACCTAACCCTACACCGAAAGGAGCTGGTGAAAGAACAGCAAACAAAGCCTAAACCCAGCAGGAGAAGAGAAATAATAAAGATTGGAGCAGAAATCGATGAAATAGAAACCAAAAGAACAGTAGAACAGATCAACAAAACTAGGAGCTGGTTCTTTGAAAGTTATTAACAAGATTGATAAGCCCCTGGCCAGACTTATCAAAAAGAAAAGAGAAATGACCCAAATGAATAAAATCATGAATGAAAGAGGAGAGATCATAACCAATACGAAAGAAATACAAACAATTTTAAGAACATATTATGAGCAACTCTATGCCAGCAAATTAGATAATCTGGAAGAAATGGACACATTCCTAGAGATGTATCAACTACCAAAACTGAACCAGGAAGAAATAGAAAACTTGAACAGACCTATAACCATGAAGGAAATTGAAGCAGTCATCAAAAATCTCCCAACAAACAAGATCCCAGGGCCAGATGGCTTCCCAGGGGAATTCTACCAAACATTTAAAGAAGAAATAATACCTATTCTCCTGAAACTGTTCCAGAAAATAGAAATGGAAGGAAAACTTCCAAACTCGTTTTATGAGGCCACCATTACCTTGCTCCCCAAACCAGACAAAGACCGCATCAAAAAGGAGAATTACAGACCAATATCCTTGATGAATATGGACGCAAAAATTCTCACCAAAATACTAGCCAATAGGATCCAACAGTACATTAAAAGGATTATTCACCATGACCAAGTGGGGTTTATCCCTGGGCTGCAAGCCTGGTTCAACATCCACAAATCAATCAATGTGATACAATATATTAATAAAAGAAAGAACAAGAACCATATGATCCTCTCAATAGATGCAGAAAAAGCATTTGACATAGTACAGCATCCTTTCTTGATCAAAACTCTTCAGAGTATAGGCATAGAGGGTACATACCTCAATAGCATAAAAGCCATCTATGAAAAACCCACAGCGAATATCATTCTCAATGGGGAAAAACTGAGAGCTTTCCCCCTAAGGTCAGGAACACGGCAGGGATGTCCACTCTCACCAGTGCTATTCAACACAGTACTAGAAGTCCTAGCCACAGCAATCAGACAATAAAAAGAAATAAAAGGCATCCAAACTGGCAATGAGGAAGTCAAACTCTCACTCTTTGCAGATGATATGATACTTCATGTGGAAAACCCAAAAGACTCCACCCCAAAACTGCTAGAACTCATACAGGAATTCAGTAAAGTGGCAGGATATAAAATCAATGCACAGAAATCAGTGGCTTTCCTATACACCAACAACAACACAGAAGAAAGAGAAATTAAGGAGTTGATCCCATTTACAATTGCACCCAAAACTATAAGATACCTTGAAATAAATCTAACCAAAGTGGCAAAGAATCTGAACTCAGAAAACTATAAAATACTCAGTAAAGAAATTAAGGAATCCACAAAGAAATGGAAAAACGTTCCATGCTCATGGATTGGAAGAACAAATATTGTGAAGATGTCAATGCTACCTAGAGCAATCTACACATTTAATGCAATCCCTATCAAAATACCATCCACGTTTTTCAAAGAAATGGAACAAATAATCCTAAAATTTGTATGGAACCAGAAAAGACCCTGAATAGCCGGAGAAATGTTGAAAAAGAAAAGTAAAGCTGGCGGCATCACAATTCTGGATTTCAAGCTCCATTACAAAGCTGTCATCATCAAGACAGTATGGTACTGGCACAAAAACAGACACATAGATCAATGGAACAGAATAGAGACCCCAGAAATGGTCAACTAATCTTCGACGATGCAGGAAAGAATGTCCAGTGGAAAAAAGACAGTCTCTTCAACAAATGGTGTTAGGAAAATTGGACAGCCACATGCAAAAGAATGAAACTGGACCATTTCCTTACACCACACAGAAAAATAGACTCCAAATGGTTGAAAGACCTAAACGTGAGACAGGAGTCCATCAAAATCCTAAAGGAGAACACAGGCAGCAAACACTTTGACCTCAGCCACCGCAACTTCTTCCTAGAAACATCGCCAAAGGCAAGGGAAGCAAGGGCATAAATGAACAATTGGGACTTCATCAAGATAAAAAGATTTTGCACAGCAAAAGAAACAGTCAACAAAACCAAAAGACAACCCACAGAATGGGAGATGATATTTGCAAATGATGTATCAGATAAAGGGCGAGTATCCAAAATCTATAAAGAACTTATTAAACTCAACATCTAAAGAACAAATGTTCCAATCAAGAAATGGGCAGAAGACATGAACAAACATTTTTGCAAAGAAGACATCCAAATGGCCAACAGACACATGAAAAAGTGCTCAACATCGCTCAGCATCAGGGAAATCCAAATCAAAACCTCAATGAGATATCACCTCACACCAGGAAGAATGGCTAAAATTAACAAGTCAGGAACGACAGATGTTGGCGGGGATGTGGAGAAAGGGGAACTCTCCTACACTGTTTGTAGGAATGCAAGATGGTGCAGCCACTCTGGAAAACAGTATGGAGGTTCCTCAAAAAGTTGAAAATAGAGCTACCATACGATCCAGCAATTGCACTACTGGGTATTTATCCCAAAGATACAAATGTAGGGATCGGATCTGAAGGGGTACACCCACCCCTTTGTTTATAGCAGCAATGTCCACAATAGCCAAACTGTGGAAAGAGCCATGATGTCCGACAGATGAATGGATAAAGAAGAAGTGGTATATATATGCAATGGTATATTATGCAGCCATCAAAAGGAATGAAATCTTGCCATTTGCAACAACATGGATGGAATTGGAGGGTATTATGCTGAACGAAATAAGTCAATCAGAGAAAGACATGTATCATATGACCTCACTGATATGAGGAATTCTTAATCTCAGGAAACAAACTGAGGGTTGCTGGAGTGGTGGGGGGTGGGAGGGTTGGGGTGGCTGGGTGATAGACATTGGGGAAGGTATGTGCTATGGTGAGCACTGTGAATTGTGTAAGACTGTTGAATCACAGACCTGTACCTCTAAAACAAATAAGACATTATATGTTAAAAAAAAAAAGAAGATAGTAGGAAGGGAGAAATGAAGGGGGAATCAGAGGGGGAGATGAACCATGAGAGACTATGGACTCTGAGAAACAAACTGAGGGTTCTAGAGGGTAAGGTGGTGGGGTGATATGTTAGCCTGGTGTTGGGTATTAAAGAGGGCTTGTACTGAAACTAAAAGTCAACATACAGAATGGGAGAAGGTATTTGCAAATGACTTATCTGTTAAAGGGCTAGTATCCAAAATCTTTAAAGAACTTCTCAAACTCAACACCCAAAAAACAAGTCAAGAAATGGGCAGAAGACATAAACAGAATTTCTCCAAAGAAGACATACAAATGGCTAACAGACATGAAAAAAAAATGCATCAACATCACTCAGCATCAGGGAAATACAAATTCAAACCACAATGAGATACCACCTCACAACGATCAGAATGGATGAGATGAACAACTCAGAAAAGAACAGATGTTGGCGAGGATGTGGAGAAAGGGAAAACCTCTTACACTGTTGGTGGGAATGCAAACTGGTGCAGCCAGTTTGGAAAACAGTATGTAGGTTCCTCACAAAGTTAAAAATAGAACTACCTTATGACCAAGCAATTGCACTACTAGGCATTTAGCCAAAGGATACAAACATAGTGATTCAAAGGGGCACATACAGCCCAATGTTTATAGCAGCAATGTCCATAATAGCTAAAATATGGAAAGAGCCCAGATCTTTATCCACTCATCTGTCACAATAAATGAATGGATAAAGAGGAAGTGATACGCGCGCGCGCGCGCACACACACACACACACACACACACACACACACACACACACGGGAATATTACTTAGCCATCAAAAAGAATGAAATCTTGTCATTTGCAACAACATGGATGGAGCTAGAGAGTATTGTGCTAAGTGAAATAAGCCAGACAGGGAAAGACAAATACTATATGATTTCACTCATATGTGGATTTTAAGAAATAAAACAAAGAGAGAGGTAAACCAGGAAACAGACTTTTAACTATGGAGAAGTAACTGATGGTTACCAGTGGGGAAATAGGTGGGAGGATGGGTTAAATGGGTGATGGGTATTAAGGAGGGCACTGGTGCTGAGCACTGAGTGTTTTATGTAACTGTTGAATCACTATATTGTACATCTGAAACTAATATTATACTGTATGTTAACTAACCGGAATTTAAACAAAACAAAAACAAAAAATAAAGGGATGTTGGGTTGATTAAAAGAGGAATAGAAATAAAATTGGAAATAGAATAGAAACCTAAGTCAGCCCTGAATTCATGAAATTAACTACTGTTTATCAACACTTACGAGTAAACAAACAACACTCTCCCTTGCATTTCCTTCTCTGTGGACTCAGAAAAACATTGTGGAATTGTATTTTTGACAACTCTTTGTGGCATTTTTTGCCCTTTATATTGCATGCACATGCGCACACACAGAGAGACAAAAACTGCATTTCAAGTCCTGTTAAATGCCTCATCTCTGGTCAGAATATCTTGAACTATACTCAACATAAAGAGGCTTTCAAAATGCAAGCTCACAGCAGTTTTACAGGGCTGACTGAGATATAACAGGAAGAAACACTTTGGATTTAGTTAGTTCTTAGTTAGTGGTGGTCTTATCTATTGACTGTTAAACTTATAATGGAAGACATGTTTTAGAACATGGGGATAAGGGGCCATCCTCCACATAAATCCATGTTTACTTTTAACTCCCCCCAAATTTAACTACTAATAGTCATTGTTGACCAAAAGCCTTACCAACAACATAAAATTAACATGTATTTTGTATATGTATTATATACTGTATTCTTATAATAAAGTAAGCTAGAAATTGTTATTAAGAAAATCATAAAGAAGAGAAACTACATTTAAAGTACTGTACTGTATTATCACAAAATTTGGGTGTAAGTGGACCCCATAGTCCAAACCTGTGTTGTTGAAGGGTCAACTGTACATGACTTTGAACCTTAGTTTTCACATCTTAAAATGGCAATAATAATAGTTCTACCTCATAAGGTTGTTGAGTATTAATAAGAAATATTATGTAAAATACGTAAAACAATGTGAGCACAAATAAGTGTTAGAGCTTGCCTCTTGTGGAAATGTTTTTGGTGTCACAAATACTGGGGTAATTATGGGGACAATGGAGCAGTCTACATGAAGTCAGGGCTATTCTGAAATATTGGGGCCTCTGAAGTCCATCTCAGCTTTTTCCTCTCTCTGTTTTTAAGCCCTCTGTACAGCCATGAGAGCTTGATTTCTTTTACCTGAGTAATTTCACTGTGATTCTTATTTCTCTGTATGCTCTATTTATTAAAGAAGAGCCTGTTACAAATGTCATTGGCTTAAAACAGGTTCAGCATGTGCTGTCCAAGCTGTACGCCATACAACTAAGTCTTTCCATGAAACTGTGAGTATATTCAATAACTTATTCTCATGACCACCCTCCTAAATATCCTGGCTGTGCTACTGGCAAATGCCATTCTGGAAGGCATGCTCAAAATTACTGTTTAAGAAAACAAGGTATTACTGGGCTTGCCCAAAATGAAACACATGGATGCTGAACCCTTGCACTTTTTTCTAAAATTTTTTAAAATTTATTTGAGAGAGAGAGAGCAAAAGAGCACAAGGCAGTGGGAGTAGCAGGCAGAGGGAGAAGCAGGCTCCCTGCTGAGCATGGAGCCTGATTCAGGGCTCAATCCCAGGACCCTGGGATCATGACCTGAGCCAAAGGCAGATGCTTAACCAACTGAGCTACCCAGGTGCCCCAACCATTGCACTATAGATTCCTCAACAGCTGCTGAAGGGAATACACCTAAAGTAATTTTCATCTATCTCCTGAATAAGCTTTTAATCAAGAGTAATTTGGTATGAGGCATATTGAAATAATTTGCCTTTGCAGTGGGTGAGGTTGATTTATTCATATGCCTATGCAATATATGCTGTTATGCAGTGTTTTACAACACTTATAAGTGAATTAGCAGGTAGGCCACTTGTTTGTATTCTCACAGTACCTAGAGCTGCAGGGTGTACTATTTCTGTGATTCTAGCTTGTGGGTTAGTATGACTTTTCTTTGGTTATTACTATTGCAAAAGATACTATTTATCAAATAGAAGAGCAATCTTGAAGTGATGTATGCCAATATCATTAAGATGTCATGGAGGATGTCATTTGTAAACCCACATGAATATTTACCCAGCCCTTACTACTCAAGGGCCTGTGGTTCATACACCACCAGCATTGACATCACATGGGAGTGTGTTAGAAATGAAGACTCGCAGGCACCACCCCAGACTGGGTCAGAATCTACACCAAAATCTCCAGATAATTCATAGGCATATGAATTGAGAAACACTGTCTTCAACCACATGGGTTTAAACATTTTTGGAACCATTCCTCCAGATGCTTTCATAAACAGGATCTAATTCCATCCTCAAAACAACCTAGTAGGTCAGCTATTATTATCTACATTTCACAGGAGAAAAGGAGACTCAGTAAGATTGACCCATGCAGGGTAGAAGTGCTGACACGTGGAGGATCAAAATTCAACCCAGGCTTCTGAGAGGTTCTCCTTCCTGCCTAAGGATCAGAATAACCTTGGGGTTTTTAAAAAATCAGTTGCCTAGGTCCTTTTGACCTACTGAATTAGAATCTCCAGGGACTGGGTTGCTGACATCTGTTTATTAAAAATTTTAGCCTTATGCAGTCTATCTAGGGTTCTGTATGCAGGAGCCATCACCCCATCCAGCTACCCAGTGGGCCCTCAGAGAAAGCCAGATTTTAAATAGCTGATAACATTTGATATGGCAGCTTTTATTCTTTGGTTAGGAGATTTAAAAGCATGTCAGTGTGTTTTGTTCCCACACATCCCTCCTCCGAGATGTCTAGAAAGTAGCAACTGACTGAGACATGTTCACCTTTGTGTACTAAGGGCCCAGTCCAGTGTCTCTTCCAGCAAGTACTGGGTAAGTGTTTGCTGATGAGTGATGGTCTCCAGTGGCCCTCATTCTACATGGTTTCCCAGCAGTCTCTGACACTGTTGACCACCCTCTTCTTCCAAAATACTCTCCAATCTAGGCCTCTAAAATAGCCCCAATCATGATTTCCCTATTGTCTCTCTGATCTAGCCCTGCCTCATCTACTACCTTCTTTTAGGATCCTCCTTCAATATTTACCATGACATGTGGGGCTCACCAAGACTAAGTCCTGCTCCTTCTCTCATCACCTTGAGCTTTCTTCAACGACTTGCTGATGATTCCCCTTTATTTTATGTATTTTGTTTTTTTTAAGATTTTATTTATTTATTTGACAGAAAGGGAGCACAAGGGGGGAGGGACAGAGGGAGGGGGAGAAGCAGGCTGTCCGCTGAGCAGTGATCCCAGAACCCTGGGATCATAACCTGAGCTGAAGGCAGATGCTTAACTGACTGAGCCATCCAGGTGCCTCAATGATCCCCCTTTATTTTTTAAAAGATTTTGTTTATTTGAGAGGGAGAGAAAGCAGGAGCAGGGGGAGAGGCAGAGGGAGAGGAAGAAGCAGCTCCCCACCAAGCAGTAAGCCCGATGCAGGGCTCGATCCCAGGATTCTGGAATCACTACCGGAGCCAAGGGCAGACACTTAACAACTGAACCACCCAGGCCCCTGATGATCCCCCTTTAAATCTCAAAGCTGGACCTCACTTCTGCCTGAAGACTAGACAGCCACCTGAGTAACTCAGTTTTTCAGTGAGATGACATCAAGTCTTAAGTTGCTTGCACACAGTTTCTATGTCAATCCATCCAAAATTGAATCCCTGATCTTTCTTCCTGTACTTGGTTTTTTCCCTCATGTTGTCTATATACATGAATGGTACTATCATCTATCCAGTGTACAAGGCAGACACCTAGGAATTTTCCATAACATCTCTCCCTTTCTTGCTTTCCTATATTTAATCTACTTGTAATCTATTATCTTCAATTTTACCTTCTAAATATCTCTCCAACATGTTCACCTGGTGTTCACTATCACCACTACTACCACCTTGGTCCAAGCTACAATCTACAATCATCTCTTGAACGGACTCTTACAATAGCCTCAGAATTCTGCTCTCTACGTTTGCTCTGACTTCAATCCCTCCTCCACATTGTTGTAGGCAGCCTCTAAAATGGCCCCCAGTGATTCCTGCCTGCTGGTATTCATACCCCTGTGTAATACCCTCCTCTTGAGTGTGGACTTCATTAGGTGACGTGCTCCTGTAGATAGAATATGGCAAAAGTGATGAGATGTGACATCTGAGATTAGTTTACAAAAAGACTGTATGTTCTCTCTTTTCTTCCCCACTCTGGAGAAATCAAACTGCCATATCGCCATGTTGTGCATAACCCTATGGAGAGGCCCACATGGCAATAAACAGATGTCTCCAGCCAACAGCCAACAGTGAAGACCTGAAGCCTGACAACAGTCACATAAGTAAGATTGGATGTGGATTCTCCCCTAGACAAACCCTGAGATATCCACAGCCTTAGCTGACTTGATTTATAGCCTTGTGGGAGACCCCCAGAGGCAGAGGAACCACTTAAGCCATGCTCAAATTCCTGATCCACAGAACTATGATATAATAATGTTACTTATTTTAAATTACTAGAAATTGGAATAATTTGTTATGCAGCAATAGATAACTGATACATCTATCATGCCATCCTCTGACTTACTTCAAAACCACCCATTCTTGGGGTGCCTGGGTGGCTCAGTTGTTAAGCATCTGCCTTCAGCTCAGGTCACGATCCCAGAGTCCTGGGATCCAGCCCTGCAGCAGGCTCCATGCTCAGTGGGAAACCTGCTTCTCCCTCTCCCACTACCCCTACTTGTGTTCCCTCTCTCACTGTGTCTCTCTCTCTCTGTCAAATAAATAAATAAAAGCTTTAACACACACACACACACACACACACACACACACACACACACACACAAAACCACCCATTCTTTAAGAATGAAGACTAAAATCCTTAAGGCCTTTCTGACTTGGTATGTTCACCAGGCTCCTCTGCTTCCATTGTTCTAGACATCTCATCTTCTTACAGGTTTTTGAAGAAATTCTACTCCCTCTCAGTATAAGGCCTTTGCACAGCCCCCTCTGGCTTCTTTCAACTCTCAGCAAAAGTGTCACTTCCTATGAGAAGTCTTAACTGATTCTGCTGATACAGGCTGGTTCTACTGGTAAATGTTCCTTGACTTTACAGGACTGATTAGCTGACCTCAATTTGTAATTATATACCCATGTTTGGGACTATTTCATTAAGGTCTACTTTCCTCACTAGACTGTAAGTTCCAGAAGAAAAGGAACCATGTAGTAAGACACATATATATTTATGCCATCTTCATCTCCCTAATACTAGGCACAACAAAAATTCTCCATAATAATCTAATAAAAGAATGAGTAGCTCTATGCCTTTGCCATTCTGGCATGCAAGAATGCTTTCCACTTTCCTCTCCTAATCCAGGCATCAACACTTACACCAGAGTCTTTTCCAAGGACTTTGATGATATTGGATGGGACAAAGGCCAGGCACATAGAGCTGTGTGAGCCATAGCAATAGTGCAATGAGCACCTTCTCTGTGCCAGTCATTGGGTTGGGTGGTGGGAATACAGTGGTAAGCAAAACAGAGCCAGCCCTTGTTCTCATAGAGTTTATAGTCTGGTGGAAGAGAAGAGGTTATCAAATCATCACACCAATAATAATTTGTGATGATGGCAATGTACAGGCACTATGAAAACATCATGAGAAGGATTAGCTAATCTAGTGATAAGGGGTCTCCCTTTATAGGTGACCCCAGTCTTTTACCACCCATCACACAAGTTCACTATTCCAAGCACAATCATTATCTTGACCAGCTCTTCAGATTCTCATTCCCACACTTCACTATTCCCTTCCTTTTCATTCTCCATCATTACCAATCCTGTAAACAATTAAACTGGGATATTACAGGCAGGACACATTTTCCTTGTCCTCTCCATATATTTATCTGGTATTTTTTTAAAAGCCGAAGACAGAGGAAGGGAGGCAAGATGGCAGAAGAATAGGGGACCTCATTTTGTCTGGTCCCTTGAGTTTAGCTGGATAACTATAAAATCATTCTGAATAACCATTAATTCAACCTGAGATGTAAGAAAAGAATATCTGGAACTTTACAAGTAGAAAAGTGACCACTTTTTGCAAGGTAGGAAGTGTGAAGTGAATCTGAGGGGATATATCAGAAGATAAATGGCAGGGGGAGGGAGCCTCAGTAGGCCAGATGCTGGAAAGTGATATAGCACCAGAGCACAAGACCAGAACCCTTAGAAATCTGCTCCAGTGAGAGACATCCCTGCCTGAAAGGTGCTCAGGTGGTAAAATGAGGCAGAATTCTAGGTGGGACAGTGTGGTCTCAGGATCCCCAGAGTCATAGAAAGAACAGGGGTGCCTGAACCTGTAGAGTTCCCAAGCATTGGACCAGGGAAACTGGTTATGGTCAGTTCCATCCACCATAAACCATTAGCTGCATCCTGATCAGGTGACTGTTCTCTGTGTGGGGACCCTGCAAAGGACAGGAACATGGGGACCACCTGCCTTCCCCTGAGAGGGGCAGAGTGGGTCCACACACGACCAGGGACAGCTCTCAGTGTGGGGGCCCTGTAAAGGACAGTAATGGGGCAACCCTCTGCCTTCCCCCAGGAGGATCAGTGTGGGTGATCACCACAGGAGTTGGCAGAGTTTGACACAAACAAAAGTGAAGACGCTGAGGGTTTACTGAAGAGAGGGGACCCTGATCTTTCAGATCTGGGGCTGGAGATCCTCTAGAGAGGTACAGAAAGGCTTCAGGGAATAAAAGCCACACAGAGCAATGAGAAAGAGCTTACACTGAGCCAGGGCCCCTAGCAAGGGGCAGTGCAACTCTGCCCAGGCAAAGACACCTGAGAATCAGCACAAGAGGCCCTAGGGTTTTTTTTTCTCATGATTTGTTTATCTTTCAGTTTAAAATTTTCCATTTTTCCCCCTTTTCACCTAGTTTCTTACTTTATCAACTCTGTGTTTTTAGGTATTTTTTTAACTTTCATTTTTTACATTTTATAGATATAGTCTTCATTTTGGCTTCCTTTCACTGTATTCAATCTCATTTTTGTATATATATAAATTGTGCTGTCTTTACAATTTTGGTATTTAATGTCTTCTAACACACAGACTAAAATACACTCAGGACCAAGTGGATCACCTTGTTTTGTTGACCCTGTGAGATTATATTCTCTCTCACCGCCCTTTGTTTTCTCTTTTTCTTTTTCTTTTCTTTTATGGATTCTGACATCTTTGGATTTTTTTGGTGTGTATTTTGCTTGGGTTGTGGTCGATATTTTTGATTCTGTTCTTTCGTTCATCCATTCTTATCTGGGGAAAATGACTAGAAGGGGGAATTCACAACAAAAGAAAGAACCAGAGGTAATACTATCTGCCACAGATCTAACTGACATGGATAAAAGTAAAATGTCAGAGGTGGAATTCAGGAAAACAATTATAAAGTTAGCAGCTGGACTTGAAAAAAAGCATAAAGGACACTAGAGAATCTCTTAGTGCAGAAATGAGATGTAATCAGGCTGAAATTAAAAATGCTCTAACTAAAATGCAGTCTAAATTGGATGCTGTAACAGCTAGGGTAAATGAGGCAGAAGAAAGAATAGGTGACATGGAAGATATTGATGGAAAAGAAGGAAGTTGAAAAAAAAGGAGAAAAATAACTAATGGACCATGAGGGGAGGCTTCAAGAAATCAACGATTCCATAAAATTAAACTATCAGAATTCCTCTGGGGCCCTCTGGTGGCTCAGTGGTTTAAGCATCTGCCTTCAGCTCAGGTTATGATCTCTGGGTCCTGGGATCAAGCTCCACATCAGGATACCTGCTCAGCAGGGAGCCTGCTTCTCCTTCTCCCTCTGCCACTCCCCCTGCTTGTGCTTTCTCGCTCTCTCTCTGTCAAATAAACAATTCTTAAAAATTTTAAAAGAATTATTGGGGTGTCTGAGGGAGAAGAAAGAGACAGAGGGCCAGAAGGTATATTTGAGCAAATCATAGCTGACAGCTTCCCTAATCTGAGGAAGGAAACAAGCATTCATGTCCAAGAGGCAGAGAGAACCCTTCCCAAAATCAATAAAAATATATCAACACACCCCGACAGTTAATAGTGAAGCTTGCCAATTTCAGAGATAGAGAGAAAATCCTGAAAGAAGCTTGAGACAAGAGGTTCCTAATCTACAGGGGTAGGAATATTAGACTGGCATCAGACCTTTCCACAGAGACCTGGCAGGCCAGAAAGGGCTGGCATGATGTAGTCAGGATATTAAATGAGAAGAACATGCAGCCAAGAACACTTTATCCAGCAAGGCTGTCATTCAGAATGAAAGGAGAGATAAAGAGTTTCCAGGACAAACAGAAACTGAAAGAATTTGTGACCACCAAGCCACACCTGCAAGAAATATTAAGGGGGATCCTGTAAGCAAAGAGAGAACCCAAGAGTAATATAGGCCATAAAAAAACAGAGACAACCTACAGAAACAGGAATGTTACAGGCAATAAAATGGCACTAATAGTTATCTTTCAATGGTTACTCTGAATGTGAATGGGCTGAATGCTCCAATCAAAAGACACAGGGTATCAGATTGGATAAAAAAGTAAAAGACCCATCCATATGCTGTCTACAAGAGATTCATATTAGACCTAAAGACACCTCCAGACTGAAAGTGACAGGATGGAGAACCACTTATCATGCTAATGGACCTCAAAAGACAGCTAAGGTAGCAATCCTCATAACAGATAAATTAGATTTTAAACCAAAGACTGTAGTAGGAGATGAAGAGGGACATTATATCATACTTAAAGGGTCTTCCCAACAAGAAGATCTAACAATTATAATATTTATGCTCCTAACTTGGGAGCATTCACAAATATATACAGAATATTCTATCCTAAAGCAACCAAATACACATTTTTCTCAAGTGCACATGGAACTATCTCCAGAATAGATCACATACTGGGTCACAAACCAGGTCTCAAGTGATACCAAAAGATTGGGATTATGCCCTGCATATTTTCAGACCACCATGCTTTGAAACTTGAACTCAATCACAAGAAGAAATTTGGAAGGAACTCAAAGAGTTGGAAGTTAAAGAGCATCCTCCTAAAAAATGAATGGTTCAAACAGGAAGTTAAAGAACTAAGAAAATTCATGGAAACTAATGAAAATGAAAACACAACTGTTCGAAACCTTTGGGATACAGCAAATGTGGTCCTAAGAGGAACATACATTGCAATAAAAGCCTCTCTCAAAAAATTAGAAAAATTTCAAATATACAAGTTAACCTTACACTTAAAGGACCTGGAGAACGAATAGCAAATAATGCCTACTCCAATCAGGAGAAAAGAAATAAAGATTAGACCAGAAATCAATGAAATAGAAACCAGAAGAACAGTAGAACAGGTCAATGAAACTAGAAGCTGGTTCTTTGAAGGAATTGATAAACCTCTGGCCAGACTTACCCAAAGAAGAAAAAGGACCCAAATTAAAAAAATCATGAATGGAAGAGGAGAGCTCACGACAAATACCAAGGAAATACAGACAATTGTGAGAACATATTATGAGCAACTTTATGCCAACAAATTAGGCAATCTGGAAGAAATGGATGCATTCCTGGAAACATATAACCCACCAAAACTGAAACAGGAAGAAATAGAAAACCTGAACAGGCCAATAACCAGTGAGGAAATTGAAGCAGTAATCAAAAACCTCTCAGAAAACAAGAGTCCAGGACCAGATGGCTTTCCAAGGGAATTCTACCAAACATTTAAAGAAGAAATAATAACTGTTTCAAAAAATAGAAAGGGAAGAAAAACTTCCATTACCTTGATCCCAACACCAGGCAAAGACCCAATCAAAAAGGAGAATTACAGACCAATAGCAGTAAAGAAAATGATGCCAAAATTCTCCCCAAGATACTAGCCAGTAGGATCCAACAGTACATTAACAGGTTATTCATCACGACAAAATAGGATTTATTCCTGGGATGCAAGGGTGGTACAACATTCACAAATTAATAAACGTGATAAAGCACACTAAAAAAGGAAGAGAAAAGAACCACATGATCCTCTCAATTGATGCAGAAAAACCATTTGACACAATACAATATCCTTTCTTGATTAAAACTCTTCAAAGTATAGGGATAGAGGGAACATACCTCAATATCATAAAAGCCATCTATGAAAAGCCCATCCAAATATCATTTTTCAATGGGGAAAAGCTGAAAGCTTTTCCCTTAAGGTCAGGAACACGACAGGGATGCCCACTCTCACCACTGTTGTTCAACATAGTACTAGAAGTCCTAGCCTCGGCAATCAGACAACAAAAAGAAATAAAAGGCATTCAAATCAGCAAAGAAGAAGTCAAACTCTTACTCTTCACAGAGGACATGATACTCTATGAGAAAACCCAAAAGATTTCACTCAAAATTGATAGAAATGATACAGGAATTCAGCTGTGTGGCAGGATACAAAATCAATGCACAGAAATCTGTTGCATTTCTGTACACTAACAATGTGACTTAAGAAAGAGAAATTGATGGAGTGCCTGGGTGGTTCAGTCATTAAGCATCTGCTTTCGGCTCAGGTGATGATCCCAAGGTCCCAGGATCAAGCCCCGAATCAGGTTCCCTGCTCAGCGGGAAACCTGCTTTTTCCTCTCCCACTCCCCCTGCTTGTGTTCCCTCTCTTGCTGTGTCTCTCTCTGTCAATAAATAAATAAATTATCTTTTTTAAAAAAGAAAGAAATTGATGAAATGATCCCATTTATAATAGCACCAAAAACTATAAGATTCCTAGGAATAAACCTAACCAAAGAAGTGAAGAATCTGTACTCTAGAAACTAGAGAACACAGGAAAGAAATTGAGGAAGACACAGAGATGGAAAAGCATTCCATGCTCATGGATTGGAAGAATAAACATTGCTAAAATGTCTATGCTGGCCAGAGCAATCTACACATTTAGTGCAATCCCTATCAAAATACCATCGACATTTTTCACAGAGCTGGAACAGACTATCCTAAAATTTGTATGGACCAGAAAAGATCCCAAATAGCCAGGGGAATGGTGAAAAAGAAAACCAAAGCTGGGGGCATCACAATGCCTGACTTCAAGCTATATTACAAAGCTGTGATCATCAAGACAGCATAGTGCTGGCACAAAAACAGACACATAGATCAATGGAACAGAACAGAGAGCCCAGAAATGGGCCCTCAACTCCATGGTCAACTAATCTTTGACAAAGTGGGAAAGAATATCCAATGGAAAAAAGACAGTCTCTTCAATAAATGGTGCTGGGAAAACTGGACAGCCACATGCAGAAGAATGAGACCTGATCATTCTCTTAGAGCATACCAAAGATAAACTCAAAATGGATGAAAGACCTCAATGTGAGACAGGAATCCATCAAAATCTTAGAGGAGAACACAGGCAGTAACCTCTTCAACACAGGCAGTAACCTCTTCACAGCAACTTCTTCCAAGACACGTCTGTAAAGGCAAGGGAAACAAAAGCAAAAATGAACTTTTGGGACCTCATCAAGATAAAAAGCTTCTGCACAGCAAGTGAAACAGTCAACAAAACTAAAAGGTAACCTACAGAAAGGAAGAATATATTTGCAAATGACATGTCAGATAAAGGGCTGGTACCCAAGGTCCATAAAGAACTTCTCAAACTCAACACCCAAAAAACAAATAATCCAGTCAAGAAATGGACAGAAGACATGAACAGACACTTCTCCAAAGAAAACATACAAGTGGCTAAGAGACACATGAAAAAATGCTCCATATCACTTGCCATCAGGGAAATACAAATCAAAACCACAATGAGATACTACCTTACATCAGTTAGAATGGCCAAAATTAACAAAACAGGGAACAACACATGTTGGTGAGGATGTGGCGAAAGGGGAACCCTCTTACACTGTTGGTGGGAATGCAAGCTGGTGCAGCCACTCTGGAAAACAGTATGGAATTTCCTCAAGACATTAAAAATAGAGCTACCCTATGACCCAGCAATTGCACTACTGGGTATTTACCCCAAAGATACAGTGTAGTGAAAAGAAGGGGCACCTGCATCCCAGTGTTTCATAGCAGCAATGTCCACAATAGCCAAATTGTGAAAGGAGCTGAGATGTCCTTCAACAGATGAATGAATAAAGAAGATATGGTTCATATATACAATGGAATATTACTCAGCCATCAGAAAGGATGAATACCTGCCATTTACATCAACATGGATGGAACTGGAGGGTATCATGCTAAGTGAATAAGTCAAGCAGAAAAAGACAATTATCATATGGTTTCACTCCTATGTGGAATATAAGGAATAGTGCAGAGGACCACTGGGAGGTGGGGAAACTGAATGGGAAGAAATCAGAGAGGGAGACAAACCATGAGAGACTCTGGATTTTGGGAAACAAGTTGAGGGTTGTAGAAGAGAGGGGGTGTGGGTATGGGGTAACTGGCTGATGGACATTAAAGAGGGCATGTGATTTGATGAGCACTGTGTGTTATACACAACCAATGAATCATTGAACACTACATCAAAAACTAATGATGTACTATATGTTGGCTAATTGAACTTAATAAAAAAAATAAATCAAACAATATAAACTTTAAGTCAAAAGTTCTAACAGGAAATAAAAAAGATCCTCATAATGATAAAGGGTCAATTCCTCAAAAGGATGTAACCATAGCAGATATATATATTCACCCAACGTTGGAGCACTTAAATATATTAGGCAAATTCTAGCAGATCTGAAGGGAGTAATAGACAACACTATAATAAGAAAGGGACTTCAATATCCTACTTTCAGCCATGGATAGATCATCAAAACAGAAAATCAATATGGAAACATTGTACTTGAGCTATATATTAGAACATGTGGGCCTAACAGATATATACAGAACATTCCCCCCAATAGCAACAGAATACACATTCTTCTCAAGCCCACATAGAACATTCTCCAATATAGATCATATGTCAGTTCACAAAACCATTCTCAGCAAATTATAAAAAGATTGAAAACATACCAAGTATCTTTTCTGACCACAATGGCATAGAACTAGAAACCGATAATGAGAGGAAATTGGAAAATATACAAATATGTGGAAATTAAACAACACATTCCTAAATAGCCAATGAGTCAAAGATTAAATCAGAAGAGAAATAAAAAATATCTTGAGACAAACAAAAATGGAAATAGAATATACCAAAACTGCTAGGATGCAGCAAAAACATTTCCAAGAGGGAAATTCATTGCAGTAAATGCCAACATTAAGAAACAAGAAAGCTCTCACATAAACAACCTAACTTTATACCTCAATAAACTAGAAAAATAAAATAGACCATACCCAAAATATACAAAAAGAAGGAGATGACAAAGATCAGAGCAGAAATAAAGCAAATAGAGAATAAAAAAACAATGAGAAGATCAGTGAAACAAAGGCTGTTTTTTTAAAAAAAAGATAATTAAATTGACAAACCTTTAACTACACTAACCAAGAAAAAAAGAGAGAACTCAAATAAACAAAATTACCTGTGAAAGAGAGACATTACAAAGTATACCACATAATACAAATGATCATAAGAGACTACTATGAATGATTATATGCCAACAGATTAGATAGTCTAGAAGAAACGGATAAATTCCTAGAAACATACAACCAACCAAAACTGAATTATGAAAAAATAGAAAACTTGAACAGACCAATAATGAGTAAGGAATTGAATCAGTAATCAAAAAGTTCTCAACAACAAGAACAAAAAAGCCCAAGAGTAAACATTTACCAAATTCTACCAACATTTAAAGAAAAATTAACCCCAATCCTTCTCAACTCTTCCAAAAGATTGAAGAGGAGGAAACCCTCCCAAATTCATATTACAAGCCCAACATTACCTTGATACCAAAGCCAGATAAGGACCCTGCAAGAAAAACAAAACAAAACAAAACAAAACTACAGGCCAATATCCCTGATGAATATGAATGCCAAAATTCTGGACAAAGTACTAGCAAACTAAATTCAAGATTCATTCAAGAATCATGCACCATGATCAAGTGGGATTTATCCCTGAGATGCAAGGATGGTTCAACATCTGCAAATAAATATATGTAATACATCACATTAATCAAATGAAAGATAAAAATCATCTCAGATGCAAAAAAAAACCATTTGAAAAAATTAAAAATTCTGTCATGATAAAAAAAAGCTCTCAAGAAATTGAGTAGAGAATGAACATACTTCCCCATAATAAAGATTATATATGACAATCCCACAGCTAACATCAAACTCAATGGTGAAAGTTTAGAAGCATCCTATCATCAGAGAGGGAGACAAACCATGAGAGACTCTTGACTCTGGAAAACAAACTGAGGGTTGTGGAAGGGGAGGTGGGTGGGAGGATGGGGCAACTGGGTGATGGGCATGTGATGTGATGAGCACTGAGTGTTATATGCAACTGATGAATTATTGAACACTATATCTGAAACTAATGATGTACTATATGTTGGATACAAAAATACTGATTCCAAGGGACACATGAACCCCAATGTTTACAGCAGCATTATCAACAATAATCAAACTAAGGGAAGGGTCCAAATGCTTATCAACTGATGGATGGATAAAGAAGATGTGGTATGTGTGTGTGTATATGTGTGTGTGTGTGTGTGTGTGTGTAATGGAATATTACTTGGCCATAAAAAAGAATGAAATCTTGCCATTTGCAACAATGTGGTAGAGCTAGAGAGTATTATGTTAAGCAAAATATGTCAGTTAGAGAAAGAAAAATGCCATATGATCTACTCATATGTGGAATGTAAGAAACAAAACAGATAAACATGGGGGGAAAAGAGAGAGGTAAACCAGGAAACAGAATGTTTTTTTTAACATTAGGCTATTTTATTTGTATTTATTTTATTTTATTTTATTATGTTATGTTAATCACCATAAAATACATCATTAATTTTTGACGTAGTGTTCCATGATTCATTGTTTTCATATAACACCCAGTGCTCTATGGGGTACGTGCCCTCCTTAATACTCATCACTGGGCTAACCCATCTCCCCACTCCCTCCCCTCTAAAACCCTCACTTTGTTTCTCAGAGTCCATAGTCTCTCATGGTTCGTCTCCCCCTCCGAATTTCCCCCCTTCATTTCTCCCTTCCTTCTCCTAATGTCTTCCATGCTATTCCTCATGTTCCACAAATAAGTGAAACCATATGATAATTGACATTCTCTGCTTCACTTATTTCATTTAGCATAATCACCTCCAGTCCCATCCATGTTGATGTAAAAGTTGGGTATTCATCCTTTCTGATGGCTGAGTAATATTCCATTGTATATATGGATCACATCTCTATCCATTCATCTGTTGAAGGGCATCTCGGCTCTTTCCACAGTTTGGCTATTGTGGACATTGCTGCTATGAACGCTGGGGTGCATATGGCCCTTCTTTTCACTACATCTGTGTCCTTGGGATAAAAACCCAGGAGTACAATTGCTGGGTCATAGGGTAGCTCTATTTTTTAATTTTTTGAGGCACGTCCACAACTGTTTCAGGAAACAGAGTCTTAACAGAACAAACTGAGGGTTGATGGAGGGGAGATGGGTGGTAGGGATGGGTTAAATGGGTAATGGGTATTAAGGAGGGCACTTGTGATGAACACCGGGTGTTGTATGTAAGTGACAAATCACTAAATTCTACACCTGAAACTAATAGTTAATACTATATGTTAACTAACTGGAATTTAAATAAAAACTTCAAATAAATAAATAAATAAATATACATACATACATACATACATACATACATAAATGTAGGTAGGTTGAAAGTAAAAGAATGGAAAAAATATGCCATGCAAACATTAATCAAATGAAAGCTGGAATTGCTATATTTGTATAAAAACTATTATACTTCCTAGTGAAAAAAAGTTCAAGAGATAAGGAGGGACATTAATTACATAGTGATAAGATAGGTCATTCACCAAGAAGATATAACAGTCCATACACATTATGTGTATGCCCCTAACAAAATACTTTCAAAAATAGATGAAATAGAAAATAATACAATTGAAAGAAAAATGGACAAAACAAGGTTGAAGACTTCAAAACCTTTTTCTCAGTAATTGACAGACCAAGTTGATAGAAAATCAGCAAAATTATAGAGGAACTGAATAAAACCATCATCCAATTACATCTAACTGACATTTTTAAAACATTCCACCCAACAAGGAAAGAATACACATTCTTCTCAAGTGAACATTGTACACTCAGTAAGAGAGACCTTGGATATGGTCATATCAATGGGAAGAAATTCAACATATTTAAAAGAGGTAGAATCATACAAAGTGTGTTCTCTAACCAAAATGGAATTAAGTTTGAAATCAAAAACAGAGGGTAGGCAGGTAATACTGTTCATAAAATGACTTCAATCTACTTTTTCTGCCTACAGATACCTTACACTCCAGTCAAATCTTGCTACTTTTAAATACATAATATATTTCCAATTCAGTCATTCTGTCAGTGGTCCCAAGACCACTGTCAGGTTCAATGATTTGCTATGAATACACAGGACTCAACATATAAACATCATTTATTTATTACAGTGAAAGGATACAAAACAAAATTAGGAAAGGGAAAAGGCTCATAGGGCAAAGTTTGGAGGAAACTAGATACAAGTTTCTTTTTTTAAAATTTTTTATTGTTATGTTAATCACCATACATTACATCATTAGTTTTTGATGTAGTGTTCCATGATTCATTGTTTGTGCATAACACCCAGGGCTCCACGCAGAACGTGCCCTCTTTAATACCCATCACCAGGCTAACCCATCCCCCCACCCCCCTCCCCTCTAGAACCCTTAGTTTGTTTTTCAGTGTCCATCGTCTCTCATGGTTCGTCTCACCCTAGATACAAGTTTCTAAGAGTCCTCCCAGTGTAGTACACAGGACCCATTAATTCTTATAGCAATGGGAGTGACAGCATGTGTGAAGTATTTTTTACCAGGAAAGCTCATTAGAGGCTCCGTGTCCAAGATTTGTATTGGGAACTAGTTACATAGGCACTCTATGCCTAACATATACCAAAATTCCAGATTCCCAGAAAGACAGCAGGTATTCAGCATAAACCATATTGTTTGCACAGTCTAGGCATGATGACCCATTCCTATCATTTAGGGAAACTTTCATATTAATGTAGAGAACTGTTTACCAGTTAATTTCCCAGATAACCAGCCAAGAACTAGCCTTGTAAGCCAGGCTTCCTAAGGAGAGCAATCTCAACACTACTTCATTAGTTATGCATGGTCACCTTTGTATATACTGTTTCCACAGCTTGAATTGTCTTTCCAATCTTCAAGATTTATCTCAAACACCACATTTTCCATTAAGCTTTTCTTTTTCTCTTAACAGGAAATAACTCTTCCTCCCTTGAATCCCACTGGCATTTGAACATCATTCATGGAAATGACCTCACTTTATTTTATATAATAGCTATTGATTACTTTCATTCCTGGTATCTTTCCACTGTGGCAGGGTATAAGATGACTTTATGGGGCCAAAACCCAGGCTCTCTGGGATTATTTCCTAGGTGAACTCTAGTTATGGGGAGTTGATAAGTAGCTTCTCTTCTTGGGTTTGAATTCTAACTTCATTTAAAGCTGTGTGGTCTTGGTCATGTTTCTTAACTTCTCTGAGCCTCAGTTATATCACCTGCAAATTTGCTAGAATTAACCAAAATACTGTATGAAAAAATAGCTTGGCAAAAATCCCTTGATACATTTCATTTCTTTTCTCTCTCCTCTCTACTTTAGAAGGTCACCAGGCACACAGATTAATATGTCCCTCTAATTTTGAACTTACTTGACTGCAATTCAGCAGCGTGAACCATGGCCCCTCTTGTTACCATTTCCCTTTGCTGTTCTGCAGTCAACTCAGGTTTGTTGAGTTGAGTAGCAGAGGTCAGGGATATTGGAGAAAGTTTATCTGATCAGCTCAGCCTGAAAGCGTTCAAAGCTAAATTGCAGAGAAATGAAATACCTTCAGATTCTACAAAATATTCAACAAACCAAAAGTGATGAAGTGGAGAGGAGTGAAGTGTTGGCACAGCCAGGGAGGCATCAGGGAAATGGTGCAGTGTGAGGTCCAGCCTAATGGATGGAGAGATTTGGGTAAGTAAACCAGACCAAAGAGGACTCTAGCTAAAGGGACTTGTAGAACCAAAGACCTAGAGTGGTGAATAAATAACCTATGATATTGTGAGGATGAAAAAAAAATGTGTGGGTTAGAACAGATAGTTTGTGATGAAGGGCTATGAACAAAATTTGAATAGGTGATTTGAAGACATATTCTCAAAAGGAAAATAAACATTTTCTTCCATTAAACACATTAACTATTAAATAATTTTATGTAAGTGTGTCTTCCTGTAACAATTGAATTTAAAAAGTAATTATGTGCAGAGGGGGGAAAAGATGTTGGAGTAGTAGGGGACCCTATTCCAACCGGTCCCAGAATTGAGCTGGATATCTACAAGACCATTCTGAACACCCACGAAATCAGCCTGAGATGTAAGAAGAGAGAGCTGGATCTCTACAAACAGAATATCGCAGGCAGTTGGTTTCAAGGTATGAAGCGGGGAGCCGTGATTCCGTGGGCAGATATTGGAGGATAAACGGCAGAGGTAGGGAGCCTGGCTGTGGGGATCCTATACCACTGGTGAGTGACAGCCTCCCGCACTGGGGACCAGGCACAGACTCCCAGACTGGTAGCGGTGGGGAAAGGACTTTAGACAGAAACCAGAGCAGCAGGCCCGTGTGTGTGAACTGGGGGTGGCTGGCGGTTTTAGAAACACAAAGGACAGAGAGGAGCCCTGACCTGGAGGTGAGGATTAGGAGTGCTGCTGAGGGATGCACAACCCAGTATGCTGCAGTTTATAGCAGCACAAACAGAAATGGAGATAGTGCGGCTGGGAGAGCTCATTGAAGAACAGACTGCAACCTCTCTGCTCTGAAGCAGAGGGTTGGAAAAGGTCTATTCTGCTCTGACTCTTGGAAGAAACGTGGAAAGCCGCCAGGGAAAGCCGCCAGAGAACAAAAGCCCAAAAAAACTGGTTTCCACTGAGACCATCCCCCACCCCAGGGGGCAGGGCAACTCTGCCCTAACAGCATTGCCTGAGTAACAGCATGGCAGGCCTCTCCCCCAGAAGACAGGCTGGGAGAACAAGAGGCCAGCAACCCTAAGAGCCCTAGAAAACAGGTGTAACTTGCTTGGCTCCTCAACCACCCATCAACAGAATGACTAGGAAGAAGAACCCCCAAAATAGGAAAGACTCAGAGATTATTACTTATGCCACAGATTTAAAAATGGATACAGATATAACCAAGATGTCAGAGATGGAATTAAGGCTAGCAACTGTGAAGACAATAACTATAATGGAGAAATCAATTGATGGCAACATAGAGTCTCTAAGGGCAGAAATGAAAGCTGAATTGGCAGAACTTAAAAATGCTATCAGTGAGATCAAATCTAATCTAAATAATCTAACAGCTAGGGAAAGTGAGGCAGAAGAACGAATAAACGACCTGGAAGACAATTTAATACATACAAAGGGAAAAAAGGAGGCCAGGGAAAAACAACTCAGAAACCATGAAAATAGAATCAGAGAAATAAGTGACACCATGAAGCATTCCAATGTCAGAATTATTGGAATCCCAGAGGAGGTAGAGAGACAGAGAGGACTAGAAGACATATTTGAGCAAATCATAGCTGAGAACTTCCCTAATCTGGGGAATGAAACAAACATTTGTGTCTTACACGCAGAGAGGACCCTTCCCAAGATCAAGGAAAACAGACCAACACCCCGGCATGTAACAGTAAAACTTGCAAATCTTAGAACCAAGGAAACCATCTTAAGGGCACTTAGGGGGAAGAGATTCCTTACATACAGAGGGAGGAACATCAGAATAATGTCAGACCTATCCACAGAGACCTGGCAAGCCAGAAAGCCCTGGCAAGACATATTCAGGGTACTAAATGAGAAGAACATGCAGCCAAGAATAACTTATCTGGCAAGGCTGTCATTTAGAATGGATGGAGAGATGCAGAGCTTCCAAGACTGGCAGAAACTGAAAGAATATGTCACCACTAAGCCGGCCCTGCAAGAAATATTAAGGGAGGGTTCTATAAAAGGAGAAAGACCCCAAGAGTGATATACAACAGAAATTTACAGGGACAATCTATAAAAACAACATCTTCACAGGTAACATGATGACAATAAATTCATATCTTTCAATAATCACTCTCAACGTAAATGGCCTAAATGCTCCCATAAAATGGCACAGGGTTACAGATCTGATAAAAAGACAGGACCCATCCATACGCTGTCTACAAGAGACTCATTTTGAACCTAAAGATACATCCAGACTGAAAGTGAAGGGATGGAGATCCATCTTCCATGCCAGTGGACTTCAAAGAAAGCTGGGGTAGCAATTCTTATATCAGACAAATTAGATTTTAAACTAAAGACTGTAGTTAGAGACACAGAAGGGTCTATCTTAAAGTGTCTATCATTCTTAAAGGGTCTATCCAACAAGAAGATCTAACAATTGTAAATATCTACGCCCCCAACATGGGAGCAGCCAACTACATAAGCCAACTGTTAACCAAAATAAAGAGTCATATTGATAACAGTACGTTAACTGTAGGAGACCTCAATACTCCACTCTCAGCAATAGACAGATCATCTAAGCAGAAAATCAACAAAGAAACAAGAGCTTTGAATGACACACTGGACCAGATGGACCTCATAGATATATACAGAAGATTCCACCCTAAAACACCAGAATACTCATTCTTCTTGAGCACACATGGAACTTTCTCCAGAATAGACCACATACTGGGTCACAAATCAGGTCTCAACCGATACCAAAAGACTGAGAATATGCAGGGAATAATCTCAGTCTTTTGG
>NW_027397101.1:7154736-7268173 GCF_003265705.2 Callorhinus ursinus | reverse complement strand
GACCACATACTGGGTCACAAATCAGGTCTCAACCGATACCAAAAGACTGAGATTATTCCCTGCATATTCTCAGACCACAATGCTTTAAAACTGGAACTCAATCACAAGAAAAAAATTGGCAGAAAGTCAAACGCTTGGAAGCTAAAGACCACTCTACTCAAGAATGTTTGGGTCAACCAGGAAATCAAAGAAGAACTTAAACAATTCATGGAAACCAAAGAGAACAAAAACACATCAGTCCAAAACCTATGGAATACTGCAAAGGCAGTTCTAAGGGGGAAATACATAGCCATCCAAGGCTCGCTCAAAAAAAGAGAAAAATCTCGAATTCACCAACTAACTCTACACCTTAAAGAACTAGAGAAAAAGCAACAAACAATGCCTAAGCCACCCATTAGAAGAGAAATAACTAAGATTAGAGCAGTGACCAATGAATTAGAAACCAGAAACACAGTAGATCAGATCAACGAAACTAGAAGCTGGTTCTTTGAAAGAATAAGATTGATAAACCACTTGCCAGACTTATCCAAAGGAAAAGAGAAAGGACCCAGATTAATAAAATTATGAATGAAAGAGGAGAGATCATGACTAACATCAAGGAAATAGAAACAATTATTAGAAATTGTTATCAACAACTATATGCCAATAAACAGCAATCTGGATGAAATGGATGACTTCCAGAAACCTATAAACTGCCAAGTTGAAATAGGAAGAAATTGACAACCTGAATAGGCCAATAACCAGTAACAAGACTGAAGCAGTGATCAAAAACCTCCCAAAAAACGAGAGTCCGAGGCCTGATGGATTCCCTGGGGAATTCTACCAAACATTCAAAGAAATAATACTTATTCTTCTGAAGCTGTTTCAAAAAATGGAAACAGAAGGAAAGCTTCCAGACTCATTCTTGAGGCTAGCATTACCTTAATCCCCAAACCAGGCAAAGACCCCATCAAAAAGGAGAATTTCAGACCGACATCCCTGATGAAGATGGATTCCAAAATCCTCAACAAAATCCTATCTAATAGGATACAACAGTATATTAAAAGGATCATCCACCACGGCCAAGTGGGATTTATCCCCAGGATGCAAGGGGGGTTCAACATTCACAAATCAATCAATGTGATAGAACACATTAATAAGAGGACAGAGAAGAACCATATGGTCCTCTCAACTGATGCAGAAAAAGTATTTGACAAAATACAGCATCCTTTCCTGATTAAAACTCTTCAGAATATAGGGATAGAGGGAACATTCCTCAAGTTCATAAAATCCATCTATGAAAAACCCACAGCGAATATCATCCTCAATAGGGAAAAGCTGAGAACATTTCCCTTAAGATCAGGAACATGTCAAGGATGCCCACTCTCACCACTATTGTTCAACATAGTACTAGAAGTCCTAGCAACAGCAATCAGACAACAAAAAGAAATAAATGGTATTCAAATTGGCAAAGAAGAAGTCAAACTCTCTCTTTTTGCAGATGACATGATACTTTATGTGGAAAATCCAAAAGACTCCACCCCGAAATTACTAGAACTCATACAGCAATTCAGTAATGTGGCAGGATACAAAATCAAGCACAGAAATCAGTTGCTTTCTTATACACTAACAATGCCACTGTAGAAAGAGAAATTAGACAAACGATTCCATTTACAATAGCACCAAAAACCGTAAGATTCCTCGGAATAAACCTAACCAAAGGGGTAAAGGATCTATACTCTAGGAACTACAGAACACTCATAAAAGAAATTGAGGAATACACAAAAAGATGGAAAAACATTTCATGCTCATGGATCAGAAGAATAAACATTGTGGGTGCCTGGGTGGCTCAGATGGTTAAGCATCTGCCTTCAGCTCAGGTCATGATCCCAGGGTCCTGGGATCGAGCCCCACATCAGGCTCCTGGCTCAGCAGGGAGCCTGCTTCTCCCTCTGCCTCTGCCTCTCCCCCTGCTCATGCTCTCTCTCTCTGTATTTCTGTGTCTCAAGTGAATAAATAAAATCTTTTAAAAAAAGAAGAATAAACATTGTAAAAATGTCCTTGCTACCCAAAGCAATCTGTACCTTCAATGCCATCCTGATCAAAATTCCAATGACATTTTTCAAAGTGATGGAACAAACAATCCTAAAATTTGTATGGAATCAGAAAAGACCCAAATCACCAAGGAAATATTGAAAAAGAGAAACAAATCTGGGGGCATCACGTTGCCCGATTTCAAGCTATATTACAAAGCTGTGATCACCAAGACAGCATGGTCCTGGCACAAAAACAGACATATAGACCAATGGAACAGAATGGAGAACCCAGATATGGACCCTCAATTCTATGGTCCAATAATCTTTGACAAAGCAGGAAAAAATATGCAATGAAAAAAGACAGTCTCTTCAATAAATGGTGCTGGGAAAATTGGACAGCCACATGCAGAAGAATGAAACTCAACCATTCCCTAACACCATACACAAAGATAAACTCAAAATGGTTGAAAGACCTTAATGTGAGACAGGAATCCATCAAAATCCTAGAGAAGAACATAGGCAGTAACCTCTTTAACATCAGCCACAGCAACTTCTTTCAAGATACCTAGTGAAACAAAAGCAAAAATGAACTTTTGGGACTTCATCAAGATAAAAAGCTTCTGCACAGCAAAGGAAACAGTCAACAAAACAAAGAGGCAACCCACAGAATGGGAGAAGATATTTGTAAATGACACTACAGATAAAGGGCTTGTATCCAAGATCTATAAAGAACTTCTCAAACTCAACACCCAAAAAACAAATAATCAAGTCAAAAAATGGGCAGAAGGTATGAACAGACACTTCTCCAAAGAAGACATAAAAATGGCTAACAAACACATGAAAAAATGTTCACCATCATTAGCCATCAGGGAAAGTCAAATCAAAACCACACTGAGATACCACCTTACACCAGTTAGAATAGCAAAAATGGACGGGGAAAGAAACAACAAATGTTGGAAAGGATGTGGAGAAAGGGGAATCCTCTTACACTGTTGGTGGGAATGCAAGTGGGTACAGCCACTTTGGAATGTCCGCAATAGTCAAACTGTGGAAAGAGCCAAGATGCCCTTCAACAGATGAATGGATA
Organism: Callorhinus ursinus; assembly: GCF_003265705.2. Classification (NCBI taxonomy): domain Eukaryota; kingdom Metazoa; phylum Chordata; class Mammalia; order Carnivora; family Otariidae; genus Callorhinus; species Callorhinus ursinus. The sequence goes on along the minus strand of NW_027397101.1, from coordinate 7,265,071 downwards.
AAGAAGATGTGGTCCATATGTACGACGGAATATTACTCAGCCATCAGAAAGGATGAATACCCAACTTTTACATCAACATGGTTGGGACTGGAGGAGATTACGCTAAGTGAAATAAGTCAAGCAGAGAAAGTCAATTATCATATGGTTTCACTTATTTGTGGAACATAAGGAATAGCATGGAGGACATTAGGAGAAGGAAGGGAAAAATGAAGGGGGGGAATCAGAGGGAGAGATGAATCATGAGAGACTTGGACTCTGAGAAACAAACTGTGGGTTTTAGAGGGGAGGGGGACAGGGGATGGGTTAGCCCCATAATGGGTATTAAGGAGGGCACATAGTGCATGGAGCACTGGGTTTTATACGAAAACAATGAATCATGGATCACTACATCAAAAACTAATGATGTATTGTATGGTGACTAACATAACATAATAAAATTTTAAAAAAAGTAATTATGTGCAAATGAGCACAAGAGATCTTTTGCGAGTGATGAAAATGTTCTAAAATTATTGTAGATGGGGCGCCTGGATGACTAAGTTGTTAAGCATCTGCCTTCGGCTCAAGTCATGATCCCAGGGTCCTGGAATCGAGCCCCACATCAGGCTCCCTGCTCAGTGGAAGCCTGCTTCTCCCTCTCCCACTCCCCCTGCTTGTGTTCCCTCTCTTGCTGTGTCTCTCTCTGTCAAATAAATAAATAAAATCTTTTAAAAAAACCTACTGTAGTGATAATTTAATTATACACTTCAAATGGGTAAATTTTATGATATGTAAAGTACCTCAGTAAAGTGGTTTTAACAAAAAGATAATTGGGCAAAAGAGTACATTAAGTTATTAGCTCTGATTGCCAATTCATGCTAGGTCTATGTGATTTCTAGTAATCTCAGTTGTTCAAAGAGGACCCTTGATCCATATTTATTGAGTGAATAAATGTTTTATAGGCAACTAAATTAAATACAGTGCCAACTACATAGTTATTTTCTTCCTCATCTGTTTTATCCTTAAGCTATTGAGGAAATTTTCCCTTTTAAATATGTCTTTTAAATTCTTGTTAAAATTTTGTGGGAAATGATTTTATTTAAAGAAAATTCTTTTGTGAGAGAAAAGCTTTGAAGGTACAGTCATGGCATCTATCTACACCACCGATGATTCCAGCTCAGATCTAAACTAACAGTCAGGCATATCTGGGCAAGGCAACTATCAAAAATTCTTCCAACCATTTTCTTTTCTTTCTTTTTTTTTTTTTTTAAAGATTTTATTTATTTATTTGACAGAGAGAGACACAGCGAGAGAGGGAACACAAGCAGGGGGGAGTGGGAGAGGGAGAAGCAGACTTCCCGCATAGCAGGGAGCCTGATGCAGGGCTCGATCCAGGACCCTGGGATCATGACCTGAGTCGAAGGCAGACACTTAATGACTGAGCCACCCAGGCGCCCCTTTCCAACCATTTTCTATATGATGTTCTTAATCATGGGAGATGGCAAGTAAGAAAAGGAAGAAACCACATTGAAATGATTACTATGTGGAATAGAATGTCATGAGAAGAAAAAAATAACAAAACACTTATTTAATAAATAAAATGTATCCCACCAGGCTGGCAACAGATTGCAGAGCTTGATGGGTTCAGACACTATATAAGAGCATAGTGCTGGGCTGTCATCTAGTGGCTTAATTGCAAATGGTAGATATGAACGTTAAGAAATTGAAACAGTATTTCTCATCAGAATCTAATCTAGAATTGACAGGTCTTAAATTATTTCATTTGTTTCTTTGTGCATTTCAGATCCTCTCATGACTGCTGGTTATTTTTCTAGTGCTACAAACCCTGCCTGTCAAATATCCAAATAAACCAAGTTTATCTTTGTGAGAATCTTATATCTCCTTTTTAAATTTTTATTTATTTATTTATTTGTTTGTTTGGTTTTATTTGAAGGGCTCCTGGGTGGTGCAGTCAGTTAAGCCACTGACTTTTGGTTTTGGTTCGGGTCCTGATCTCAGGGTTGAGAGATTGGCCCCCCTGTGTGTCTCCACACTCAGCTTGGAGTCTGTTTGAGATTCTCTCTCCCTCTGCCCCTTCCATTTGTGCTCTCACTCTAAAATAAATAAATCTTTAAAAAAAATTTGTTTTTGTTTGAGTATAGTTGACACACAATGTGACATTAGTTTCAGGTATACAGTTTAGTGATTTGACAAGTTTATATATTTGCTATGTTCACCACAAGTGTAGCTATCATCTGTTCTGTTACATTGTTATTACAAGTATCCTTTACTGTATTTTTTATGCTCCAGTTTTTATTCCTGTGACTTAATCATTCCATAACTAGAAGCCTGGATTTTTCCCTCCCCTTCACCCATTTTGCCCAATCCCTCACCTCCCTCTGGCAACCATCAGTTTGTTCTCTATACTTATTCTGATTCTGCTTTTTGATCATTTATTTGTTTGTTTTTTAGATTCCATTTATGAGTGGAATCATAGGTATTTGTCTTTCTTCATCTGACATTTCACTTAGCATAATCCCCACTAGGTCTATCTATGTTGTCACAAATGGCACAATATCACCCCTTTTTATGGCTGCATAATATTTCATCTTCTTTCTCCATTCACCTATTTACGGACACTTGGATTGCTTTTTTATCTTGGCTATTGTAAGTAATGCTGCAATAAACATAGTGGCACATATATTTTTTTGGATTACTAAGTGTTTTTGTTTTCTGTGGGTAAATACCCATAAGTGGAATTACTGGATTATGTAGTATTTTTATTTTTAATTTTTTGAGGAACCTCCATACTGTTTTCCACAGTGGTTGCACTAATTTATATTCCCAACAATGCATGAGGGTTCCTTTTCCTCTACATCCTTGCCAACATTTGTTATTTCTTGTCATTTTGATTTCAAATCTTTTTTCCTTCTTTGTCTTCACCACTGAAACCCCATCCCCTGACCCCTCCATGCAGCAAACCCTGCCCTCCTCCACCCCTAATCCCACACACATTTGTCCCCTTGTTACGGAATCTGGACTGGATCGCCCGACCAAAGAACCAAGCGGCACCCGGAGATCTTGGAGGATCGGAGGTTTATTTAATGCCAGCGGGTTCAGAGGAGAGTGATCTCCAAAGGTCTGAGCCCCAAGCACAAAGGGGGCAATTTATACACTTCTACTTCCACATACTTGGCACTTTTGGCGCGTCCACGAAGCAGAGCAGGGAAAAGAAACCGGAAGAGCCCCAGGGCAAGGACTGGGACTCTCTTGCTGGCTCCGTCAGCCATCTTAGGACACAGATTTTCCTTATCTTTCCTTTCCACCCTTACATGCCCACAGGTCAACCCTAGCTTTAGTGAGGTGTTCAGAGGAAAGCTGCTGACCACAACAAAGTGGGTGTTTATGCTGGCTTTAGATTAATTGGCCTGGTTAAACAAGTAAATCCCTAATCAGAAGTTGAGATACAATGATAAAGTGAAGAATTTCAGGGGGAATATTCAGGGGCAGCAGTTACTTCCAAGAGCTCCTTTTAAGCCTGGCTCTGCCCCCAGAGTGTGTTTAAGGAGAGGTAGGAGAGGAAGTCAAACCTTCTTTTTCAACTTTGAAAAACAGGCACAGGGAAGCAGACACCCGCACTCACTGCAGTGGAAAAGTCCATTCTAAACACAACAGCCCAGCAGTTGAACAAGGTAGGAGCAGTTGTCATTGACATCCATGAAAGATGCCAAAATCTAGGTAAGACCCAGGACCTCCCAGTGAGCTTCCTAGTTCAGCCACTATGTGACCCAACAGGCATTTTTATTTTTCTTATTTTTGTTCTTCCTCTAACAGCCCCCATCCCCTCAGCTCTTCTAAACAATATAAATTGTATCATAAGCCCAGAGGACTAGCCCTGCATATCATGCCCTGTCAGTCATGCAACTAGAGTCTTGTTCTAATCAAATGGCCTCCACCAGGTGCAGGTCAAGCATTGTATTTCCTTTCCTTTCATTGTTGTTCTAAGCACACATTCCTAAGGCAGTGGAAGGAGCAATAACAAACATATCTGAGAGACAAGTTTGTGGTTGACTCAGCAGTATAGCACCATATTGACAAAAAGGAATGAAATGCACAGATAATCCTGATTTTTAGAAATCACCTAAGTGGGACTTTCTCAGGGAGGAATCAACCCACACAACTTAACTGGCCCAAAGTCACACAACAGTGTCAGGGGCCAGAGCAAAACTAGAGGCCAGAGCTCTAGCTACACCACAGACTTTATTTTATTAGATACATGTGTGCTTTTAGCCAACCGTTACCTGTTTATTATAGGATAATACTATATCTAAAATATATCTTAATAGGGAATTTTCTAAGTTTGGCATACTGTTAATGAAAACACACTTGACATAACCACATCCAGATATTTTCTCTCATGAGCTAACATTCTCAGTACTTTCAGGTGAACTCTTGTTTGCAAAAATCGCTGTTTGAATATTAAAGTGTAAATATATGTACATGCATTTTTGCATCAAGGCTGAGCTTCAGATTTGTTTGTTTTTTCTACAAACTTCTATTTTAAGCAGACTGTCTTAGCTGAATGTATAAAAATAGAAGTGTCTATTAAGTGGCCTTAATTTTCTTGATGAAGTCCCAAAAGTTCATTTTCACTTTTGTTTCCCTTGCCTCTGGAGGAGATTATGCTAAGTGAAATAAGTCAAGCGGAGAAAGTCAATTATCATCTGGTTTCACTTATTTGTGGAACATAAGGAATAGCATGGAGGACATTAGGAGAAGGAAGGGAAAACTGAAGGGGGCAAATTGGAGGGAGAGATGAACCATGAGAGACTATGGACTCCGAGAAACAAACTGAGGGTTTTAGAGGGGAGGGGGGTGGGGGGATGGGTTAGCCCGGTGATGGGTATTAGGGAGGGCACGTATTTCATGGAGTACTGGGTGTTATATGAAAACAATGAATCATGGAACACTACATCAAAAACTAATGGTGTACTGTATGGTGACTAACATAATAAAAAAATTAAAATTAAAAAATGTGGCCTTAATTGTAATAGTTTTATTTTTTATAAGTGTATTACATTAAACCATATGAAATGGCTATTGTTTCTGGTCAAAAAGAATCACTGAGGGACGCCTGGGTGGCTCAGTTTGTTAAGCATCTGCCTTCAGCTCAGGTCATGATCCCAGGGTCCTGGGACTGAGTTCTGCATCCCGCTTCTTGCTCAGTGGGGAGCCTGCTTCTCCCTCTGCCTCTGTCCTTCCTCTCTGCTTGTACTCTCTCTTTCCCTCTGACTAAATAAATAAATAAATAAATAAAATCTTTTTAAAAAATGAATATCAGCAGATTTTAATGGTTCAACCTAATACATTGGGTAAAGAGTAAAAATTTAGAGAAATTACTTTGTGACAAAAATTACAACACTTTTTAGCAGAACTTTTTTGCTTTTATTCACAAAATTTTGCTCTTATTCTGATATTCTAGAAGTTCTACAGGTGTTACCATAAGAATCATTTTTGCAGAAAAGAAGATACGACATAAATAGTTCCCAATAATCTCTACATGTTCTTTTTCTCCTCCCAAAAGAAAGTAATGTCTTAAAGAGATTGGACAACATCAACAAATTAAGGAAATGAGAGAAGAAACCTATTTATTTAATAAATAAATCTATTTATTTCAGATGATACTATCCCATTATGTAGTTCCAGTTGAGTCTGCTGACCCTGCCAGGTTGGTGTTAGTTTTTACCTATTTATTCTTATAAAAGTCACAGCTCTTCTCTTCTTTCAGCCTTACTGCAATCTGACTGGGATGCTCATAAAACCTAAAATAAATCTAAGAAAGTTATAAAATTCTTAGAATGAAAAGAGGCAAAAGAGTATGTTCTCTGAGCAAGTCTAACGTTTTCTGTCATGTTCTGGATAAAAAACCTGGGCGGTTTCTTTTCACATGAGTGTGCATGCAACTAGGCACATAAACCATAAAAAAACAATAAATTCATTAAATTTTTTCCATCATTCTTTCAAAAAGCATAATTATTTCATGGGCATCCAGCTATACCAAAATATGGCTTGGGCACCTGGGTGGCTCAGTTGGTTGTGTCTGCCTTCAGCTCAGGTCATGATCCCACCGTCCTGGGACCAAGTCTGCATTGGGGTCCCAGCTCCATGGGGAGCCTGCTTCTCCCTCTGCCTCTCTCTCTCTCTCTGTCTCTCATGAATAAATAAATAAATCTTTAAAAAATATGGCTTAAAGGTTTATTGATTTGGATGTAGTGACATAGAAGGTAGTCTATGATTTGAGCAAAAACTCAAGTTGAAGAAAAGACATGCAGTATACTATTTTTATAAAACAAAAACTGCACATAACCAAAAACATATGTATATAATGAAAGATGTTAGAATTCCTCTCTGAGTGTGGAACTGGGGAGTCATGACTTAAAATACTTCTGTATTGGGGCAACTGGGTGGCTCGGGTGTTAAGTATCTGCCTTTGGCTCAGGTCATGATCCCAGGGTCCTGGGATCGAGCCCCGCATCAGGCTCCCTGCTCTGCGGGTAGCCTGCATCTCCCTCTCCCACTCCCCCTGCTTGTGTTCCCTCTCTCGCTGTGTCTCTCTCTGTCAAATAAATAAATAAAATCTTAAAAAAAAACTTCTGTATTGTTTGTATTTTTTAAATGAACATATATTATTTTGATGATTAAGTTAATATGTTTCCATGTTTCAGTTCCATGGCCTTGAATACTTCTCTTTTCTCTGAACTGATGAAATTCTGTTCATCTCATAAGATGCAAATCAAATGTCTCCTTAATGTCTCATCAGTAAAAAACAATGGCTTCCTGCACCAACTTGGTAGCACCTTGTACTTATTCACCCCTATTCTGGCAGTTAATGAAAGCAGCTGTTATATTTCTATTTTGATATCCCTGCATCCCCTGTCCTTAACACATTATCTTGTCCTTAGTAGAGGTTAATAAATATTAAGTGAAAGTTTATGTAAGTAGTAGGTAGCTGGATGAAATTCAAATTCAACTCATTTAGACTGTCAGACAATATTAAGCACTAGCCTGTGACATATGCCCAGAGAGGACAGGAATGAAAAATGTGACCTCTGACCTGCAGGAACTCGAGGTTTATTTAGGGAGGTGATCACAACAAACTTGCAATACATTTTTAAAGACTTATGATAAAGATGGGCACATATTTGGGCAGCTAGGCTGAGGAAAGAAAAAGATTTGAGAGGGAAGAAATGAAACTGAAGCTAAATCACAAAGGGTAAGTAGAATTTCAACAGAGGAAGATGAATAGGAAAGGGATTCTAGGCAGAGAGAACCTGAGAACACACACTCATTCCAAGGGTTCACTGCCCCTGGCTGGAGTGAAGGGACCTGCTAGGAAATTGGTTTGAGCCTGGGTCAGAGAGGCAGGAAGGACCAAATCAAGGTGAGTCTTTTCTGTCATTCCAAAGAGTTTGGATTTGATGCTGTTGTCAGTGAAGAGGCTGTGATATGCATAATTTATAAATTATGGAAAGCATATTTGACCCCAAACCATTTCCTATATTTGCTGTTGTTGGACAGCATTGTATAAGGAAAAAGAAACAATTTGTATTAATAAACATGATTTTTCTCTTAAACTTGTGAACATGTTTGCTTCATCATGAATAAACACATTTATATAAACTGCTTCCAAAACAAATGTAAGCATACGGCTACCAGGCCCTTAAAAGATAAGTACCTGCTCTTGATTTAAAATGTAAACAACCCACCACATCAAAAACTAATGATGTATTGTATGATGACTAACATAATAAAAATAAAATAAAATAAAATGTAAACAACCTTAAAGTTATAAACATGTTTATGTAATATATGATTTGTTAGCAAGTAACATATCTTATATATACCCTGGTTTACTGGGAGTATGGAGACACCAATAAGAATGATGTAAACTTGAAACAGTGTAAAGGAAGGTATGTTAAAAAAAAATAACTGAATTCCAGTACCACCTCGACATAATAAAAGTCATATGTGAAAAGCTCAAAGCAAACATAATACCCAGTGGTGAAAGATGAAACTTTTCCCCTGAGGTCAGGAACAAAGCAAGAATGGCCCCTTCCACCACTTATATTCATCATGTTACTGGAAGTTTTAGCCAGAGCACTTCAGCAAGACCAGAGGAATTTGGCAAGAAAAAGAAATAAAAAGTATACAAATTGGAGAGGAAGAAATTATCTCTGTTTGAAGAGGATGTGCTCTTATATGTAGAAATTCCTAAAGAATTAAAAAAAAACTGTTAGAACTAATAAATGAATACAGCAAAATACAAAGAAAATAAATGCATACATCAAACTAAAAAAATATTTTAAATAAATATGGAAAACAATTCCATTTATAATAGCATTTTAAAAAATTAAATACTTGGGAATTGGTGAAGAATATGAATGGTGAAAACTACAAATGATTGCTGAAAGAAATTAAAAAAGAAATAAATAAATGGAAAGACAGCCTACATTTATGAATTGGAAGCCCTAATATTGTTAAGATGTCAATATAACCTAATAGAGCCACAGATTCAGTGTGACCTCTATCAAATTCCTAGTGGCATTTTTTTTTTTTTTGGCAGAAATGGAAAAACCCCTCCTAAAGTTCGTATGGAATCTTGAGGAACCCCAAATAGTCAAAAGAATCACAAAGTTGGAGGTCTCACATTAGATTTCAAACTAACTATAAAATCTACAATAATCAAAAACAATGTGATATTGGCATAAAGACAAACATATAGGCCAATGGGATAGAATAAAGAGCCCAGAAATAAACCCTCATGTATATGGTCAAATGCTTTTTTTATACAGGTACCAAGACCATTAAATGAGAAAAAGACAGTCTTTTCAACAAATGATCTAGGAAAACTGGATATACACATGTGAAAGAATGACGTTGGACCCGTATATAAAAATTAATTCAAATGAATTGAAGACCCAAGTATAAAATATAAAGTATGAAAACTCTTCAAGGAAAACATGGTAAAATTTTCATGAAATTCTATTTAGCAATGATTTCTTGGATATGACACCAAAGGCACAGGAAACAAAAGAAAAAATAAACAAATTGGACTTCATCAAAATTAAAAAATTTTCTGCATTAAAAAACATTATCAACAGAGTAACACAAAACCCAAGTGGGAGAAAGTATTTGGAAATCATATGTGATATAGAATTTATACCCAAAATATATAGGCAACTTCTAAAATTCAACAACAAAAAACCAAAAAACTCAATTAAGGTAAGACTTAAATAAATATTTCTCTAAAGAAGATATACAAATGGTCAATAAGCAAATGAAAAGATGATCAACACCACTAATCATTAGGGAAATGCAAATGAAAACCACATTGAAATACCACCTTACACCCATTATGATGGCTACTATCAAAAAACAGAAAATAACAAATCATGGTGAGGATGTGGAGGAATTGGAACCCTTGTGCACTATTGGTGATAATGTAAATGGTGCAGCCATTATGGAAAACAGTATGGCAGTTCCCCCAAAAATTAAAAATAGAAATACCATATGATCCAGGATTCCCACTTCTGGGTACATAGCCAAAATAATTGAAAACAAAATCTCAAAGAGATATTTACAGACCCATGCTCACTGTAGCATTATTCACAATAGCCAAGAGAAGAAAGCAACTCAAATGGCCATTGGGAGATAAATAGATAAAATGTTGTATATACATACAATGGAAAATTATTTAGTCTTTAAAAAGAAGGATATTCTGTTACATGCTACAACATGGAAAAACTTTGAGGACACTGTGTTAAGTGAAATAAGCCAGTCACAAAAAAAAAAAAATATTGTATGATTCCACTTATATGAGGTATGTAAAGCAGTCAACTCATAGAAACAAAAGCAGAATGTTGGGTGGCTAAAGGCTGGGGGAGGGAGAAATGGGGAGCTGTTGTTCAATGGTTATAGAGTTTCCGTTTTACAAGGTTAAAAAGTTCTAGAGATCTGTTGCACAACAATTTGAACAATTTGAATAATTCAATGTTACCAAAATATACACTTCCAATGGTTAAAATGGTAAATTTTGTGTTATTATTTTTTTATCACAATTAAAATAAATAAAGGAAGGTAATTCTGAAACATGCTACAGCATGGATGAACCTTGAGGACATTAGGTTGAGTGAAATAAATGAAATAAGCCAGTCACAAAAAAACAAATACTGTATGATTCCACGTATATGAGTTACCTGAAGTAGTCACATTCATAGATACAGAAACTAGAATGGTGATTGCTGGAGGTTGGGGGAGAAGGATAATGGGGATTTTTTTTTTCGACAGCAGTTTTAGTATTTCAAGATGAAAAGAGTCCTGGAGATGGATGGTGATGATGGTTCTGCAACAATATGAATATACTTAATACCACTTAGCTTTATGCTTAAAAATTGCTAAGATGGTAAATTTATGTTATGTATATCTTACTATATAAAAAAAATTGGGGGGCTAAAGGTACAACAAGACCATACCCATCATGCAGTATGATATTTCATACCATTATATATTATTTTCTTTTGTTCTTAACTATAACATAAATTACCTTCAAAATAATCTTTTGTTTGGTATGTATGACAGAAACACAAGAGCTTTACAATGAACAATATCTCTCACACACACACCCCTAGTAGGTTCCTAGTTAACATAAGACACCCAGTGTAAAATGTTGAGATTGGAACTGAAAACGTGAGAGTTGTAATAAAGTTGGTTCAATGGCCCAGGTGGAAGATGATAGGCCTGAGATGTGGATGAGGAGGAGGGGATGAGGTATTTATGTAAATTTATGAGGTACAACTTACATAATTTACTGATGATTCTAAAGTCAAGATAACTTCCATTAAAGTTTGCTAAATATTTGTTTTACCATCATAAATCTGCTGTTGAACCCATCTGCTAAATTTTTCATGTTACATATTGTATTTTTCATCTGAAATTTTCTTTAGGTATTTTTATGTCTATTTCTCTTAAAAATCCTTATTTGTTGCTTTGTCATATTATTTTTTCTATAATTCTTTAAACATGTTCTTGTTTTATTATTTTTAAAATATTTTTTATTGGGGCGCCTGGGTGGCACAGTTGTTAAGCGTCTGCCTTCAGCTGGTGTCATGATCCCAGGGTCCTGGGATGGAGCCCTGCGCAGGGAGCCTGCTTCTCCCTCTCCCCCTGCTTGTGTTCCCTCTCTCAATGTGTCTCTCTCTGTCAAATAAATAAAAATCTTTAAATAAATAAATAAATAAATAAATATTTCTTATCAAGGTGAAATTTACATAACATAAAATTGACCATTTTAAAGTGAACAATTCAGTGTCACTTTGTATATTCACAAAGTTGTGCAACCACCACTTTTATCTAATTCCAAAGCATTTTCATCACCACACAACGAAACACTGTTTTTCGAAAAAAAAGACCAGTTAAACATTGCTAACCACTCCCTTTTACCCCCAGTCCCTGGAAACCACCAATCTGTTTTCTGTCTCTATAGATTTACCTATTCTGGATCTTGCTATGGTCTGAAAGTTTGTGTCCCTTCAAAATTCATATGTTGAAGTCCTAACCCCCCAAAATATTAGGAGGTGGGGACTTTGGGATTTCTAGCCCCCTCCACTATGTAAGAACACAGAAAGAAAACACCGTCTATGAATCAGGAAGTGTGCCTTCACCAGCCACCACACTGAATCTGCTGGTACCATGATCTTGGACCTCCCAGCCTTCAGAACTGTGAGAGATTAATTTCTGGGTTTTTTTTATTAGTTACACAGTCTGTGGTATTTTGTTATAACAACCTGATTAGACTAAGACAAGTGGCATCATAAAATACGTGAGCTTTTTCATCTGGCTTATTTTATTTAGCAGAGTGTTTTCAAAGTTCATCCACATTGTACCATGTATCAGTACTCTATTTTTCTAAAGCTGACTAATATTCCATTATACCAATACACCACAATTTCCTTACCTCCTAATCAGTTGATGGACATTTGGGTTTTTTTTTTCCACCTTTGGCTATTGCAAATAATGCTGCTATGCACATGTGTATTCATATATTTGTTTGAGTATATGCTTTTAATTCTTTTGAGTATGTACCTAGGAGAGGAATTCTATGTTTAACTTTTTGAACAATTGCCAAACTGTTTCTCAAAAGCAATTGCACCATTTTAAATTCCCATAAACAATGTACAAGACTTCTTCCAATTTTTCCACATCACTTATTTTCCATTTTTTTATTAGTGTCATTCTAGTGAGTGTGAAGTGGGATCTCACTGTGGTTTTGATTTGTATTTCTCTAATGACAATCAATGTTAAACATCTTTCCATGTGCTTAAGGGTCATTTGTGTATCTTCTTTGGAGAAATGACTATTTAAGTCCTTAGTCCATTTTTTAAAAAAATTTTTTAGAGGGGGGAGGGGCAGAGGGAAAGGGAAAGAATCCTAAGCAGGCTCCATGCCCAGCACATGAGCCCAATGCTGGGCTTGATCTCACAGTCCTGAGATCATGACCTGAGCCAAAATCAAGAGTCAGATGCTTAACCAACTGAGCCACCCAGATGCCCCCTTAGTCCATTTTTAAACGGGTTGTTTGTCTTTTAGTTGTTGAGTTCTAAGAGTTCTTTATATATTCTGGCTATTAAATGCTTATCAGATAAGTGACTTTGCAAACATTTTCTTCTATTCAGTGGGGGTCTAAGGTTTTGTTTTTTGGGGTTTCTCCTATTATCTACTTCCAGTGCAGTGAGAAGTTAACTGTTTTTTTTCCAAGGTGTATATACAAGTCAAGATCTAGTCAGGAGAAAGAAACTACACAATAATTTGAACAAGAAAAAATATAAAGAATTATTAGTTATAAAAAAAATTGGAGTAATAATGTATTGACTGAAAAAAAAAACAAAGAGAACTCTAAAAATTATCAGAACAGTAAGAATATAAGCAGCAACTATAACCGTTAGGACTGAGACAGAGCACCCAGTGAAGACCCCTCTTCCCCAGACCTCAGGGTGAAATCCAGACTTGGTTGGAGAGAGCATAGCTCTGGCTCCCTGAATGGCTGAGAAGTCACAGTGGTGTCATACCCATGGTATGTGCTGAAAAAAAAATCTGCCTTCTGGAACTTGCAAAAATTTTCCATCTAAAGAATTCATGGAGAAGAGTTTCACTGGAGATACCCAGGACAACTCTATCTGAAGAGGTGAGGGGGGAAGCTACTGGCCGTTAGGTTTTACTGCCACTGTATACTGCAGAAGTTGGATGCTGGAGAAGCCACACATACTGCAGGGGTCTGGCCCTGTGGAAAATGGATGCATTGCAGGAGTGGATGCTGGAGAAGCCAGGAGTGTTTTAGGAGTTGCACACTGGCAGCCTGCCAACCGAGCAGGAGGAAACTGGAAGGAAAACCCCTTCCTCCTGTAATATGTCTCTGATCCCCTCTCCTGACAGCATAAACATCATGCCAAATGGCAAAGGAAAACTTTTAAAGGACCAGAATTATTTTTACAGATCACACAGTGAAGAATGAATTTGGAGTGAAAAGGTAATACATTGATAATGGGTACAGTGGGACTGGCCATAAAAAACAAAAACGAAACAAAACAAAACAAAAAAACCCAGCAAACTTGCTGGTAGAAGGAGCAGACATGATTTTGTGCGGCAAAAACCCACACAGACAAATTTGTCAGTAAAAGTAGAAAACTTCATAGGAAACAGAGAGAAAACCCACAGCTCTACTAGAATGAGGTTGCAGACCCTGTTGGGGCAAATGGTGAAACAGAAATTTTATAGAGAGATTCTGGAAATGAGGGAGTTATAGTAGGGTCACATCCAAAGCTACCTGTAAGCCAACACATTTGTTTGGGGGAGAACCAAGAGAGCTGAATATATAGTAAAAGTCAAGGCAGACTTGGGAACTGGCTGAACTTGAATATACTCCCTGAACCACACACAGATCCATCAGCAGAGGGTGGGAGCCTATGGGCTTATGGTATAAAACCACAATCTCTACCCAAATCACTGGCTGACCACTAAGTTAGGCAGTTACCTATGCAAATTCAAGCAAGCCATACTGAAAAATAAAAATAAGAATTTAAAAGATGAGTAGAGGTATAAGCAGCCACACATTGCCAGGGAAATAGATATTGTAGTTTAAGTCCAGACAAGTAGCTAAAGATGAATAAGAGCAACAGTTGGAGACAACAGTAATACAGAAGTACTATGATATGTTATCTAAATTGTGCAGCTTTCAACAACAATAACAACAAGTTGTAAGACATGAAAAGAAACAAGAAAGTATGACCCAAACTCAGGGGGAACAAAGCAATCAATAGAAATGACACTGAGTAGAGTCAAATGTTGAATTTAGCAAACAATGACGTCAAAACAACTTTTATAATATGCTCAAAGAATTAAAGGGTCATTAGTGAAAATGGCAGAGTACGGAGCTCCATGGGCCTGTCCCTCCATGAAAACACTAAAATACCAAGAAAAAAAACTCAGAATCAACTTTATCAGAACTCTGATCAGAATAATCAGAGGTCTACAAGTAACCTAGGGGAAAAAAAGCTGAATCAAGAAAAAGCCAACTTAAAAACAGTAGGAAAGCTTTGTGGCCTTTTTACCTTCCCTTGCTCCACCCCCTTCCCTGTTTCAGTGGCAATTATGAAGACCATGATCCTAGTGAAAAACCCTGGTCTTTCATTGTGGGGGAACCAGAGCAGACTTTATTCTCAAAACATTGTATTTATCTATTCTAATCTGTCTGGGGGCTACTTGAAGGACAGATGCAAGGCACTTGTCTTTTTTCCTAACTCAGAACTCTCTCAGGATGGCAAAATCATGGGCAATCCTTAGAATATTGTAAGGCAAATGAACAACCTGCAGGTGACTGGGAGTACAAAACTAGAGTGCTGAAAGCCAGAGAGGAAAATCTGGGGAGAGAGTTTCTTTGAGAACTTAGGACATTCCAAAGTTCTAGTGTATACTGGGAGGATTTAGAAAGCTACTATGCATGCCTGGAACATGATGCATGCTCAGAAAAAGACCTAAGAAAACCCTAAGTTTTTACCTCTACCTGACCTATAGGCTCAGGGCAAGCAGGAAGTGAAGAATAAGGCAGAGTTGCAAATGGCCTACCTGTGTTGTAGGAAACCCCAATATAGAACTAATCTGCAAAGGCTGGAAAGGATTCCCTCCCTCTCTCTCTCTCACCTACTTATCTATCTCTATATCTATCTTTCTTTTTCCTGATGTAAAGGAAATCTATCCAATCACTAGCTGAACACAAACTAAAGGAACAGAGACTTCAGAAACCCCATATGACAAAGAATACAGACTTCACCAACATAGTTTAGAAAAGTCATTGAACAGACAGTTATAGCCTAAAGCAAGCAACAAAAACAAACTCTGAAGAGGGAGAACAATCACACATTATAATACTCAAAATGTCTAAGTTTCAATAAAAAAGTATGAAGCATGCAAAGAAACACTAGCAATGCAACCAAAAAGGAAATTTAAATAGTATCCAAAAGAATAAAATACCTAGGAATAAATTTAACCATGTAGGTGAAAGACTTGTACCCTGTAAACTACAATACTAAAAGAAATTAAAGAAGACACAAATAAACAAAAAATACGTTCATTCATGGATTGAAAGACCTAATATTATTAAAATGGTAATATTAGCCAAAGTGATCTACAGATTCAGGGCAATCGCTCTCTTTTTTGAAAAGATTTATTCATTTATTTGAGAAAGAAAGAGAGATAATGGGGGAGGGGCAGAGGGACAGGGAGAGAAAGTCCCAAGCAGACTGCATACTGAGAGCAGAGCCTGACCTCGGGTTGATTCCATGACCCATGGGATTTTTTTTTTTTGCTATAAAATTATCTGGTTTAATTGCTATCAACATCAGAACTGTAGTACATTAGAGTACAAAACCTGTATGTACAATTACACATAGAAAAAACGTTCTTTGTGAGGAGCAATTTTCAGCAAATCTGACAAACAGCAAGAGTCATCCCTATTTGGGGTTTGAAAAAAGAACTGGAAATTTCCAAGACATCCCCCTCCTCCCTCTGGCTTCAGTGACCCTCCCAACATCCATTTGCAAAGGCCTGAGGTAGGAAGGGTGGTATTAACATTATCAGGCACTCATTCTCCTCTCTTATGGAAGGGGTGAATTTTTAGGAAACATTTCCCATCATTTATTACACTGATGTTCCATCCAACTGCATCATTAGGTTCAGTAGTTAACCATGACAATATGATGCCTAAAGCAATCTAACTTGATAGCCAGATGCCAGAATGTGAAAAAATAGGACCAGCTAAGAAAGTGAGAGAAATATAATTAATCTGAAGCACATAAAAATATGCACAAAACTAGGACCAAGAGGGAAACTGCTGAAATGTCACTGAGGAGGGAGCTCTGCCAGGAAGCAATAATCAAGTTTCAGCATATAAACTTTGCTAACTAGAGCCATGAATTGGTCTATAACTAAGACTGAGGAATGCGTCAACATCGGTCATGAATATCGCTCTGGGCCCCTCCCCCAAATAATTTCCTGCCGCAAAGCCCAGTGGATTCGCCTTGATTCCAGCCAAGGGCATTCCGAGTCGGCTTGAATCTCCTGAGGATCTGAAGCTACCATCCTGAATGCTCCCGCCATGGCATGCTGCTCACCTCCGGTCTGCTGTTCTACCCAGCTTTTCCATCTGACGTGGTACTAGCCATCATTCTGAAGCTAATGTTAAGAGACTGGACTGAGCTGTGTCCTGGAAGAGCCTGTCCCAGTGAAGGCAATAGGCCAGCAGGACCCTCTTGGGGGCCCCAATATGGCAGAGGGGTTGGAAATCAAGGAAGGAGACCAGCCTGTGACCGGTGGCCATTATCATCATGGCTGGGTTGGATAGCGGCACTGAGCTAGGCGATTTGGTCGGTTCAAGCTACTAACCATGGAGAGCTGGGGGACCTGAGATGGGTTGTAGAGAGGAACACTTCCTTTCAAGGGGGTTGGGGGAAGCAGAACATCGGGGTTGAAGTAAAGCTCAGAGGAAACAGCCTCAGGCCCAGACAGACCTTCACTCCCAGTGCCCTCAGTTGCTCCGCCACGGGATGCTGATCCTCGGACTTGGCCCTTGCCTGTCGCTCCAAAAAATGTCAACTGTAAAGCACATAACCACGTATTTTCACTAAGAATAGTGAAGCTGCTGCTTTTGTTGAGTAGTTATTAAATCTCACAACTATCCTGTGAGACAAGTATAATTATCGACATTTTTAGAAAATAATGCATTATTTAAAAAACAAACAGGCTCAGATTAGTGAAATGATATGCTCGGGTCACAGGCTAGCCAGCGATGGAGCTT
The DNA here is from genome assembly GCF_003265705.2 of Callorhinus ursinus. Classification (NCBI taxonomy): domain Eukaryota; kingdom Metazoa; phylum Chordata; class Mammalia; order Carnivora; family Otariidae; genus Callorhinus; species Callorhinus ursinus. The sequence goes on along the minus strand of NW_027397101.1, from coordinate 7,247,691 downwards.
ACATTCAAAGAGTAATATGTTTGACACCCAATCTCATACTCTTTCTAATATCACAGCATTAGAAAACTCAACTGTCCCTAAGTCCCCAGGAGCAAAATCCTAAGTAAATATGGCTGGAATCCCACCATGTGACAATTGTATTTTGAGATTTCTACTGTCTCTTCAGATCCCTTGAGTCATATTAAGGCTCCTGGTCCCTTCTGCTCTACAGGAGGTTTACCTTTTAAGTCTGTTATTCCAAGAGAGTCAGGCTTCTGATCTTAAAATTAATTTGATACCCAGGCCCAGGTCCAGCTCCCTTGGGACAAGGCCACTCGTGTAGAAAGCAGGGGGCCTCTGGTAACAAGAATCTTACCTGGAAGATAGCACCCTTTTGACCTTAGATCTCTCTCCAGAGCTTCAGAGCAGAGGCAGAAGAGACTCAAAAAAGAACGCATCTCGGGTGAGCCCTGTGTTCATTCCTCACTTTGTATTATAATGGACTTACGAGGTTTAGAAGGATCCATGTATTAAGCAGAACAGTAAGAATAGAAATAGATCAAGTTAATCTTGAGGGAAATCATACACCATTTCCCTGTTAACTCTGATGCTTGCTGTTGGCTCTTGGTAGGTAACCTTTGCCAGGGTAAGTTAGGTTCCCTCTAATTTGCTTAAGTTTCAAATTAGTCATAAATGTACAATGAGTTACATTGAGTACTTCTTCTGTATCTATTGAAGGAAAGGTATAATTTATTTACTTTATAAATACTGTGAATAGTATGATGGAATTTCTAACACAAACTTATTCTTGAATTACTGCATAGACCCTACTAGCTATTGAGTGTGTTGAGTTGTTTTATATTATATATATATATATATAAAATATACCTTTTCCCCAATACTATTTTTAGAATTTTTATTTTTATTTTTTTTAAGATTTTATTTATTTATTTTTCAGAGAGAGAGACAGAGCGCAAGCAGGGGGAGCTGCAGGCAGAGGGAGAAGCAGGCTCCCAGCCGAGCAAGGAGCCTGATGTGGGACTCGATCCCAGGACCCCAGGATCATGACCTGAGCAGAAGGCAGACCCTTAACCAACTGAGCCACCCAGACGTCCCAGAATTTTTATTTCTATATCACAAGTTAGTTCACCCTACAATTTTCTAACATGCCTGCCCAATGATGATACCATGTTTTTTAGACTCATAAAAGGAATTGGGATACTTTCCTGCTCTGTGTTTCTCTACTTTGTTTTTTCTAATAATTTATATGAGAAAATTACCTGTTATTTGTAGATTTTCTGAAACTTATAATGAGAGTCTTGTGGGGACTAGAAAATCGCACAAAAATGAAGATTTTGATTACTGAACCACTTTATTAAGTGATCATGAGTTTATCCTTCATTTCTACTTTTTAATATTTGTCCTTACAGTTTCATAAAAAATTATGGTTTTATATGTTTAAATGTATTTTCTTAACCCAGTCTATAGTATTCTCATGATTTTGAAGTTATTTTATGTTATATCAGCAATTCCTATTTGCATTATTTTTGAAATTTCATTTTAATCCAGAGACTGAATTAAAAAAAAAAAAAAAACAGCAAAATATGGCCTAGTTGGCCTGATCTGAAATCTGGAACTTCTGTATTTGTGTGTGGTCTTGGAATTTTCTGCTGGGAGCATTCTCTAACTGCTGAGAGTAGAGGGGACGTATGCTTACCATTTTAGTGCTCTGCAACTCTGTGCCCCCAGCTGTCAGTGTTTTTGTTCTGTTTTGCATAAGTCATCTATTCATAAGGTTATAAAATCTAAAAAGGTATTGCAGTTTGAGAGGTTCACAAGACCACCTGCAAGTTCAGTCATTCGCGAGAAGGACTTACAGAACTCAGAAAAGCCATCATACTCAATGGTATGGTTTATTACACAAAAAAGATATAGAATAAAATCAGCAAAGGAAAGACGCGCATAGTGCAGAGACCAGATGTGAGCTTTCAGCTGTCCTCTCCTAGTGCTCATGTGGACACCGCTTGCTTCCAGCAACAATGTGCGGCGACGCACATGGAGTATTGCTAGCCAGGAAGCCCACCCAAGCCTCCATGTCTAGAGATTTAACTGGCAATTAGTCACGTAGGCATAGCTGAATTCCCACATGGCTGACCTTTGTCTCCAGAGAGCAAACTGATACCTCACAGCCCAAGGCCCACATCATAAATCACATTGTTAGCATAGACTATAGGGCATACACCCAGGCGCCCCAGGCAAAGAGACTCTTAACAGGCAGGACATCCCAGGGGTTTAGAGAGTTCCTCCCAGGAGCTGGACAAGAACCAAACCTTTCTTTGGACGAGGTGAATCCTCTACTGCGACAGCCATCCCTGTCTTCATCTATCCTAGTGTCCTCTGCCTCCTGAAGAAACTATTTTATTATAAGTTTTTTGTATATCCTTCCATTATTTGATTATGAAAAGGCAAGCCAATATGGTTATGTTTATTCTAATTCTTAGCCAACGATTTGTATACTGTATATCCTGTTCCATCCCTTGGTTTTTTTACATGATGTATTCTAGACATTTTTCCTATCAGGACCTAGTGAAATTCCTTATTTCCTTTCTGTAGCTGCATGGTTTTCCATTTTATGAAAGTACCATTGTTCTTTTTTTTTTCAATGTATTGCTTAAGAAAGACACTTAAATTATTTACAATGAATGACTTTATATATAAATAATTCCATATATGTGTGTCCAAGGGTAGGGGAAGGGGAAATATAGGTTAAATGCTAGAAATGGGGTTATCTGGTCAGACATAAATGCATTTTTAATTTTGATACATATTGCACTATTGTCTTCCATAGAGATTGTAACATTTTGCATGCAAAGTTTTTGTTCATTCATCATTCATTTAATTGAACACCATTTAATTGAACGTTATGCACCAGGCACTGTTTTAGTCACTGGTAAGATAGTAGTGAACACAAAAGACAAAAAAAAATCTTTCCTCATGTAACATACATTCTAGTGACAAAAAAATGTACAATAAACTTTAAAAAATACATCACAGTATGACAGAAGTTGAAGAATTGCTATGGAAAAAATAAAGCTGTAGAAGTTTCATGGCAAAGGTTTAGAAGGATAAGTAATAATTTTAAATAAAATAATCAGATAGGTTTCTATGAGAAGATATTTGAGAGAAACTTTAAAGAAAATGAAGGAATAAGCCACTTAGGTATCTAGAGAATGTTTGATCCTGAGACAGTAATTAGTCCTGGGAGAGGGTAGTGCTAGAGGGGTCCCAGGACAGCAGGCAGGCCAGTGTGACTAGGGCAGAATAAGTAATGACAGTAATAAAATAGACTAAGAGAGATGGGTCATTTGGGCCTTCAAAGGCCATTACAAGGAGTCTGGCGTCTGCTGGAGCAAGATGTCAAACCAGCCATTGTGAAGGGTGACATAGAATGGATTCCCTCAGACCCTAAGACCACAGCTTGAGTGCAGGTGGTATATGTTAGAACCAATTCCCAGGGAAAAGGTGTGAGGATACAGTGAAGATTCAAACAGGAAAGAGGGGAAACAGTCAAGAGTGATCACAGTGATCACAGTGGGTGGTAGGCTCAGTCTCTGTGGAAACACTCCAAGGAAGTAAGGAGATGCCTCTCAGAGGGTTCCTCCTGGGAAAGGAGGTGGAATATTTATTACCTAGTTTTTGTCCTTAGTTGAGCGCTGTTCGTGCACATTCAGCACCCTGCACTTACAGCTGCATTAATCAGTACCAGTTCCTTTGGGCTGGTAAACTTACAGAGTGGCATCAGTTACCACCTTTTAATGGCTCATGTCACCTAAATTTTTGTCTTCATCTTAGACATCCTTTGTGAGCTCCAAAATTATATAAACAACTGTGAAGTAGATAATTCCACTTTTTGTTCACAGAAATTTTGAGCACATTTTGAGCATGATTGCTTCACTATGACCCTCTGCCCAACCCCATTCTCCTGTTCTTCCAATCTTAGTTTATGGCATCAGCTCCCACCCAACTACTACTCATGCATTTTCTCTCCATAGCTACCCAAGAAATTATTGACCAGATTTTGTTTCTCTCTCTTACAGATTTGGTTTCATGTGCTTCATCCCCATTGCTTTGCTTTAAGATAGCTGGTCATCCCTTAAGTTGGTTTCTTCTGTTTCTTCACTCTTCTTCTTAGAGCACTGTTTCTGAAAGACAAATCTGGTCACATGTATACTGCCAGGGCTTACACGTGTCTCTTTGTTGATTCCCCATTATCCCAGCAGAGAATTTGAATGGGGTAAATGAGGAAACCTATTTATAACCTTATCTTAAAAAAAAGAAGCACTAAGCTTGATTAGTGTATTAGCTTTTTGTTGTGCCAGGACCACAAACCTAGTGGCTTAAAACAACATAAATTCATTATCTTAGAGGTCTGAGGGTCATAAAACAACATAAATTCATTATCTTAGAGGTCTGAGGGTCAAAAGTCTCATACAAGACTCCCTGGGCTAAAATAAAGATGTTGGCAGGTCTGCATTTCTTTCTGGAGTCTGTAGAGGAGAATTGGTTTCTTTGCAGTTTCACTGTTTCTATAGGCCACCCCCTCTTCCTTGGCTGATGTCCACCTTCTTCCATCTTCAGAGCCGGCAATGTCACATTCCCTGAGCCATCTTTTGTTGTCAGACCCAGCTCTGACCAAAGCTGGGAAATGTTCTCTGCTTTTAAGGATGTACGTTGTTAGGATGGGCATACCCAGATAATTTAGGATAATATCCTCACTTCAAAGTACTTAACCTTAATCACATCTGTAGAGTCCCTTTTGCCATGGAAGGTATATATTCACAGGTTAGGCCACAAACATCTTTAGGGCACCATTATTCTATGTACCAAAATCAGTATATTATTAACTGGCATTATATGTATATAATATAAATAAATACAATTTAATTAGGGCATAAGAATAATATTTGTACTGTTTGTATGAGTACTCCAAAGTATAAGACAAAGTTAGGGCCATAATAATCATCTTTTGTAACATTTTGTCTGAACTCTCAACAGTAAACAGAAGAAGTAGTTCCCAAAGATATTTTCCAGGTCTCCTGTTTCTGAACTCTTCAGATTGATCAGAAACGTGCTATTACAGGGTGCCTGGGTGGCTCAATCAGTTAAGCATCTGCCTTCAGCTCAGGTCATGATCCCAGGGTGTTGGGACAGAGTCCCACATTGGGTTCCCTGCTCAGCGCAGAGTCTGCTTCTCCCTTTGCCCTTCCCCCCTGCTCTCTCTCTCACACACTCTCTCTCAAATAAATAAATAAAATTTTTTAAAAAAAGAAAAGAAAAAAAAGAAATGTGCTATTACAGGCAGCCATGTTACACAAAGATGTGACTGCAAAGTTCACCCAGGAGGAGTGGAAGACCCTGGGCCCTGCTCAGAGGATGCTGTACAGACATGTGATGCTGGAGAACTACAGCCACTTGTCCCAGTGTGTGAGCAGACTTTACCACGTGATTCCCTCAAGAATGTAATCTATTCTTTTTTAATATTTAACAGAAAATGAAACTCAGCACTTTTATTGTACAATTCATTGAGTTTTGAGAAATGTATGCACTTGATTTCTACCAGCAAAATCATAACATAGAATATTTCCATCACCTCAAAAAGTGTTCTTATAGCCCTTTGCAGTCATTCCCACCCTTCCACCACCACCACCCAGGGCCCTAGCAGCCGCTGTTTGGCTTTCTGTCATAATTGTTTTGCCTTTTTTATAATTATATATAAATGTAATGATACAGTATATACTCTCCTTTGGCTTATTTCACTTGGCAGAATGTTTGGTTTTTTTTCCCAGAATGCTTTTAGATTTGTGCATGTTGCTTTGTATATCAGTAGTTTATTCTTTTTATTTCTGAGTCATGTTCATTTGTGTGCATATATACCACAATCTCTTATCCACTTAACAACTGATACACATTTGGGTTGTTTCCAATTTGGGGTCATTATGAAAAAAATGAATAAAACTTATGAATGTTTGAGTACAGATCTTTGTGTGAACATGTCATTTCTCATGTGTAAATACTGAAGTGTTGACTTCCTGGGTCTTATGGTAAGTATATAGGTACTTTTCTTAAAAACCACCGTTTTCAAGGGGCTATACCATTTCCCATGCCTATTAACAATGTACGAGAGTTCTGGTTGTTCTGCAATATTAATAACATTTGGTATTCTAAGTCTTATTGTTTTTCACCACTCTGTTGGCTGTCTAATTGTAGGTTATTAGGTTTTAATTTGCATTTGCCTAATGACTAATGAGGTCGTGCATGCTTTTTGCATCCTATTTCAGAAATCTCTGTCTAATGCAGAGTCACTAAGTGCAGTGTGGGAGGTCCTGAGGACCCCAGCAAATCATTAGAAGGACTCACAGAACTCAGAAAAGCCATATACTCACGATTATGGTTTATTACAGCAAAAGGATGCAGACTAAAATCAACAAAGAGAAGAGGCATGAAGAGTAGGTTCCAGGAGACACCAGGCATAAGTTTCCAGTTGTCCTATCCCAATGGAGTCACATGGACAGTGCTCTTTTTCTCCCAGCAATAATATATGGCAGTGCATACAGAGTATTGCCAACCAGGCAAGCTCAACCCAAGCCTTGGTATCCAGGATTTTTATAGGGGGTCAGTCATATGGACATAGCTGACCATCTGCTTGATTAACCTGTCTCCAGCCCCTCCAGAGGACAAACTGATATCATGTGAACCAAGCCCCACCCACCATAAATCACATAGTTAGCATAGTCCTCAGGTAAACAAAATCTGATCAAACAGGATATTCCAAAAGCCTAGGGCTTACATCTCCAGGAGCTGGACAAGGGCCAAACATTTATCTGGGCAAGGTGAATTCTCTCTGCACACTAAGGTTTTCTCCTGTTTTCTTTGAGAAATTTTACAATTTTTTTAAATTTAATTTTATTTTATGATGTTATGTTAGTCACCATATAGTACATCATTAATTTTTGATGTAGTGTTTCATGATTCATTGTTTTCATATAATACCCAGTGCTCCATGCAATATGTGCCCTCCTTAATACCCATCACTGGGCTAATCCATCCCCCCACCATCCTCCCCTCTAAAACCCTCAGTGTGTTTCTCAGAGTCCATAGTCTTTCATGGTTTGTCTCCCCCTCTGATTTCTCCCCCTTCACTTTTCCCTTGCATCTCCTAATGTCCTCCATGCTATTCCTTATGTTCCACAAATAAGTGAAACCATATGATAATTGGCTTTCTCTGCTTGACTTATTTCACTTAGCATAATCTCCTCCAGTCCCATCCATGTTGATGTAAAAGTTGGGTATTCATCCTTTCTGATGGCTGAGTAATATTCCATTGTATATATGAACCACATCTTTTTTATCCATTCATCTGTTGAAGGGCATCTCGGCTCTTTACATAGTTTGGCTATTGCGGACATTGCTACTATGAACATTGGGGTGCATATGGCTCTTCTTTTCACTACATCTGTGTCTTTGGGGTAAATACCCAGGAGTGCAATTGCTGGGTCATAGAGTAGCTCTATTTTTAATCTTTTGAGGCACCTTCACACTGTTTTCCAAAGTGGCTGTACCCACTTGCATTCCCACCAACAGTGTAAGAGGGTTCCCCTTTCTCCATATCCTCTCCAACATTTGTTGTTTCTTACCTTGTCAATTTTTTGCCATTCTAACTGGTATAAGGTGGTATCTCAATATGGTTTTGATTTGAATGTCCCTGATGGCTAATGATGGTGAACAGTTCTTCACGTGTCTGAGAGCCATTTGTATGTCTTCTTTGGAGAAGTGTCTGTTCATGTCTTCTGCCCATTTTTTGACTTGATTATTTGTTTTTTGGGTGTTGAGTTTGGGAAGTTCTTTATAGATCTTGGATACTAGCCCTTTATCTGTAGTGTCATTTACAAATATCTTCTCCCATTCTGTGGGTTGCCTCTGTTTTGTTGACTGTTTCCTTTGCTGTGCAGAAGCTTTTTATCTTGATGAAGTCCCAAAAGTTCATTTTTCCTTTTGTTTCACTTGCCTTTGGAGATGTATCTTGAAAGAAGTTGCTGTGGCCAACGTCGAAGAGGTTACTGTCTATGTTCTCCTCTAGGATTTTGATGGATTCCTGTCTCACATTGAGGTCTTTCACCCATTTTCAGTTTATCTTTGTGTATGGTTAGCAAATGGTCGAGTTTCATTCTTCTGTATATAGCTGTCCAATTTTCCCAGCACTATTTATTGGAGAGACTGTCTTTTCCCATTGCATATTTTTTCCAATTTTAGATTTAATATGAAGTTTATAATCCATTGCCAGGTAATAATATAAATATATGGTATAAAACTAGAGTTGGTATTCATTTTTCACATTTTGCTATCTAATTATATCAGCAATAATTGAGGCACATATTATTCTTTCCCCATTGAACTGCCTTGGCACTTTGTCAAAAAATAAATTAACCATAAAGTGTGGGTCTGTTTCTGGACTCTATTTTGTTTCATTGACCTATATGTCTATCTTAATGTTAATACCACACTCTTGATTAATGTAGCTTATAATAAGTTTTGGAATCAAGAAGGCTAAGCCCTCTGATATTTCAAAGGCAGACCAAAGCACACCTAGTTACAAAGCACCACATTCAGGCCAGGGGCACAACACTGCACACAACAGGCAAAGACAGCCTCTGCAGAAGACTGGCCTGATGATAAAACAGCCAGGACAAAACAACAGAGCACACACAGGACACTTTAGAGACACTCGCAGAAGCAACAGGCCCCAGAGAACAAGGGACACTATACAGCAGGACACTACAGGACCTTTTCTTCATAAAGTTACTTACTTCAAGAAGAGGAAGATGTAGTTGATTTTCTTAACATGCAGAAATAGGCACAGAGACTCAGATAAATGAGAAGACAGAGAAATTTGTCCCCAATGAAAGAATAGGACAAGGCCAGAGTCAGAGATCTAAGCATGCCTGATGGAAAATTTAAAGCAATGACCATAAGGATGCACAATGGACTTGAGAAAAGAGTGGAGAACATCAGTGAGACCATTAACACAGAAATAAGAAAAACAGAGCATAGCAGGGATAAAGGGATCAACAAACAAAATGAGAAATATGCTTGATGGATGAACAGCAGGCTGAAACAAACAGAAGAATGAATTAATGACCTAGAAGAGAAAGTAATCAAGCTGAACAAAAGAGAGAAAACAGGATTACACAAAACAAAAATAGAATTAAGGAACTCCATGACTCCATCAAACATAGTAACATTTGTATTATAGGACTCCCAGAAGAGAGAAAAAAGGAGGGAGAGAATTTAAGAGATAATACCTGAAAACTTCCCTAATCTGGAAAAAGAAACAGATATCCAGATCCAGGAGGTACAGAGAACCCCCAACAAAATCAACAAAAGTAGATACACACTGACACATATTTTAATTAAAATGTCAAAATCTAGTGATAAAGAAAAAAATTTTAAAGCAGAAATACAAAAGAAGACAGTTATAGACAAAAGGAAGTTAACAGCAGATTTTGCAGCAGAAATTTTCTAAGCCAGAAAGAAGTGGCATGATATATTCAAAGTGTTCAATGGGAAAAATCTACAGCCAAAAATACTCTAAACCAGCAAGTCTATCATTCAGAATAGGGAAGGAAAGATGGCGGAGGAGTAGGGGACCCTATTTCAACTGGTCCCCGGAATTGAGCTGGATATCTACCAGACCACTCTTGAGTACCCATGAAACTAGCCTGAGATGTAAGAAGATCTGGATCCCTACAAACAGAATATCGCAGGCAGTTGGTTTTGAGGTACAAAGCAGTGAGCTGTGATTCTGCAGGCAGATATTAGAGGATAAACAGCAGCAGGAGGGTGCCTGGCCGTGGGGATCCTATACCGCCGGTGAGCGACAGCCTCGTGTGCTGGGGACAGGGCACAGACACGCAGACCAGTAGCGGCAGGGAAAGGACTTTAGGGCAGCCCCCAGGGTGGAAACCCAGAGCGGCGGGGTCGCACCCACGAACTGGGAGTGGCTGGCGGTTTTAGAAGCACAAAGGGCAGAGACATGCTCTGACCTGGAGGCAGGACTGTGAGCACTGCGGAGGGGCGCACAACCCAGGACACTGCAGTTTATAGTAGCGTGGACAGAAACGGAGACAATGTGGCCTGGAGAGCTCACTGGAGAACAGACTGCGGTCTCTCTGCTCTGAGGCAGAGGGTTGGAAACGGTCTCTTCTGCTCTGACTCGCGGAAGAGACACGGAAAGCCGCCAGGGAAAGCCGCCGGAGAACAAAAGTCCCAAAAACTGATTCCCGCTGAGCCCATCCCCCGCCACAGGGGCAGGGCAACTCTGCCCAAACAGGGTTGCCTAACAGTGTGGCAGGCCCCTCCCCCAGAAGACAGGCTGGGAAAACAAGAGGCCAGCAACCCTAAGGTCCCAAGAAAACAGCTGCATCTTGCTTGGGTTCTGGTCAATAATTTGGACTCTATACATTCCCTCAAACACCCATCAACAGAATGTCTAAGAGGAGGAGGCCCCAAAATAGAAAAGACTCAGAGATTGTGACTTACGCTGCAGATTTACAAATGGATGCAGATATAACCAAGATGTTGGAGATGGAATTCAGGCTAGCAATTGTGAAGACAATGGCTGGAATGGAGAAATCAATTAATGGCAACAGAGAGTCCCTAAGGGCAAAAATGAAAGCTGAATTGGCAGAACTTAAAAATGCTATCAATGAGATCCAATCCAATCTAGATAATCTAACAGCTAGGGTAACTGAGGCAAAAGAACGAATAAACGACCTGGAAGACAATAAAATAGATAAAAAGGGAAAAGAGGAGGCCAGGGAAAAACAACTCATGAAAATAGAATCAGAGAAATAAGTGACACCATGAAGCGTTCCAATGTCAGAATTATTGGAATCCCGGAGGGAGTGGAGACAGAGAGAGGACTAGAAGATGTATTTGAGCAAATCGTAGCTGAGAACTTCCCTAATCTGGGGAAAGAAACAAACATTCACGTCCTAGAGGCAAAGAGGACCCCTCCCAAGATCAAGGAAAACAGGCCAACACCCCAGCATGTAATAGTAAAACTTGCAAATCTTAGAACCAAGAAAACCATCTTAAGGGCAGTTAGGGGGAAGAGATTCCTTACGTACAGAGGGAGTAACATCCGAATAACATCAGACCTATCCACAGAGACCTGGCAAGCCAGAAAGCCCTGGCAAGACATATTCAGGGTACTAAATGAGAAGAACATGCAGCCAAAAATACTTTATCCGGCAAGGCTGTCATTTAGAATGGATGGAGAGATGCAGAGCTTCCACGACCCGCAGAAACTGAAAGAATATGTGACCACTAAGCCGGCACTGCAAGAAATATTAAGGGGGGTTCTATAAAAGGAGAAAGACCCCAAGAGTGATATACAACAGAAATTTACAGGGACAATCTATAAAAAAAAATCTTCACAGGCAAAACGATGACAAATAATTCATATCTTTCAATAATCACTCTCAATGTGAATGGCCTAAATGCTCCCATAAAATGGCACAGGGTTGCAGATTGGATAAAAAGACAGGACCCATCCATATGCTGCCTACAAGAGATTCATTTTGAACCTAAAGATACATCCAGACTGAAAGTGAAGGGATGGAGATCCATCTTCCATGCCAGCAGACCTCAAAAGAAAGCTGGGGTAGCAATTCTTCTATCAGACAAATTAGATTTTAAACTAAAGTCTGTAATTAGAGACACAGACGGACACTATATCATTCTTAAAGGGTCTATCCAACAAGAAGATCTAACAATTGTAAATATCTATGCCCCCAACATGGGAGCAGCCATCTACAAAGGCCAACTGTTAACCAAAATAAAGAATCATACTGATAACAATACGTTAATTGTAGGAGACCTCAATACTCCACTCTCAGCAATGGACACATCATCTAAGCAGAAAATCAACAAGAAAACAAGAGCTTTGAATGACACATTGGACCAGATGGACTTCGTAGATATTTACAGAACATTCCACCCTACAACACAATACTCATTGTTCTCAAGCGCACATGGAACTTTCTCCAGAATAGACCACATACTGGGTCACAAATCAGGTCTCAACTGATACCAAAAGACTTGAGATTATTCCCTGCATATTCTCAAACCACAATGCTTTAAAACTGGAACTCAATCATAAGGAAAAATTTGGCAGAGATTCAGACACTTGGAAGCTAAAGACCACTCTGCTCAAGAATGTTTGGGTTAACCAGGAAATCAAAGAAGAACTTAAACAGTTCATGGAAATCGATGAGAACAAAAACACATCAGTCCAAAACCTATGGGATACCGCAAAGGCGGTCCTAAGGGGGAAATACATAGCCATCCAAGCCTCACTCAAAAAAATACAAAAATCCCGAATTCACCAACTAACTCTACACCTTAAAGAACTAGAGAAAAAGCAACAAACGATGCCTAAGCCACACATTAGAAGAGAAATAATTAAGATTAGAGCAGAGATCAATGAATTAGAAACCAGAAACAGAAACATTGATCAGATCAATGAAACTAGAAGCTGGTTCTTTGAAAGAATTAATAAGATCGATAAACCACTGGCCAGACTTTTCCAAAAGAAAAGAGAAAGGACCCAAATTAATAAAATTATTAATGAAAGGGGAGAGATCACGACTAACATCAAGGAAATAGAAACAATTATTAGAAATTATTATCAACAACTATATGCCAATAAACTGAGCAATCTGGATGAAATGGAGGCCTTCCTCGAAACCTATAAGCTGCCAAGACTGAAATAGGAAGAAATTGACAACCTGAATAGGCCAACAACCAGTAACGAGATTGAAGCAGTGATCAAAAACCTCCCAAAAAAACAAGAGTCCAGGGCCTGATGGATTCCCTGGGGAATTCTACCAAACATTCAAAGAAGAAATAATACCTATTTTACTGAAGCTGTTTCAAAAAATAGAAACAGAAGGAAAACTTCCAAACTCATTCTATGAGGCCAGCATTACCTTAATCCCCAAACCAGGCAAAGACCCCATCAAAAAGGAGAATTTCAGTCCAATATCTCTGATGAATATGGATTCCAAAATCCTCAACAAAATCCCAGCTAATAGGATCCAACAATACATTAAAAGGATCATCCACCACGACCAAATGGGATTTATCACCGGGATGCAAGGGGGGTTCAACATTTGCAAATCAATCAATGTTATAGAACACTTTAATAAGAGGAGGGAGAAGAACCATATGGTCCTCTCAATTGATGCAGAAGAAGCATTTGATAAAATACAACAGCCTTTCTTTATTAAAACTCTTCAGAGTATAGGGATAGAGGAAACATTTCTCAAGTTTCTAAAATCCATCTGTGAAACACCCACAGCGAATATCATCTTCAGTGGGGAAAGGCTGAGAGCGTTTCCCTTAAGATCAGGAACACGTCAAGGATGCCCACTCTCACCACTGTTGTCCAACATAGTACTAGAAGTCCTAGCAACAGCAATCAGACAACAAAAAGAAATAAATATATTCAAATTGGCAAAGAAGAAGTCAAACTCTCTCTTTTGGCAGACGACATGATACTTTATGTGGAAAACCCAAAAGATTCCACCCCCAAATTACTAGACCTCATACAGCAATTCAGTAATGTGGCAGGATACAAGATCAATGCACAGAAATCAGTTGCTTTCTAAATAACAACGCAACTGTAGAAAGAAATTAGAGAAACGATTCCTTTTACAATAGCACCAAAAACCGTAAGATACCTTGGAATAAACCTAACCAAAGAGGTAAAGGATCTATAATCTAGGAACTACAAAATGCTCATGAAAGAAATTGAAGAAGACACAAAAAGATGGAAAAATATTCCATGCTCATGGATCAGAAGAATAAACACTGTTAAAATGTCTATGCTACCCAGAGCAATCTATACCTTCAACGCCATCCCAATCAAAATTCCAATGACATTTTTCAAAGTGCTGGAACAAACAATCCTAAAATTTGTATGGAATCAGAAAGACCCCGAATCACCAAGGAAATGTTGAAAAAGAAAAACAAAGCTGGCGGCATCACGTTGCCAGATTTCAAGCTACATTACAAAGCTGTGATCACCAAGACAGCATGGTCCTGGCACAAAAACAGACATATAGACGTATATAACAGACATACAGACAATGGAACAGAATACAGAACCCAGATATGGACCCTCAACTCTATGGTCAAATAATCTTTGACAAAGCAGGAAAAAATATGCAATGGAAAAAAGACAGTCTCTTCAATAAATGGTGCTGGGTAAATTGGACAGCCACATGCAGAAGAATGAAACTCAACCATTCTCTAACACCATTCCAAAGATAAACTCAAAGTGGCTGAAAGACCTCAATGTGAGATAAGAATCCATCAAAATCCTAGAGGAGACCAAAGGCAGTAACCTCTTTGACATCGGTCACAGCAACTTCTTTCAAGATACATCTCCAAAAGCTAGTGAAACAAAAGGAAAAATGAACTTTTGGGACTTCATCAAGATAAAAAGCTTCTGCACAGCAAAGGAAACAGTCAACAAAACAAAGAGGCAACCCACAGAATGGGAGTGGATATTTGTAAATGACACTACAGATAAAGGGCTGGTATCCAAGAACTATAAAGAACTTCTCAAACTCAACACCCAAAAAACAAATAATCAAGTCAAAAACTGGGCAGAAGATATGAAAAGACACTTCTCTGATGAAGACATACAACTGGCTAACAGACACATGAAAAAACGTTCAACATCATTAGCCATCAGGGAAATTCAAATCAAAACCACATTGAGATACCACCTTACACCAGTTAGAATGGCAAAAATGGACAGGGAAAGAAACAACAAATGTTGGAGAGGTTGTGGAGAAAGGGGAACCCTCTTACACTGTTGGTGGGAATGCAAGTGGGTACAGCCACTTTGGAAAACAGTGTGGAGGTTCCTCAAAAGATTAAAAATAGAGCTACCCTATGACCCAGCAATTGCACTCCTGGGTATTTACCCCAAAGACACAGACTAGTGAAAAGAAGGGCCAGATGCACCCCAATGTTCATAGCAGCAATGTCCACAATAGCCAAACTGTAGAAAGAGCTGAGATGCCCTTCAACAGATGAATGGATAAAGAAGATGTGGTCCATATATACAATGGAATATTACTCAGCCATCAGAAAGGATGAATACCCTACTTTTGCATCAACATGGATGGGACTGGAGGAGATTATGCTAAGTGAAATAAGTCAAGCAGAGAAAGTCAATTATTATATGGTTTCACTTATTTGTGGAACATAAGGAATAGCATGGAGGACGTTAGGAGAAGGAAGGGAAAAATGAGGGGTGGGGAATTGGAGGGAGAGATGAACCATGAGAGACTATGGACTCTGAGAGATAAACAGGGTTTTAGAGGGGAGGGGGAAGGGGGGACTGGTTAGCCCGGTGATGGGTATTAAGGAGGGCATGTACTGCATGGAGCACTGGGTGTTATACGAAAACAATGGATCGAGGATCACCACATCAAGAACTAATGATGTACTGTATGGTGACTAACATAACATAATAAAATTTTTAAAAAAAAGCTATCGTTCAGAATAGAAGGAGAGCTAAAGAGTTTCTGTCAAACAGAAACTAAAGGAGATCATGACCACTTAACCATCCTACAAGAAATATTAAAAGGGACTCTGAGTGGAACGGTAAGACCATAAATAGCAATATAAAAAGAAGCACAAAAGAGGCAAAACTAAATATATCTGTAAAAATCAGTCAAGGTACTCACAAAATAAAAGGATGTAAAATATGGCACCATATACTTAAAACGTGGGGAGGAGGGGAATAAAGAATGAATTCAAGCTTAAGCAACCATCAACTTATTATAGATAGCTGTAGCAGAAGATGTTATATACAAACCTAATAGTAACCACAAATTTAAAAAAACACTAATAAATATGCAAATAAGAAAGAGAAAGAAATCCAAATATATCACATAAACGTCAACAAAACCAGTAAACTATGAAAGAGAAAAAGACAAGAAAGGATCAGAGAAAATCTTCAGGAACAACCACAAAACAAGTAACAAAATGGAAATAAATACATGCCTATAAATAATTACTTTGAATGTAAATGGAATAAATGCTCCAATCAAAAGACATAGGGTGTCAGAATGGATAAAAAAAAGGCCCACCTATATGCTGCCTACAAGAGACTCATTTTAGACCTCCAGACACCTGCAGATTGAAAGTGAGGGGATGGAGAAATATTTACCACATAAATGGAAGCGAAAAGAAAGCTGGAGTGGCAATACTTATATCAGACAAAATAGACTTTAAAAAAAGACTATAAAAAGAGACAAAGGACACTACATAATTTAAATGGGAGAATCCAACAAGAAGATATAACAATTGTAAACATTTATGCACCCAAAATGGGAGCACCCAAATACACAAAACAGTTAATAACAAACACAAAGGAACTAATTGATATTACAAATAGTAGGGGACTTTAACAGCCCACTTACATCAATGGACACATCATCTAAACAGAAAATCAGCAAGGAAATAATGGCTTTGAATGACACATTGGATGAGATGGAGGTAATATATATTCAGGACATTCCATCCTAAAACAGCAAAATACACATTCTTTTCAAGTGCACATGAAACATTCTCTAGAATAGATCACATATTAGGCCACAAAAGAAGCCTCAACAAATTCAAAAAGACCAAACTCATGCCATGCAACTTTTCTGACCATAACACTATGAAACTAGAAGTTAACCACAAGAAAAAAATCTGGAAAGGCCACAAATACCTGGAGGTGAAATAACATGTTACTAGATAATGAATGGGTCACCTAGAAAATCAAAGAAGAAATTTAAAAACACATGAAAATGAAAACACAATAGTTCAAAATCTTTGGGATGCAGCAAAGTGGTTTATAAGATAGAAGCTTATAGCAATATGGGCCTACCTCAAAAAGCAAGAAAAATATCAAATGACCTAACCTTACACCTAAAGGAGCTATAAAAAGAACAACAAACAAACAAACAAAAACAAAGCAGAAGAAATGAAATAATAAAGATTAGAGAAGAAATAAATTATATAGAAATTAGAAAAACAAACAAATCAAACCTACAATGAGATATCACCTCAGACCTGTCAGAATGGCCAAAATCAACAACACAAGAAACAACAGGTGTTGGTGAGGATATGAAGAAAGGGGAATCCTCTTGCACTGTTGGTTGGAATGCAACTGGTACAGCCACTCTGGAATTTCCTGAAAAAGTTATGGAGGTTCCTCAAAAAATTAAAAATAGAATTACCCTATGATCCAGTAATTCCACTACTGGGTATTTACCCAAAGAATACAAAAATACTAATTCAAAGGGATACATGCACCCCTATGTTTATAGCATAGCCAAGATATGGAAGTAGCCCAAGTGTCCATCAATTGACGAATGGATAAAGAAGATGTGGTGCGTATATACATGGAAAAAAAAGGAGAAATCCTGCCATTTGCAATGACATGGATGGAGCTGGACAGTATGATGCCAAGTGAAATAAGTCTGTCAGAGAAAGACAAATACCATATGCTTTCACTCATATGTGGAATTTAAGATACAAAACAAATGAGCAAGGGAAAAAAAGAGAGGAGGGGGGAGAGATAAGCCAAGAAACAGACTCTTAAACAAAGAGAACAAACTGATGGTTACCAGAGGGAAAGTGGTTGGAGGTATGGGTTAAATAGGTGATGGGGATTAAAGAGTGCACTTGTTGTAACAAGCACCAGGTGATTAAAATAAAAACTTTAAGGGGCGCCTGGGTGGCTCAATTGGTTGAGCATCTGCCTTCGGCTCAGGTCACAATCCCAGGGTCCTCGGATCAGGCCCCACATCGGGCTCCCTGCTCAATGGGGAGTCTGCTTCTCCCTCTGCCCCTCACCCATGCTGCTTATGCTTGCTATCTCTTGCGCTCTCTCTCAAATAAACAAGTAGAATCTTAAAATAAAATAAAATAAAATAAAAACTTAAAAATAAAATTAGTAAAGAAAAATAAATAGAAAGTTAGTAACAAATAGAAAATGGTGAAATTTTATCCAGTGATATACCTAAGAAATAATTTGGAGGGTTTGAAACAAAAAATAATAAATTATTAAGCTAATAAGACAGAAATAATTCAGGGTTCATTTACTTACTGCTCAAGGTTAATTTAGGTCAAAAATAATAATATAGAATGTTTAATAGTAAGTATAATATTTAATAGTAAGTAAGCTGGGAGCCTGAGGCAGGGCTTGATCCCAGGACCTGGAGATCATGACCTGAGCCAAAGGCAGACACTCAACTTGAATACTGCACTTGAATATTGCTAAAGAAAACAGTTTAAAAAGAAAATATAAAGGTATTGAATATATGTGCATTAAATATGTTATCATCAAGATACAAAAAACCTGCAAGACACATGAGGAAAAATGTGAACATATGAGACATAGGAGAGCTTAATATACCTTTCTGATTTTTTACCAAATCCAGCGAACAACAACTAAGACTCTAGATTTGGGGGTCAGCAAACTCTAGCAAAACTCCAACCAGCTACCAGTTTTTGTAAATAAAGTTTAATTGGAACTCATTTATTTATATATTGTCTGTGACTGCTTTTCTCTGTAGTGCAAAAGAGAACATATGGCCCACAAAACCTAAAATATTTACTTTCTGGCCCTTTACAGAAAAAGTTCACCAACTCTTCCTCTAGAAGATGTAAGTAGCATAATTTATAAAGTGAATGTAATATGTGCCTTTTCAAACTCTATACTCCAAAAAACAAGGAATAAACCTTCTTTTGAATAACATTGGAACACTCAAAAAGTGTAAATACTTTACATCAAAAGAAAATTTCAATACCACAAGGTAGAACTATTATTTCAATAAAACTAGAACTTGGAAACAATGAGAGAAACTAAAATCCCTCTATCTGAAAATCAAAACTAAATGTCTTTTAAAAATCTATTCAAAGAGTAAATAAAAATTGCAAATTATCAAGAAGTTTATAAAAATGAAAAATGTATATTAGAACTGTTGGGAAGCCATGAGGCTAGATAGCAGTCTATTTCAGCCTGTCCCCTGAATTTAGCTGGATATCTACCAAACCATTCTGAACACCCACAAAATCAACCTGAGATGTAAGAATATATATCTGGATCTCTACAAACAGAAAATCTCTGGTAGTCATGAGGTATGAAGGGCAGAGCCGTGATTCATCGGGCAGATATCAGAAAATAAACAGAAGGGGGAGGAAGCCGCCACAAACTGTCACCAGGAAAGTGCAAAAGCATCCCATGCTGGGGACCGGGCACAGACTCACAGACTGGCAGCAGCAGGGAAAGGACTTTGATGCAGCCCCCAGACAAGATTCAAGAGCTGCAGGTGTGGGCGCGTGAAACACGGGTCAGCTCCCAGTTTTAGAAGCACAAAGGGCAGAGACTCACCGGGCCCTGGGATTGATCTCTGGGAGAGTGGCTCTGGGGCACACCACCGGGGAGGCTGCAGATTTTAGCAGTGCAGACAGAAACGGAGACTGTGTGGCCAGGAGAGCTCAGTGAAGAGCAGACTACGATTTCTCTGCCCTGGGACAGAGCTTTGGGTGCAGTCATTTCTGCTCTGACTCTAGGAAGAGCAGGAAGAGAGGCAGGAAGCCACCAGAGAACAAAAGCTCAAAAAACCGGTTTTCACTGAGCCCACCCAAAGCCCCCCACAGTGGGGCAGAGCAACTCTGCACAAGCAGGGCTGCCTGAGTAACAGCGCAGCAGGCCCCTCCCCCAGAAGACAGGCTGGAAGAACAAGAGGATGACAAGCCTAGGATCCCTATAAAACAGGTGCATCTTGCTTGGGTCATGGTTAATACTTTGGACTCTGTACATTCCCTCAACCACCCCTCAACAGAATGACTAAGAGGAGGAACCCCCAACAAAGCAAAGAATCAGAGACTATGGCCTCTGCCACAGACCTAATGGATATGGATATAAGCAAGATGTCAGAGATAGACTTCAGAGTAGCAATTATGAAGTCGATATGTAGGCTTGAGAAAAATATTAGTGCAATATAGAATCTCTAAGGGCAGAAATGAGATACAATCAGGCCAAACTTAAAAATGCTTTGAATGAGATGCAGTCTAAACAGGATACTCTGACAGCCAGAGTAAATGAGGCTGAAGAATGAGCTATAAGATAAGATGATAGAAAAGAAGGAAGCTGAGAAGGCCTGGGATAAACTCCTGAAAGCCCAAGAGATCAGACTGAGAGGGATTAATGACACCATGAAACGTTCCAATGTCAGAATTACTGGGATCCCTGAGAGGGTGGAGAGAGAGAGAGGACTAAAAGATATATTTGAGCAAATCATAGCTGAGAACTTCTCTAATCTGGGGAAGGAAACAAGCATTCATGTCCAAGAGGCAGAGAGGACCCCTCCCAAGATCAATGAGAACAGATCAATGCCTCAATATATAATAGTAAAACTCACGAATCTTAGAACGAAGGAAGCAATCCTGAAAGAAGCTAGGGGGAAGAGATTTCTTACATACGGAGGAAAGAACACCAGAAAAACGTCAGGCCTGTCCACAGAGACCTGGCAAGCCAGAAAGGGCTGGCAAGACATATTCAGGACTAAATGAGAAGAACATGCAGCCAAGAATACTTAACCAGCAAGGCTGTCATTCAGAATGGATGGAGAGATAAAGAGCTTCCAGGACAAACAGAAACTGAAATAGTATGTGACCACCAAGCTGGGCCTGCAAGAAATATTAAGGGGGATTCTATAAAAGAAGAACGACCCTAAGAGTAGTATAGATCAGAAGTTTACAGAGACAATCTATAGAAACAGGGGCTTCACAGGCAACAGGATGGCACTAAAATCATACCTTTCAACAGTCACTCTCAATGTGAACAGCCTAAATGCACCCATGAAACAGCATAGGGTTGCAGATTGGATAAAAAGACATGATCCATCCATATCCAAGCAGGAGAAGAGGAATAATAAATATTAGAGCAGAGATCAATGAAATAGAAACCAGAAAAACAGTAGAGTAGATCAACGAAACTTGAAGCTGGTTCTTTGAAAGAATTAATAAGATCAATAAACCTCTGGCCAGACTTATCCAAAAGAAAAGAAAAAGGACCCAAATTAATAAAATTATGAATGAAAGAGGAGAGATCACGACTAACACCAAGGAAATAGAAATAATTATTAGAAATTATTATCAGCAACTTTATGCCAATAAATTAAGCAACCTGGAAGAAATGGATGTCTTCCTGGAAACTTATAAACTACCAAGACTGAAACGGGAAGAAATTGACAATCTGAATAGACCAATAACCAGTAATGAAATTGAAGCAGTAATCAAAAACCTCCCAAAAAACAAGAGTCCAGGGCCAGATGGCTTCCCAGGGGAGTTCTATCAAACATTTAAAGAAGAAATAATACCTATTCTTCTGAAGCTGTTTCAAAAAATAGAAAGAGGGGTGCCTGGGTGGCTCAGTCGGTTCATGGGCTACCTTCATCTCAGGTCATGATTCCCAGCGTCCTGGGACAGAGTCCTGCATTGGGCTCCCTGCTCAGCAGGGAGTCTGCTTCTCCCTCTTCTCCCTCTGCTGCTCCCCCTGCTTCTGCTCTCACTTACACTCTCTCTCACAAATAAATAAATAAAATCTTTAAAAAAATAGAAACAGAAGGAAAACTTCCAAACTTGTTCTATGAGGCCAGCATTACCTTGATCCCAAAACCAGGCAAAGACCCCATCAAAAAGGAGAATTACAGACCAATATCCCTGATGAACATGGATGCCAAGATACTCAACAAGATCCTAGCCAGTAGGATCCAACAGTACATTAAAGGATTATCCATCATGACCAGGTGGGATTTATTCCTGGGATGCAAGCGTGGTTCAACATTCACAAATCAATCAATGTGAGAAAATACATTAATAAAAGAAAAGACAAGAATCATATGATCCTCTCAACTGATGCAGAAAAAGCATTTGATAAAATACAGCATCCTTTCTTGATTAAAACTCTTCAGAATGTAGTGTTAGAGGGAACATTCCTCAATATCATAAAAGCCATCTATGAAAAGCCCACTGCGAAAATTATTCTCAATGGGGAAAAGCTGAGAGCTTTTCCTTTAAGATCAGGAACACAACAGGGATGCCCACTCTCGCCACTATTGTTCAACATAGTAGTAGTAGAAGTCCTAGCATCAGCAATCAGACAACAAAAAGAAATAAACAGCATTCAAATTGGCAAAGAAGTCAAACTCTCTCTCTTCACAGATGACATGATAGTTTATGTGGAAAACCGAAAAGACTCCACCTCCAAATTGCTAGAACTCATACAGCAATTCAGTAATGTGTCAGGATACAAAATCAATGCACAGAAATCAGTTGCTTTTCTATACACTGTAAAAAGAGAAATTAGGGAATCGATTAAATTTACAATAGCACCAAAAACCATAAGATACTTAGGAATAAACCTAACCAAAGAGGTAAAGGATCTATACTCTAGAAACTACAGAACACTTATGAAAGAAACTGAGGAAAACACAAAAAGATGGAAAAACATTCTATGCTTATGGATTGGAGGAATAAACATTGTTAAAATGTCTATGCTACCCAGAGCAATCTACACTTTCAATGCCATCCCTATAAAATAACATTGGCAGTTTGCAAAGAGCTGGAACAAACAATCCTAAAATTTGTATGGAACCAGAAGAGACCATAAATTGCCAAGGAAATGTTGAAAAAGGAAAACAAAGCTG
The DNA here is from genome assembly GCF_003265705.2 of Callorhinus ursinus. Lineage (NCBI taxonomy): Eukaryota > Metazoa > Chordata > Mammalia > Carnivora > Otariidae > Callorhinus > Callorhinus ursinus. The sequence continues at coordinate 7,224,865 of NW_027397101.1, read as the reverse complement.
GGGGCATCATGTTGCCTGATTTCATGGTATATTACAAAGCTGTGATCACCAAGACTGCATGGTACTGGCACAAAAACAGACACATAGATCAATGGAACACAATAGAGAGCCAAGAGGGGCCCTCAACTCTATGGTCAACTAATCTTCAACAAAGCAGGAAAAAATATGCAATGGAAAAAAGACAGTCTCTTCAATAAATGGTGCTGGGAAGATTGGACAGCTATACACAGAAGAATGAAACTCAACCATTCTCTTACAGCATACACAAAGATAAACTCAAAATGGATGAAAGACCTCAATGTGAGACAGGAATCCATCAAAATCCTAGAGGAGACCAAAGGCAGTAACCTCTTTGACATCGGCCACAGCAATTTCTTTCATGACACGTCTCCAAAGGCAAGGGAAACAAAAGCAAAAATGAACTTTTGGGACCTCATCAAGATAAAAAGCTTCTGCAAAGGAAACAGTCAATGAAACTAAGAGGCAACCCATGGAATGGGAGAAGATATTTGCAAACGACATTACAGATAAAAGGCTGGTATCCAAGATCCATAAAGAACTTCTCAAACTCAACATCCAAAAAACAAATAAGTCAAGAATTGGGCAGAAGACATGAACTGACACTTCTCCAAAGAAGACATATGAAGCTAACAGACACACGAAAAATGTTCATCATCAATTAGCCATCAGGGAAATTCAAATCAAAATCCCTCAATGAGATACCACTTTGCACCAGTTAGAATGGCAAATATTAATAAGGCAGGAAAGAACAAATGTTGGAGAGGATGTGGAGAAAGGGTAACCCTCTTACACTGTTGATGAAAATGCAAGTTGGTACAGCCACTCTGGAAAACAGTATGGAGGTTCCTCAAGATGTTAAAAATAGAGCTACCCTATGAACCAGCAATTGCACTGGGTATTGAATCCAAAGATACAGATGTAGTGAAAAGAAGGGGCACATGTACCCCAACGTTCATAGCAGCAATGTCCGCAATAGCCAAACTGTGGAAAGAGCTGAGATGTCCTTCAACAGATGAATGGATAAAGATGTGGTTCATATATACAATGGAATATTACTGAGCCATCAGAAAGGATGAATACCCAACTTTTACATCAACATGGATGGGACTGGAGGAGATTATGTGAAGTGAAATAAGTCAAGCAGAGAAAGATAATTATCATATGGTTTCACTCCTACGTGGAACATAAGGAACAGCATGGAGGACATTAGGAGAAGGAAGGGAAAACTGAAGGTGGGGGGAATTAGAGGGGAAGATGAACCATGAGAGACTATGGACTCTGAGAAACAATCTGAGCATTTCAGAGGGGAGGGATGTGGGAGGATGGAGTAGCCTGGTGATGGGTATTAAGGAGGGCACGTGTTGCAATGAGCAGTGGGTGTTATACGCAAATAATGAATCATGGAACACTACATCAAAAACTAATGATGTACTATATGGTGACTAATATAACATAATAATAAAAAAAACCTGCTGGGCTACAGGTCAAACTGTGCATACTGGAAAATTTATGGTTTTATATATTTCTTTTATAAAGTGAGAAAGCTTAAAAAGACTAAACAAAGTAGAAGTATTGTAATAAAGGTAAAACTAGAAATTAATGAATTCCAAAGGTATAAATGATAAAACTAGGATTTGGTTCTCAGAATCAAAATAATTAAAGTTGTAAAACTTGCTAACCTATATTGAAAAAAAAAGGAGACACATAACTATATAAGAAATAACTCTGCAGACATACCTACTATATAGTGGGCCAGACAGTTTGAGACAAATAGAGTAAAAGACATGCACAGTATCCAAAGAGAAGTTTTAAAAACACCTTGAGACATTAAGTCAAAATTGTATAAATTGATATACCATATTGAGAGACTGAACAACTGTATTTTATTTTTTTAAAGATTTTATTTATTCATTTAAGAGAGAGAGAGAGAGAGAGACAGAGCACAAGCAGGGAGAGAGGCAGAGGGAGAGGGAGAAGCAGACACCCCAATGAGCTGGGAGCCTGATGCGGGGCTCAATCCCAGGACCTGGAGATCATGACCTGAGTCAAAGGCAGACAGTCAACCATCTGAGCCACCCAGGTGCCCCTGGACAACTGTATTTTAAAACCCAGTTCTCAATTCATTCATATGTTCAATATAATATCAAACAAAATCCCAGTCATTTCTTTTAAAACTCCAAAAACTGATTTTAAAGTTAATATGAAAATGCAAAGACACATAATTAATAAATATATTTTAAGAAGCAAAGGTAGAAGGACTTTCTCTATCAAGTAGGACATATTGTAAAGCTGTTGTACCCACTGCAAAATGTTACTAGTGTAAGTGTTAGAAGGTGGAGGAGGGTCAGTACAGTATCCTACAGACTGAAATGGCTCTTTAAGACCAAAAAATGAAGCAAGCACCTCCATACTATTTACACAGAGTTTTATTCAGAGTAACTCACCGACAGAGGATCAACTGGAAGAATGACCCAGGCAGCAAGAGGCAAGTGGCCTCCCTCTCCCAAGTCTGGACCTTAATCCCCAGTTTTTATGGAATGATGGTGAGGTCAAGGATAGTTTTCTAAGTGGTGCCATCTGTGCACCAGAGGATCTCTACTAGTTATCGAAGTGGCACCTTCCGTGCACCAGTCATTTCTGTTATTTATCCAAAGTGGAGCTTTCTGTGTGCCACTTTAAGGAAGATCAGCACAAACCTTCCTCCATTCTGGTCAGGGCATACATTAACCTCCCAGGGCCCTGGAACCTCCAAGCCCAGATGGAGATCATTGTGTGGACATGAGCAAGATGGAAGGCCAAAAATGGAGTCAGTGTTGTCAGAACTCCTACACTCCACCCCCAACATCTTTATGGCCCGTACAATCTTTACATGCCATTCTTCTGTGATGACCCTAGAGCCAGATATCAAGAGGTGACTTGCATCCCTATGCCACAGCGGCAACATTCGTATACCTGTGAGACCAAAGGAAAAATAGCACTATGGTTTCCCAGTGACTGAGTAAAAAGGTCATTTCCCCAGACCCAACAGTCAGGGTGATTGTGAATTTTAATGTAAGTTGTGGCCCATGACAGGAAGACATTTCCTGCTGCAACAGAAAAGAACACCAGCAATTGCGAGGCTAGGGGCAATAAGACAAATGTTACACAGACAATAGATATGGCAAATCTTCATTTAGTAACCAAGTAGCAGTTTGGTCCCCTGGAGCCAGTGCCCTTGGCTTATGTATTTCCCCTGGGGGATGATACCATATATTTTGCCCCTTAATACTATCAGAAGGTGTGTCTACATTGTACAGAGTTACCTCAGTTGGCACACACAGTAACAGCTCTACCTCGGTACCCAGCATCAGGGGGCAGAAGCAGATATTTGCCTGTGTGTTGGGCCCTGACCAATATAGAATGAGGGGTTAATAACAATACTGGATTTGAGCCCTTGGCCCCAAGGGATTAGGACACCAAGCCATGGGGAGTGGGGGAGGGGGGGCCAAAGGGTGGACTTCAAACCAATTTCCAATGAACTAAAGCCTCACCCGGTGGGAGGTCTTGTAGCAAACACAAAATGAGTCCCTCCTCCAGCCTGGTAGGCCTCAGACCTCCTGATAATACCTGCTCCCCTAACACCCAAGCTGGGGGGGTGTTACTGGTTAGGTCTTCATATGCTGATGTCTGTCCTGCTGTGGGAATGGTGTCTGTCCTGCTGTGGCCTCTGTTAGTCTTCCAGATGTCCAGTGAGGGAGGCTTCTGGTGACAAAGTCTTTCATGTGCTTTTTACTAGTCCACTCACCCTCTCAATTAGGCCTTGAGCAGTGGGATTGGATGGCACGTGGAAAGTCTATAATATATCCTGGGCCTCTGCCCATTCTTGGACCTCATGCCTGGTAAAATGTGTTCCTTGATCACTATCTATCTGAGTCCACATTCCCTACATATTCTGTAGTTTTGTTAAGTCCTTATACTTGCTTGTACAAGTCCTAAGAAATTGACAAATACTTGTGCCCTTCTGATGTCAGCAGAGGACCTATGTAATCCATTTGCCAGCAAGAAGTAGGGCATGTAGTCTGTCTAATATGCCTCAAGGTATGGCGCAAAAGTCATCACCTCAGGTGGTACTGGGGGCACTCCTTGTCAGCAGCTCGTAGATCAGAATATTTTAAAGGCAAATGTAATCTCTTTACTATTTCCCAAGTAGTTTTGGGACCTCAGTGTCCCAATTTTTCATGCACCCATTCTGCTACATCAGATGGGGTCAGCAATTGCGGGGATTAAAGGTTGACTTGTATAAGGCCAAACTATAAATATTTTAGAAGATAATTTTATACATATAACCGTTATTACTCAGGATAGGGAAATATTTGAGACTAAAAGACACTAACCATACAGGAAAGGATTGGTAAACTTGACTATATTGAAGTTCAGAATTGTAGACATCTAAAGACACCATAGAAAGAGAAAGAAGTTTAGGCACAGCGTAGCAGAATGTATTTTAGTACATGAATCTAAAATAGGACTAGTATTGGATTATAGTAAAAAAAACTTCTACAAATCTGTGAGGAAGAAGGAAAGCAATCCAGCAGAAAAACTGGCAGAAGGCTTAATTAGTAACTTTTACAAAGGAAATCTGCATGCCCTATAAACATGGAGAAAGATATTTAACCTCATCAGTTATGGGAGAAATACAGAATGTAACTGCATCCTGATATCACTACAAATTTATAAGAATCTGACAATATCAAGAGGAGATTAGGATGTGGAGTATCAGACTTAAAGATATGTGTACCTGTGGTAAATATTTCTTAAGGGCCTTAAGTCTAAATATTTCAGTTACTTGATAGAGGGATTAAGATTGCTAATCAGATGACCTTAAAATAGGGAGACTATCCTGGATTATCCAGATGAGCCCAATGTAATAACATGGGCAGTAAAAGTGGAAGAAAGCAGAAGTGTCAGAGATGCCAAAAGAGAGGTAGAGAGATCTGAAGCCTGACAGGGACTTGATCACCATTGCTGAGTTTAAAAATGGAGGAAGGGAAGCACAATCCAAAAAATGCGGGTATCCTCTATAAACTGACAATGAACAAGGGAAGAAAGACCTTAGTCCTCCAACCACTAGAAACTGAATTCTGCCAACAGCCCAAATATGCAAGGAAAGAGATTGTCCCCTAAGTATCTCCAGAAAGGAATACATCCCTGCCTAAGGGATGTATTGTAGGGGATACAGGTGAGACCTGTCTCAGCTCTACAGTTCAATTCATATAAAGCAACTGATAAAACCAAGCTGTATTTTTGTAGAGAGATATATAACTTTCGTGAGAGAAGTGATCTGGAAGCATAAAAAACTTGTGCTCAAGAAAGAATACATGATACTTCCCCAAATCTAATCATTTTCTAATTTCCTGACCTGGATGGTGATCCCTTAGGTGTTCATTTTTTGCTACTTGGTAACCTGCACAGAGGAGTTTTTTGCACATTTGTTAGGTTTCATGTTTGCAAAAAGGCAAAATGAGATAAATCAATGAATGGGAGATGACATTTGTTACAGATACAACCTATCAAGGGTTTGCTTTTATAAAAGACAAAGAATTCAGACCTTGCCATGCTACCTTCTCAGTATGGCCTTCTATAACCACTCTATTTAAAATGACATCCCTCATTTCAGACAGTCTACTTTTCCCTTCCTTTGTATTTATTCTCTGAAGCATTCATCAGCTCTTATCCCTGAAATCATATTTCAGAATTTCTAATTGCCAGAATTCAAAATTTTCTATGGCACCACTTCTTTCCCACATACTGTTCTGCTTCATTTGATGGTGCTTATCATGTTTCCCAAAATCCAACCAACTTTGGATGAGTCATGCTTGCCTAAGTGCTTTTTCTAATCTAGACTGTCTTGTTTAAAGTTGTATTCCAGTGCCTAGAACAAAATAAAGTACATAATAGGTGTGGTAGGCTGAATAATATCCCCAAGAGATACCTAAATTCGAAACCTTAGAAAATATGAATGTTGGCTTTATGTAGCAAAAGAGACTTTGCCGATGTGATTAGATTTTAAAAAACTGGAGATAAAGAGATTATTTCTGGTTATCCAGGTGAGCCCTAAATGCAAGTACATATGTATATTCCAGTTTCCTTATTTATTTTTTATTCTTATTTTCTAAGTAGGCTCCACACCCAGCATGGAGCCCAACGAGGAGCTCAAAGTCACAACTCTGAGATCAAAACCTGAGTTGAGATCAAGAGTTAGATGCCTAACCAACTGAGCCACTCAGGTGCCCCTAGTTTCCTTTTTTAATTGTTTCCAAAGAATGAGTCTGTAGGCATTATGCACTTCTCATTACTTTATTATTGGAAAACTGGACTGGAAACCAGAGAGTCAATAAAATAATACATAATAGGGGATATGTATATAAGCTCTATTCCAAAAGAAAATTGTTAAATTTCATACAGTGTTTCTAATTTTCTCATTTTTAGAAGACTGCAAACTTGATAACCTCTTCGGGAGGAGTTCAGAAAATCAAGACAAACATTTGTAGCACATTTCATTTACAACGATAACACATTGAGAAGGCAGGCCTGATAGTACATCAAGAATTCCCACAGGAGAGAAACCCTATGAATGTAATGAATGTGAGGAAATTTTCAGCCATAAATCAAGCTTCACAGATTATCAGAGAATTCACACAGGGGTGAAACCTGATAAATGTGAATAATGTAGGAAAACTTTTGGAGTTAAGTCAACCCTCATAATACATCATGGAACATACACACACAAAGGAAACCTTAAAAATATAATGAATGTGGAAAAACTTTCAGCCAGAAATCAAACCTCAGAAATCATCAGAAAATTCACAGGGGGAAAAGTCTATGAATGTAATGGATGTGGGAAGGCTTTCAGCATGACAACCTGTCTAAAAACTCACTTAAAAAACATTATGAATGTAATGAATATGGGAAATTTTTCAGTTAGAAGTAATAGTTAAGAGAACATATGAAGACTCACATAGGGGATTAAGCATATGACAATGAGAAAACTTGTAGTCAGAAATCAAACTTCACAATGTATCAGACAACACACATAGAGGAAAAGATCTATGAATGTATGAGTGGGAGAAAGATTTCAGCCAGAGGTCTGGGCTAAAAGATCAGAGAACTTAAACATAAAAGCAATCTTATGAGCTTAATGTACATAGAAAATTCTTCCACAAGAAATCACTATATAACAGATAACTTATATAGAAGACAAAATCTTGAAATGTAACTGTATATGTGTGATTTTTCAGCCAGAGTACAATCCTCATTGGGTTTCAGAAATATTCTCCCAGGAAAGATCCCTTGAAGCCAATGAATATGGGAAATATTCTGTAGGAACTCAACACTCAACAAACTGACACTGTGAAGAAAGTTGCAATAATCTACAAACTTTCTGACAGTGATGAAAGTTTGTTGAACACCACATAAATTACACAATGATTTAAGGAAAGTTATAATGTAATAAATATGTTGACCAACCCAAGTCTATTTGTGACATAAAATACATAGTTGGGAGAGACCTCATAGTATATCAAAATATACAGGAAAGAAAACATTTCAACATATTATAGAGAAGACTATCAAGAAATTATTTTTCTTCTTTTTGAAGATTTTATTTATTTATTTGTCAGAGAGAGAGAGAGCACAAGCAGGGGGAGTGGCAGGCAGAAGGAGAAGTAGACTCCCCGCTGAGCAAGGAGCAGGATGCAGGACTTGATCCCAGGACTCTGGGATCATGACCTGAGCCGAAAGCAGATTCTTAACTGACTGAGCCACCCAGGCATCCCAAGAAATGATTTTTCAATGAAAGGTCATTAAATGTATATGTTTTGGATGTGTGAAACTTCTCAACAAAGCTTCAGACTTTATTATCAATCAATAGTTGTACTGAGGAGAAAACTATCAATTTGTGAAAAATAAGTAAAAGGCTTTATCTGAAATTGTTCTTTCAGAACTCTTGTTTCATGTGTAATATAAAAACATTCAATATACAACAAAATATTCATAGACATTCACTAGTATAGGAAACTTTAAAAGGCCAGAAAAAAAGTTGTATAATTAGAACAACATCAAATTCATATGTGAATATTCTCTGGTTCCTCAGTGTTTGTCTCCATGAGGATGTATGTGTGCATGCTACTTAGTTATTTGTTTGGTGTATATATTGGATCCAACATCATTGTAGAAATTTAGAACTTTTACTTAATTATTATTATAACAAAAACTATGACTTTGTACATATACATTAACAGCAAATTACCCTAATAGAAAATACTTGAAAATTTCAACCATATCACATTCTGTTGTCATCTGGCATGTGTATACAGGAAGAGCTATTTTTTTTTAAAGATTTTATTTATTTATTTGAGAGAGAGAGAATGAGAGATAGAGAGCACGAGAGGGGGTCAGAGGGAGAAACAGACTCCCTGCTGAGCAGGGAGCCCGATGCAGAACTCCATCCTGGGACTCCAGGATCATGACCTGAGCTGAAGGCAGTCACTTAACCAACTGAGCCACCCAGGCGCCCAGGAAGAGCTATTGTTGCTGAGCTGCTTCTTCTGCACAGAAGACACTGTTTTCTATATAAGAAAAGCAATGCATTTAGTATAAAGTATTTACATAAAATATTAAAAAGTCACACAATTATTTAAAGAACAAGCCTTATTAATTTTTAGAGCAGCTATGAGCAGTGATGCTCAGTAAGAAAAAATATCCCTATCTCTATATTTCTGATATGCTTCAGTGAGGTGCTTATAAATATGGGATTATATAAGTCCTAATTCTCTGTCCCCCCTGCATTTTCTGTGTTTGTACTTATTTATGATGGAGTGTTATATAGTGACCTCTGTGATTTTCTTTCTATTGTTGATATGACACCTCAGATGAGAACCTGTACTTAGAGCCACCCTACCTATGCTGAACTCCCAGATCCCTATGAGACATTGAATAGGTTATGTAAACTTTGTATCCTAGTTTCCTTAGCTGCAAAATGGGGATATCACCTGATCAGATTTTAAGAAGTTAATCTAGCTATATTAAATGGAAGAACATCTGGCACGTGGCTACAGTTATGCATATGCTAAGTATTGTCACTGTTACTGCCATCATCATCATGACCAATATTTTTGCAATTTATGTGAAAAAAATGGCAGGTATTTGAATAGATTCAACTGAATGGCTGTCTAGAAACCATCCCCTACTTTTTCTTCACTTTTTCCTGAGCCACGTCCCTCAAAGACGGTAGGGATAAGCCCTTAGCTTGAACTAACCGTGGACATTCACCCTCCATATATGTTTTGCATACAGTAGTGTTTCTCCATTTTTTTCATCATTACTCCCCCATGGAGGCCTTTTAGATTTCTTTTTTCTAATCGCTCTATCTCAATAACATGGTCTGGTCAAAGACATGTTGTATATCTATTTATGTACTGTATATTTGTGCTTTATACATAAAATGTAAGATTTTTAAAATCCTCGCCCCACCCCCCTTCCCCAAGAACCAATTTTTGACTCCTTGACAATATAATAATCCCTGTTGGGAATACTTGGTTTAGAGTGATTGTGACTCAGTTACGTCCAGGGAGGCCTTGAAGAATGTAGGGGTTTCCTCAATGATTATATAAGTTATTTGTAATATCAGTGTGTAAAATAAATATTTCTGCTTTGTAGCTGCTGTTCCAGCATAACTAGTTTCCTTTGGGAACTTAGCATGGTGTCAAGTCCCATGCAAAAGATATGAAACACATTAAATTGAGTTATCCTTTACACTGTATGTTGTGACTTCTTTGATGGGGCATGAGGTAAATACCACCCTATATTTTCTTTTAGGTGAATAGTTAGTTGTCCTTAAACCATTAGATTATTTCATGCCATTTCCAGTGACTTGGAAAACTTTATTTCTTATGATGAATTATCAGTTGTAGTGGTATTACAAGTGTCTGCTACATACTCCTTACCCACAGTCCACTAATAATGGATCCTACAACAGGGCAGCAGACAACACACATGGGCCAATAATTATCTCATCCACCTGCTTCCTCATTAATTCCAGAGAAGGGATTTAACTCAAGATGTGCCAATGAGTATCCCCCTTGGACTTCTGAAATGCAATAGAAGAAAATAAATTTATATGTAGTGAAAAACAGATATACCAGACAGTGTTTGACTCCCTGAGGACTGCAACATCCATGGTTTTCTCATATAGACAATAAACTCTGATAACTTGTATATACCTTGGTCCACTCCTAAGTTCTTTTTACTAATTTTTAAAAAAATTATGATTTATAGAAAAGTTGGAAGAATACAACGTATGACTTACACCTTGACTCCCCAAAAGGTTAACATTTTACTATATCTGCTTTACACACACTCCCTTAGACAGATGAATGGATGAATAAATGGAGTTTATAAGTTTTCCTGAAACGCTGAAGAGTAAGTGGCAGACAAGAGGTCCCTTAAATACTTCAGTATAAATATCCTAAAAACAATTAATTTTCTTAAATAATCTCAGTACATTATCAAAATCAAGAAATTGATATTAATAAAATAGCATTATTATGTAATCTACAGAACTAATTCACATTTTACCAGTTCTTCTAATAATGTCCTTTATAGTAAAAAGGAAAAAAAATCTAAGATTATTCATTGCACACTGTAGTCATGTGTCTAGTCACTAAAACAATCCCTCAGCCTTTCTTTGTATTTCACAACATGAGTATATTTGAAGAGTTCAGAATGTGTTCTGCTGAATGCTGTTCAGTTTAGCTTTGTCAGATGTTTCTTTGTGATTAGATTTAGGTTATGCTTCTCTGGGAGCAATGCCATTATAGTGCTGCTGGGTTCTCACTAAGGGTGAAGGTGTGTGCCATCAATGCCATTACTTGTGATGTTAATTTAAAACATTGTTGGGGTGCCTGTGTGGCTCAGTCATTAAGCATCTGCCTTCGGCTCAGGTCATGATCCCAGGGTCCTGGGACAGAGTCCCATATTGGGCTCCTTGCTCAGTGAGGAGCCTGCTTCTCCCTCTGCCACTGCTGCTCCCCCTGCTTGTGCTCTCTCTGTCTCTCTCTGACAAATAAATAAAAATCTTTAAAAAAATAAATATTAAAATAAATAAATAAATAAAACATTGTTAAGGTGATGTTTTCTAAGATTCTTCACCATGAAGTTATCATTTTATTCTTTGTATTAATAAATAGGAGGAGGGAATTTTAGGCTAAAAGTGTTCTGTTACTCCTCAAACATTCACTCACTGGTTTTAGCATTTATTTATGATCCTTGCTCAAATCAATTTTTATGGTTGCCAAAAAATGATTTTTTTAAATTCCATCATTCCTTCTGCATTTATGATGGCAAGGAAGTTTTCCTTTCTTCCCCATTTATTTAGTCTGTAGACTCAGAGATTTTTATTTTTGCTTTATTTAATATGTTATAATCTTTGACTTTTTTTAACATTCAATTTGTCTCATATTTGGCCAGAAGGAGGCTTTTCAAATTGTATCCAGTTTATCATGTGTTTTTGATCTTTTTTATCTTACCTGTTTGTTTATACTTGTTCTGACCACAATAATGTTTACTCTACCTTTGTAATACTTTGTATTGTAGAGTAAGTCCTTCATTCTTGCATTTAAAATTTTGTAGGTTTGGGTTTTTTTTTAATTTTTATTTATTTAAGTAATCTCTACACCCAACGTGAGGCTCAAACTCATGACCCCAAGACCAAGAGTCACATATTCCTCCAACCAAGCCAGCCAGGCACCCGTTGTTTTTTTTTTCTTAGACATAATATTTAGACATTTCTTTCTTCCTTAAAGAAACACTTTAAAATTCTTACTGGATTTGCACTGAATTTTGATGTTATATATATTTACATATATGTATATATATGTTACATATATATATACACATACATGTATATGTAACAGAATATTACTCAGCCATAAAAAGGAATGAAATCCAGCCATTTGCAATGATATAGATGGAGCTAGAGAGTGTTATGCTAAGTGAAATATGTTAGTCAGAGAAAGACAAATGATTTCACTCATATGTGGAATTTAAGAAACAAAACAAACAAGCATAGGGGAAAAAAGAGAAAGAGAGGAAAACCAAGAAACAGATTCTTAACTGTAGAAAACAAACTGATAGTTATCAGAGGGGAAGTGGGCGTGAGGGATGAGTTAAATAGGTTCTGGATGGATCACTGGACAACTGGCAGAATCCCTACATTGGTTCTCTGACCTGAGGAGTGAGAATTATTATGGTTGAAAAGACCAAGTAGAAGCCACTAAAACTGCCTCTACCTAGAAAAATAGTAAATCAAAAATAACATGGCATTCCTGGAGGGATTGCAGAGATTAGTACTACCATCCAGGACATAAAGGATACAGGGGTACTGATTTGCACATCACCATTCAATTTGCCTATTTGGCCTGGGAAACAGATTTTAGAGAATGATAGTGGATTATGTTAAGCTTAACCAGGTGGTGACTCTAAAGCAACTCTACCGGATGTGGTTTCATTGCTTAAGCAAATTAGCACATCCCCTAGTACCTGATATGCAGCTAGTGATTTGACAAATGCATTTTACTCCATACCTACTGTTAAAAGATCACCAGAGCACTTTGCTTTCAGCTGTTAAGGTTGGCAATACATCTTCACCATATCACCTCAGGGGTATATCAACTCTCCAGCCTTACATCATAATTTAGTTCTCAGAGATCTTGATTGCCTTTTCCTTCCACAAGACATCACAGTGGTCCATTATATTGATGGCATTATGCTTAATGGATCTAGTGACCGAAAAGTAGCAACTACTCAACTTGTTGGTAAGACATTTGCTTGTCAGGGGGTGGGAAATAAATCTGATAAAAATTCAGGGGCATTCTACCTCAATAAAATTTCTAGAGGTCTAGTGATGTTGGGCATGTCATGATATCCCTTCCAAGGTAAAAAGATCAGATATCACATCTGGCCTTACCTACAACCAAAAACAAGGTACAACCCCTTTCAGGCCTCTTTGGATTTTGGAGGCAATATGTTTGTTCCTCATTTGTGTGTGCTACTCCAGCCCATTTAACAAATGACTAAAAAAGCTGCTAGTTTTGAGTAGGGCCCAGAACAAAAGAAGGCTCTGCACCAGGTCCAAGGTGCTATGCAAGCTGCTATGCAAGCTGCTCTGCTACTTGGGCCACATGATACAGCAGATCCAATAGTGCTTGAAGTGACACTGGCAGATAGACATGGTACTTGGAGCCTTTGGCAAGTCCCCAAGTGGACAACAACACAAACTCTTAGGATTTTTTGGCAAAACCCTGCCATCCGTTGTGGACAAGTACTCTCCTTATGAGATATAGCTCTTTGTTTACTATTGAACTTTAGTAGAAACTGAAAACATAATATACTTTACTTTCTTCACTCTCTTATCCTTTATTATATAAGAGGCATTACATTTACATAATAGTATCTGAGTTACAGGATATCAAAGAAAAGAGTGAGCATCACCCAAGGACTTTGCATTCTCTTCTGGAGAAAAGGTTAATCCATTTTCAGTTGTACATAGGACAGTTATATCATGTTAAGAGGAATCATGAAATTGTTGCCTTTATTTGGAGATTTGGTATAGTTTTAGGAGATGTCTATGGGTGCCAACTTGACAAGGGGTGAACAATGATGGTTAATTTCATGTGTCAGTTTGTCTAGGCTGTGGTGCCCAGTTTCTTGGTCACACCACTCTAGATGTTGCTGTGATGGCATTTTTTAGATGTGATTAACATTTAAATCAGTACACATAGAGTAAAAAGATTACTCCACTTTGTGTGTAGGCTTCATTCGGTCAAGACTGCCTTCAGTCTCAAGACTGAACCTTCTTCACTCCTGCCAGAATTTCCAGTCTGCCAGTCAGCCATACAAATTTCAGACTTGCCAGTTCCTATAATCATCTATCCCAAATTCTTTTTTTTTAAATTTAAATTCAATTAGCCAACATATATTTGGTTACATTGGTTTTTGGTGTAGTATTCAATGATTCATTAGTTGCATATTAACACCCAGTGCTCATCACATCACGTGCCCTCCTTAATCCCCATCACCTAATTGCCCCATCCCCCCACCCACCTACATTTCCACAACCCTCAGAGTGTTTCCCGGAGACAAGAGTCTCTCATGGTTTGGCTCCCTCTCTGATTTCTTCCCATTCAGTTTTCTGTCCCCTCCCCGATGGTCTTCTGTGCTATTCCTTATATTCCACATAGGAGTGAAACCATATGATAATAATCTTTCTTGAATTGACTTATTTAAGTCATCATAATACCCTCCAGTTCCATCCATGTTGATGCGAATTGTAGGTATTCATCCTTTCTGATGGTGAGTAATATTCCATTGTATATATGAACCACATCTTTATCCAGTCATCTGTTGAAGGACATCTTGGCTCCTTCCACAATTTGGCTATTGTGGACATTGCTGCTATGAAACATTGGGGAGCAGGTGCCCCTTCTTTGTACTACATCTGTATCTTTGGGGTAAATACCCAGTAGTGCAATTGCTTGGTTGTAGGATAGCTCTACTTTTAACTTCTTGAGGAATGTCCATACTGCATTCCAGTATGCATTCCCACCAACAGTGTAAGAGGTTTCCCCTTTCTCCACATCCTCACCACATTTGTTGTTCCCTGTCTTGTTAATTTTGGCCATTCTAACTGGTGTAAGGGGGTATCTCATTGTGGTTTTGATTTGTATTTCCCTGATGACAAGTGATATGGAGCATTTTCTCATGTGTCTATAGGCCATTTGTTCGTCTTTTTTGGAGAAGTATCTGTTCATGTCTTCTGCCCATTTCTAGACTGGATTATTTGTATTTTGGTTGTTGAGTTTGAGAAGTTCTTTACAGATCTTGGATACCAGCCCTTTATCTGACATGTCATTTGCAAATACCTTCTTCCATTCCGTAGGTTTCCTCTTAGTTTTGTTGACTGTTTCACTTGCCATGCAGAAGCTTTTTATCTTGATAAAGTGCCAAGAGTTCATTTTTCCTTTTGTTTCCCCTGTCTTTAGAGATGTGTCTTAGAAGAATTTGCTGTGGCCAAGGTCAGAGAGGTTACTGCATGTGTTCTCCTCAAGGACTTTGATGGATTCCTGTCTCACATTTAGTTCTTCATCCATTTTGAGTTTATCTTTGTGTATGCTGTAAGAGAATGGTCCAGTATCATTCTTCTGCATGTGGCTGTCCAATTTTCCCAGCACCATTTATTAAAGAGACTGTTGTTTCTCCACTGGATATTCTTTCCTGATTTGTCAAAGATTAGTTGACCATACAGTTGAGGGCCCATTTCTGGACTCTCTATTCTGTTCCATGATCTATGTGTCTGTTTTTGTGCCAGTACTATGCTGTCTTAATGATCACAGCTTTGTAATATAGCTTGAAGTCAGGCATTGTGATGCCCCCAGCTTTGGTTTTCTTTTTCAACATTCCCCTGGCAATTCGCAGTCTTTTCTGGTTCCATAAAAATTTTAGGATTCTTTGTTCCAGCTCTGTGAAAAATGTTGATGGTATTTTGATAGGGATTGCATTGAGTGTGTAGATTGCTCTGGGCACCATAAACATTTTCACAATGTTTATTCTTCCAATCCATGAACATGGAATGTTTTCCCCTCTCTTTGTGTCTTCCTCCATTTCTTTCCTATGTGTTAGGTAGTTCTAGAATACAGATCCTTTACCTCTTAGGTTAGGTTTATTCCTAGGTATCATAGCGTTTTTGGTGGAATTGTAAATGAGATCTATTCCTTAATTTCTATTTCTTCAGTCACATTGATAGTGTATAGAAATGCAACTGATTTCTGTTCATTGATTTTGTATCCTGCCACATTGCTGAATCGCTATATGAGTTATAGCAATTTGGGGGTGGAGTCTTTTGGGTTTTCCACATAAAGTATCATGTCATCTATGAAGGTGAGAGTTTGACTTCTTCATGGCAATTTGAATGCCTTTTATTTCTTTTTGTTTTCTAATTGCTGAGGCTAGGACTTCTAGTAATATGATTAACAATACTGGTAAGAGTGGGCATCCCTGTCATGTTCCTGACTTTAAGGGAAAAGCTCTCAGTTTTTCCCCATTGAGAATGATATTCGCTGTCAGCTTTTCATAGATGGCTTTTATGATATTGAGGTATGTTCCCTCTATCCCTACACTCTTAAGAGTTTTAATCAAGAAAGGATGCTGTAGTTTGTCAAATGCTTTTTCTGCACCAATTGAGAGGATCATATGGTTCTTGTCTCTTCTTTTTTTAATGTGCTTTATCATGTTGACTGATTTGTGAATGTTGTACCACCCTTGCATCTCAGGAATAAATCCCAACTGGTCATGGTGAATAATCCTTTTAATGTACTGTTGGATCTTATTGGCTAGGATCTTGGTGAGTATCTTGGCATCCATGTTCATCAGGGATATTGGTCAATAATTCTCCTTTATTGATGGGGTCTTTATTTGGTTTTGGGATCAAGGTAATGGTGGTTTCATAGAACGAGTTTGGAAGTTTTCCCTCTGTTTCTATTTTTTGAAACAGCTTCAGAAGAATAGGTATTATTTCTTCTTTAAATGTTTGATAGAACTCCCCTGGGAAGCCATCTGGTCCTGGAATCTTGTTTTTTGGGAGGTTTTTCATTACTGCTTCAATTTTATTACTGGTTATTGGTCTATTTAGATTGTTAATTTCTTCCTGTTTCAGCCTTGGAAGTTTATAAGTTTTCAGGAAGGCATCCATTTCTTCCATGTTTCTTAATTTATTGGCATAAAGTTGCAATAATAATTTCTAATAATTATTTCTATTTCCTTGGTGTTAGTCGTGATCTCTCCCCTTTCATTCATAATTTTATTAATTTGGGTCCTTTCTCTTTTCTTTTGGATAAGTCTGGCCAAAGGTTTATCAGTCTTATTAATTCTTTCAAAGAACCAGTTTCTAGTTTTGTTGATCTATTCTACTGTTCTCGTTTCTATCTCATTGATTCCTGCTCTAATCTTTATTTCTCTTCTCCTGCTTGGATTAGGCTTTATTTGCTGTTCTTTCTCCAAGTCCTTTAGGTATAAGGTTAGCTTGTGTATTTGGGATTTTTCTAATTTTTTGAAAGAGGCCTTTGCTGTATCCCAAAGGTTTTGAACAGATGTGTTTTCATTCTCATTAGTTTCCATGAATTGTTTTTTAAGTACTTCTTTAATTTACTGGTTGACCCATTCATTCTTTAGTAGTGTTACGGAACCTGGACTGGATCACCCGACAGAAGAACCAAGCAGCACTCGTAGATCTTAGAAGACAGGAGGTTTATTTAATGCCAGTGGGCTCAGAGGAGAGTGATCTCCAAAGGTCTGAGCCCAAGCACAAACAAAGGGGGTAATTTATACACTTCTATTTCTGCATACTGGGCACTCTTGGCGCGTGCACAAAGCGGGGCAGGGAGAGGAACCTGGAAGAGCCCCGGGGCAGGGGCTGGGACTCCCTTGCTGGCTCAGTCGGCCATCTTAGGACACAGATTTTTCCTTATCAGTAAGATGCTCTTTAACTTTGAAGTGTTTGAATTCCTTCCAAGTTTCCTCTTGTGATTGAGTTCTGTTTCAAAGCACTGTTGTCTGAAAATATACAGGGAATAAACTCAATGTTTTGGTATCAGTTGAGACCTGATTTGTGACCCAGTATGTGATCTATTCTGGAGAAAGTTCCATGTGCACTGGAGAAGAATGAGTATTCTGTTGTTTTAGGATGGAATGTTCTGACTATATTGATGAAGTCCATCTGGTCCAGTGTGTCATTCAAAGCCCTTGTTTCTTTGTTGATCTTCTGTTTAGATAATCTGTCCATTGCTGTGAGTGGGATGTTGAAGTTCCCTACTCATAATGTATTATTATCAATGTGTTTCTTTACTTTGGTTATTAATTGGTTGATATAATTGCTCCCATATTGGGGGCATAAATATTTACAATTGTTAGATTTTTTTGTTGAATAGACCCTTTAAGTATGATATAGTGCCCTTCTATATCTCTTACTATAGTCTTTGGTTTAAAATTTAATTTTTGGGACACCTGGGTGCCTCCGTCAGGTAAGCATCTGCCTTCAGCTCAGGTCATGATCCCAGGGTCCTGGAATGGAGTCCCGCATTGGTCTCCTTGCTCAGTGGGGAGCCTGCTTCTCCCTCTGCCTGCCACTCCCCCTGCTTGTGCTCTCTCTCTGATAAGTAAATAAATAAATAAATAAAATCTTTAAAAATAAATTAATCAATTAATTAAAACTTGTCTGATATGAGGATTGCTACCTCAGCTTTCTTTTGAGGTCCATTAGCGTGGTAAATTGTTCTCCGTCCCTTCACTTTCAATCTGGAGGTGCCTTTACATTCCAAATGAGTCTCTTGTAGACACCATATGGATGGGTCTTTTTTATCCAATCTGATAGCCTGTGTCTTAATTGGAGCATTCAGCCCATCTACATTCAGAGTAACTATTGAAAGATAACTGTTAGTGCCATTATATTGCCTGTAAAGTCCCTGTTTCTGTAGATTGTCTCTGTTGCTTAATGATCTGTGTTACTCTTGTGGACATACTATTTAAGGATCCCCCTTAATATTTCTTGCAGGGGTGGCTTGGTGGTCACATATTCCTTCAGTTTCTGTCTGTCCTGGAAGCTCTTTATCTCTCCTTCCTTTCTAAATGACAGCCTTGCTGGATAAAGTATTCTTGGCTGCATGTTCTTCTCATTAAGTATCCTGAATATATCATGCCAGGCCTTTCTGGCCTGCCAGGTCTCTGTGGATAGGTCTGATGTTATTTTGATGTTCCTCCCTCCATAGGTAAGTAATCTCCTCTCCCTAGCTACTCTCAGATAGCTTGTTTTTCTCTAAGATTTGCAAGCTTCACTACAAAATGTCAGGGTATTGATCTATTTTTATTGATTTTGGGAGGAGTCCTCTCTGCCTCTTGGACATGAATGCTTGTTTCCTTCCCCAGATTAGGGAAGTTTTCAGCTATGATTTGTTCAAATATACCTTCTGTCTCTCTCTCTCTCTCTCTCTCTCTCTCTCTCTCTCTCTCCACCCCCTCAGGCACTGCAATAATTCTGACATTTTTTCTTTTCAGGGCATCATTAAATTCCTGAAGCCTTTCTTCATGGGCTCTGAGTTGTCTTTATCTCTTTTCCTCAGCTTCCTTCTTTTCCATTAGCCTGTCCTCTATCACTTATTCTCTCTTCTGCCTCACTGATCCTAGTTGTTAGAGCAACCAATTTAGACTGCATCTCATTCACAGCATTTTTATACTTGGCCTGATTAGATCTCATTTCTGACCTTAAAGATTCTCTACTGTCATTTATGCTTTTTCAAGCCTAGCTATTAACTTTATAATTGCTATACTGAATTCCATCTCTGACATCTTACTTATAACCATATTGATTGGCTCTGTGGCAGAGAACATTGCCTCTGGTTCTTTCTTTCGTTGTGAATTCCTCCTTCTAGTCATTTTGCCCAGAGAGGATGGGTGAGCAAGTGAGCAGAGTCCAAAACATCATCCACATCCCAAGCAAAATACAACCTAGACAAATCCAAAGTAGTCAGAAACCACAACAGAAAAGCAAACAAAACAAAACCAAAACAAACCAAGGGGGGGGGCAGGGCAGGGAGTCCAAGGGACCCACATCACTGCTCTTTATGTGCCCAGGTACTGAGAGCAGTTGTGGGCTTCTGTGTGTACCCACTCTGCCGCTCCAGGGGGAGTGCTGGGTGTCACCCTACTGTCCTTTCCAAGGCCACTGCCACCCTGAGAGTTGTTGCCTCGTCGTGGGTGCAGCTATTTTGCCCCTCCCAGGGGATGGTTAACAGCCTTCACGTTCCTGTCCTTTTCAGGGTGCTCAGGCAAAGAGCAGTCACCCGACTGGCCTGGCTCACAGTTTATGGTGACCTGAGTTAAGAGTCCCCTCCTGGACTTGCTGACCATAACCAGTTTCCCTGCTCCACTGCCTGGGCACTCTACTGGTTCACGCACCCACTGTTCATTCTGTGTCTCCTTGGATCCTGAGACCACAATGATCTACCTAAAATTTTGCCCTGTTCATCCCATTAGCCCCTTTCACAAAGGGATGCCTCTCATAAGAGCAGATTTCTAAGGGTTCCAATTTTGCTCTCTGGTGTTATATCACTTTCCAGTAGCCAGCTTATGGAGGCTCCCTCCCCTCTCTGTTTATCTTCCAATCTCTCCCCACAGATTCAAGACTCCTCACTGCCTACCTTGCAAAAAGCAGTCACTTTCCTATGTAGATTTCCAAATATATTTTCTTACATCTCAGGCTGAATTCGTGGGTGTTCAGAATAATTTGATAGATATCTAGCTAAATTGGAGGGACCAGATGAAACGAGGTCCCCTACTCTTCTGCCACCTTGCCTCCTCCCTCATGTGTCCCAATTTCTTAAGATAAATGTCTATACATCCCATTTCTCTTGAGAACCCTGACTAATACAACACTCTTCTCTCAATAATGAAAAGACCAATGAAATAAAAATTCTATAAGGCTATCAAAGATTAAAAAATATTTTCAGTTGACTTGACCTAACCAGTCTCTCAAATGTAGGTAGAACATTTACAAAGGCAGTCCATATTCTGGGCCACAGAAGTGAAAAAATTCTCAAAGACTGAAATTTTAGAAACTTTTCTGAGGACACCGGAATTTTAAAATCTAAAATCTTGTGTTACTGTGACTTCTAGATTTTAGATATCCAAATATATTCTCATGTACTGTTTTATGGCACATTCCACAGGCAGTTTCTTTCTTTCTTTTCTTTTTTTTTTAATTGAAGCACAGTTGACATAAAATGTTGTATTTGACAGCAGTTTCTTGATCAAGAGTCAGTAAAATAACAAAATAGTGTTCAAAGTGTTTATTCTATGTGGCCGTTTCTGAAACGTCCCAACCACAACTGCTAGGTAGGGTATCTCTCTCCCCAGTAGCAGCAGAATCCCCTCCTGTCTCTTGGGAAGTAAAAATGCTAAGTGTATATACAGAAGCTTCATCATTGGTGCTGAAGTTATGCTTCAAATAATAAATAACATTGGGAGAAACAAAACAGACAACTTCATGTATTCAAGCTTTAATTCTGAGGACCACACCAAGCCTTTCTCCCAAGTCTATTTTAGGATGGAGAAGGCTTTATGGGAGGACCATCTATGTGTCAGCAGTCCCTTATTTTGCCTATACAAACACGAAAAGCCAAGATGCCTCTTCTTAAGGACCCTTTCACATCCTGGGGGTATAATAACTTCCTGAAAAAACTGGTACTTTATGGAAAATCACATAGTTGCTTATATAGCTGATCAGATCTATTACTCTGTTCCAAGAAAGGAAAACACTGAAATAAGCTACAATTCCTGAAATAAAATAAATAAAAAACTCCTGAGTTGGGCTACAGAAAGAAAAAATTCAAATCTATATTCTAGTAGATCCATAAGAAAGTGTCCTTTTTAGGTCCTTACTGTAAAGAGTCTAATAAAGTGCTGAAATATTTGAAGTACAATTTTAACAACTGAAGGATATAGCAAAATGAAAATGCACAGAAAGCATAAAAAAAGAGGAAAGACAGTTTCAGGACATGGGTGGGGGGGCTCTCCAGAGCCTGCAGACCAAATTCATTGAGCCCCTACTTAGGCTTTATGCAGTATGTACCATCTTTGCATTTGCCACTGAAGACCACAGCAAGACATCTCCCTCACAGCAACCAACCCGAAATCCAGGCCCAAAGAAAGATGTCCTAGAGAGAAAACTGCATCGGCCTGCTTGTAGACCCACCTGATGAATTCCAGCTTCCTTTCCTGAGTCTGCTCCCCTGGAAGATGAACACTGGGAATATCCACTCTCTTTGTGGGCCACAGCACTGGAGTTGGGCTTCAATACACAGCCATTCCAAACAAGCATAATATGTCTTCATCCATACAAGACATATCTATATCTCAGGTCTTAGTTCTGCCTCTGGGTATGGTGCCTATTCTCAGCCTGTGGCCCTTACTATAATCGAAGGCATCATATTAGGGCTAGGGCCAGAAATTAGACAGCAACTTTCCAGCTCTTTTTAGAACTGCTGTTCCAAAACCTGCTTTTTATTTTTTTTGTTGTTGTTTTGGTTTGGGTTTTAGAGGAGGTTATATATTTTTATTAATGACAGGACTATTGGGCTTAAAACATCACACTTGTCTTTGACTCTTCCTAAACATGGTTCCAGGTTTAACCCCATATGGATTTCTTACCCTGTTGTCTTCTATTTCCACTATTTATACCTAGTCGAGGGCTTCATTACCTGCTGCATGGATTGTTGCACCATTTACCTCCTAATTAATTGTCAGTGTTTTCTTCCTCAAAATCAATTTTTTTTCTTTTTAGAGAGAGAGAGAATGCACGTGAATGTGTGCATGAGTGGGATGGAGGGAGGGGCAGAGGGAGAGAAAGAATCTTAAGCAGGCTCCACACCCAGCGCAGAGCCCAAGGTGGGGCTCAATTTCACAACCCTAAGATCATGACCTAAGCCAAAATCAGGAGTCTGTCACTTAACCAACTGAGCCTCAAGGGCTTCCCACACCAAATGCACTCAGATACTCAGCATTTGCCAAACTTTACCTTAAGTTTGCATCAACTTTGGCAAGTAGTTTGACATTACAGGGGTAGAAACATAGATTTTGGGGGTGGAAAGACTGAAATTACAATTATGGCATCAGCTGTGCTTGCAACTATTGAGCCTTGGGTTTATCTTACATCATCTGTGAATGATAACTACTTTGAATGGTTGTTGAGAGATTAAATGAGATGGCAAGTAGCAAGCATCTAGAATAATTCCTGACATATAGTAAATGTTTAATATGTTCCACTACCAGATGTCTCCTTGCTCCTGACGTCCTTCAGCTGGAGTGCTACCTGTGTGATTCCGCTCCAATATGCAAAGGCTTGTTTTATGTAGTACTTACTTGTGGAATATATCCTTAATTCCTCATTACTGGATTTAATAAATCCTTTCTTTATTGACATTCTGTAAGCACATCTTAGTCCTATTTTCAGCATTTTTCCTGTTCTATATTGTGTTGTGGTTCATTTTAAAGGAGGCTAAAGGTAGAGAAGTGAACAATGTAGTCTCGATTGAGAAGAGAGGATAAGCAACTATTCAGAGGAGGGAAATGCAGAGTGCTTAGAAAACAAAAGGTTACAGCGCTCAGTGGGATTGATGTATAAATTGGTGGTAGGACACAGGCAGTGAGATTAAAAAGTAAATGAAAACTAGAATCAAACTTCCTTTCATGCCATGCAGTGGATTTCTGATTTTATTCCATGAAGCTGAATCCTGATAGGTTGTAGCTTCATGTTTTTGCAGGGCTCGATGCTGTTGCCTGCATTTGTTATACTCAAACCCAAGACCATATTTTGGGTGACAAAAAATAGAAATACTTAACAATTTTGTTTGCCCATCTCACAGCTCTCCCAACTGTGCATGTTTGCCTGTACTTTTTAAAATATTTTATTTATTTATTTGAGAGAGAGAGCACAAGCAGGGGAGAGGCAGAGGGAGAAGCAGACTCCCCGCTGAGCAGGGAGCCCAACATTGGGCTCGATCCCAGGACCCCGGGATCATGACCTGAGCTGAAGGCAGACACCCAACTGACAGAGCTACCCAAGGGCTCTTGCCTGTTTTTCACCCTACTGTTCATTCTTGCCTGGAAGTGGCTTACTAGCTTCTACTTACCTTTCAAGACAGCCAGTTCTAGATCACCAACTTGTTCAAAATAATTTGTGAGATATCTCTTCATTTTCTTATAAATGAAAGTAAAGTCAAGATAACAAGAGTAGGAGACGTCCCAGCTTTACATTAAAGCTGCAGTCCCCACTCACTTTCACTGGCCGTGTGTACTTCTCCTTCAGCCAGCCTTCTCAAACTTTAACCCAGTATTCCAAAAGTCAAAATATAATAACCAGAATATGAAGTTGCCTATCATAGGTACAACTTTTTTAAAATTTTTATTTATTAAGTAATCTCTTTCCCCAACTTGAACTCACAACCCCAAGATCAAGAGTCGCATGCTTTACTGACTGAGCCAGCCAAACACCCTCCTAAGTACAACGTTTAATGAGCTGAGATACTTCATAGTCATTACTCACTGCACAGATGAGAAGCCCCTAGTCCACACTCTAAAACTACATTGCTATCCAAATCACCTAGAACATGTTTAATTCCAAAAGAGAATATTGTCACTGGGGTGTTCCTAGAAATTACAGCAGCCATATTAGAAAAAAACAGATGAGGGCGCCTGGGTGGCTCAGTCATTAAGCGGCTGCCTTTGGCTCAGGTCATGATCCCAGAGTCCTGGGATCGAGTCCCACATTGGGCTCCCTGTTCAACGGGAAGCCTGCTTCTCCCTGTCCCACTCCCCCTGCTTGTGTTCCTGCTCTTGCTGTGTCTCTCTCTGTCAAATAAATAAATAAAATCTTTAAAAAAAAAAAAACAGATGAGTGAGGATTTTTTCTGTGTGTTTCTAATAGGGATGGATTTAGGAGCTTCTTATGAGTTGAATTGTGTTCTTCCCAAAAAATACGTTGAAGTCCTAACCACCAGTACCATATTTGGAAAAAGGATCTTTAGAGGTAATCAAGTTAAAATAATGGGCCCTTATCCAATGTGACTGGTGTCCTCATAAGAAGGTGAAATTAGGACACAGAGATAGACATGCACAGAGGGAAGACAATATGAAGACATGCAGGGAGATGGCCATGTGACTGGAGTGGTGGATCTACAAGCCAACAAATGCCAATGATTGCCTGCAAATGCCAGAAGCTGGAAAAGTCAGGAAGGATTCTCCCCTAGAGCTGTCAGAGGGAGCATGGCCTAGCTGACACCTTAAGTTTGGGGAAATCCAGATAGTTTCTTCTGGCATTTACATGATCACTAAAGGGAGATATTATTGAAAGGTGTTGTGGTTTTTTTTTCTTAATGATCTGTGAACATCACAGAATTTCATATAATTCTCAGAAAACAAACAAACAAACAAACAAAAAACCACACAGGTTTAGAGCAAGTCCTCTGTGTCAGATTTCCAAGATCACCTCCAGGCTTGATGATTCGAAGATTCACTTGAAGGACTCACAGGACCCAGAAATTGTTATATTCCATAATTACTGTTTATTACAGCAAAAGACACTAAGGAAAATCAGCAAAGGGAAAAGGCACATGGGAAGAAGTCCAAAGGAATCTAGTCACAAGCTTCCAAGAGTTCTCTCCAAGTGGACTTGCATAGGATATGCTTAATTCCTCCTGCATTGGTGTGTGACAACAGGTACAGAGTGTTGCCAACCAGGATAGCTCATTAGAGACTCAGTGCTCCAAAATTCCAGACCCCCAGAAGGAAAGCAAGTATTTAGCATGTACTACATTGTTTATAAAAAAAAAAAGTTTAGGTGGAGGGTGCCTGGGTGGCTCAGTTGGTTAAGCAACTGCCTTCGGTTCAGGTCATGATCCTGGAGTCTCGGGATCGAGTCCCACATCGGGCTCCTTACTCAGTGGGGAGTCTGCTTCTCCCTCTGCCCTTCACCCTGCTCTCGCTCACTCTCTCTCTCAAATAAATAAAATCTTAAAAAAAAAAGTTTAGGTGGAACTAGAGGGTATTATGCTGAGCGAAATAAGTCAATCAGAGAAAGAATTATCATATGATCTCACTGATACGTAGAATTTTTTTTAAAGCTTTTATTTATTTATTTGACAGAGAGAGAGACACAGCAAGAGAGGGAACACAAGCAGGGGGAGTGGGAGAGGGAGAAGTAGGCTTCCCGCAGAGCAGGGAGCCCAATGCGGGGCTCAATCCCAGGACTCCAGGATCATGACCTGAGCCGAAGGCAGACACTTAACGACTGAGCCACCCAGGCGCCCCTGATATGTGGAATTTGAGAAACAAGGCAGAGGATCATAGGGGAAGGGAGGAAAAAATGAAGCAAGATGAAATCAGAGAGGGAGACAAACCATAAGAAACTCGGGAAATAAATTCTCAGGAAATAAACTGAGGATTGCTGGAGTGGAGGGGGGTGGGAAGGATGGGGTAACTGGGTGATGGACATTGGGGAGGGTAAGTACTATGGTGAGCACTGTGAATTGTGTAAGACTGATGAATCACAGACCTGTACCCCTGAAACAAATAATACATTATATGTTAATAAAAAGAATAAATAAAATATATCTCAAATCTGAAAAAAAAAAAAAAAGAAGTTTAGGCAGAGTGAGCCACTCTTATCAGTTAGAATTGATGAGAACTGATGCAAAATCCAAGTTCTCAGATGCCAGCCAAGGGCCATCCTCATAAGCAGACCTTTCCAAGGATGATGTTCCAGGCCTGCAATGGTAATTCTCTTCCGTAAAGTCCAGCCCTTGGCCCTTGGCCAAACTGTCTTTATAGCAAAATAATTATCAGTAGGCCCCAATGCAGGAGGATGAGATCAGTATTATTATTGATCTCAGTTATGCCCCTTGAGATTTAACACAAATCCCATTAATTATAAAGCTCTATCATAGAAAGCCAGGTGGCTTCCTCCCCAAGTTTTTGTATGAATCTTTTTTATGTGACCTGAGGCATCAATTCAGTCACAGAATCACCTGGCCATAGGTTGAAGCTAACCTAAATGCCTTCCAGTTGAGACAGTGTCATAATGATCAGGGGCCATACAAAATAAGTACAACCTCTGAGGGCATACTTCAACTGTTAGTGCACCCTAAGCAAGACACACAGTAGGCCCCCAGGTTAACAGAGCACCCAGTGGACCTCCACCGGGGCCTCCAGCCCCACGATTTCCAGTTTAGTTGGAAAACTTCAGTTGAGTCCTTGGTTTTAGAGGGACTGCAAGAAGGCAGTCCAGTTCCAGTTTTGTTTAGCTGTGACATCAGTTCACCCATCCTATGACTGTGTTTGCATAAAAAGTGCAAGAGCTGGGGCCACCCAATGTGTTCCAGAGCCAGCACTCTGGGGTGTGATCCGGCGTCAACAGTCAGTCTCAATCAGAACATTCTCAGCAGTTTGGAAAGGCAGCACAGGGAGTTTCCTTCTCAAGGAGGGGACAGCTTCCAGGAACAGTTTTAGAAAAACAAAGGTCATTAATGCTGGCCCCCTCTCCCATGCCTTCCAAATACTAGGGTCTTGTTTTTTCTCATTGTTGGAAAATCAACGTGTCCTTTTCAGCAATCATGACTTTATGTTTTTTAATCATCCCCTACTCTTATGCAGACATTTCATCAGGAAGGGTTGTATGCAAGAGAAATAAATGTATTTTCACAGGAAAAAATATTTTTAAACAACTCAAGGAGAAAGACCTGGCATGTTCAGGAATCCATCAGGAGAAAATCCTGAATTTTTAAAAATCTCAAAATGGGTTTTCTTTTATCCTGATGATGTATCCAGTGAGCATCTAGAAAAAATTAATCCCTTATGAGGGATAGCTGCACTTAATGATTAGTTTGCTTTACTAAAGCTTTCTTAATGATCAGTTTGCAAACTGCAGCTAATCCAGAAAGCCAAATATAATCATCAACAACAGTGAGCTGTCCCTGAGAGGGGGTCAAGAGTCCATTCCGCTAGGAGTGGGCAGAAAGTTCAAGGTCCTGCAACATGTCCTCCCTGAACTTGTACATAGTTCTTGGCAGAAATCGCAAGTTGGAATGCAATTAGTTTTGTGTCAGAAATATACAGCTGATCATC
Source organism: Callorhinus ursinus (assembly GCF_003265705.2). NCBI lineage: Eukaryota > Metazoa > Chordata > Mammalia > Carnivora > Otariidae > Callorhinus > Callorhinus ursinus. Next base: position 7,197,085 of record NW_027397101.1, on the reverse strand, counting down.
AGCCTGATTCCAGATGATCCCAGTAGAGAACAAGCCCTTTCCTGTGGACATTTGCATGTGACCCAGGCAGTGCAGACAGCGTCCATGATGTTTTCATCATGTTTTGTGGACCCACGCAGGGGTGCTCTGAATCTGCAATGATACCCTGTCTGAGTGATGTCTGCTTTTAGCCCAGCACAGTTTGTGCTGAGGCTGAAATAGCCCACAGCAGAAAGTTTCAGGTTTCAGCTTACAGACAGGTTCAGGCAATTAGGATCTGTGAGTTAAATTCCAGGAAAAAACCAGCAGCATTTGTTCTGCTGGTAGCAAAACAAACACCCCGCACACGAGCAGCAGGTGTTCTAAGTGCCAGGGACAAGCAAGGCTTTCCTAAACCCTGTTCATCTTGTTTTCCTAGAATCCAAACTGACCCATTCAAAAATATGCACAGAGGCCAGAAAACAGTCTCTATCAGAGGTCTGATTTTACAAGAGCCCATTAGTAACTAAAAACAGCTTTTTAAAATTATAAAAGCAGGGTGTCTGGGTGGCTCAGTTGGTTGGGCAACTCCCTTCAGCTCAGGTCATGATCACGGAATCCTAGGATCAAGTCCCGCATCTGGCATCAGGCTTCCTGCTTGGCAGGGAGTCTGCTTCTCCCTCTGACCCTCCCCTCTCTTGTGCTCTTTCTCACTCTCTCTCTCAAATAAATAAAATCTTAAAAAAAAAATTATAAAAGCACATCTCCATTTAGAGATTACCTCTTTTCATGTTGCCTCCCTTGTTTCAGACTCTAATAGGCAAAAATTAGAGCACATACCTCACATGTTACACAAAAATTAAACCAAAGTGGATCATAAAAATATTATTCTAAGTGAAAGAACCCAGAGACAAAGGGCCAAATATTATATGGTTTAATTTATATGAAATGTTCAGAATAGGCAAATCCTATTTAGACAGAAAGTAGATTAGTGGTTGTCAGTAGGCAGGATGAGGTATGACAGCTAACAGGAGAACCTTCAATTCATATTACTAAGTGAAAGAAACTAATCTGAAAAGGCTGTGTAAGTATATGAACCCAACTATATGACGTTCTGGAAAAGACAAAAAGACAAAACTATGGAGACAGTAAAAAGATCAGTGGTTGCCAGGGGGTTGAGGGCAGGGAGGAAGGAATAGGTGGAATAAGAGGAATTTTAAGGCAGTAAAACTCTTCTGTATGATACAATCGTAGATATATGTCATTATAGTTTTTTCAAAACCCACAGAATACACAACACCAAGAGTGAACCCTAATGTAAACTATGAACTTTGGGTGATAATGATGTGTCAGTGTAGGCCCATGGATTATAATAAATGTACCATACTGGCGCAGGATGTTGATGGTGGGAAAGACTTGCATGTGTGATGGTGGGGGTTATAGGGGAACTCTCGATACCTTCTACCTTCTGCTCAATTTTGTGGTTGACCCAAAATTGCTTGAAATATATATATATATATATATTATATTAAGCCTGGGTGGCTCAGTCAGTTAAGCGTCTGCCTTCAGCTCAGGTCATGATCCCGGGGTCCTGGGATGGAGCCCTGCATCGGGCTCCCTGCTTGACGTGGAGTCTGCTTCTCTCTCTCCCTCTTCCCCTCCCCTTCACTCATGAGCTCTCTCCCTCTCTCTCTCTCCCTATCTCACTCTCACTTGCTCTCTCTCTCTCTCTCAAGTAAATAAATTAAATCATTTTTAAAAAATAAAGTATATATATATATACACACACACATATATATATATAAAGTATATAAATATATAAAGCATATAGCCCCATTTGGTCAGCATATATTCTTTTTATGTATTTCTGGATTCCATTTACTATTATTTCACTGAGGATTCCTGTATATATTTACAAGGAATTTTAGTGATTTGATGATTTAGTAATTTGGTGATTTTAGTTTTATTTTCTTGGAATATCTTTGTCTGTTTTTGCTATTAGGATAATGCTGGCCTCCTAAAATGAATAAAATACACAACCATACAAAGGAGTAGCACATAGTAATGAAAAGGAACTACGAATACATGTAACAGTATTGATAAATCTTAAAAGGTTATGTTGAGAGAAAGAAGCCAGACACAAGAGAGTACAACTCTATGATTATGGTTATACCAAATTCTCAGAAAGACGAATCTAGAGGGATAGAAGACAGATTAGCAGTTGCCTGGGGGTAGAAGTGGGAATTGACTAGTTAGGGAATCAGGGACCTTTTAGGATGATAGAAAGGTCTAAATATAGATAGTGGTCATTACACAGCTGTCTAAATTTTCAAAACTCATCCAAGTATAGTATATAAACTATGCCTTGATTGGTTTAAAAAATTATATAGGTGAGTTTCAGGACTTCATTTTGTGCTGAGACAGTCAATTCTGAACTAACCAAATTGCTCATTGACCTCACTTGGTTATTATTCCCTGCCCCCTCCCCCTTCCAGATGGCTACATGATCCTCGGCAAGTCATGTCTGACCGATAAAATCCAGTTTCCACCTCCATGAAATGGTAGATAATGATTATTATTAACTACAGTTCTTTTAGGGAATGCTTTTTAAGGTAATCTATACCAGTCACTTAAAACAATGCCTGACAAGAATAAATGATCAGAAAGTAATATCTCTCACCATTATCTATTTCATTAGTGTTATTAAAAATCATAGCAATAATCTGTGTTCCTTAAAAGAGCTCAAAGTACGATCATAACTCATAATAAAACAAGAGAGTAAAATTAGGGCTAAAAGAAGACATCCTCGAAGGTGGACACCTGTGCAGAAAGTCCTCATACCATGGGGATATCAGTTTTTTTAGAGCACTCAATACTCACTCACTCCTTCCTGAAATCGTGAAACCTTAGGCCTTATGTCCTTCTGTCAACAGGCTAACATGATTCACCTCAAAATGATGCAGGAGAGCTAAGTTCTTGTCTCACTGAGTCAAAGAATGAATCTCGGGGACAATGGAGAGGGAAGAAAGCCATAGAAATTTACTAAGTGAAGATACAGAAAAAGCTCTCAAGAGTGAGAGGGGTCTTTTATAGAAAGCTAACCAGGGAACTTAAATCCTTTTAACATCTCTACTGATAACACCTTCAATGGCTTACTTACTTTTTTTTTTTTTAAGATTTTATTTATTTATTTGACAGAGACAGAGACAGCGAGAGCAGGAACACAAGCAGGGAGAGTGGGAGAGGGAGAAACAGGCTCTCCGCTGAGCAGGGAGGCCGATGCGGGGCTCGATCCCAGAGCCCTGGGATCATGACCTGAGCCAAAGGCAGACGCTTAACGACTGAGCCACTCAGGTGCCCGGCTTACTTCCTTTTTAGGGTCTGGTCATTCTTTGTTGGTCACAGATGATTATCATAAAGACACCCACCCCACAGGACCCACCCCACATGCCTAAGGTAGGGTGGTCCAAATTATCCCCTTATCTCTGATTTTCCCACACCTCCACATTTTTGGGATTTCCATGAGTCTAATCACATAGCCCCCTATCTATCTCTCCCTACCTAGCCCCACCTGTCCCTTACTAAAAAATACTTTGAATAGACTAGTTCCCCAGAAGCTGATTTCTCATAAAGGTAAGAGAAGCACCCTCCCTATAGGGCATTCCTCCCCTGGAAGCTTTTAGAAACCAAAGGGAGCCTGGTAGATAATGGGCTGATGCCTGGTAGATAATGGGCTGATGCCCTGGGTTCTCTGTGATAGTCCAGGATAATAGCTATATACCAGATTAAAAGATTTTATTATTATTATTTATTATTTTTTTGAAGTACTCATATTTTTTTAAAATCTTTTATTTAGGGGCACCTGGGTGGCTCAGTCGTTAAGCGTCTGCCTTCGGCTCAGGTCATGATCCCAGGGTCTTGGGATCCAGCCCCACATCGGGCTCCCTGCTCAACGGGAAGCCTGCTTCTCCCTCTTCCACTCCCCCTGCTTGTGTTCCCTCTCTTGCTGTGTCTTTCTCTGTCAAATAAATAAAAAAAATCTTTAAAAAAATTAAAATTAAAAAAAATTTTTAAAAAATAAATAAATAAAATCTTTTATTTATTTGAGAGAGACAGTGAGCATGGGGTGAGGGCAGACAGAGAGGAATAAGCAGACTCCCTGCTGGGCAGGGAGATTAAAAGATTTTAGAGTGCAAACACACTTGAGGATCGCTATCAGTAACATAAACACGCCCTAAATGCCCCAACTTGTAATGGAGGTGATTTTGTTTCCTGTGGTTCCTTTTAACCCATGAATTTTGTCCTGAGTTCTCTTGGCCAGTGGAATGACATTACAGTGCCCTCCATAGCAAAGGAAAATTCAGTGATTAACCACTGCTTTGGCTCTGACTCATTGTCAAAAGTTGTAAAATTTCACAACTTTAGTAGTTATCTATTATTACATAACAAATTACCACAAACTTAGCGGCTCAAAACAACATACATTTCTTATCTCACAATTTTTATGGGGAAGGAGTCCAGACACAGCTTAACAGTTCCTCAGCTCTGGGGCCTCTCCTGAGGCTGTAATTCTGGAGTCTGACAGGCTTAGCCACCTGAAGGCTTAACTAGGAAAGAATTCTGGGTCATACTCACATGGTTGTTGGCAGAATTTCAATTCCACAAAGGCTGAGGGACTCGGGGCTTCTGTTCCTGGTGACTATTGGCCTGAGGCCACCCTCAGCTCCCCACCGTATGGGTGTGTGAGATTTCTCATTCCTGTGCAGTACTTGCAGAGAGCATGTAAGCAGATAACACTAGAGTGCTTTATAAAGGTACTCCAGGGTAAGGAAGCACTGGCTACCTAATGTGAAACTGTCCATCTAAATGGAGCAAAATCAGGGTGCCTGGGTGGCTCAGTCGTTAAGCGTCTGCCTTCGGCTCAGGTCATGATCCCAGGGTCCTGGGATCGAACTCCGCATCGAGCTCCGCATAGGGCTCCCTTTTCCGAGGGAAGCCTGCTTCTCCCTCTCCCACTCCCCCTGCTTCTGTTCCCTCTCTCGTTGTGTCTCTCTCTGTCAAATAAATAAATAAAAATCTTTAAAAATAAATAAATAATAAATAATAAATGGAGCAAAATCAATGCTGAGAAGGCAAATTCGTTATCTACTGATACATACTTCTTTGCCCAAAATAGCTACTTTGCCTCAATGTTTTAATTATTGCTTATTTTCCCAACTGTTGGAAGTGGACTGCCCATCACTGTGAATGAAATGAGTAAGTCCTTCCTACAACTGTAATTCTCTCCCAGCTAAGGCCCACTATTTCTCATTTGTTTTAATTTCAAAGGAATACATTGGAAAAAAAGAAATGTAATACACCAAAATACAAAATAACATAAAAAGAACCTCCTAATCCCCCCATCATTACTAGCAACAGTCTACTACATATTCTCATAGACCAGGGTTTCTCAAGCTCAGCACTAGTCATATTTTGAGTCAGCTAATTCGTTGTTGTAGGAGCCATCCTATGCACTATAAGGTGTTTGATAGCATTGTGGCCTCTACCTACTAGATGCCAGTAGTACCCTTTCCCAGTCATGAAATTAAAAAACATTTGTAGACATTGCCAAATGTCCCCTGGGAGGACAGCAAAGTTTACTACCACTGTCCTTCCTAGACTTTATGCATATACCTACATATGCATATCAAAATATAAATACACCATTATCTTTTTTTTAAATAAAGTCATATTATGAAGTGTTCTGAAGTTTGCTTTTTGCACTCAGTTATATCCTTGACACCTTTCTATTATACACAGATACATCTCATTTTTTTTTTTTTTTTATTCATGAGAGACAGAGAGAGAGAGAGAGGCAGAGGGAGAAGCAGGCTCCCAAGGAGCAGGGAGCCCGATGCGGGACTCGATCCCAGGATCCTGGGATCATGACCTGAGCTGAAGGCAGACGCTTAACCATCTGAGCCACCCAGGTGCCCACATCTCATTCTTTTAAACATTTTTTTTTTTTTTTGAGACAGAGTGCATGTGTGGGAGTGGGGGAAGCAGAGGGAGAGGGAGAGAGAGAATCTCAAGCAGGCTCCATGCCCAGCCCGGAGCCCATGTGGAGCTCAGATCTCACAACCCTGAGATCATGACCGGAGCCAAAACCAAGAGTCAGATGCTTAGTGGACTGAGCCATGCAGGCACCCCCTCATTCTTATAAACCATCATAATCAAACATTTCCTTACTGATAAATATTTAGGTTATTTGCAGGGGGTTTTTGTTTTTATTTTTTGTTTTGCTATTACAAACTATGCTACAATTAAAGTCTTCTAATATGAAATGTGTACTCTCCATACTTATGTGACTATTTTTGTAGGATAAAGTGGATTTGCAAAGGCAAACAATATGTACATTTTTTAAAAAACACCTCCAATTTTTTGATGAAAAATTGCATCAATTTACCAGGAAATTTCCATTTCTCCACACTCTCACCAACCCTAAATATCATCAATCTTTTTATTTTTGCAAAACTGAGAGATTAAAAATAGAAAGATAGCTTATTTTATTTGCCGTTCTTTCATTATGAGAAGGTAAGCATCTTCTGGTATTTTTGTCTTCTTTTGCTCATACTCAGAACAAGACAGACCATGAAGTGGAATCTATGGTGGGAACAGGGTTCCCCCTCTTAATTCCTTGACTCAGAATGGTTTCATCAGAGGAGCAAAAATAATGAGACACCAATGTCATCTAAGACCGAACAGCAAATCGAAACGTTTTGGAGGACTCTGCAGGAAAATGTAAATAAATTCTGAAAGGGAATCAGTAGAGGTTGGTAAGTGCTTTGATAACTGGAGAGTGATAATGTTATTCACATTTTTTAAAAGTGTTAATGATTGTGCAGACTGAATATCATCTATGAGTCAGATCTGACCATGGATTTGCAACCCCTGATCTAAAATGATAAAGAGTCTGATTATCCAAAGAAATACATCTAAGTACTAGATTTTGGCTTTTGTAGAAAAAAAAAATCCTTATGTTCAAAATTCTAATATTTAGCTAAATCTTTTTTTTTTAAGATTTTATTTATTTATTTGACAGAGAGAGAGACACAGTGAGAGAGGGAACACAAGCAGGGGGAGTGGGAGAGGGAGAAGCAGGCTTCCCGCTGAGCAGGGAGCCCGATGCGGGGCTTGATCCCAGGGGCCCGGGATCATGACCTGAGCCGAAGGCAGACGCCTAATGACTGAGCCACCCAGGCACCCCATTTTAGCTAAATCTTTTTGTTTTAAATGTTAAGTTTATGTTTACTTAATTTTGTTTAAAAATTAAGATAAAACTAAAAAAATAATTAAGATAAAACTTAGTTTTTTAGAAAACATATAAAGCGCTTTTTTTTTTGCCTCACCTATGCCCGTAAAGGAAGATCAACTGAAAGTAATTATGAATTTGCCAGGAAGCAAATATTAGGAATTTGCTTCTTTGCTTTAGTATTTATCTATATTTATAGAGACACATTCCAATTAAAAGAATTCTTAAATCTTCTATTAATTTGAACTACATGAAATTGCCATTTTGAAGGTCAAAAATAGTTGAATGTCAGCAATCTCCTATATAAATCAAAAACTTGTCTGTGGACCAACTTATTTTAAAAGGTCCAGACCTTTCAACAGGAGAGTAGGAACAATACCATTGAAGTGATAATATTCATATGAATTAGTTTGTTTTTATTAGCTGATTCAAGCTTCTTGCTTCATCTTGTTTATTTGATTGCCAACTCATGAGAGAGCCAGGTTTTAGTCGTAGCTTGCACCAAAGGAAACAAGCTGTACCTCTTTAAGAGTCTGCTTACAGGGTCAAGATCATTCAAAAGTTCTACTCTCTTGGGGATGCCTGGATGGCTCAGTCAGTTAAGCATCCAACTCTTGATTTCAGCTCAGGGTCCTGGGATCAAGGCTGCACCAAGGCGCATGATCAATGGAGAGTCTACTTGAGGATACTCTCTCTCCCTCTGCCCCTCCCCCCACTCATGCACTCCCTTTTTCTCTCTCTAAAATAAATAAATCCTTAAAAAATGAAAAAGTTCGGGCACCTGGGTGGCTCAGATGGTTAAGCGTCTGCCTTCGGCTCCGGTCATGATCCCAGGGTCCTGGGATTGAGTCCCGCATCGGGCTCCCTGCTCCTTTGGAGCCTGCTTCTCCCTCTGCCTCTCTCTCTCTCTCTCTCTCTGTCTCTCATGAATAAATAAAATCTTTAAAAAAAATAAAAATAAAAAATGAAAAAGTTCTACTCTCTTCAGAGATGCCTTCTTGGCTCTGACTGAAAATAGTAACACTGACAGGCAAAATACTTTGTGTTGCTCTGAGGTATGAAACATTACCTGTTAGGTGAAGCAACATTACACAACTGCTGTACCCAGTCTCTTCCACCAAATGACTCATCAGTTTCGTGGAGTCATTTGTCAACATCATTATCCTGATCACTACCAATTAGAGTTTGTAGAGCATCCACACAGAGATAACACCGTACTTGGTGCTTGACAGAGTACAAGGAAAATAAAGAGTACAACTTACAAACTATTGGAACTGTGCATTTGAATATGAAACATAACACAAACATACCTATAAGTCCAAGCCTACCTGGGTCACACATGGCAGAATAAACTCATTGAAACTCACCGTTGAGATTCACAGGGATTATTTGTGTTGCATCAGAGGATGGAGCAGATGATCTTTCCACATGAAAGATCCTGAGAAAGGTTCCCAGTCTCTCTGGGGATCACAGAATCAGACTAAAGGTTTGGGATGGCTTTTGCTGACCACCAGTCTGAAATCTGCAAGATCCTTTTACAATGCCCCTGGCCAGTGAGTGACCACCAAGTCTCTAAAGATTTGGGGAATTTGAAGATTCCAAAGAAGATTCAGTAGGTTAAGCCATGGGAATTTCAAAGAGTTCTATAAAAAAACAACAACAAGGAAAAACCTAGAACAAAAGCATGCTTGAAATTATCAGAAAAGAACTGTTATACAAATGTTTTTACTTACTAGCTTTAATTAGAGATTTGAGTTGGGCACTGGAGTTGAACCAAGACTATTTTTCGCCATTGTCACCATTCTGATTTCAAATTATTTCTTGCTGTTGTATATCTTCTTCCATTCTATCTTGTACTAGATAGAGGCAGAATTAAAAAACTGAACAACAGAGTCCACTAGTGCCTGTCTGAGAAGCTCACTCAAAGCTTACTAGGAGATTAAAACAGGGTAGCCCCAGTTGACAAGCAGATTGTGTTCTTAGGTGTCCAATAGGCTGTTTGGAAAATAAGATGAATTTCCCCAGGGACTGAGATATTGGTGGTTAGGCACTGAGACTGGTACAGGACAGCCCATTTACCAGGTGGTGCACCTGAAGTGGTATCACACAATGTCACCTAATAGAACCTAACCCCTGTAGTTTACAAGACCTCCCTGGGAAGCCAGGCACACATCTGTCCCAGTGCAGTTGATCAAGGCTTGCCCTTCGAGCTGCCTAGCGTGGGGCAGCAGGAAATATGGGCTCTTCCTCAGCACCCTGACAGGACAGTGCAGCCTGGGAAAGGGGAGATGTTGCGGGGGCATGGGCAGCCTCTGGGGCTGGAGTGATCTTGCCTGTCCCAGTACTTCTCCCATCACCCTTTTGTTCTCCAGGCCCATAGACCTGCACAGGGTTCCCTTTTCACTAAGGATTTGGAAGTGGCCACTTTGGAGAATGCCCCGCCCTGTGGAGGCTTCCTGAGTGTTTATGGCAAATGATGAGTCAGAATGAGATGAAGGTGACAGTTCCTCCCTCAGCCCTTGGTACATCCTAGTGCACAGGACTACAGGGAAGCTTGGCCGCAGTTTCCAGCAAATCCAGGCTTTGGCCATGAAGGGTCTCTGGTCCCAGGGCTGGGGGCACAGGCTCAGGGACAATGAGCAGGGCCAGGTCTATACCTCTGCTACTGGGAAACCACCCCCCACTTGGATGCCAAAGAGGAGGGGTAAAAGCAGGTGCTCTGTCCTCTCCTTTCCCTCTCAAGGCCCCACCGTCTTGGGCACTATGAGAAACAGGCCCATCATGTGTACCTCACCACAAGCTGACAGGGGGAAAGGAGGAAGCACCTCCAGGGGGCAGAGAGAGAAAAAATGGCAGTGTGTATGGCCATCAGTTTCAAGTGGGCCATCTGGTAGGAGAAGACACTCAAGCAGCTTTAGAAAAAATAAAGTCAACTTCCATATCATTCACTGACTTTTTAAAAATGTACTTCTATAAATTTATAATGAAAAGACCAATGACCAAATAGAAAACGGGCAAAGGACATAAACAGTCTATTTTAGAAGAAATACAAATAAGCAATATGAAATTACAACAAAATACACTAATAATCAAAGATCTGAATCTCGAAAGTGTTGTGCTAAGTGAAAGAACCCAGACACAAAAGAATATAGACTGTATGAGCCATTTATATGAAATTCGAATAAAGGCAAAGCTATAGTGGCAAAAAGCAGTGATTGCCAAGTGCAGGGCGTGGGGGAGGGGATGGGTGGCAAGGGGCAGGAAGGGAAATTTGTGGGGTGATGCAGTAGTTACACCACTGGATTCATTTGTTAAAACTCGTCCACTTAAAATTGACAAATTTTATTGTTTGTAAAGGATACCTAAAAGTCGACAATAAAATGATTTTAAAGCCTACTTGTATAAAAAGCAAACTCGTAATTTTAGACTTTTTAGCCTGAAAAAGTCTTTAGAGACCAGCTGGTGTAACTTCTTCCTTTTACGTCAAGTAAGAAGGAAATGAAAGTCCACAGAGAGATTATGTCACTTATTCAAAATGATACAGCCTGCTAATGGTAGAACCACATCCCAGCACCTGGTCTTTTCAGATTTCCTTGTATTCTGCCATCGTCCCCAGCACATTTAAACTGTAAATGTACCATTTACATTTACACTTACATTTACAAATGTCATCACACAACTCACAGGCACCATAAGATACTTTTCAGCTATATAGTACTTTTAATTCTTAACACACCCCATTGTGTTCAACCAGAGAGGCAAAACCAGTAAGAGGTACATATAGTAAGAGATTTATTGTGAAGAATTAGTTCATGCAATTGTGGGGCTGGCTAGGCAAGTCCAAAATCTGTGGGGCAGGCCATCAAGTGAAACATGCTACAACTCTCTGGCACAGCTAAGCCCACAAATGGGATTTCTTTTTATTCAAGATGGACTCAGCTCTGCTCTTAAGATCTTTCAACTGATTGCCTATCAGGCCCACCTAGGCTATCTAGGATCATTTCCCTTATTTAAAGTCAACTGATAGGGACTTCTATCAGCACAGCCAACACCTGGATTAGTGTTTAATTGAATAACTAGGGACTGTAGCTGACCCAGATTGGCACATAAAACAGACCATCGCCTCCATATAATAAAGAGGATACTACCACTTCTATTTTTCCACTAGGGGAATGGAAGCACAGAGTACTTAAATCATTTACCTAAGGGCACACAGCTATCTCACACTCTGTTTTTAAATTGTAAAATGGTTAACAATTCTTACCTCACATGATTGTTGTGAGGAATAACTAAATTAAATCCATTTCTACTGTATATGTAAAGTCTCTCGCACAGGGGTGCCTGGGAGGCTCAGTCAGTTAAGCATCTGCCTTCAGCTCAGGTCATGATCCTGGGGTCCTGGGATCGATCCCCACATCGGGCTCCTTGCTCAGCAGGGAGCCTGCTTTTCCCTCTGCCTGCCGCTCCCCCTGCTTGTGCTCTCTCTTTCTCTGTCAAATAAATAAATAAAATCTTTAAAAAATAAAAAAAAGTCTCTGGCATATTGGGTTCTCAATGTTGTAAAACAGCAATTAGATCACATTTTGCTTATAAATGAGATGGTTTACAAATTCTGAGGAAATGGACATTTTCATTTACTACTGGTGGGAATATACATTGGAATAACTCTCTTCAGCAAGTAGTTCCATTTTCAGAAGTTAGTTTTATAATATTTGCACACACTCATAAAGATACATGTGCAAGGGGCACCTGGGTGGCTCAGTCAGTTAAGTGTCTGCCTCTTGATTTCAGCTCAGGTCATGATCTCAGGGTTGTGAGATCAAGTCCCATGTCAGTTTGTGCTGGGCATGGAGCCTGCTTGAGATTCTCTCTTTCCCTCTCCCTCTGTCCCTCCTCCCATCTCTCTCTCTCCCCACCCCCAAAAGAAAAAAAGATACATGTGCAAAAATATTCATTGCAGTAGTGTTTGCTTTTTGTTTTGTTTTTGTTGGGGTTTTTTTGGCAGTAGTGTTTGTAAATGAAAAACAAAAAAAATCTAAATGTTCATCAATAAGAGAAAAGGAAAATACTAAAGTATTAAAGCCATCATGGTATGGGTGAATACTGGAATGCTCTATGTACTGTCATGGAAAGATATCTATGCTATAGTATTAAACCTAAAATAGAAGAGTTTATATTATTTGATACCATTTATGATCCTAGACATTTTACCAATTCCTTTGGTGGTGGGCAGGGGATGGATTTCGTGCCCATTCTGTTCAGATGAACATTTTGCCTCCTGAGAAAGAACCCTAAGCTACTGATGTTGTTTTGGTTAAAACTTCAAAGTTTGCACCACATGCCTCTGCCTGTTCTCTACCAATCCTTGTTTTCTCTGTGAACAACAGGAGGCCCTGAAAAGGTTAACAATGAGGTCACCACAGGGACTCTTTGTGCAGAGAGGCAGATAGGATCAATGGTGCAATGAGTCGACTTCTTGAAAATAGAGACCAGACAGCAGGTCACAATAGAATGAGCTAGAGCTGAACCAGGTGACAGATAATGGGTCCTAGAGTTTGAGCAGAAATACCTGAATCAACTAGGCACATTTGATCCATGATCTTTTGGGACTTCTCTTTTTCCTAATGAAATCTGGAGAAGAGGAGGCTGCTGTAGTTTCTCAGGCTCCCGCTATCAGGGGGATGGGATGGCTACATGGAAACCTCACTACTTGGGGACCCACAAGATGAGAAACTGCCAAGATTTTTAGGTCAATGGCAAAGAAAGAAAGCACAAGTTTATATATTATCCAAAGGTAATATTTGATTCATACCTACTGCTTCATTGGATGTAAGCTTCCCCAGTGCAGGGAGTGTATCAGTGTTTGTTCATCTTTGATTCCTCCGCACAGGACCTGACATAAAAGGAACTCAGTAAGGATTCATAAAATGAATGAATAGCAAAACATCATTTCCTGAGTCCAGCTGATGGGGGAGCAGAGGGCAAGCTGAGGACAAAGCATAAGCTGACACCCCCCAGCCCCCTCCCACAACTCCCGGGTGGGATCTGTGTGACATTCCTCAGGCACCCCTGGCTGCCCTAAAGCTAAGGGAGGGAAAAACAAATGGTTAACTTTATAGAGATTATAGTCCTGCAAGACAGGAGTCTCCCTCAGTTTACAAATGTCTTAGTGATTTACAAGAAAAAAGAATTCTTATCAATAACCTAACTTCCAGAAGGAAATGTAGATAAAATTAAACACGCTTATAATCTGCAGCCCATTGACAAATACTTGAGGCAGCCCAAGTATAATGTTCCTGCAGGAGGCTCCCAACTCTCTTTTTTTTTTTTTATTTGAGAGGGCTCAATAACGTCTACACTGAGCCCATGAAATTTACAAACTGGGAAAGTGTTTGCCACGGGGTAGGGCACTGTGCAGAGCAGTGGGTAGATTTAGAAGACACACACATGCCGTATTCACAGTGTAGATGCTAAATAGCTTTGGAATCACCACCTTGTGTGATCTTGTTCCCTGGATGAGAAACCTGGGATGAAGGGCAAGGAAACACTCAGGCAGGACAACCAGTCTCCAAGCCATACTAATTCAGTGTGCAGTGGGGCTACACGCCGGGCAGAACTGGGCATTCAGCAATGTGCCTGATTTATTCTCCTAGAGGAGGATAAGAAGAACATCATCTGGGCACAGGATTCTGTTAATAATAAAATGCATTTTAAAAGAAGTAGTTGTTGCTTCTTTGGATCAGAACTGTCTATTCTATACTGAACTCTTGCATGCTAGTTCATCTGACCATGTTAGCAGCGTCTTGAAGAAAAATCAGATTCCTTTTTTTTTTAAGACTTTATTTATATATTTGAGAGAGAGAGAGAGCACAAGCAGGGTGAGGGGCAGAGGGAGAAGCAGACTCCCTGCTGAACAGGGAGCCTGATGTGGGACTCGATTCCAGGACTTCAGGATCATGACCTAAGCTGAAGACAAAGGCTTAACCAACTGAGCCACCCAGGCGCCCCAGATTCCTTATTCACAGGGTGTGTTAGCTCTCAAAACTAAAACCTGGGTTCTTCAGTGGATGTTATGGGTTTGAGGATAAAGTTTAGATGTACTCAAGACCACAGTTACAGGTCTGCAAAACTAAGATAAGAAGGCAGCAACCGTTGGGTGGTGCGGTGGTGGATGGGCGAGGGTAGAGACGGAACACACGTGACAAAAGAGAAAACAAACGTAAACTACCAGAGTGGAGTCAGTGACAGCAAAATTACCAAAGTTTCTATTGAAAAAATTTCTCTGGTTTTGGTTTTGAGGGAATCATATAAGGAATTAGGAATGTTTGATTGCACAGTTTTATTTCCTTTTTATGATCTCAAATTTTTTTAAAAAGAATGGTTTTTTTCTATGTGTGTTTCTAGAATTAGTGAATGGATGAACCTCACTTTTTTAATACCTTAGCTTCTCAAAGCCATTGAGTCACTGAAGCATTGTCATCAGAGGTAGGCTTAAAATCTGACAATGAATTGATCACAGCTAAGGTAACAGAGCTTTTGTTTTCGAGAAATGATCAAGCAAGGAAACACCCAAGAGGCACAGGGCAAAATGTCTTCCTGGAAGCTGGTTGGGCAGGAAGATGTGGAGGCCCAGCCCAGTGAGGGCAGCAATGCCTTCTGCATGGCTCACCTGTCTTTCCCTCCTTTCAGCCTGATGCCAGGTAAAACTACACTGAAGTCCAAGTGGAGAGGCTGGCCCTAGGGAGCTTTGACACTTTATCTCACTATGGCCTCTGTGCTCACTTTCCACTTCTCCTGCTGCCCCCTGGCACCCAGAGTCCAGTTTGCCAAGTAACTGATGGGGGCTAGGGCTGAGGGAAGAGGGCTATGTCCCCCAAAGCCCAGCTTCCTTTTCTAAACCCTGCTGTCCTAAAATACATTTAAGCTCTTTCTTCACTCTAAAGAGGAACATGAATCACCCTTGATTTTGCATACCCCATGCTGTGACCACCTTCATCTATAAAATGGGGTGTACAATAGCACCCATCTCCTAGGGCAGTGGTTCTCAAAGTGGGTCCTCTAACCAGTGGAATCAGCATTGCTTGGGAATTTGTTAGAGAAGCAAATTCTCGAACCCCTTCCAGACTCACTGCATCAGAAACTCGGGGGATGGAGGTCAGCAATCAGTTTTCACAAGCCCCCAGGTAATTCAGATGCTCACTCAAGTTTGTGGGCGCCTGGGTGGCTCAGATGGTTAAGCGTCTGCCTTCAGCTCAGGTCATGGTCTCAGGGTCCTGGGATCGAGTTCCGCATCAGGCTCCCTGCTCAGCGGGGAGCCTGCTTCTCCCTCTCTCTCTCTCTCTCTCTCTCTCATGAATAAATAAATAAAATAAATCTTTAAAAAAAAAAGTTTGAGAATCACTGTCCCAGGGTTGTTGTAAAGAATAAATGACAGAGCAGCTAGAACATGCTCAGAACAGTGCCTGGCACCTACATGTTATTTAGCAGTTGCTCTCCTCATCGTGGTCGCTATCATCATTATCATCATCACAATTATCATTGCAGGAATCTTTTCTAGTAATACTTTAGTTTCCAGGAGTAATGAGTACTCTTATACAGAGATGCCTTTCCTGTGGAACAAACCCCTGGCAGATGTATGTGCAAGCTCACTCTTAATAGCACAAATGATATTACCATAGGGAGGGGATCTTACCAAAATGATTCAGGGTGTCAGGGGAAAAAAAATGCAAGAACCTACATTTGTAAGGAAAGACTGTATTAATGGAGACAATTGCCCTAGGGAGATGTTCAAAGCTCAAACCAGAAATGTCTTCAGGAAGGGATAGGTGAGCAATGCTTTTATATGCAGAGACCCTGGAATAGGTGGCTGTGGAAAGAGGGGGTTAGGGAAGGAAGTGGTAATAAAAACTGCTGTGGAGGAGTCTGGAAACGTAACAAACTGTGTCAAACATTGCACTAACAGGAGAGTCAAGGCAGGAAATGTCTGTAGTAAGGGACATGAGCAAATTTACAGCGTGGGAAGTTCACAAAGAGTTTAGGGCCTAGCTGTCCTAGTCAAGCCAGTCTAAAGATGTTAAACACAAAGTTTTGATCAGCCTTGTCGAGAAACTAGTTTTTATTTATGCCATGTTGCAGCTGACTAAATAATGCCCCCCAAAGATATCAGATCTTAATTCTTGGAACCTGTAAATGTTACCTTACTGTGGCAAAGATTTCACAAATGTGATTAAGGATTTTGAGAGGGATTATCTGGATAGGCTCTAAATGCCATCACAAGGGTTCTTATAAGAGGGAGGTAGAGGGAAATTTGACACAGACTAAAGAGAAGGCAATGTGACCAAAGAGGCAGAGATTGGGTGATGTGCCACAAGCCAAGCCAAGGAGTAGCTAAAGCTAGAAGAGAACAGGTTCTCCCCTAGAGCCTCCAGAGGGAGCACAGTCCTAGGACAACCGGTTTTCTTTCTTTCTTTTTTTTTAAAGATTTTATTTATTTATTTGATAGAGAGAGACACAGTGAGAGAGGGAACACAAGCAAGGGGAGTGGGAGAGGGAGAAGCAGGCTTCCTGCTGAGCAGGGAGCCTGATGCGGGGCTCGATCCCAGAACCCTGGGATCATGTCCTGAGCTCAAGGCAGATGCTTAACCAACTGAGCCACCCAGGTGCCCCGGTTTTCAACCCAAGTGATGCGATTCTGTACTTCTGCCCTCCACAACTGTGAGAGAAAAAATTCCTGTTGTTTTAAGCCACCAACTTTGTGGAAATGTGTTACAGCAGCCATAAGAAACTGATACATCTCGGGGCGCCTGGGTGGCTCAGTCATTAAGTGTCTGCCTTCAGCTCAGGTCATGATCCCAGGGTCCTGGGATCAATACCCCACATCAGGCTCCCTACTCAGCAGGAAGCCTGATTCTCCCTCTGCCACTCTTGCTTGTGTTCCTGCTCTTGCTGTCTCTCTATCAAATAAATAAATAAAAACCTTAAAAAAAAGATTATCTTTAAAAAAAAAAGAAACTGATACATCTTGTTTCATGAAAAGACTGTTTTTTTTTTTTCAGATTTGAGGAAAAGATCCTCTGGCAACCAAAGGAGAGTTTGTGGATTATAGTCTTGGTGGTGGGGAAAATCCCACAAGGTCAGCTCTTTTGTTACCCACTACATCAAGATGCTTTGCCATAATCTCATTTTAATGATATTGGTCATGGCTGTGCTCACATGCTGTAAAATCAAGATTATTGTAGTTAATCTCATTTTAAAATGGAAAGGCTGAGCTTCATTAAAGCTGTTAGTGAAGTTACAAGCAGCATGTGTCTAAGTAAATGCACAAACTACACCAGGAGAAGACAATGAGCACAAAGGAAAAGTTTAATTAATTCTTGTTAATTGATTTACTTAAGGAATTGGCTATTTAACCGTATATGAAAGACAAGTTTACAGTAGCTCAAAAAAAAAAAGAAAAAGAAAAAGAAAAATTATTTCAAAAGTGGTTTCATGTGAACATCTAATCATAAACAGACTCTTTTTCATAAAATTATAAATTATAATAAACCATTTTACAAATGGACAGTTGTCTGGACAACGTTTTTTTTTTTTTTAAAGATTTATTTATTTGAGAGAGTGAGAATGAGAGAAAGAGAGTACATGAGGGGGGGAGGGTGAGAGGGAGAAGCAGGCTCCCCGCCGATGCGGGACTCGATCCCGGGACTCCGGGATCATGACCTGAGCCGAAGGCAGTCGCTTAACCAACTGAGCCACCCAGGCGCCCTGGACAACGTTTTTAAGAATAAGTCTTGGCTCATTGAATTGAAACAAATTGGAGCGGTTGTTATGCTCATTACCCCATTGTTTAAAACTTCCAGAGATGAGGTAAAGAATTATATCCTGTTTTACTGGTGAGCCAAAGAAATCTAGACAGGCACATGAGAATATACTTTCACAGAGACTGCATTTTAAATAAGAATTGGGAAATTCTGACAACTGAATTTTATCAAAGGCAGAGCTAAGTCTTGGTTGCTTCACTAAAATGTGACTATTTTAATATCAGCACCCATCTAAGTTATTTTGCAAAAGAAGAGCAATAGAATAAGAAGAAAAGGAACACAATGGTTAGTAATGCACATTTTTGTAATGCATTCTTTAACAGATTATGTATAAGTACATGGTATGAGTTGGAGCAGTATCTTCCACTCTTTTGCTTAAATGGCTTTCTCCTATACTTCTCCTGAATTTAGATTTTTCTTGATTTAATTTTAGGTTTTGAGCATATTTGCAATAGAGACCATTTTATCCTCCATTGATTTTGTATCACATTCCAACAAGCAAAGGTGATGCCGTTCTTTGGATCCGCACCTGTCAGGCAGCCTCCCGCCAGACTATTGCCTAAGGTGCAGACATTCACACCGTAGCAGGTTTTTCCACCCTGTGCAATCTTATGGAGCTGTGACCCCAGGGCAGCTGTAAAACCCACGTGCTAGAATAATTTAGATTTCTTGTGATCGACTGAGTAAACAAGCAAACAATGGCCAGACTTTACATGACAAAGAACTCTGACCCACAAAAGAAACCTCTCAGGCAACCTCTCAGGACTTGCTGAATCTATCCATTTATCTTTGCCTCCACTTCCAAACCAGAGAAATCCAAATATTCTCCCCAAACCAATCACATAAATGAGGTTCCATTTCTAGTTATTCATCCTCCAGCCTCCCCATGACAACAGCCTCTTCTTACAGAAGCCTCCCTCTTTTTTCATAATTAAAGCTTTTCCTCATTCTGTTTTTGAATTGTCTTCTTTTTGTATCATGTGGGTGGTCTTCATTTATTTCCACATGTGGATAACGCTTGTATGGACCACCATGATTACTTTTTTTTTTTAAGGATAAAACAAAAAACCAAAGTCCAGCCATATGCAGTACACTTTTGTAACCACCTGAGAACTTTGAGCCCCTAGCTGTGTGTGAGATGAAAAGGACTCTACTTTTCAAAGGACATAAAATGAAATTTGTAAGACGTTGACTTTTAAAAATATTTGTCTGATTTTGCTTCTATGAAGATTATCAATTTAATTTTGACTAAGTACAAATTGACATGCACTATGACTCCATTTCTGTAAAAAGAAAAAGAATATATATATATAAAGATATCCTTAGAAAAGAGGAGGGAGAGGACAAGGGTGTTCATTTTCTAAATATACTTTCTACAATGAGTGTTTCTTATGCAATTAAAAAAAGAAAATTTTAGAAACATTTCTGAATTAATTTCCTTAAATCTCTACATACAGTTGACCCTTGAAAAACACAGGTTTGAAATGTGGAATTCAGTTACATCCAAATTTTTTTGATAAATACACTAGGATACTGTAAATTTATTTTCTCTTCATTATGATTTTCTTAGTAACATTTTCTTTTTTCTAGCTTAC
Organism: Callorhinus ursinus; assembly: GCF_003265705.2. Taxonomy (NCBI): domain Eukaryota; kingdom Metazoa; phylum Chordata; class Mammalia; order Carnivora; family Otariidae; genus Callorhinus; species Callorhinus ursinus. Next base: position 7,177,424 of record NW_027397101.1, on the reverse strand, counting down.
GATAAGAATACATTATATAATACATACAAAATACAATATATGTGTTAGTCCACTCTCTGTGTCATTGGTAAGGCTCCTGGCCAACAGCAGGCTATTAGTAGTTAAGGTTTTGGCCATTCAAGTTATAATGCAGATTTTCAACTGTGTGGGGAGTCGTTGCCCCTAACAACCACAGTGTTCAAGGGTCAACTGTATATATATATATATGTATATATATTTGTTCTCCAACTAAAACACTTCTTCAAACTGCATAACCTAAACCCTGACATTAAGTGTTATTAAAGCACACTCCTTATAGCTCAAGAGAAGCACTGGGTACTGAGAAAGACCTAACAATCAACCCCTAATGTAGAGTGTAGGAATATATGTTTCCACCCTTCTCGGCCGCTTTTCTCCTTTTTATTAAACCAAATTTTTCTGTAGATAATTTGTTTCTGTTGGTTTTGAGAAAGGCTTGAGAGGGAAGAAGAGCGAGAAACAGGACAGCAGTATTACAAAATGCCACGCCTTCTCTGTACACCCATTCAGTCTGTCCCCTTTCCAAGGATTTGGGTCTTGCCCATCGCGTCCCGTATTTGGGGGATTTCCAGTACACTCCAGATTCTTCCCAAACCCAGAGGGATCCCATCCTGCATCCTCCACCCGCCCCACCTTTGCCTGGAATAAACAGGAACCACTAGACTATATTGTTCTCAAACCTACGGGAGATTTTAACCCAAAACTCCAGAACTAAAGGGCAAGTAGAGCGATGCTGAAAACCCATTTGGGGCTCCCTGTAAGCTTCCTTTCGCGAACCACCCGCCGATCTCCTGAATTCGGGATAATGACTCGATCTGGGTCCCCAGGTTGGCTCCGTGCCCCGCCGCCTTGCCCCCCTCAGCGCTATCCCCGCGCCCACTGAAGCAGGCCCTAGCTGCCCTTGGGACAAGTTGAGACCGAGCCGCGTCACGCGCTGGGAGTCCCACGCCTGGAGGCCCTGCCCACAGGCCGGCGCAGCCAATCGCCGCGCGGGCAGGCGGTAAGGGCGGGGCCGAGCGGGCAGAATTCCAGAGACCTTAAAGGCTGAGTCAGGAGCAACTGGGCCACAATCCCAGGCTTCGGCGATCTTGGAAGGGCTGCGTGCGTCTGTGGAGTGCGCCTGCGCAGCTGTGGACGCCGCAGGTCAGCGTCTCAGTCTGGGGACCCCCAGCGCCTCGGGGACAGGGACTAAAGGAGGGGATCCACCCCGGGGCTCGGGCGAGGGGCGGGTGCGACCCGCGGGAATAAGAGCATCTGCTTGCCTGGAGTTGATGAGGCTGAGTCGGCGCCGCTTGGATCCTGTAAGCCTTGAGGTGGGAAGTCGGGGGTGGACGGTTTGGGGAACGCAGGGCGGCGCTGAGACCACCGGGAGGTCCTAGGCTGTGCAGGAACCGGCCCGCCTCTGGGCCGTGGCGGGCACAGGTCCGGTAGCTGGGCCGCCGCGGGACCCGGCCTGGCTAAGAAGGTACACGGCAGCCTGACCTACGTACTGGCTGCGGGGCCCGGCACTCCTTGCGCGGCCGTCCATCAACAACATCCTCTGGAAGCTGAGGGCGGCGAGCGGGGTGGAGAGCCCCCCGGCCCGGCCCCGCCTGCCGCGCCGCTGTTGGCCCCGCCTGGGACCGTGCTCTGAGCCCCGGCAGAGCCTGGCCCTGTCCGGGTCGGGAACTGGGGGCTCGGGACTCCCTCGTGCCTCGTGACCACGTCTTCGATTTGAGGGAGTGAATGGGAGTGTTGGCGGCAGAAGCCAAATGTGGGGACAGCGGAGCACTGGATGCACTCCTGCCCAACTTCTGGGAAGGCCTTTCAGAAACAAGGACCGGAGGTTCGAAGGCTTCTCTCACGGCATGCTGTACATTTGTCTAGAAGAAAAGTGTGAGGTGGCTACCTTAAGTCCTGGGGGGTCCCTGCCCCTACTTGGATTCAGGTGTCTTATAACTAAGATTTCCTGGGTCACCTCGGTATTTTCAGTAAATAACTTGGACCAACAGTTTTAGTTGCCTTAAGATTCTGAGACCCCTATCAAAACCTAAGTTGTCATTGCACTGTTATGTTACAATGAAGTCAGTTTCAATTCCTACAGCACTTGTCAGCCTGTTTTTCAGTTGATGGCTGAATCCTACTACCTCCACTGTTTAAGTCCTTGGCCTCTTTTCTCCAGCCACATGCATAGCCTTTTTCACAGACCTGTAAATATTTGGGAAGATGATTTAAGTATTTTTACTCCACAACATCTCAGGACAAAATAGGATGGCTTTTTTAAAGGATCGGTCTCATTGAATATTCATTTCATTTTCCTTCCTAGGTTTTTGAAGCATGAATCCTTCACTCTTCCTGGCTGCCCTTTGCTTGGGAATAGCCGCAGCAGCTCCAAAACTCGATCAGAACCTAGATGCACACTGGTCCCAGTGGAAGGCGGCACACAAGAGATTATATGGCATGGTTGGTAACCTATGAAACTGTCCAGAGAGAGCCCAAGAGAAAGGCCCTTGCTGTTGGGAGTTTATAGGTAGAGAGTTGCATCTAGAGGTCAGCTTTTACCGAGGCAAAACTTCGTGGCACCCATTACTGAATACAGTATGGGCATAATTCCTTGTTGTATGGTTGTTGAACAGCTCCAACAGAAATATAAAGCCATCCCTGGCTCTGGTTTTTCTCCCTATCTGTCTGCAAATCCACTTGGTGAGGGTGGGCTCAGTTTTAAGTAGAAGTAAATATAAGTTATATATTTGCCTCTAGAATGAAGAAGGATGGAGGAGAGCAGTGTGGGAGAAGAATATGAAAATGATTGAACTGCATAATCGGGAATATAGCCAAGGGAAACATGGCTTCACAATGGCAATGAATGCCTTTGGTGACATGGTGAGTGTGGCATGGATTGCTGAACTTTTTGTGCTTTCTCTCTGTACTTTAGCAGAACAACCTCTTGGTTTTTTCAACATTTTACTTACTTTTCCTTAAGACCAATGAAGAATTCAGGCAGGTGATGAATGGCTTTCGAAACCAGAAACACAGGAAAGGGAAAGTGTTCCAAGAACCTCTCTTTGCTGAGATCCCCAAATCTGTGGACTGGACTCTGAAAGGCTATGTAACTCCTGTGAAGAATCAGGTATGATAATATTTAGCAGATCTCCTTCTAAGAGTAAATCCAAAAGAATTAGTGTCCTTGATTTGGTAGACTGTCGAGTGACATCAGTTTGCTTTTTTGTTTTAAGAATATTCAGGTATGTGGGCTTTTGTTGTCTTGTAAACTGATACCTTTTTTTACTTTCAGGGTCAATGTGGTTCTTGTTGGGCTTTTAGTGCAACGGGTGCCCTCGAAGGACAGATGTTCCGGAAAACTGGCAAACTCGTGTCACTGAGTGAGCAGAACCTGGTGGACTGCTCTCGGTCTCAAGGCAACGAGGGCTGCAGTGGTGGCCTGATGGATTATGCCTTCCAGTACGTGGAGGACAACGGAGGCCTGGACTCGGAGGAATCCTACCCCTATCTTGCCAGGGTGAGTGGAGCTCCTCATCTTGGTATTCCAGCCCCGCTTCTGAAAGTTGAACTGAACCAAAGATAACAGGCACTTTATTCAGCATTCACATTTTAGATGCAAACTGACAGAAGTGCCATTATAAATTGTCAGCCTTTTGCACAGGTTCTCTGAATAGATGGTTAGCATATAGCTGTTCTTACTTCTGTGTAACTTGGAGACTTTAATATGCCATTCTGGACATAATGCAAATTTCTCCATAGTGAAAAAAATTTTTTTTTTTTTTAAGATTTTATTTATCGGAGAGAGAAAGAGAGAGCACACACAAGCAGGGGGAGTGGGAGAGGGAGAAGCAGGCTCCCGCTGAGCAAGGAACCCGATGGTGGGACTCGATCCCAGGACCCCGGGATCATGACCCGAGCCGAAGGCAGACGCTTAATGGACTGAGCCACCCAGGTGTCCCATAGTGAAAAATTTCTTATGGACAAGTAAACTTGGGTTTCACTGAAGAATCATCTGCTGATTTTTCAATTTCCAATCAACCGGTAGCATTCTGCTGTTGCCTTACAACAAAGTTGACTTGGAAAATTAAGCGGCAAATTGCCGAGTCTTGAGGTCCTAGAACTCATGTTCCCCAGGAGCTGGATGGTAGTGATCAAGTTTCTTTCCCATTTACCTTTAAAAGGACACAGATACCTGTAACTACAGGCCTGAATGTTCTGCCGCCAATGACACGGGCTTCGTGGACATCCCTCAACGGGAGAAGGCCCTTATGAAGGCAGTGGCAACTGTAGGACCCATCTCTGTTGCTATTGATGCAGGCCATCAGTCGTTCCAGTTCTATAAATCAGGTAGGTGTTTATATTTTTATTGTAGAGATTCAGGTGGGCAAAATTGGAAAACTACCACCATGATTGACTTTTTGGAGTCCTGCTTTCAAAAACTGTAGAATTTTGAGTGTGCATTTAATATAGTGATGTTTCCATTTGACATACTTTAGGCATTTTCTCATGACAAACTCTTCCTAAATAGTTTTAAATGACTTTGTAATTTTGTAAATACAACTAATTGACGTAACTACTGTCCAGTTGTTGGACCTTTTTTCCCAAAAATGTTTACTATAGAACTACAAAGAACCCTGTGGCTCAAGTGTTAACTTTGTTTTGTGCTGTTTCCTTTTAGGAATAGAAAGGGTTATGCCAAATAATAGGAGTGGCTAAATCACCTTAGCTTTGGAAACTAGATATTATTATTGGAAATCTTTGTGTTTTTTTCAAGTAGAAAATATCTTGGATTTAATTTTGTTCATTGCTCGTGAATTAAGTTTGACTTTTCCTTTTTATGAGCTATGACAATTTTTTGATAAATATTTAAGCATTATTTGGAATTTGTTTATGACATTTAATTGAATTTTGAGATGTCTCTCTTACCTGTGGTAGAGAGGGTGACTTACTGTCGTGTCACTTGGAGTTCCTTACCCTGACATTGAATTTTACTCTCCTAGGCATTTATTTTGACCCAGAGTGCAGTAGCAAAGACCTCGATCATGGTGTTCTGGTGGTTGGCTATGGCTATGAAGGAACAGATTCAAATAACAATAAATTTTGGATTGTCAAGAACAGGTATCAAACTCCAAATGTTACATATATTAAATTGAAAAGGGCATGCTTGTTTGGAATCAGTATTTGATTTCAGGCCCAAAAAAGCTCAACTTTGAAATCCCAAAAGTCTTTCTCCCACTTAAGAGTGAACACTCTGATATTTTTATAAAGATAAAACGTGCTGATGTGTTCTTTTTTTGTTTTTTTTTTTAATGTACTGATGTTTGATTACAAGATTCTGTAGCAAGCTTGTTGGAATTATTATGTATTTGTAACATTGCAATTCTAAATTCTGAATTTTTTTTATTTTTTATTCAGAAATACATCTGGCCCTAAAGAGTTTCAGATAAAGGATTTTGCACCCTTATAGGGTTAAGGGCTGGTTTCTTTTTTCTGTGTCCAGTTTCTCAACAAGGTAGACTGAGCACAAATAACTGCTGACTCTTTAAGTTGGAAAGATTTTCCAAGAGTCCAGTGGGCTCTGTGCATCCTTCCTGTTAGCATTCGTGGCCCTGCTGTCTTATGCTATTTCCCAACTCTCCCTTGGCTTTGCGCGTTGTCAGGATCAGTTTTCACCACTCAAGTTCTTTAATTGAGATGAGGTATAAGATAGCCTGTAGAAACAGACTGGTACATTGGAATCCTAGCTGTGCCTCAGTTTCCTATCTTAAAAAGTTAAGGACTCATGGGAATTAATATATTTATAAGTAAGAGCACTTAGAATAGTGCCTGATAAGTGGGAAGTCCTATCTTAAGTATTAGCTATTATTATTAATGAAGTTAATGTGTACTTGATTCTTTGTATAAAACAAAATATGCTCTTCTTTCAGTTGGGGGCCAGAATGGGGCTGTAATGGCTATGTAAAAATGGCCAAAGACCAGGACAACCACTGTGGAATTGCCACAGCAGCGAGCTATCCCACTGTGTGAGCTGATGGACCAGGAGATAAGAGGACTTGGGGACAGCATATCTGGAGGAATTTTATCTTAAAACTGACCAAATCCTTATTGTGTAAGATAAGACACTTGAATCATTGAGGATCCGAGTTGTGATTTGAATTCTGTGACATTTTTATAAGGGTACAGCATTACCACTACTTTAATTACTGTTTTAAATAGCTTTATAATGTTGACAACTCATTACTTAATTCTAAGACTTGAATTTTCATTTTTTTCAAAGGATATATAAAACTTTACCTTTTAAAATAAAGTTTAATTCAATATGTAGAGGTGGAACTTCTCTGTTTTCAGTGCATTAACTTTTTGTGTAGTCGGGAAATATAACTGGGTTATAAAGACATAACTGTATATGCCAGTGGTACATTAGGAGGACCCTGGGTGGCCCTCAGGAACTTCTAGTTATAAATACGCAGATTTTATGTCAGCTGTTCATTGGCTGTGTTGACCCAACCCTTGAATCTGGCAAAATATGACAATCTGGGAGGACAAAGGTAAAGTGTTTCAATAAAGTTAATAGTTTAACGATTCACTCTTTAGAAAAGTGAATAGACATACAGATTCTTAGGTTTTAGATACTAGAAAAGGAGATCCTCTTGACTCAAGATGGTTAAAATATAATAAGGTTATGGGATAAAATCTCGGGGCCAGGTACTGAAGCTATCTCTGAATTGCTGGTGAAGACCATGTGACTACTTTGCAGTTGAATAAGGACCAGATTCTGGATTACCAAATCTGTTTTGTCTTTGTTCTGTCAAGTCTTCGATGGCTTTCCACATAACTCTTCTAGGAAAAGCTTCATTTGTTACCTAGTGTTAGCAAAAGTAAATTTAATGGCTGTGATGAACAAGTCTCAGATCCTTGGTAAGAACTGGAAAAATGTGTTAAAAGATCCGTAAGACATGAACGTGGGCTACAAAAATAGTCCCCCAGCCTGGGAAGATGGATGAGTGATCACTAGGCCAAACTTGGGCTTAGCTGCCTAATCTCGGAATTAAAAATAAACTTGGAACAAAACAGCCTAAGCATATGGTTGTATAGGCAGTAAATACAAATAAGACGATATTTTTGTATATTGAAACGATGGAAAGGAAATATGCCAACTTTTGGGTGGATTATGGATGATTATTTTCTTAAACCTTTTCTGTAGAAGACATCTTTTCTAGTAGGGGGGAAAATGTAAAAGTATACATTCTGCAAGCTAAAGAAGCATGTATATATGTGTTTAAAAATTTCATCCTTATAAAAAGAAAATACAGCAAATAAACTGAAATATTTAATCTAGCCATAATCCATTATGAAGGGAATGAGAGATGGAGGACAACTGGAACCTTCTATCCCCCCAAACCTTCAGTAACCTTTGTCCATTGCCATTTTTGGGAAAATACAATCTACCACACAAGTTTTCTTTGAGAAAGGATTCCTTCATCTTGCAACAATGGGTTAACAGAATGCTGTCCACGGAATACTGAAACAACTCAAGACTAAGGAGACATCTGGGTGCTAAACTGAAGGAAAGTGTGATGGCTTTTTCTTTAAAAAAGTTTCAAGTCTGTCAAAGCAGAGGACCCCTCAGATGTTTATAAACTATTTGATGTTTTTGTAACTTCCAAAGACCTTGTATTTTAAGTTTACGAAAGTACCAAACCACATCTATCATCTAAGAGAATTTCAAAGGAGCCAATAGACTTTGAAATAAAAGAGAGCTGGAAACAAATTTTATCACTATAAAAATCTAATCTGAAGAACAGACTACCAGTATTTCCTATAGTTCAGACATCCAAATGGTTCCTTATCCTAGTTATATTCCAAAGGAAATAAGGAAAAGGGAGAAAATTTGGCAAATTATGAGGGAGGGTTTGGCTTAATGTGGGTTTGTAGCTATGACACGGGTGTGTTATTTATTAGAGGAGGAAAAGTGCTCAGGGTACTCAGAGTACAGTAGAGCATCCCCCCCACCCCCCACTGTTTTCACTTTTCCATGGTTTCAGGCAACAGCAGTGCAGAAGCAAATGATCCTTTTGACAAGTGACCAGAAGGTCAGTAGCCTAATGCTGTATCACAATGTCCTTCACCCTACTTCATCTCATCACATGGGTATACCATATCCTACATCACAAGAAGGATGAGTATAATAAGAATTTGAGAGGCCACGTTCACATAACGTTATTATAGTACATTTTTAAAGATTTATTCATTTTGAGAGAGTGGAAGGAGGGGCAAAGGGAGAGATTCTTCAAGCAGACTCCCCTCTGAGCATGGAGCCCGACTTGGGGCTTGAACTCACAACCCATGGGATCATGACCTGAGCCAAAACCACGAGTCAGACACAACCAAGTGAACCACCCAGGCTCCCCTATAGTATATTATAACCATTCTATTTTAGTGTTAATCTTGTCCTGTACCTCATTTACAAATTTATATCATAAATATGTATATATAGGAAAAAACAGTACAATTGACCTTTGAATAATGTGGGGTTTAGGGGTGCCAACCCCACCCCTACCTTATGCAGTTGAAATTCTGTATAACTTTATTCTCCAAAATCTTAATAGCCTACTGTTGACCAGAAACTACTGATAACACAACACATTTTGTATATTATGCATATTCTTTATCTTTACAATAAGAATGTTAAAATCATAAGGAAAATGCATTTACACTACTGTAAAAGAATCCACATATAAGTGGGCCTACACATATGAGATAAGCCATATGCTTAAACCATTGGTACTACACTGTATATAACTTCTTTCAAATAAAATCTTTGAGATATAAGTCTATGTAAACTTATGTAGAAGTATATTGGAGGGGTGCCTGGGCGGCTCGGTTGGGCAGCTTACTCTTGGTCTCAGCTCAGGTCATGATAGGGTCCCCACTCAGCAGGGAGTCTGCTTGAGGATTCTTTCCCTCCTTCAGCTCGTGTTCTCTCTAAATCTTTAAAAAAAACATTGGAATACAATTGTGCTTAACTTACTGAAACTACACTTTGTATAATATGTCTTTCAAGTGACATTTTCATTAAGAAAAGGGTTTGTAACCTCTTGTGTAGAAGCATGTGGGAGTAGCTTTATGTTTAACTGGTTAAAACTATACTGTATAAAAAAAAAGAAGTGGGCCTACACAGTTCAAATCTGTGTTGTTCAAGGGTCAAACGCATATAGAGGGTTTGGTACTATCTGCAGTTTCAGGCATCCACTGGAGGTCCGGGAATGTATTACCCACAGAGAAGGGGAAACGACTGTAATTAAGAAACTGCCATTTGGTGCACATATTTCCATCACCATCTCCAAAGTATATTTACAAAATCTTTTTTTTTAAGATTTTATTTATTCATGAGAGAGAGAGGCAGAGAGAGAAGCATGCTCCCCAAGGAGCAGGGAGCCTGATGCAGGACTCGATCCCAGGACCCTGGGATAATGAACTACTGAGTGGAAGGCAGACAAGCATCTGAGCCACCCAGGTACCCATATTTACAAAATCTTAAGCAAGTATAGACTGCCCTGTTTCTGTTAGTCACTTTTTTTTTTTTTTAAGATTTTATTTATTTGACAGAAAAGCCCAAGAAAGCACAAGCAGGGGAGAGCAGCAGAGGGAGAGAGAGAAGCAGGCTCTCTGCTGGGCAGGGACCCTGATGTGGGACTCAATCCCAGGACTCTGGGATCATGACCTGAGCAGAATGCAGATGGTTAACTGACTGAGCCACCCGGGTGCCCCTCTGTTAGTGATTTTTAATTGATGAAAGGTACAGTGATAAAACCACATTTATGTTTTGTCTATAAAATTTTAAATTGGTGATGTTTCTTAAACTAAGTTACCTTTTGACTGATATAAAAATCTAAAAAACTTCTGTGAGTTTAAAAAGCAAATCTTAGTAATATACAAATATGTGTGTGCATCTCCCACCACTTAACTTTAAATACAGAATTTCACAAATGTTCATGATCATCACTCTTTTGAAATGAGTTAATAAACTATTACCAAGAGCTGTTCCATGGTCTCATTTCTCAGTACTATATTTTTAAAACTTTTGTAATTCATGTATTTACTCATTCAACAGTGCTGTCGGCTCTGGGGACACAACAGCAAAGGAAATACTCACAGTCCCTCCCTTTGGGAGCTTACATTCTCATATTGCTGAGCCCATGCATAACCTCCATCTGTCACCATAGCCACTTTGTTCATGACTTCATTGGCAGTGAGAGCTGCAGCTGGGAAAAGAAGCTGACTGGTAGCCACAGAACAGGTCATTCTATCCACTGGATTTACTGAGGTTACCCCTTGGTGAGCATTTACATGGAACAAAAATATAGTCATGCTTTTTGCCAATTCAGAGAGCTCTATCCACATACCTCTTCTCCAGACCTCTTTTTTTCTTTTTAAGATTGTTTATTTATTTATTTGAGAGAGTGAGAGGGAGCACAAGAGCAAGGTGGGGGCAGAGGGAGAAGCAGACTCCCCACTGAGCAGGGAGCCCGATGTGGGGCTCAGTCCCAGGACTCTGGGATCATGACCTGAGCCGAAGGCAGACGCTTAACCAACTGAGCCACCCAGATGCCCCTTCTCCAGACCTCTTTGTCAGCAATTTTCTAATCATGATTCTTCCAAGTACCTGACAATCCAGTCAAACCATGGCCACAGCTCATGAATTGGTATATAATCGCATGTCTGGCCATTTTTCCTTTCAAGCAAAATGAACAACCAGATGCTCAACATTCTGCTCACTGGGAGGATTTCCCTTCACCACTGTCCTTCAGGGATACCCCAGAAAGGGGTCAGAGTGCTGCAGTTGTCCACTTCAGTTAGTGCCTGCATATCATGTAGAACCATCTGTAAACCAGTCCCAAGTTTTCTCTTCCTCAATCAACTGATTTTAGAGAACTCCCTGTGAGGCCATAGGTGGAGGCTGGGAGAAAGAAGGTAAGAGTGGGGGCTGTGAGCATTTGGGCCACTTCCTAATGTAACTTGTGCCTTGAGGGCTTGCTCAGACCCAGTCTCATATATACCACTTCTACTGGATGATGGAATGCTGCTATGCACATTTGGCTTTATGGCTTGGTGGATCAGATAACACCCAGCTCATGAACTTGGCAGCCTGTTTTTAAGCATTTATACTCTGATAATACCCAGTAGCCAAGCTAAAAGCTGTTTCTTTTCTTTTTCTTTTTTTTTTTTTTGAAGATTTTATTTATTTATTTTACAGAGAGAGAGAGTGAGAGCACAAGCAGGGGGAGCGGCAGGCAGAGGGAGAGGGAGAAGCAGGCTCCCTGCTGAGCAGGGAGCCCGATGTGGGACTCCATCCCAGGACCCTGGGACCATGACCTGAGCCTTAGGCAGGCGCTTAACCGACTGAGCCACCCAGGCACCCCAAAAGCTGTTTTTCAAAAGGAGAGTAGTTATCTGCAGAGGATATCATGACTTCATTCCAAAATCCTTAGTCTGCTTTATTATTTGCCTTTTGGGGTCTGCCAGTGGCTTGAAACCACATCTCTATCCGCTACTGACACTTCAAGTATCATTGGATCTGCTGGATCATACAGCCCAAGTAGCAGAGCAGCTTGCACAGTAGCCTGGACCTGCTGCAGAGCCTTTTCTTATTCTGGGCCCCATTCAAAACTAATAGTTTTTTGGGTTACTCAGTAAATGGACCAAAGTAGCATACTCAAATGGGGAATATATTGCCTTCAAAATCCAAAGAAGCCCACTAAGCATTGTCCCTCTTTTTTGGTTCTAGGTGGGGCCAAATGCAATAATTTATCCTTCATCTTAGAAGGTATATCTTGACATGCTCAACATCACTGAACACCTAGAAATTTTACTGAGATGGGAAGCCCCTAAATTTTTGTAGGATTTATTTCCCAGCCTCTGACATACAGATGTCTTATCAATAAGACCAGTGAGTCTAGAGTACTTGCTACTTCCTGCTCACGAGTTCCATTTAGCCTAAGTCATCAAGGTAATGGATCAGTATATAATGTGGAAAGAAAAGGTAATCAAAATTCCTGAGAACTAAATTATGACGTATGGCTGGAGGGTTGATAAAACCCTAAGGTAGTGAAGGTGTATTATTGCCCTTGCCAGCTGAAAACAAACTGCTTCTTGTGGTCTTTACTAATAGGTGTGAAGAAAAAAAAGCATTTCCCAGATCAATAACTGCATACCAGCTAGTAGGGGATATGTTAATTTGCAGAAGCTCTGTGACCAGATCTGGAACAGCAGCTGCAGTTGAAGTCACCACCTGGTTAAGTTTATGATCACTCATTGTCATTCCTCAAAATCCGTGTGTTTTCTTCATTGGCCAAATAGATGAGTTGAATGGGGATGTGGTGGTGAAAATCATAATCCCTGTATCCTTCAAGTCCTTGATGGTGCCACTAATCTCTGCAATCCCTCCAGGAATGTGTCACTGCGTTTGGTTTACTATTTTGCTAGGTAGAAGCAGTTCTGGTGAGTTCTACTTGGCCTTTCCTACTATAATAGCTCTCACTCTACAGATCTGGGAGCCAATGTGGGAATTCTGCCCATTTGTGAGAATGTCGATTCCATTTATCCATTCTGCAACTGGAGGAAACACTATACTGGACCCACTGTGAGATGGACCTGAGCAAAAACTCCATTGAGGTTCTGCCATAAGGACCTACTCTGATCTGTGGTCCACAGTGATGTTTTGGATCTCCTAGAATTAGTGTCAGTTCAGAGCCAATATTGAGTAGTTCACAAAATGGCCAATTGTATTCTTTTCTCCAATGCACGGTCACCTTGGTAAAAGGCTATGTACCTCTTTGGAGAAGGCTGGGAGAAAAAATGAACAGTAAAAAGAGTATAAACAGTATAAAACTCAACAGCATAGTGGGGACCCAGTTTCCCTTTCATTTAAGGGTTTGGGGTCTGTAAACTGTCTCAAGTTTTAGAATTAATTGAGGGACTGAAACTTTTTTTTTTTTTAATTCAAGTTAGACTTCCACTGAATTGACCTAGAACTCTTCTGCTTATATAGACCAAATAAGAATTTAGTAGACATCCTCTCTACTTCTCTTCTAGGGACATTATGGTCAGCTAGCCAATGCCATAGGACTTTGCAAGTCAGACTATTCTAACTCTGCTGCACTGACTCTGCTGTCTACTATAATAACTACGTCCACTATGGTGTGTTCCAATTGGGTGGGGGCTGGAGGCAGTGGAGGTGAAAGAATTCACCCAAGGCAGAACAAAGGAGATAGAAGTTTATTGAATTCACTGCAAGTGAACAGCAGGCAGGACAGCAAAGGAGAGACTGCCACAGGGCAGTGGTAGGGGCTATAGGGTGGAGGGGGGAAGTGTGGGAATGTATGGAATTTTCCCTTTTTTGTTACCAGTGCCTAGTTGTAAGTAGCTCATTGGTTAGTTAGGGTCTATGGCTATGTCAAGATGGGTCATTTAATGAGCCTGTTTGCATCAGCTAGGTGGTCACTGTGGGCCCTTCTGCCTTGCTCAAGTTTCCCCTGTTCAAGTGTGTTGCCTAAAATCAGCCTCTACATCCTCCTTATCTTTGGCTATTAAGTGCCACCATTTGACTCCTATCCCCATTGCGTTTAAGAATCACAGTTCAGGGGCGCCTGGGTGGCTCAGTCGTTAAGCGTCTGCCTTTGGCTCAGGTCATGATCCCGGGGTCCTGGGATCGAGCCCCACATCGGGCTCTCTGCTCTGCAGGAAGTCTGCTTCTCCCTCTCCCACTCCCCCTGCTTGTGTTCCCTCTCTCGCTGTGTATCTCTTTGTCAAATAAATTAATTAATTAAAAAAAAAATCCCACCTCAGTGGCAGCAGTTTCCACTGTAATTTCTAATCTGTAGGGAAGAGTGACCGCAGAGCTTTTCAAGGATACTGGGACTTCCCTCACAAATTTTTTTCTTGCAGCTATAGTGGAAGGTGTGTCCTCTATACCCTTCTGAGGTGAGTGAGCAGTGTTACGTGACAAATCCATTTCAATCTCCCAAAGCCTTTGGATACCTTCTTCTACAATATACCAAAGCATCTCAACTACATTTTGTATAGGTGTAGGAGTGCGGATAATACTGATTCTACCTTTGGCCCTCCATCTTGTTCATGTCCCTGCAATGATCTCCCTTGGGGCTACTTGTTCCAGGCCCCTTAGAGGTTAATGTATCCCCTGACCAAATTGCAGGAAGGTTTGTTCTGATCTTCCTTAAAGGTGTTTAGATGAAAAGATATCATCATTTCTTCCCCTGCCACACTTTGGTACACAGATGATCTGTTAAATGTCAAATACTCTGACCCCATGATGACGTTGCACATCCTCTTGTTCTGTAAATCTGTGGATTAAGATCCTGACATTGCAGAGAATAGCTGTGTAGCATCTGGATTATCATTCACCCAATCTCCACATCAGTAAAACTGTGTGTAAATGGTATGGAATGGCTTGCTTCATTTTTTGGTCTCAAAGTGCCTTCTCAGTTTGGAGGATACTTTGCTATTCCTCCTCCATCTTCTAACAGTTGGTGAGCCAAGCAAGAGACCTAAAGCAAGCATGGATAAAGGGGCTCTGCCAGGAGAAAGCCCATTGTCTGTAAGGGAAATCCCATTGCCAGTGGGGAAATCCGAAGCTGGCCAGCCACTGCCATGTGAGGAGATTCAGCTAGGTTTTTTGAGCATTTTGGAGCAGTGCATGAGTACAGGGATACCCTGAAATGGCCCAAGGGATTATTAGATATCCTATCCAAAATGGTAGGGAAAAGGACATGGAGAAGGGAAAGTGAACAAGGTATTATGGCAGTAGGTTGGCTATTGCTAAGTACATTATGAGACACTGTGGAAAAAGAATTATAAGGAAGGAGAGAATTAGAACAGACTAAAGAAGCATTGACTTTGGAAAAGGATGTACAGACCACATGTTCTCTAATATGGATCTTATGTCCAAAGGAATCCAACAGCAGGAGGAATGCTTAGAAATTATGACATATAAGATGGCAAAGATGCATGGGTGCAGACTACTATACGCTAAAGTGAGAACTGTTATATCTCAACAGAATTGGGACCCTAAAGCACAGGATCCCTGGAATAATGACTACTCTCATGAGGAGGACATTGTCATGGAGGAGGAAAATGTTTTACAGTCACACCCTTTTGATTCAAACAAAGACCCAGGCCATTCATGAGCCTTGAGATAACTGAGAATAAATTCCAACAAGACAGAAAATGACTGAGGGGCTATTCTGCTAGTGAATCAGAGCTAATAAGCTGTTTAAGCAAAAGGGCCAAGAAGGGGTGACAGCTTGGGTGTTACAATGGTGGGATATTAGGGCAGATGATACGTTAGATGGGTCTCAGATGCTAAAATGTCCTCAGTCACTGCTCAACCTGCCTTAATACAAAGGTTGTATGCCTTAGGCATGGGTGAGTGCTTAGCTAGTTTGATTAATTATATAAACTCTACCATTAAGATGACCTGGCCTAATGAAGGGGATGTTGCCTCCCCTCCTTGCACTGGACCTCTATGGAAGAACTACAAGAAATTTCATGAGAACTGAGAATGAAACATGCCATCCACACTCCACATTTTAGAAGACCAAAGAATTATTTTCCTCCTTTGTGAAAGACCATATCTTACCCAGCCCTGGGGCATGGTATGGGACTTTAGTATCTGTCCTTGCACCGACGGGTAATCAACCCATTGCTATAGTAGCCACTATGGTGACTGACTTACATGAAACCCCCAAAAGAATCAGGCATGGGGGAAATAAGTTGCAAAACAGAAAAATGAAGGACCCTGCCAATAATAAAATGTCAGAAAGAGGGCCCATCAAGACCTTTAGTAAATAACTGTGGCAAGATCTAGTATTACCTGGGGCCCTGAGAGGAAATATAAACAAACAATCCAATTGGGTCTTGCTAAGCCTATGGAAGGTGTTGCCTAAGGGAAAGCAGTTTACTCACTTGAAAGGAGGCTCAAAAAAGCGAGAGATATTCCTGAGAGCCCCTCTGCTAACAGAGGAATTTGGGGGATGGGTATATCTTACCATTAGAGACTAGGGGTTAAGCCAATGTTGTCATCTAGTGAGTACAATAGGGGGATGACCAGAGGCCCCATGTTGAATTAACCATTTAATTAGTTTCACACTAACAGACTGTACTAGCTCTAATAGACACTGTTGATGAATGAACACTTATCTATGGCAGCCCCTCAATATTTCAGGGAGAAATAAAAGCAATTGATGTTATGGGAAACAAATTATCAAGGTCAGACAAACTAGTTTCTACCTACAGATTGGCAAGCTCCCTCCCTGCTGTTTTCTGGTGCATATTTTCCCCATTCCTGAGTATATTTTGGGCATACATGTTTTACAGAACCTGGATCTAACTACAACTACAGGCAAATTCAGGTTGTGTATTCAAGTAGTGAAACCTGTCCTCATGGGTCATGCAAACTGGGAATCTATGCAGCTGCTGGTTCCTCTGGAGAATAATAAGCATAAAACAATATAAGTTACCTGGCATAACGAGGTTACCACCACCATTATCTAATGAGAAAAGGCAGGGGTAATCAGGCCAGCTCAAAGCCCATTCAGTAGTCTGGTTTGGCCTGTAAAGAAATCTAATGGGGCCTGGTAAGTGAAAATAGATTATAGGGAACTCAATAAAGTTACTCCACCCATCCATGCCATGGCGCCTAATATAGCCTTATTTTTAGAAAAAATCATGGCATCCATTAAGACAGATCATTATGGGGTGCCTGGGTGGCTCAGTTGGTTAAGTGACTGCCTTCGGCTCAGGTCATGATCCTGGAGTCCCGGGATCGAGTCCCGCATCGGGCTCCCCACTCAGCGGGGAGTCTGCTTCTCCCTCTGACCCTCTTCCTTCTCGTGCTCTGTATCTCTCATTCTCTCTCTCTCAAATAAATAAATAAAATCTTAAAAAAAAAAAAAGATCATTATGTACTAGACTGATCTAATCCCCTTTCCAGCATTCTACTGGACTTGAATCCCAAGGCCAGGTCACCTTCACATGGAACAGGAGACAATGGACCTTCCAGGCATTGCCCCAAGTGTATCTCCATAGTCCCACAGTTTGTCACAGGATGGTAGACAGAGGTTTGGAAAAATGGATATTGCCAGAGGAGATGGTGCATTATTATTACATAGATGATTTTAACTTGTGATGATATACCCTCCCTGTCTCAAGCGGCTGCATCATACAGATACATTTAAAGTCACAAAGATGGGAGGTAAATAGTGACAGGTCAATCAGTACCCTGGGCATCATCTGGGTGGGTGAGACAAAAGTAATGCCAGAGGCAGTCATTGATAAAATACAAGCCCTTCCAATCCCTGAACCAGTAAAGGAATTACAGGTTTTTGTTGGTTTATTGGATTACTGGAGACCTTTTATTCCCCATCCAGCACATTAAGACCTTTCTATGCCTTGCTTAAGAAGGAAAGTTGATGAGATTGGGGTATTAACCAACAAGAGGCTTTTTTAAAGGCAAAAATGGTAGTAAAACCAGCACAGACCCTGGGGCTATTGATGCCAGACGGGAGTTGTGAATTAGATATGAGTTCATATCCAAAAGTGTTTGGCTCCGGCCTGTGGCAATGAAAAATGGGACATGAATCCCATTAGGATTCTGGTCTCAATTATGGAAGAGAGAAGAAACTAGGTATAGTCCCCTCAAGAAACAACTATTAGCCGGGTGCCTGGGTGGCTCAGTAGTTAAGCACCTGCCTTCGGCTCAGGTCATGATCCCAGGGTCCTGGGATCAAGCCTCGCATTGGGCTCCCTGCTCAGCAGGGAGTCTGCTTCTCCCTCTCCCACTCCTCCTGCTTGTGTTCCCTGTCTTGCTGTCTCTCTCTGTCAAATAAATAAATAAAATCTAAAAAAAAAAAGAAACAATTATTAGCTATTTATCTTGCACTGCAACAGACAGGACTGACAGCCACATGCCTGTGACAGTATGGATTTCCCTGTCAGTAGGAGTACAGGTTAACTACATGTTCAGCAAACCTAAGAGTGCCTGTGCCCAGGTAAGCACCTTTCAGAAATGCCACACTTCCCTATAACAGAGGAGCACTTACAATACCGGCCTGCTGTCTCATGAACTGCACTCGTTACTAGGGCTGGTCACTTAGGTTGACCCAGCCAGCTTTCAAAGTCATTGACATTGTGCCTCCCCTCCCCCAAGGACAGGAAGGGGTAGGCTCACCTCCAGTGAACAACACATGGTGCACTTATGGCAGTTGCAAAGGAAAGCCCCTACTTGGCTTTCCTCTACTGTTCTGGATTCTGATGTACTTTGGTTTGAAGAAGGAACCCAAAGTGGTCCAGTGCACAGACTGAGAGTGGTATGGATTGTGCTAATGCATGAACCCATGCTCATTGATGTGGCCACTGACAACTGGGCAGAGTGGAATGGATGCCACAATGGCACAGAAAAATCTGGGCTGTATTAAATAGACTCTTGTGGGGAGCAGAACTATGGACAGATAATTGGGAAATATGTACTAAACTCAATGCAGCTGTCCAAGTATGGCATGTGTGTGCATACTCCCCATCCATACTGCCAGGCAATCATGAAGCAGACATTCTAGCCCAAGCACAAGCCCTTTTGCTGGAGGAAATGCTGACCCTGTCTGATGTAGCAGAATGGGCGCACGATAAATTGGGACACTGAGGTCCCAAAACTACTTGGGAAATAGTAAAGAGATTACATTTGCCTTTAAAATATTCCGATCTACGAGCTGCTGACAAGGAGTGCCCCCAGTACCACCTGAGGTGATGACTTTTGCGCCATACCTTGAGGCATATTAGACAGACTACATGCCCTACTTCTTGCTGGCAAATGGATTACATAGGTCCTCTGCTGACATCAGAAGGGCACAAGTATTTGTCAATTTCTTAGGACTTGTACAAGCAAGTATAAGGACTTAACAAAACTACAGAATATGTAGGGAATGTGGACTCAGATAGATAGTGATCAAGGAACACATTTTACCAGGCATGAGGTCCAAGAATGGGCAGAGGCCCAGGATATATTATAGACTTTCCACGTGCCATCCAATCCCACTGCTCAAGGCCTAATTGAGAGGGTGAGTGGACTAGTAAAAAGCACATGAAAGACTTTGTCACCAGAAGCCTCCCTCACTGGACATCTGGAAGACTAACAGAGGCTACAGCAGGACAGACACCATTCCCACAGCAGGACAGACATCAGCATATGAAGACCTAACCAATAACACCCCCCCAGCTTGGGTGTTAGGGGAGCAGGTATTATCAGGAGGTCTGAGGCCTACCAGGCTGGAGGACGGACTCATTTTGTGTTTGCTACAAGACCTCCCACCGGGTGAGGCTTTAGTTCATTGGAAATTGGTTTGAAGTCTACCCTTTGGCCCCCCCTCCCCCACTCCCCATGGCTTGGTGTCCTAATCCCTTGGGGCCAAGGGCTCAAATCCAGTATTGTTATTAACCCCTCATTCTATATTGGTCAGGGCCCAACACACAGGCAAATATCTGCTTCTGCCCCCTGATGCTGGGTACCGAGGTAGAGCTGTTACTGTGTGTGCCAACTGAGGTAACTCTGTACAATATAGACACACCTCTGATAGTATTAAGGGGCAAAATATATGGTATCATCCCCCAGGGGAAATACATAAGCCAAGGGCACTGGCTCCAGGGGACCAAACTGCTACTTGGTTACTAAATGAAGATTTGCCATATCTATTGTCTGTGTAACATTTGTCTTATTGCCCCTAGCCTCGCAATTGCTGGTGTTCTTTTCTGTTGCAGCAGGAAATGTCTTCCTGTCATGGGCCACAACTTACATTAAAATTCACAATCACCCTGACTGTTGGGTCTGGGGAAATGACCTTTTTACTCAGTCACTGGGAAACCATAGTTCTATTTTTCCTTTGGTCTCACAGGTATACGAATGTTGCCGCTGTGGCATAGGGATGCAAGTCACCTCTTGATATCTGGCTCTAGGGTCATCACAGAAGAATGGCATGTAAAGATTGTACAGGCCATAAAGATGTTGGGGTGGAGTGTAGGAGTTCTGACAACACTGACTCCATTTTCGGCCTTCCATCTTGGTCATGTCCACACAATGATCTCCATCTGGGCTTGGAGGTTCCAGGGCCCTGGGAGGTTAATGTATGCCCTGACCAGAATGGAGGAAGGTTTGTGCTGATCCTCCCTAAAGTTGTTTAGATTATTAGTAGAGATAATATAGTTTCTTCCCCTCCCCCCACCATCTACACACAGATGTTCATCATGAGATCTGTTAAATGTTAAACTCTTTGACCTCACTACAAGCGACCTCTGCACATCCCCTCACTCTATAAAATCTGGGGCTTAAGGTCCAGACTTTGCAGAGAAGAGCTGCACAGTGCCTAGATGGTCATCTGCCTGATCTTCCCATCAGTAATTTACCCTGAATAAAACTGTGTAAATGCTATGGAGTGGTTTACTTCATTTTTTGGTCCCAAAGTGCTTTCTCAGTTTGGAGGATATTTTACTGTCTTTCCTCCACCTTCTAACAGTAGACGATCTTTTGGTCCGTATTTCAACCTACCAACCAAAAGACTAGAGACTTTTCTAACCCCCTAGCTACAATTTTGAATTCAGAATCTCTGCTTTGGTTACATATCAATACATTTAGTCTGATTTTCTTCTGCTATTACCCCACACCCTTAATATCCATTCCTACTCATATTCTCCATATTTATGTTGGAATAAATTGGAAAAATCAGGCAGTTCTTTTGGAATATAGTGTACCACCTCATGGGTCACAATTTGTACCTCACTTTTCATAAATAGACTTGTCTAGTTATAGGTTTAGAGGCAAAGGTTAGTGGGGCCAGATCCTGAGGAGAATCAGCAATGCCTAACAAGGAAACTATATCTGGGGAGGCCATTACAGGGGATGGTGTTGCCTGCATTTCTCAGCAAAGCAGGGTTAACCTCAGATTAACCTGCTCTCCCGGCAAAGAAGACCAAGCAGAATTTAGGGGTTCAAAATCCCCAGATTCATTAGGATGTGCCCATATACCCCTATTCCAAATTTCAGGACTTTCTTTCCCAATCAGTGCCCTCATTTTAATAGCTTGTATCCTTTGAGATTGGGAATTTGATTTGCATTTTAATTCAGCCACTTGCAGGGATGAGACTTTGGGTTTGGTTTTATCTTACCTCTATAGCTAAATCTTAGCTCTATGGCTGTAAGTGGTTAAGAATTTCTTTCAGAGCAGATGCAGAAAATTTCAGGTCATTTATGCAGCACTTGACCCAAGAATTTGAAGCCCTGAGCTCCTCCTTTTCTTTTCCCACTTTGTCTAGTGCAAAATATCTTTTACATATATCTATTGCCACATCATGCCAAGGACTGTCTTTATCACTGGAAGTGAGTCATTAGTGCCCTTAAATCTAATCAGATTAGAGAATCAAATTCCAGAAATCAATTAAAAAAACTCATTCTTAAAATCTTTTTTCCTCTAGAACCACTGTCAGTAACAAAATCTGCCTTTTGAGGAATTGGTTTATGCAGTTGTGGGGCTGGCAAGTTCAAAATGTGTAGGGCAAACTGGCAGGCTGGAAATTCAGGCAGAATTCCTTCTCCCGGATACCACAGTTTTTGCTTTTTAAGGCCTTCAACTGATCAGATGAGACGTACCCACATTATGATGTACACACGGCTTTACTCAAAGTCAACTGATTATATATACTCGGTACATGTACAAAATACCTTCACAGCAACATCTAAATCAGTGTTTGGCCAAACCACTGAGCACCATAGCTTAACCAAGTTGACACATAACATTTAACCATCACAGGAATTTTCTCCTTGATTCTTTTTTTTTTTTTTTTTTTTGGTTCCCAAGTTTTATTTAAGAACTCATACAAAATATTCCAGATAAATGAGTTTTAATCCTCATCTTCCTCCTCTTCCTCATCTTGGTTAATCTGGAAGTAAGGCGACTCCTAACTCTCTTTGCTGCTAGCAACTACACTCAACCAGTCACGGAGATTATTCTTCAAATATTTTTTGGTGAGATATTTCAAATACCTTTTGGAAAAAGGCACCTCAGAAGTT
The DNA here is from genome assembly GCF_003265705.2 of Callorhinus ursinus. Classification (NCBI taxonomy): domain Eukaryota; kingdom Metazoa; phylum Chordata; class Mammalia; order Carnivora; family Otariidae; genus Callorhinus; species Callorhinus ursinus. Next base: position 7,155,295 of record NW_027397101.1, on the reverse strand, counting down.
ACAGTGATCGGGCGCCTGGGTGGCTCAGATGGTTAAGCGTCTGCCTTCGGCTCAGGTCATGATCCCAGGGTCCTGGGATCGGGTCCCGCATCGGGCTCCCTGCTCCTTGGGAGCCTGCTTCTCTCTCTACTTCTCTCTCTCTCTGTCTGTCATGAATAAATAAATAAAATCTTTAAAAAAAAAAAAAAAAGAAGTTACAGTGATCTTGCTTTTGTTCCTTTCAATTGTTACAACCCCTCCACTGAGATTCCCAGTTTTTCCATTCACTTTGATTCTCTCTTGAAGAAACCGCTCAAAATTGGCAGCATCCATGATTCCATCTTCTACAAGGTGGGTGCAGTCAAGGGTAAACTTCAGAACTTGCTTCTTTTTTTTGCCCCCCTTCGCCACAAGCTTTTTCACAGGCGCCATAGCGGCAGCAGAGGCAGAAAAAAAGTTCCTCCACCCCATTACCCCTTCTTAACCTTTCACCTGGTCCTTTTCTTGCTGTCATCCATACCTTATACCCCTCAACACACACACACACACACACACACACACACACACACACACACACACA
>NW_027397101.1:7086481-7154726 GCF_003265705.2 Callorhinus ursinus | reverse complement strand
ACACACACACACACACACACACACACACACACACACACACACACACACACGTTTCACATTTAAAATAGTTCTTACTCTTTTTATTATTCTAACATTTCAATATGGCCCCAGTAAGCTCTTGCTGTTATTTAGTTAATTCTGAGTGAAGGTGTTTTTTCTTAAATGTCTTTTATGGACTGTAGTTCTCCCTGCCCTATCATTTTTAATAGGAAGCATCTTCAGAATTTCATGCAGGAGCCACCTAGTCACCAAACATTCCATGATCCAGAGTTTATGTCTCCAATCTGAAACTGCTTCCCAAAACAATAACTAGAACAATAATATAATACATAGCATTTATGGAAAATTACAAAGTACTTCGTGTTACATAATTTCATCTGATACAAAACAGACTCCAACAAAACTCAGGATTAGGGTCTTAGAGTCTCCCGTTTTATAACTATGAGTTGGAATTTGCCACTTCTGTCAGGATAAGGAAGCTCAAAGTTTTTTTTCCTTGCTTTGTTTATTTTCTTTTCTGCTCATCCCTTGGTAAAGAAATGGCTAAGTACAATTCCTCAAGCAGATTTCTTATTTAAGCACTCTTTAAAACCAAGCTTGGGAGAAGGTGTCACTGGGCCCTGTCTGGGTCACATGCCTTCATCAAGGTATGGAGGGTGGTCCACCCAAGTAAACCAAATGGATTGCTATTGGAAGAGCAATACTTCCACAGGAAAACCAGGGCATCATCACTAGGTAGGCATATGCCAATGATAGAAAGTGTATACTCTGAATAAAAGAATCAATGTTGAAAAGAAAAAAAAAGAAAAGGATTTCCAAACCCTAGACAGATTGAATCTAATAGAATGAAATTTATTGTGCATAAACATAAAGCTCTATGTTGAGATTAAATATTGTATATGTGTTAAATTTTAAGAATATGTGTATATATAACAATTATAGGATGAAGGAGAAATGATTTAATAGTACCATTAGAATATATTAATTTATTGGTACCAATAATTTTGATATGACTAAGAACATGATTTGGGTACCCCCAAAGTTTGCAATAATGGAATTTAAGGGTAGGATAAAGACAAAGATAGTGATGGTAATGTCTACTTCATGATGTCATGTCTAGAATATTGTGTTCAGAGCTGGCAGCCACATTATAAGAAGGGTTATGGTAATCATCCAGAGAAGGATGAGTATCTAGCTAGGAATGGTATGTTTTGGGTGAAGGGAAGTGCTTCTTGCTGTGGAGGTGTAACTCAGAAAGAAGACTATAAAGTGGATTACATAGAATTCCTGCTTTAAATAAGAAGGTTGATGTCTTCAAATTGGCTGACCAGGTATGCCTTGTGGGCCCCTGCAAAGCCCCATGGCTGCACTCAGGAACCACAAGTTAGCTGCAAACTTTGAGTGACTTTCTGGACCAGTCTTAGAAAGGCCTCTTGAGGATCACAAGCTTCTGGGATTTCTAGTACCACATGATTTTTTGGACAGCAACAATCCTGGACAAGAAATGAAGCATCTATGGCCCCCAGGGATTTCAGGGGATCTGGGGGTCATAGCAGTTTGTTTTGCTAGTGGGTTCCATGCATCACTGAGGCTGTCAAGCAGTGCTTCCCCCACACAAGTCTTTTCTGCATGGTCTCTGAGAGCAAAAAGTGGACTCAGCACCTAGAGGAAGGCAAGGCAGCTGCACCGCAGACACAGGGTATGACGGTTTAAGCTCTGGACCACACCCAAGCATGTGTTCTGTAAACTTAAGCACCTCCACACCTGCTCAATAGAGGTGTACTAAAAGAAGGAGTGTGCTAACGATATTTCTAACAAATACACTGCCATTTGTTTTCATATTATCCAAACTATTTTGCTTGGGGAAAAAAATGAATACAATTTTTTAAAATTTATTTCTACTAGTTCAATCAATTGCTGAGGATGGGTATTGAAGGCCCCAACAATAATTATGAATTTATGTTTCTCCTTTCAGCTCTGTAGGGTTCACTTCATGTATTTTGAGGTTGTGTTGTTGGTGTGTACACATTTGGGTCTATTATGTCTTCCTGAATTGATCCTCTTATCATTATGTAATGCCCCTCTCTGTTTCCAGTAATAGTCTTTACTCTGAAGTCACTTTATCTGATATTGATAGAACCCCTCCTGTTTAAATGAATGTTTTTATCCTTTTACTTCCAATACACCTATGTCCTTGTATTTGAAGTGAGTTTCTTGTAAAACAGCATATTGTTGGATCAGGTTGGTTTGTTAATCCACTTTGCCCATCTGTCTTTTTTTTTTAAATCCAGTATAATTAACATACAGTGTTATAATAGTTTCAGGTGTATAATATGGTGATTCAACAATTCTGTACATTACTCAGTGCTCATCAAGAAAGGTGTACTCTTAAACCCTTCTCCTATTTCACCCTTCCCCCCACTCACCTCCTGTCTGGTAGTCATCAGCTTGTTCTCAATAGTTACAAATCTGTTTTCTGGTTTGTCTCTTTTTTCTTTGTTTGCTGTTTCTTAAATTCCACATATGAAAGAAATCATACGGTATTGTCTTTTTCTGACTGACTTAATTCACTTAGCATTATACTTTCTAGATCCACCCATGTTGTTGCAAATGACAAAATTTCATTCTTTTTATGGCTGAATAATATTCCATTGTGTGTGTGTGTGTGTCTATGAGAGAGAGAGACACACACATCTTTTTATCCATTCAACAGTCAATGAACACTTGGGCTGCTTCCATATCTTGGCTATTGTAAATAATGCTGCAATAAACATAGGAGTGTATGTATCTTTTCAAATTAGTATTTTTGTATTCTTTGGGTAAATACCCAGTGGAATTATTGTGTCATAGGGTAGCTCTATTTTTAATTTTTTGAGGAACCTCCATAATGTTTCCACAGTGGCTGCACCAGTTTCCATTCCCACCAATAGTGCATAAGGATACCTTTTTCCTCCATATCTTCACCAATACTTGTTATTTCTTGTGTTTTGATTTTAGCCATTCTGACAGGTGTGAGGTGGTATCTTATGGTTTTGATTAGCATTTCCCCAATAATGAGAGATGTTGAGCATCTTTTCATGTGTCTATTGACCATCTGGATGTCTTTTTGGAGCAATGCCTATTCGTGTCTTCTCTCTATTTTTAAATTGGATTATTTGGGATTTTTGGTGTTGAGCTGTTTAAGTTTTTTATATATTTTGGATATAACTCTATATGGGATATGTCATTTGCAAGTCTTTTCTCCCATTCAAAAGTTTTCTTTTAGTTTTGTTGATTTTTTCCTTCATTGTGCAGAAGGTTTTTGTTTTGATGTAGTCCTAATAGTTTATATTTGCTTTTATTTCCCTTGCCGCAGGAGACATATCTAGAAATATGTTGTTACTGCCAATGTCAAAGAAATTACTGCCTGTGCTCTCTTCTAAGATTTTTATGGTTTCATGTCTCACAGTTAGGTCCTTATCCATTTTGAGTTTATTTTTGTGTACAGTGTAAGAAAGTGGTTCAGTTTCATTTTTTGCATGTAGTTGTACAGTTTTCCCAACACTATTTGTTGAAGAGACTGTCTTTTCCCATTGCATATTCTTGTCTCCTTTGTTGAAGATTAATTCACCATACCATATAATTACAGGTTTATTTCTGGGCTCTCTATTCTGTTCTATTGATCTACGTCTGTTTTTGTGCCAGTATCATACTGTTTTGATTAATACAGCTTTGTAGTATTGTTACCCGGTGGTAGATTGTGGAATTCCTTGGTTCTTATCTTCTTGAAGGAAAGAATTTCAGTCAAGAGACCTGATAGAGAGTGAAAGTTGCAAAGGTTTTTATTTAGCAAAAAGTGACAAAAGGGACAGAGGAGTGGGCTGACCTGAGGATGGTGGCCGTATACTGAGTTTCTCATTGCATTCTTTTATAGGGGGTTATTTGGTCTCTGTCCTGCCATCTTGTTATTGTTACTCCACACTTGGACCCACCTTGGTTTCCTCCCCTCAAACCTCTTAGGCAAATCTGTGCTAGTCAGCTCCCCATGAATGCCTAAGCACAACCCACTGGGGAGGCCCATTGCAATGCAAATGGTATTATAATGATATTGTAATAGCTTTAGGGTTACTAGTGAACAAGGTCTTTCTTTTTTTTTTAAGATTTTATTTATTTATTTGAGAGAGAGAATGAGAGAGAGAGAGAGCATAGGGGGGAGGGTCAGAGTGAGAAGCAGGCTCCCTGCCAAGCAGAGAGCCCAATGCAGGACTCGATCCCAGGACTCCAGGATCATGACATGCCGAAGGCAGTCGCCCAACCAACTGAGCCACCCAGGCGCCTGAACAAGGTCTTTCTTAAGTGCATATGCTCCAAAGTTGGGGAAGTCCCTGTAGCCCATATCTTCTGCTTATCAGTCTGTGCTAAATTGGCAGAAGTGTTGATCTAAGGGAGATGGGGCAATCTCTGGCACAGACTGGGTGGTCCCTGACAGTTGTCCATCTGTCATTCTTCTGTTTTCCCTCCTGCTCATGTCTATCTAACTGCCTACTCTAACAGTATAACTTGAAATCTAGGATTTTGATATCTCCAGTTTTGTTCTTTTTCAAGATTGCTTTGGCTATTTGGGGCCTTTTGTGGTTCCATACAAATTTTAGGATTATTTGTTCTTGTTCTGTGAAAAATGCTGTCAGTATTTTGATAAGGATTGCCATAAATCTGTAGATGGATTGAGTACTATGGACATTTTAACAATATTTGTTCCTACAATCCATGAGCATGTAATATCTTTCCACTTGTTTGTGTCGTCTTCAGTTTTCTTCATAAATGTTTTCTATTTTCAGAGTAGAGGTAGTAGAGGCCTTTCACCTTGGTTAAGTTTATTCCTAGGTATTTTACTCTTTCTGATGCAACTGTAAATGGAATTGTTTTCTTAACTTCTCTTTATGCTACTTCATTATTACTGTATAGAAATGTAATAGATTTTTGTATATTGATTTTGTGCCCTGAGACCTTACTAAATTCATCTATCAGTGCTAGTAGTTTTTTGGTGAAATCTTTAGAGTTTTTGATATATGTCATCTGCAAATAGTGAAAGTTTTACTTCTTTACCAATTTGGATGCCTTTTATTTCTTTTTCTTGTTTGCTGTGGCTAGGGCTTTAAGTACTATGTTGAATAAAAGTGGTGAGAGTGGACATTCTTGTCTTGTTCTTGACCTTAGGGGAAGAGCTCTCAGTTTTTCACCATTGAGCAGGATGTTCACTGTGGGTTTTTTTTATATGTGACTTTTATTATGTTGAGGTGTGTTCCCTCAAAACCTACTTTGTTGAGGGTTTTTGTGATGAATGGATGTTGTACTTTGTCAAATATTTTTTCTACATTTTGAAATGATCATATGGTTTTCATTCTTTCTCTTATTGATGTGATGTATCATGTTAACTGATTGCAAATATTGAACCACCCTTGCATTTGGGGACTAAATCCCACTTGATCATGGTGAATGATTTTTTAATGTATTGTTGGATTCAGTTTGCTAATATTTTGTTGAAGATTTTTGTATCTATGTTCATCAGAGATATTGGCCTGTAGTCTTCTTTTTTCATAGTGTCTTTATTGGGTTTTGGTATCTAGGTAATGCTGGTCTCAAAGAATGAATTTAGAAGTTTTCCTTCCTCTTCTATTTTTTTGGAATAGTTTGAGAAAAATAGGTATTAACTCTTCTTTAAATGTGTGGTAGGACTCACCTGTGAAGCTGTATGGGCCTAGACTTTTGTTTATTGGGAGTTTTTAAATTGCTGGTAATAGGTCTGTTCAAATTTTCTATTTCTTCCTGTCAGATCCATCTAGTCCAATGTGTCATTGAAAGCCACTATTGCCTCATTGATTTTCTGTTTAGATGATCTAATAATTGGTGTAAGTGGGTGTTAAAGTCCCTTACTATTATTATTGTATTACTATTGATTACTTACTTTATGTTTGTTATTAATTGCTCTATATATTTGGGTGCTTCCAATATTGGGAGCATAAATTGGTTGTGTAAATATTTACAATTATATTTCCTTGTTGGATTGTTCCCATTATGATTGTAGTGTCCTTCTGTGTCTCTTGTTACAGTTTTTGTTTAAGTCTATTTTGTCTGGTACAAGTATTGCTACCCAGGCTTTCTTTTGACATCCATTTGCATAATAAATGTTTCTCCATCCCTTCACTTTCAATTTCATGCATGTCTTTCAGTCTGAAATGAGTCTCTTGTAGGCAGTACATAGATAGGTCTTCTTTTTTATCCATTCTGACACCCTATATATTTTGATTGGAGCATTTAGCCCATTTACACTCAAAGTAATTAGTGATAGGCATGTACTTATTGACATTTTTTTGCTTATTTTATGGTTGTTTTTGTAGTTCTTCTCTTGCCCTCTTCTCCCACTACTTGCTGGCTTTCTTTAGTGATATGCTGGGATTCCTTGCTTTTTTTTTTTTTCATGTCTATTACTGGTTGTAAAATTGTGGTTTCCATTATGTTTGTATATAACATTTTCTGTATATAACAGTCTATATTAAGTTGATGGTCATTTAAGTTCGAACCTATAATTTAATTCTCTCCCCCCTCACACACATTTTAAGTATTTTGTAATATACTTACATCATTTTATTTTGTGGGTCCCTTGACTGGTTTTTATAAATATACTTATTTTTACTGCTTTTGTCCTTCCTACTTTCTTACTGTTGCGTATGGTCCTCCCTTTCCACTCATAGAGTTTCTTTTAACATTTCTTGTAGGACTGGCTTAGTGGTTATGAATACCTTTAACTTTTGTTTCTCTGGGAAAGTCTTTATCGCTCCTCCTTTTCTAAATGGTAGCCTTGATGGGTAGAATATTCTTGGCTGCAGGTTTTTCCTTTCAGCACTTTGAATATATCATGCCACTCTCTTTGGGTCTGTAAAGTTTCGGCAGAAAAATCAGCTGAGAGACTTATGGGGTTTCCCTTGTATGCAACTGTTTTCTTTACTCTTGCTTATTTTATTTGTTTATTTATTTATTTGTTTGTTTATTTATTTTACTTAAATTCAATTACCCAATGTATAGTACATCATTAGTTTTTGATATACTGTTCAATGATTCATTAGTTGTGTATAACACCCAGTGCTCATCACATCACTTGCCCTCCATAATGCCCTTCACCAAGTTACCCCAACTCCCCACCCACCTCCCTTTCCCCAACCCTCAGGTTGTTTCCCAGAGTCGAGTCTCATATGGTTTGTCTCCCTCTCTTACTTCAGTTGTTCTTTCCTTCCCCTATTGTCCTCCGCACTATTCTTTATGTTCCACACATGGGTGAAACCAATTGTCTTTCTCTGATTGACTTATTTCACTCATCCTAATACCCTCCAGTTCTATCCATGTTGATGTAAATGCTAGATATTCATCTTTTTTAATGGCTGAGTCATATTCCATTGTATATATGAACCACATCTTCTTTATCCATTCATCCGTTGAAAGACATCTCTGCTCCTTCCACAGTTTGGCTATTGTGGACATTGCTGCTATGAACATTGGGGTGCATATGGCCCTTCTTTTCACTATATCTGTATCTTTGGGGTAAATACCTAGTAGTGCAATTGCTCGTTCGTAAGGTAGGTCTATTTTTAATGTCTTCCGGAATCTCCATGCTGTTTTCCAGAGTGGCTGTACCAGCTTGCACTCCCACCAAAGTGTAAAGAGGGTTCCCATTTCTCAAAAAACTCGCCAACATTTGTTGTTTCCTGACTTGTTAATTTTAGCCATTCTGACTGGTATAAGGTGGTATCTCATTGTGGTTTTGATTTATATTTCCCTGATGGCAAGTGATATGGAGCATTTTTTCATATGTCTGTTGGTCATTTCTATGTCTTCTTTGAAGAAGTGTCTGTTCGTGTCTTCTGCCTATTTCTTGACTGGATTATTTGGTTTTTGGGTGTTGAGTTTGAGAGGTTCTTTGTACATCCTGGATACCATCCCTTTGTCTGTTATTTCATTTGCAAATACCTTCTCCATTCCGCAGGTTCCCTTTCAGTTTTGTCAATTGTTTCCTTTGCTGTGCAGAAGACTTTTATCTTGATGAAGTCCCAATAGTTCATTTTTGCTTTTGTTTCCCTTGCCTTTAGAGATGTGTCTTGGAAGAAGTTGCTGTGTCCAAGGTTGAAGAGGTTGCTACCTGTGTTCTCTGGGATTTTGGTGGATTCCTGTCTCACATCGAGGTCTTTTATCCATTTTGAGTTTAACTTTGTGTATGGTGTGAAAGATGGTCCAGTTTCATTCTTCTTCATGTGGCTGTCCAATTTTCCCAATCTTCTAATTTACTGAAGAAACTGTCGTTTTTCCATTGGATAGTCTTTCTTACTTTGTCAAAGATTAGTTGACCATACAGTTGAGGGCCCATTTCTGGGCTCTCTTTCTGTTCCATTGATCTATGTGTCTGTGTTTGTGCCAGTACTATGCCGTCTTAATGATCACAGCTTTGTAATATAGCTTGAAGTCAGGCATTGTGATGCCCCCGGCTTTGGTTTTCTTTTTCAACATTCCCCTGGCAATGAGTGGTCTTTCCTGGTTCCATACAAATTTTAGGATTGTCTGTTCCAGCTCTGTGAAAAATATTGATCATATTTTGATAGGAATTGCATTGAATGTGTAGATTGCTCTGGGCAGCATAGACATTTTAACAATGTTTATTCTCCCAATCCGTGAGCATGGAATGTTTTTCCTTCTCTTTGTGTCTTCCTCCATTTCCTTCATAAGTATTTAGTAGTTCTAAAATATAGATCCTTTACCTCTTAGGTTAGGTTTATTCCTAAGTATCTTAGGGTTTTTGGTACAATAGCAAATGGGATCTATTCCTTAATTTCTCTTTCTTCAGTCACATTGTTAGTGTATAGAAATGCAACTGATTTCTGTTCATTGATTTTGTATCCTGCCATATTGCTGAATCACTATATGAGTTCTAGCAATTTTGGGGTGAAGTCTTTTGGGTTTTGCAAATAAAGTATCATATCATCTGTGAAGAGTGAGGGTTCGACTTCTTCATGGCAATTTGAATGCCTATTATTTCTTTTTGTTGTCTGATTGCTGATGCTAATGACTTCTAGTAATATGATGAACAATACTGGTGAGAGTGGACATCCCTGTCGTGTTCCTGACCTTAAGGGAAAAGCTCCCAGTTTTTCCCCATTGAGAATGATATTCACTGTGGGCTTTTCATAGATGGCTTTTATGATATTGAGGTATGTTCCCTCTATCCCTATATTTTAAAGAGTTTTAATCAAGAAAGGATGCTGTGTTTTGTCAAATGCTTCTTCTGCATCAATAGAGAGAATCATATACTTCTTGTCTTTTCTTTTATTAATGTGCTCTATCATGTTGATTGATTTGCAAATGTTAAACCACCCTTGCATCCCAGGAATAAATCCCACCTGGTCGTGGCGAATAATCCTTTTAATGTACTGTTGGATTCTATTGGCTAGGATCTTGGTGAGTATTTTTGCATCCTCGTTCATCAGAGATAATGATCTGTAATTCTCCCTTTTGATGGGGTCTTTGTCTGGTTTTGGGATCAAGGTAATGCTGGCTTCATAGAATGAGTTTGGTAGTTTTCCTTCCCTTTCTACTGTTTGAAACAGCTTCAGAAGAATAAGTATGATTTCTTCTTTAAATGTTTGGTAAAATTCCCCTAGGAGGCCCTTTGGCCCTGGATTCTTGTTTTTTGGGAGGTTTTTGATTACTGCTTCAATTTCCTTGCTGCTTATTGGTCTGTCCAGATTGTCTACTTCTTCCTGTTTAAGTCTTGGTAGTTTATAAGTTTCCAGGAATGCATTCATTTCTTCCAGATTGCTTAATTTGTTCGCCTATAGTTGCTGATAATGATTTCTAGCAATTGTTTCTATTTCCCTGGTATAAGTCATGATCTCTCCCTTTTCATTCATGATTTTATTAATTTGGGTCCTTTTTCTTTTCTTTGGGTAAGTCTGGCCAGAGGTTTATCGATCCTATTAATTCTTCCAAAGAACCAGCTTCTAGTTTCATTGATCTCTTCTACTGGTTTTCTCGTTTCTATTTCATTGATTTCTGCTCTAATCTTTATTATTTCTCTTCTCCTACTTGGTTTAGGCTTTATTTGCTTTTCTTTCTCTTCAGGTGTAAGGTTAGCTTGTGCATTTGGGATTTTCTAATTTTTTGAGAGAGGCTTGGATGGCTATATACTTCAGTCTTCAGACTGCTTTTGCAGTATCCCTTAGATTTTGTTTTTTTGTTTTTTCCTAAGATTTTATTTATTTATTTGACAGAGAGAGACACTGAGAGAGGGAACACAAGCAGGGGGAGTGGGAGAGGGAGAAGCAGGCTTCCCGCTGAGCAGGGAGCCCAACGCAGGGCTCGATCCCAGGTCCCTGGGATCATGACCTGAGCCAAAGGCAGACACTTAACGACTGAGCTACCCAGGCTCCCATCCCTTAGGTTTTGAAGTGATGTGTTTTCATTTTCATTACTTAGCATGAATTGTTTAAGTTCTTTAATTTCCTGGTTAACCCATTCATGCTTTAACAGGATGCTCTTTAACCTCCAAGTGTTTGAGTTCCTTCCAAATTTTTTCTAGTGATTGAGTTCCAGTTTCAAAGCATTGTGGTCTGGAAATATGCAGGGAATAATCTCAATATTTTCGTTTCAGTTGAGACCTGATTTGCGACACAGTATGTGGTCTATTCTTGAGAAAGTTCTGTGTGCACTCAAGAAGAATGAATATTCTGTTGTTTTAGGATGGAATGTTCTGTATATATCTAAGAAGTCCATCTGTTCTAATGTGTCATTCAAAGCTCTTTTTTCTTTATCGATCTTCTGCTTATATGATCTGTCCATTGCTGTGAGTGGGTTGTAGAAGTCTCCTACTATTAATGTATTATTATCAATATGTTTCTTTACTTTGGTTATTGATTTATTTATATAATTGACTGTTCCCACGTTTGAGTGCATAGATATTTATAATTGATAGATCTTATTGTTGGATAGATGCTTTAAGTATGATATAGTGTTCCTCTATATCCCTTACTACAGTCTTTGGTATAAAATTTAATTTGTCTGGTATGAGGATTGCTACTGCAGCTTTCTTTTGAGGTCCATGAGTGTGGTAAATTGTTCTCCATCCCTTCACTTTCAATCTGGAGGTTATTTTAGGTAAAATGAGTCTCTCACAGGCAGCATATGGATGGGTCTTGCTTTTTAATCCAATCTGATACCCTGTGTCTTTTGACTGGAGCTTTCAGCCCATTTACATTCAGAGTAACTATTGAAAGATATGTGTTTAGTGCAATTGCTAAGTCCCTGTTTCTGTAGATTGTCTCTGTTACTATATGGACTGTGTTACCTTTGGGGTCTCTGTTCACTTACAGTATCCCCCTTAATATTTCTTGCAGGGCTGGCTTGGTGGTCACATATTGCTTCAGTTTCTGTCTATCCTGGAAGCTTGTTATCTCTCCTTCCATTCTGAATGACAGCCTTGCTGAATAAAGTATTCTTGGTTGCATGTTCTTCTCATTAAGTATCCTGAATATATCATGCCAGCCCTTTCTGGCTTGCCAGGTCTCTGGGGATAGGTCCTATTTTATACTGATGGTCCTCCCTCCATAGGTGAGGAATCTCCTCTCCCTAACTACTCTCAGGATAGCTTGTTTTTCTCTAAGATTTGCAAGCTTCACTATTAAAAGTCAGGGTGTTGATCTATTTTTATTGATTTTCCTCTCTGCCTCTTGGACATGAATCCTTGTTTCCTTCCCTAGATTAGGGAAGTTCTCAGCTATGATTTGCTCTGGCCCTCTCTCTCTCTCCACCCCCTTCAAGGTACTAAACAAGAAAAACATGCAGCCAAGAATACCTTATCCGGCAAGGCTGTCATTTAGAATGGATGGAGAGATGCAGAACTTCCAAGACCAGCAGAAACTGAAAGAATATGTCACCACTAAGCAGGCCCTGCAAGAAATATTAAGGGGGGTTCTATAAAAAGAGAAAGACCCCAAGAGTGATATAGAACAGAAATTTACAGAAACAATCTATAAAAACAAAGTCTTTGCAGGCAACATGATGACAATAAATTCATATCTTTCAATAATCACTCTCATCGTGAACGGCCTAAATGCTCCCATAAAATGGCACAGAGTTGCAGATTGGATAAAAAGACAGGACCCATCCATATGCTGTCTGCAAGGGACTCATTTTGAACATACAGATACATCCAGACTGAAAGTGAAGTGATAGAGATCCATCTTCCATGCCAGGGGACCTCAAAAGAAAGCTGGGGTAACAATTCTTTTTTTTTTTTTTAAGAATTTGGTTTATTTATTTCAGAGAGAGAGAGCACAAGCAGGGGGAGCAGGAGAGGGAGAAGCAGACTCCCCGCTGAGCAGGGAACCCGATGCAGGGCTCAATCCCAGGATGCTGGGATCATGACCTGAGCTGAAGGCAGACACTTAACCCACTGAGCCACCCAGGCGCCCCTGGGGTAGCAATTCTTATATCAGACAAATTAGATTTTAAACTAGAGACTGTAGTTAGAGACACAGAAGGACACTATATCATTCTTAAAGGGTTTATCCAACATGAAGATCTACCAAATGTAAATATCTACACCCCCAACATGGGAGCAGCCATCTACATAAGCCAACTGTTACCCAAAATAAAGAGTCATATTGATAACAATACATTAATTGTAGGAGACCTCAATACTCCACTCTCAGCAATAGACAGATCATCTAAGCAGAAAATCAACAAAGAAACAAGAGCTTTGAATGACACACTGGACCAGATGGACCTCATAGATATATACAGAACATTCCACCCTAAACAACAGAATACTAATTCTTCTCGAGTGCACACAGAACTTTCTCCAGAATAGACCACATACTGGGTCACAAATCAGGTCTCAACTGATACCAAAAGACTGAGATTATTCCTTGCATCTTCTCAGACCATAATGCTTTAAAACTGGAACTCAATCACAAGAAAAAATTTGGAAGAAATTCAAACACTTGAAAGCTAAAGACCACTATGCTCAAGAATGTTTGGGTCAACCAAGAAAACAAAGAAGAACTTAAAAAATTCATGGAAACCAAAGAGAACAAAAACACATCAGTCCAAAACCTATGGGATACTGCAAAGGTGGTCCTAAGGGGGAAATACATAGCTATCTAAGCCTCACTCAAAAAAATAAAAAACCCCGAATTCACCAACTAACTTTACCCCTTAAAGAATTAGAGAAAAAGCAACAAACGATGCTTAAGCCACGCATTAGAAGAGAAATAATTAAGATTAGAGCAGAGATCAATGAATTAGAAATCAGAAACAAAGTAGATTAGATCAATGAAACTAGAATCTGGTCTTTTTGAAAGAATTAATAAGATCGATAAACCACTGGCCAGACTTATCCAAAAGAAAAGAGAAATGACTCAAATTAATAAAATTATGAATGAAGGGGGAGAGATCACGACTAACACCAAGGAAATTTAAAAAAACTACTAGAAATTACTATCAACTATATGCCAATAACCTGAGCAACCTGGAAGACCTGGATGCCTTCCTGGAAACCTATAAACTACCAAGACTGAAACAGGAAGAAATTGACAACCTGAATAGGCCAATAACCAGGATCAAGATTGAAGCAATGATCAAAAGCCTCCCAAAAAACAAGAGTCCAAGGCCTGATGGATTCCCTGGGGAATTCTATCAAACATTCAAATTAGAAATAATACCTACTCACCTGAAGCTGTTTCAAAAATGGAAACAGAAGGAAAGCTTCCAGACTCATTCTATGAGGCCAGCATTACCTTAATCCACAAACCAGGCAAAGACCCCAACAAAAAGGAGAATTTCAGACTGATATTCCTGATGAATATGGATTCCAAAATTCTCAACAAAATCCTAGCTAATAGTATCCAACAATATATTAAAAGGATCATCCACCACGACCAAGTGGGATTTATCCCGAGGTTGCAAGGGTGGTTCAACATTCGCAAATCAATCAATGTGATAGAACACTTTAATAAAAGGAGAGAGAAGAACGATATGGTCCTCTCAACTGATGCAGAAAAAGCATTTGACAAAAGACAGCATCCTTTCCTGATTAAAACTCTTCAGAGTATAGGGATAGAGGGAACCTTTCTCAAGTTCCCTCTATCCATCTATGAAAAACCCACAGCAAATATCATCCTCAATGGGGAAAAGCTGAGAGCCTTTCCCTTAAGATAAGAAACACAACAAGGATGCCCACTCTTGACACTATTATTCAACATAGTACTAGAAGTCCTAGCCACAGCAATCAGACAACAAAAAGAAATAAAAGTATTCAAATTGGCGAAGAAGAAATCAAACTCTTCACAGATGATATGATACTTTATGTGGAAAATCCAAAAGACTCCACCCCCAAATTACTAGAACTCATACAGCAATTCAATAATGTGGCAGGGTACAAAGTCAATGCACATAAATCAGTTGCTTTCTTATACACTTTCAATGCAACTTTAGAAAAAGAAGTTAGAGAAACGATTCCACTTACAATAGGTCCAAAAACCATAAGGTACCTCGGAATAAACCTAACCAAAGCGGTAAATGATCTATACTCTAGGAATTACAGAACACTCATGAAAGAAATTGAAGAATAAACAAAAAGATGGAAAAACATTTCATGCTCATGGATCAAAAGAATAAACATTGTTAAAATGTCTATGCTGCCCAGAGCAATCTATACCTTCAATGCCATCCCAATCAAAATTCTAATGACTCTTTTCAAAGTGCTAGAACAAACAATTCTAAAATTTGTATGGAATCAGAAAAGACCCCGAATTGCCAAAGAAATGTTGAAAAAGAAAAACAAAGCTGGGAGCATCACGTTGACTGATTTTAAGCTATATTACAAAGCAGTGATCACCAAGACAACATGGTACTGGCACAAAAACAGACATATAGACCAATGGAACAAAATAGAGAGCCCAGATATGGACCCTCAACTCTGTGGTCAAATAATCTTTGACAATAGAAAGCACAGCATAAGGAATATGGTCAATGATATTGTAATAGTATTGTTTGGTGACAGATGACTGGCTACACCTGTGGCAGGCAGAGCATAATGTATAGAGAAGTTAAATTACTATGTTTTACACCTGAAACTAATGTAACATTGTGTGTCAATTATAATAAACTTTTAAAAATTTTTAAAAAATAAGAAAAGAAAAAATAAAACATAAGTTGGAAAATAATCTATTTGAAATAGGAAAAGGTAAAAAAGAAAGAAAATAATGTAAAATTTTAGTTGAAAGATAAACGAGTTGTGAGAAAACACCTGGAACTCAATATATTATATTCCCCTGGGGGCTGGAATTTTACAGTCCTGTGGGATCTATAAGCTTGTCATTCACCTGTTCTTCAAATCTGTCTTCTGGGAGAGGGGCCTGTTGCACTGATTCTCAGGTGTCTTTGCCTGGGTAGAGTTGCCTGCCCCTCCCCCCCAGCCCTTGTCAGGGGAATAGGCTTAAAGTGAGCTTCGTCAGTGTGGTTTTTGCTTCCTGGAAGCTTTCTGGGCATCTTCAGAGGATCAGAACAAATATGGCCACTCTGGGATCTTCAGCCCAGAGCCGCAAGGTCCTGGCCCTCGTTCTTCAATAGACCCTCCAGATCAAACCATCTCCACCTCTTTGTGCATTAAACTCCATAGATTCCTGCAGTTCATGCCCACTTCAATTCTCCAGGGGTTTCCCCTGGGCCCACAAGCATCACTGAGCTCCATGTCCTTGTGATTTCGAGCAGCCACGGGCTTGGGTGCCTACTCTAATTTTAAAATTCTCTCTTTATCACTACTTTTAGCCATTTTAATTACTTTGTGTCTTGGTGTGGACCTCCTTAAGTCAGTTTTGTTGGGGGCTTTCTGTGCCTTTTGAATCTGGATTTCCATTTCCTTTTCCAGATCAGTAATTTTTCAACAATTATTTCTTCACGTAAGTTTTCTGCCCCCTTTTCTCTCTCTCTTCTGGGATTCCTCTAATGTGAATGTTTTTACACTTGATAGTGTCAGAGTTCCCTGAATCTAATTTGATTTATTATTTTTTCCTCACCTGATCGGTTTGATTTCTTTCCATTACTCTGTCCTGCAGGTCACTGATCTGTTCTTCTCCTTCCTCCAGTCTGTTATGGATTGAATGTGGTGTATTTTTAATTTGTTCCTGAGTTCTTTATCTCTGATTGGATCTTTATGTTTTCTATCTCTTTGTTGAGGGTCTCACTGAGGTCTTCCACTCTTTTCTAAAGTCTAGTGAGTATCTCTACAACCATTACTTTGAATTCTCTAACAGGCCTATTGCTTATCTCCATTTCATTTAGGTCTCCTGCTGTGATTTTGTCCTGTTCTCTAATTTGAGACATATTCCTCTGTCTCCTCATTTTGTCTAACTCTGTGTTTGTATGTGCTAGGAAAGTTAGCTATGTCTCCTACTTGAGAAAGTAGTGGTCTTATGAAGAAGAGGTCCTGTAACACCCTGCAGTGCAGTGTCCCCTCGTTGCCAGAACCTGGCACTTCAAGGGTGTCTCCTATGTGTGTTCTGTGCACCCTGCTGTTGTGGCTGAGGTGCTTTTGCCTTAAGTCTGGTCATCTGCAATGGCTCTCCACCTGTTGTGGGAAGGGTTTGGTCTGTGTGTCATTAGTGGACCAGTCTGGGGCCACCTCGGGCTGCAGTTGAGTCAGACCAGGCATTTGCCAAAGATGAAGTAGCCTCAAATTATACATTCCCTATGTTGTCTTCCAAGAAGTTTTCATTGGTGGGCGGGGACTGCAGTCAGACCAAATGTCTGCTCCCTGTCCACTGCTTGGGCTGCAGTCTGATTGTTGCATGTGGTTATCTTTCCGTCTCTCTGGAGTAGGAGTCACTTCAGAGGGTACTGGCCCCTGTACAGGCTACTAGCACATTGCCAGGTTTGCAGTACCACTTTGGATGGGCTCCAAGAGCATATCAGAGGGGGCAGATCTACTGAAGTGAGGAGTGGGAGGAGGGAAGGATGTGGAGGGAGGGCTGCATGCTCAGTGTTAGCAAGGTTTGTGCAGATCTGCTGTGGGAGGAGAACTGGAGCTTAAGCCTAGCTGAAGGGGCTGTGTCTGAAGGAACACAGGGCACGGCACACTGTTAGCAAGTTAGATAATGTCAGCACTGAACTGAGTGCTGCAGGTGGCAGTGTGTTTATGCTGGGGGGCAGGGTAGGGAAATGGTGCCTGCCGGCTCCTTTGTTCTGGAGATCTCCCAAAGATCCCTAACCCTCCAGCACACGTTCTGAGATGAGTAAAGAAATCCCCCTATCATATGCCTCAGGCATTTTCAAACTGCTGCTTCTAGGCTATATCTCTGTGGGGTCTTTGTTGTGCTATCTCTTTAAGGGTGGAGACTCAGTTTCCTCTCACCCTCCCAGCTCTCCCAGAGCCAAACCCACTGAGTTTTAAAGTTCCAGATTTTAGTGGATTTTAAGAAATTGGGAAATTCATCTTTCTTATGTGGGATCCCTGATGTGAGCACCTGTTTCTTTCCCCTCTTGGCGTCTGCAGCATCTCTCCCTCCCAGGGACAGTCTTGTGGTCCATTTAGCTCCTGACTGTGTCTCTGCTTCTCCTCCCTTCTTCCATATGGCCGCTTCTCTATATTTAGCTGTGGAGAGTCTGTTTTGCCAGTCTTTGGGTCATTTTTTGGTTTATTTACACTGATGTGAATGTTATCTAGTTGTATTCATGGGACAAGATGAGTTTAAGGTCCCCCTACTCTGCCAGCTTTCCCAGAATCGTCTCTGTCTTTTAATGAGTGCATTTAAACTATTTACATTTAACATAATTCTGATATATTAGGACTGGTGCTACCATTTTATTATTTGCTTCTGTTTGCTTCACATGTTTCTTTTCCCATTTCACTTTTCTTACCTTAATGTGAGTTACTTGAACATTTATTAAGATTCTACCTTGATTTACTTAGTTTTCTGAGTATATAGCTTCATATAACTTTCCTAGCCATTGCTTTAGGTGTTCCAATATATATATGAACTTATTATAGTGTACTAATATTGACATTTAACGTTTTCTAGTGAAGTATAGCAACCTTACTTCTATTTAGGTCTCTTTACCTTCACACACACTTTTTAAATATAAATGTTGTATTTCCTCCTTATATTTCAAACACCCCATGAGGTGGTACTATAACTTTTGCTTCAACAATCAAATATAATTTAAGAAATTCATAAAAGCTTGAATAGTCTTATGTATCTACCACTAATTTTACCTATTTTGATGTTCCTTCCTTTCTGAATTTCAAAACCTTTCTTTTAGAGACTTTCTTTAGCCATTTTTTATTTTTACTTTCTTTTAAGATTTTATTTATTTAAGAGAGAGAGCATGATAAGAAACTGATGAAGCTGCAGAACCAACGAGGTGACCGAATCTTCCTTCAGGATATCAAGAAACCAGACCGTGATGATTGGGAGAACGGGCTGAATGCAATGGAGTGTGCATTACATTTGGAAAAGAGTGTGAATCAGTCACTACTGGAACTGCACAAACGGGCCACTGATAAATGTGACCCCCATTTGTGTGACTTCATTGAGACTCATTACCTGAATGAGCAGGTGAAATCCATCAAAAAATTAGGTGACCATGTAACCAACCTGCACAAGATGGGGGCTCCCGAATCTGGCATGGCAGAGTATCTCTTTGACAAGCACACCTTGGGAAACAGTGATAGTGAAATCTAAGACTTAGGCTGTCTTCCCATAGCCACAAGGGTGACTTCCCTGGTCACCAAAGCAGTGCATGCATGTTGGGGTTACCTTTACCTTTTCTATAAGTTGTACCAAAACATCTACTTAACTTCTTTCATTGGTACCATTCTTCAAATAAAGTAATTTGGTACCAAAAAAAAAAAAGAGAGAGAGAGAGAGCATGAGTAGGGGGAGGGGCAGAGGGAGAAGCAGACTTCCTGCTGAGCAGGAAGCCCCATGTGGGGCTCGGTCCCAGGACCCTGGGATCATGACCTGAGCCAAAGGCAGCCCTTTAACCAACTGAGCCACCCAGGCACCGCTCTTTAGCCATATTTTATTTTATTTTATTTTTAAAAAGATTTTATTTATTTGCCAGAAAGAGAGAGAGGGAGAGAACAAGCAGGGAGAGTGGCAGGCAGAGGGAGAAGCAGGCTCCCCACTAAGCAGGGAGCTTGATGCGGGACTTGATCCCAGGACCCCGAGATCATGACCTAAGCCAAAGGCAGACGCTTAACCATCTGAGCCACCCAAACGCCCTCTTTGGCCATTTTTTAAGGAATAGTTTTCCTAGCATAAAATTCTTGGATTTACTTCATCTGATAGTGTTGTGATTTTTCCCCTTCATTCTTTTTCTTTTATTATGTTATGTAGTTTTTAATGTAGTGTTCCATGATTCATTGTTTGTGTATAACCCCCAGTGCTCCATTTAGTACATGCCTTCTTTAATACCCATCACAAGGCTAACCCATCCCCTAACCCCCCTCCCCTCTAGAGCCCTCAGTTTGTTTCTCAGAGTTGATAGTCTCTCATGGTTCATCTCCCCCTCTGATTCCCCCCCTTCATTTTTCCTTTCCTGCTGTCTTCTTCTTCTTTTTTATTTTTTTATTATTATGTTATGTTAATCGCCATACATCACATCATTAGTTTTTGATGTAGTGTTCCACGATTCATTGTTTGCCTATATTACCCAGTGCTCCATGCAGAACATGCCCTCTTTAATACTCATCACCAGGCTAACCCATCCTCCCACCCCCCTCCCCTCTAGAACCCTCAGTTTCTTTTTCAGAGTCCATCATCT
Source organism: Callorhinus ursinus (assembly GCF_003265705.2). Classification (NCBI taxonomy): domain Eukaryota; kingdom Metazoa; phylum Chordata; class Mammalia; order Carnivora; family Otariidae; genus Callorhinus; species Callorhinus ursinus. The sequence goes on along the minus strand of NW_027397101.1, from coordinate 7,134,881 downwards.
CTCATGGTCCTTCCCCCCTCCCCAACTTCCCTGCCTTCATTCTTCCCCTCCTGCTATCTTCTTTTTTTAAAAACATATAATGTATTATTTGTTTCAGAGGTAAAGATCTGTGACTCAACAGTCTTGCACAATTCACAGCGCTCACCATAGCGCATACTCTCCCCAATGTCTATCACCCAGCCACCCCATCCCTTCCACCCCCCACCACTCCAGCAACCCTGTTTGTTTCCTGAGATTAAGAATTCCTCATATCAGTGAGGTCATATGATACATGTCTTTCACTGAATGACTTATTTCGCTCAGCATAACACCCTCCAGTTCCATCCACCTCGTTGCAAATGGCAAGATCTCATTCCTTTTGATGGATGCATAATATTCCATTGAATAAATATACCACTTCTTCTTTATCCATTCATCTGTCAATGGACATCTTGGCTCTTTCCACAGTTTGGCTATTGTGGACATTGTTGCTATAAACATCGGGGTGCACATACCCCTTTGGATCCCTACATTTGTATCTTCGGGATAAATACCCAGTAGTGCAATTGCTGGGTCATATGATTACTCTATTTTCAACTTTTTGAGAAACCTTCATACTGTTTTCCAGAGTGGTTGCACCAGCTTGCATTCCCACCAACAGTGTAGGAGGGTTCCCCTTTCTCTGCATCCCCACCAACATCTGTCATTTCCTGAGGTTAATTTTAGCCATTCTGACTGGTGTGAGGTGGTATCTCAATGAGGTTTTGATTTGGATTGCCCTGATGCCGAGCGATGTTGAGGACTTTTTCATGTGTCTGTTGGCCATTTGGATGTCTTCTTTGGAGAAATGTCTGTTTTGGATACTGGCCCTTTATTTGATATGTCATTTGCAAATATCTTCTCCCATTCTGTCAGTTGTCTTTTGGTTTTGCTGACTGCTTCTTTTTACTGTGCAAAAGCTTTTTATCTTGATGAAATCCCAATAGTTCGTTTTTCTCCTTGCTTCCCTTGCCTTTGGCAATGTTTCTAGGAAGAAGTTGCTGCAGCTGAGGTAGAAGAGGTTGCTGCCTGTGTTCTCCTTTAGGATTTTGATGGACTCCTGTCTCACGTTTAGGTCTTTTGCCATTTTGAGTCTATTTTTGGTATGGTGTAATGGTCCAGTTTCATTCTTCTGCATGTGGCTGTCCAATTTTCCCAACACCATTTGTTGAAGAGACTGTCTTTTTGCCATTGGACATTCTTTCCTGCTTTGTCAAAGATTAGTCGACCATAGAGTTGAGGGTCCATTTCCGGGCTCTCTATTCTGTTCCATTGATCTATGTGTCTGTTTTTGTGCCAGTACCATACTGTCTTAATGATTACAGCTTCGTAAGAGAGCTTGAAGTCTGGAATTGTGATGCCACCGGCTTTGCTTTTCTTTTTCAACATTCCTCTGGCTATTCGGGGTCTTTTCTGGTTCCATACAAATTTTAGGTTTATTTGTTCCATTTCTTTGAAAAAAGTGATGGTTTTTTGATAGGGATTGCATTAAATGTGTAGATTGCTCTAGGTAGCATTGACATCTTCACAATATTTGTTCTTCCAATCCATGAGCATGGAACATTTTTCCATTTCTTTGTGTCTTCCTCAATTTCTTTCATGAGTATTTTATAGTTTTCTGAGTACAGATTCTTTGCCACTTTGGTTAGATTTATTCCTAGGTATCTTATGGCTTTGGGTGCAATTGTAAATGGGATTGACTCCTTAATTTCTCTTTCTTCTGTGTTGTTGTTGGTGTATAGGAATACCACTGATTTCTGTGCATTGATTTTATATCCTGTTACTTTACTGAATTCCTGTATGAGTTCTAGCAGTTTTGGGGTGGAGTCTTTTGGGTTTTCCACATACAGTATCATATCATCTGCAAAGAGTGAGAGTTTGACCTCTTTGCCGATTTGGAAGCCTTTGATTTCTTTTTGTTGTCTGATTGCTGTGGCTAGGATTCTAATACTATGTTGAATAGCAGTGGTGATAGTGGACATCCCTGCCGTGTTCCTGACCTTAGGGGGAAAGCTCTCAGTTTTTCCCCATTGAGAATGATATTCGCTGTAAGTTTTTCATAGATGACTTTTATGATATTGAGGTATGTACCCTCTATCCCTATACTCTGAAGAGTTTTGATCAAGAAAGGATGTTGTACTTTGTCAAATGCTTTTTCTGCATCTAGAGAGGATTGTATGGTCCTTGTTCTTTCTTTTATTAATGTATTGTATAACATTGATTGATTTGCGGATGTTGAACCAACCTTGCAGCTCAGGGATAAATCCCACTTGGTTGTGGTGAATAATCCTTTTAATGTTCTGTTGGATCCTATCGGCTAGTATTTTGGTGAGAATTTTTGCATCCATGTTCATCAAGGAAATTGGTCTGTAATTCTTTTTGATGGGGTCTTTGTCTGGTTTGGGGATCAAGGTAATGGTGGCCTCATAAAACGAGTTTGGAAGTTTTCCTTCCATTTCTATTTTTTGGAATAGTTTCAGAAGAATAGGTATTAATTCTTCTTGAAATGTTTGGTAGAATTCCCCTGGGAAGCCATCTGGCCCTGGGCTTTTGGTTGTTGGGAGATTTTTGATTACTGCTTCAATTTCCTTAGTGGTTATAGGTCTGCTCAGGTTTTCTATTTCTTCCTGGTTCAGTTTTGGTAGTTGATACATCTCTAGGAATGCATCAATTTCTTCCAGATTATCTAATTTGCTGGCATATAATTGTTCATATGTTCTTATAATCGTATATCTTTGGTGTTGGTTGTCGTCTCTCTCTTTCATTCATGATTTTATTTATTTGGGTCATCTCACTTTTCTTTTTGATAAGTCTGGCCAGGGGTTTATCAATCTTACTAATTCTTTCAAAGAACCAGCTTCTAGTTTCGTTGATCTATTCTTTTGGTTTCTATTTCATTGATTTCTGCTCTGATCTTTATTATTTCTCTTCTCCTGCTGGGTTTAGACTTTATTTGCTGTTCTTTCTCCAGCTCCTTTAGGTGTAAGGTTAGGTTGTGTATTTGAGACCTTTCTTGTTTCTTGAGAAAGGCTTGTATTGCTGTATACTTTCCTCTTAGGACTGCCTTTTCTGTATCCCAAAGATTTTGAACAGTTGTGTTTTCATTTTCATTGGTTTCCATGAATTTTTTTAATTCTTCTTTAATTTCCTGGTTGACCCATTCATTCTTTAGTAGGATGCTCTTTAACCTTCATGTATTTGAGTTCTTTCCAACTTTCCTCTTGTGATTGAGTTCTATTTTCAAAGCACTGTGGTCTGAAAATATTCAGGAAATGATCCCAATCTTTTGGTACCGGTTGAGACCTGATTTGTGACCTAGGATGTGATCTATTCTGGAGAATGTTCCATGGGCACTAGAGAAGAATGTGTATTCCGTTGCTTTGGGATGGAATGTTCTGAATATGTCTGTGAAGTCCATCTGGTCCAGTGTGTCATTTAAAGTCTTTATTTCCTTGTTGATCTTCTGCTTAGATGATCTATCCATTTCAGTGAGGGGGGTGTTAAAGTCCCCCACTATTATTGTATTGTCGATTTGTTTCTTTGCTTTTTTTATTAATTGGCTTATATGATTGGCTGCTCCCATGTTAGGGGCATAGATATTTACAATTGTTAGATCTTCTTGTTGGATAGACCCTTTAAGTAGGATATAGTGTCCTTCCTCATCTCTTATTAGTCTTTGGTTTAAAATCTAATTTGTCTGGGGTGCCTGGGTGGTTCAGTTGGTTGGGTGACTGCCTTCGGCTCAGGTCATTATCCTGGAGTCCTGGGATCGAGTCCCACATTGGGCTCTCTGCTCAGCAGGGAGTCTGCTTCTCCCTCTGACCCTCTTCCCTCTCGTGCTCTCTATCTCTCATTCTCTCTCTCTCTCTCAAATAAATAAATAAAATCTTTAAAAAAAATAAAATAAGATCTAATTTGTCTGGTATAAGGATTGCCACCCCAGCTTTCTTTTGGCGTCCATTAGCATGGTAAATGGTTTTCCACCCCCTCACTTTCAATCTGGGGGTGTAATTGGGTCTAAAATGAATCTCTTGCAGACAGCATACCGATGGGTCTTGTTTTTTTATCCAATCTGATAGCCTGTGTCTTTTGATTGGGGCATTTAGCCCATTTACATTCAGTGTAACTATTGAAAGATATTAATTTAGTGCCATTGTATTGCCAGTAAGGTGACTGTTAATCTATATTGTCTGTGTTCCTTTCTGGTCTATTTTGCTTTTAGGCTCTCTCTTTGCTTAGAGGACCCCTTTCAATATTTCTTGTAGGGCTGCTTTCGTGTTGCAAATTCCTTTAGTTGTTGTTTGTCCTGGAAGCTTTTTATCTCTCCTTCTATTTTCAACGACAGCCTAGCTGGATATAGTATTCTTGGCTGCATATTTTTCTCATGTAGTGTTCTGAATATATCATCCCTATCCTTTCTGGCCTGCCAGGTCTCTGTGGATATGTCTGTTGCCAGTCTAATGTTTCTACCATTGTAGGTTACAGATCTCTTGTCCCGAGCTGCTTTCAGGATTTTCTCTTTGTCTCTGAGACTCGTAAGTTTTACTATTAGATGTCAGGGTGTTGACCTATTTTTATTGATTTTGAGAGGGATTCTCTGTGCCTCCTGGAGTTTGATGCTTGTTTCCTTCCCCAAATTAGGGAAGTTCTCTGGTATAATTTGCTCCAATGTACCTTCTGCCCCTCTCTCTCTTTCTTCTTCTGGGATCCCAATTATTCTAATATTGTTTTGTCTTACGGTATCACTTATCTCTTGAATTCTGCCCTCGTGATCCAGTAGTTATTTATCTCTCTTTTTCTCAGCTTCTTTATTTTCCATCATTTGGTCTTCTGTATTACTAATTCTCTCTTCTGCCTCAATTATCCTAGCAGTTACAGCCTCCATTTTTTATTGCACTTCATTCATAGCCTCTTTGATTTCGACTTGGTTAGATTTTAGTTTTTATTTCACCAGAAAGGGTTTCTCTAATATCTTCCATGCCTTTTTCAAGTTCATCTAGTATCTTTACAATCATCGTTCTGAACTCTAGTTCCGACATGTTATTAATGTCTGTATTGATTAGGTCCCTGGCAGTCGGTACTGCGTCTTGTTCTTTTTTTTTTTTTTGGAGGTGATTTTTTCCATCTTGTCATTTTGTCCAGAGGAAAACAGATGAATGAGAGAACAAAATGTTAACCGGGTAACAACGACCCCAGAAAAACATACACTAAACAAATCAGAAGAGACCTGAAACGGGGGGAAAGAAAGAAAAAAAGAGAAAAAAAAGATTAAAAAATAAAAAAGAGAATATGATCAAATATGATCAGGCTGGTGCACAGAGCAGTCCACACACTAGGTTTTGGGCATATTTTGGTCTGTTAGAAGAAAGTGCCTCCCAAAATTTTAAAGTAAAACTTATATATGTACAAAAATAAGGGTAAATACAATGAAGGGATGGAATATGACTGTGAAGATGAAAATTATATGGGCGCCTGGGTGGCTCAGTCATTAAGCGTCTGCCTTGGGCTTAGGTCGTGATCCTGGGGTCCTGGGATCAAGCCCCATATCGGGTTCCCTGCTCCGTGGGAAGCCTGCTTCTCCGTCTCCCACTCTGCCTGCTTATGTTCCCTCTCTCACTGTGTCTCTCTCTGTCAAATAAAAAAAATTTTTTTTAAAAATTATAAAAGATTTTATAAAAGGAATTGATAAGAAAAGAAGTTGGTTGGAAAAAAACAGAGAGAATGTGATCAGGCAGGAGACTACAACAAAGCCATACACTAGAGATATAGGGTATATTTTGGTCTATTAGAAAAAGTGTATCCCGAAATTTTAAAGAGAGTTTAATATATATATAATATATTAATATATATAAGATATATAAAGAGAGATTAATATATATATTATACCAAAAATAAGACTAACTACTATGAAGAGATAGAATATGACTCTAAAAATGAAAAATAATAAAGATTTTTTAAAAAAGGAATTGATAAGATGTTGGTTGAAAAAGGGAAAAAGAAAAACTGAAAAAAAATTTTAAAAATTAACTTTGAAAGACTAAAAAATCAGGGGGAGGGGCGCCTGGGTGGCTCAGTCATTAAGCTTCTGCCTTCAACTCAGGTCATGATCCCAGGGTCCTGGAATCGAGCCCTGTATTGGGCTCTCTGCTTGGTGGGAAGCCTGCTTCTCCCTCTCCCACTCCCCTGCTTGTGTTCCTGTTCTCGCTATGTCTCTCTCTGTCAAATAAATAAATAAAATCTTTACACTTGATCTTAGCCAAAAGGCTGAGAAGCGATAAAGATATCTTTAAAGATATAAAATCTTAAAAAAAAAAAGAATCAGGGGCAAAAAGCCATGAATTCTATGTGCAGTATTCCCCTAGTGCTGGAGTTCTGCCATTCTCATTGATCAGTAAACTTGGTCTTGGCTGGCTGTTCTTGCTGATCTTCTGGGGGAGAGGCCTGTTGCAGTGGTTCTCATATGTCTTTGCTGGAAGTGGAATTGCCCCGCCCTTGCCGGGTCAGGGCTAAGTAATCTGCTCGGGTTTGCTCTCAGGAGCTTTTGTTCCCTGCAAATTTTCTGTTCAGCTTTTGGAGGATGAGAGTGAAAATGGCAGCCTCCCAATCTCCACCGTGGAGGAACTGAGAACTTGGGGCCCCCCTCCTCAGTGCACCCCCAGAGAAAAGCAGTCAATCACTCTCATCTCCCCGGCCTCAGGCCGCACTCCGTGCTCACCTGGCTTGTGACCGAGCGTTTCTATCTCTGGCACCCAACCCCGTGTGCAGTCTCCAAACCCAGCAGATCCCTGCAGTGCGCTCCTGCACCGCTCCTCCCAGGGGAGAAATGAAAGAAATGAAATGAAATACATTTCCCGGATCTGCTGCTTGTTGGGTCCCTGCTGGAGGAGCAGTGGCCCAACTGTGCTGCGGATCACAGTTTATGGCAACCCCGAGCTGAGAGCGCACCCCTTGGCTCCATCTCTGCAGCCAGCTTCCCCTCTCTGATACCTGGGAGCTCTGCCGCACTCAGGCACCCCTGGTCTTCCTGTGACCCCAAGGGTCCTGAGACCACACTGTCCCAGTGAGGGTTCCATCCCCTGCTTAGCCACTGGAGCAATGTCCCTCAGCAGAGCCGAGTTCTAAAATTTCTGATTTTGTGCTCTGCAGCTCTCTCACTTGCCAGTAGTAGCTGACAGAAACCCCCTCCCCCGTGGTCTATCTTCCCGAATATCACTTCAGATTTACTTCTCCACACGTCCTACCTTCCAGAAAGTGGTTGCTTTTCTGTTCAGAGAGTTGCTGCTATTCTTTTCTTTGATCTCCTGTTGAGTTCATAGGTGTTCAGAATGGTTTGATCCCTATCTAGCTGAATTCCTGGGACCAGATGAAATTTAGGTCTCCTACTCCTCTGACATCTTGCTCCTCCTCCTTCCCCTTCATTCTTGAAGGATATTTTCACAGGATATGGAATTCTGGTTTGAAGTTTTTTCTACAGTACTTTCTTCTGTCCCCAGAGTTACAGAATAGAAGTATGTTGTTATTAAAATGTATTGTTTCTCTCTGGATGTTTTCAATATTTTTTTCTTTGTCTTTAGTTTTCAGAAATTTAATGATGATGTGTCTTGGCATGGATTTCTTTGAATTTATCCTGTTTGGAGATAATTTATCTTCTTCAGTCTGTAGGTTTATGTCTTTTTCTAAGTTTCAGAAGCTTCAGACATTATTTTTTCAAATATTTTTTCAGTTCCACTCCCTCTCCTCTCTTTTTGGGTTTCTGACAGCAATGTTAGCCCTTTTGTTTTTGTTCTAAGGGTCCTTGAGACACTGTCATATTTTTTTTAGTCTTTTTTTTTTCTATTGCTCACATTGGGTAAATTCTATTGATCTGTTTTCAGATTGTCAGAATCGTCCTCTGTTATGTCACCTCTGCTATTTAACTTATACAGCAAATTTTTTCATTTTGATTATTATATTCTTCAGTTCTCTAATTTGCATTTACTGTCTTTATAATTTGTATTTCTTTCATTAGATTTTCTATTTTTTCATTTGTTCCCAAAAAATTGTAGTTGCTTGTTGAAGCATTATAATGGCTTCTTAAAAACACTTGTCAGGGCGCCTGGGTGGCTCAGTTGGTTAAGCGACTGCTTTCGGCTCAGGTTATGATCCTGGAGTCCCGGGATCGAGTCCCACATCGGGCTCCCTGCTCGGCAGGGAGTCTGCTTCTCCCTCTGACCTTCTTCCCTCTCATGCTCTCTATCTCTCATTCTCTCTCTCTCCCTCTCAAATAAATAAATAAAATCTTTAAAAAAAAAAAACAAAAAACAAAAAAAACACTTGTCAGATAACTCTAGTATCTAATTTATCTTGATGTTGGTGTCTGTTCATTGTCTTTTTCTCATTCCTGTTGTGACTGGTATGAGTCCTTTTTTACTAACTCTTAGATATTTTGTGTATTATATTAGATATGGATCTTATTTAATCTTTTTTAGCAGGTATAGTGCAAGGGCTAGCTTCCTGTCAGGCTCCTCCAAAACTTCCTGGCTAAAATGGGGCACTGACTCACACTGTTTTGTTGCAGATGGGTGGGGTGAAAGTTCAGGTCCCCCTTCACCTCTTTGTCACCTTCCTGGCAAAAGTGCACTGACTCAGACCACCTGTGGCCTCTGAGTGGGGTTGTATGAGCCACTCACTGCTTGGTTCCACTGCCTCCAAGGTGGGAAAGTGGGCTGAGCAGAAGGTTGACTGACACCACTTTGTTACTGTGAGTAGGGGTAGATGGATGGTTAGCACTCCACTAGGCCCCACTCACATGAAGGTACAGGAGAAGCAGATTGTCAACTACCCTTCCTTGCACCACTCTATTCTGCCTCATTGATGTCAGGTAAGGTGGAAGGTCAGCTCCCCAATGGGTCTTGATGACAGTGGCAGGAGAGGTGAAGCCTAGCTCTAACTAGTTCTACCTTGTACTAGCTTGTGAAGTTTCATTGCCAAGGTGTGGGAGGGAACCTCAATGCAATACTTGATCCCATTAACACTATTGTGAGGTAGGGAGAGATCAGACCTACCTACTTCCAGAGAAGTATGGAATCCTAGCCCCTCCAACACTACCTTCTCTTTTGTGTATAGAATTCAAAAATATTGTGGCTTTGCTTCCTGAAATGTCACTGTCTTTATTCTCCTTCCTCACATTAGTCTAAATCTTCTCTTTCCATCATCTCTGTTGTCCCTGTCCTGCTTGATTTTGATTCCACTATAAGCAATTTCTTCTCAGTGTGGCACCTTGTCCTAAAAGGGAACCCTGGCAGGTTAGTTCAGAGTTCATAGAGGCTATACTGCTCTATCCCCTTTCATCTATCTTAACACAGGCCCCTTAGAGCCACGTGGTACTGGAGACAACAAACCTCCTTTTAGAGCTGCTGTTCTCCAATTTCTTCTCTCATTGCTTTCCTTGTTTCTTCCTGCACAGACTACTAGTAGGCAGGGGGTTTGTCTCCACAACACAACCCATATTTTGGGACTTGTGGGGATATCTTTATCATCTTTTTATTTTTGTAAATTTGTTTCTGATGTTTAATGTTTAGTCTTGTTTTGACATCTAGTTGCTCTACCTTTTTTTACATGGCAATTCAAAGCAATTAAACAACTTTGTTGTCACTGTTGTCATATTCCCAGAATCCTATCCCTCTTTCCATTCTTCATCTACTAATGTCCATTCTTCTCAGAACAACCAGTGTGGTGTTCTCTGCATTGTTCCTTTTTTTTTTTTTGAAGATTTTATTTATTTATTTGACAGAGAGAGACACAGCAAGAGAGGGAACACAAGCAAGGGGAGTAGGAGAGGGAGAAGCAGGCTTCCCGCCAAGCAGGGAGCCCGATGTGGGGCTCGATCCCAGGACCTTGGGATCATGACCTGAGCCGAAGGCAGACGCTTAATGACTGAGCCACCCAGGCGCCCCTGCATTGTTCCTTCATTGGTGAAGTGGCATTACATGTGTTCATAAGTTATTCAAACAGAAGAGAGAATTCTCATATTGAGTCAATGACTGATTTAAGCCATCCATCCTACAAGTTCAAAGATGGTAATTACAGTAAAGGAAAAACTTCAGCTAGACTTTTGGGACAAGTATTTAAGAATGAGATGTGCTTTTTGACTTTAAACTTTCTTTTAAAAAAAGATTTTATTTATTTATTTGTCAGAAAGAGAAAGAGAGAAAGCAGGAGCAGGGGAAGTGGTAGGCAGAGGGAGAAGCAGGCTCCCTGCCGAGCAAGGAGCCTGATGCAGGACTAGGTCCTAGGGCTCTGGGATCATGACCTGAGCTGAAGGGAGATGCTTAACCAATGGAGTCACCCAGGCATCCTGAATTTAAAATTCCTATAATGGCATTGACATTTCATAATGACACATAATAAAAATAAATACGCATGCAGTTAAAACAAAAATATAAAATTCTGGCCACATGACTGTGAACAAAAGATTGATTCCTTCTTACTGACGTTTTTGTGGATTTTTTTTCAATCAGAGGTTTGATGATTCCATAGTTTACAAGGAATAGAGATTAAAATAAGAAATGAAAATTATCTTTTAAAATGAAATAGAAATATGCTCATTAAGAAATTATTATAATCTCTGTAATTGAGAATCAAAGGATAATTCAAAATCCTTGATTAAAGGAAGCTTATCCTTCTTTTAAAAATGCCTGATTTTCTATTGGTGCTCAAGCTTAAAAGGAATTTGTCATGTGAAATTTACATAAGGAAATAATGAAAAATGTCCTGGCAAAGGACTCTAATATGACTTTATTATGAATAATAATGGTTGAATATGCCAAAATTCCAAATAACTAAGGCTGCTTACCTCCAATAACTCTGAAAGCAGTTTTTATTTTTATTTTTTAAACATTTTATTTTATTTATTTTATTATTTTATTTTTTTAGAGAGGGAGAGAGGGTGGGGAAGGGTAGAGGGAGGGGGAGAGAGAATCTTAGGCAGGCTCCATGCCCAGTGCTGAGCCTGATGCAGGGCTCGATCTCATGACTCTGAGATCATGACCTGAGCTGAAATCAAGAGTCAGACACTTAACTGACTGAGCCACCCAGTTGCCCTAAGTAGTTTTTATTTTTAAAAAATTTAATCACCTTTCTCATAACCTTTAAAATCCCTTTCTTCAACAAATAATGTAGAATCTTAAAACACAAATTGACTTATCCACATGAATTTAGGTCTTTTTTTAACCTATTTTTCAGTCACCTTTGACATAACTGTCAAATTGTTGGCTAATGAAATCCTGAACACTTTTAATATGGATATGATTTTTCTTATTATTTTTAGATCTCTGATAATATATTGTCAGAATAAGTAAAAGTTTATATTAGAAAAGAAAAATCTCAAATCCACAATCTAAGCTTCCACCACAAGAAAACAGAAAAAGAGGGACAAAATAAACAGAAAGCCAGAAGAAGAAAGAGAATGATAACAATAAGAGCAGGAGTCAATACAATTAAAACCACAAAAACAAAAGAGAAAATCAAACTAAAAGTTTTGGTTTTTTGAAAAGATAAATAAAATTGATAAACTTCTAGCAAGACTGACAAATATAAAGGGAAGAAGCAATTTACCAACATCAGGAATAAAAGAGGAATTCTAACTATAGAACCTGCAGACATTAATGGGTGCATAGTTTCAGTTATTCAAGATGAATGAGTTCTGGAGATCTAATGTACAGCAATGTGCCTATAGCTAACAATAGTGTACTGTGTACTTAAAATTTGATATGAGAGTAAATTTTAAGTGTTCTTGCCAAAGAAAGAAAGAAAGAAAGAAGAAAGAAAGGAAAGGAAAAGGAAGAAAAAAAGGGAAAATGGTAACTATGTGAGGTGATGGATGTCTTAATTAACTTGATTTGTGATGGTTATTTTACAATGTATATGTATTCTCAGAGCTGGGAGGGAAAAGATGAAATAGCACCAATTCCACAAACTCTTCCAGAAAACAAAAGTGGAGGGAACACTTCCCAGCTCATTTTTTTTAAGATTTTATTTATTTATTTGAGAGAGAGAGAAAGAGCAGAGAGGGAGAGAGGGAGGAGCAGACTCCCCACAGAGCAGGGAGCCCAATGTGGGACTCAGTCCCAGGACACATGAGATCGTGACCTGAGCTGAGGGCAGACACTCAACCAATTGAGCCAACAAGATGCCAGGGTTTTGGAGTAAGGTATGCCTTAACTTCATGATAGCTATCTTCCATTTGAAAAGCAGCTTCTGATTTGCTACTGGGTCCCCACAGAGACTAAACCTCCCAAACATGGGATAGCAAGTGACTACGTGACCCAAAATATCTATCATGAACATGATAATTTATTTCACTGAATCAAAATATTGGATGTGGGCCAGGATATTCCTTTGTTAAATGGAATGGTGATGTAAGACCAGAGGTACAAGCAAACTGTACAAGCAAGTGGTTCACACTCACATGGTACATATTCCTACTACCTCAACACATGACCCTCCACGAATCTTAGGGCCCTATGGGAAGTCCACTATAAACATTCAACATTTCCAGAGGAGGGAAAAGCACCCTCCTTGGGTTATAAATATGTCTGCAAGGTGTGGTAACATCATCTGGAAATGAATGGCTGCTGTATTAGAGCCCCATTCATGGGTCACCCTGAAAGACTCTGGCACAGAAAAATTCTTATGGGCAGAGTTTTGAGAGGTATATTTGGTTGTCCACTTTGTATGGAAGGAGACACGTGTTGTTTTTGTTTTTGTTTTACATATGGAATGTTTCATGAATTTTTGTGTCATGCTTGCATGGGGCAGTGCTAATCTTCTTGTGTATTATTCCAATTTTAGTGTATGTGCTGCCAAAGCAAACACAGAAGGAGACCTGTTGAGTCATATGGATTCAGGGACACCTGGGTGGCTCAGTCATTTGGACGTCAGCCTTTGGCTCAGGTCATGATCTTAGGGTCCTGGAATCAAGTCCTGCATTGGGCTCCCTGCTCAGCAGGAAGCCTTCTTCTCCTGCTGCCTGCCACTCCCCCTGCTTGTGCTCTCTCTCTCTGACAAATAAATAAATAAAATCTTTTATTTTAAGATTTTTTAAAAATCTATTTGAGACAGAGAGAGAGCACAAGCAGAAGTAGCAGCAGGCAGAGAGAGAGGGAGAGGGAGAAGCAGGCTTCCTGCTGAGCAAGGAGCCTGATGTGGGGCTCGATAGGATCATGATCTGAGCCGAAGGCGGACACTCAACCAACTGAGCCACCCAGGCGCCCCTATGTAAAACCTTTAAAAAAAAAAAGTCATACTGATTCAAGACCAATGGCTCAGTGAGTTGACTGGTATTCCAGGGCTAGGAAAAAATATAACTGGAAAATTAACAAGGAGTTCTGGAGGAGACTATGTGGATGCACTTCTAAGAATGACACAGAGAACAGGGATGTAAATGCACATTAGGGATAAGAGATGAGAGGATGGAAAGCAAATGAAGTTTGGGTGTTTATACCTTTGGCTTGTTATGCTGAGCCATGAGTTGGCCATTATAATGTTCCTCTTCATAAGGCCACAGCTCCCTCTGGTGTAGTCTTTTCTCCCAGGTTGTAGTAATACCTTCTGCCTCCATGGCAGTTCTTGTGATAATGTCTCCCTACGGTCACTAGTCACAGATGACTGGACTCACCAACACTGCCCAGGTTTTTTTTTATTAGATCTTCTTAAGTATTCCATTGTTTCTTAATTGACCACAGCAACCCTGATCATAAACTGCACAGGAGTGGAAATTTTTATTGCTTATTATCCCAGCATCTAGAATGAAGTCTGTCACTCCACAGGTTTTCAATAAATGTTTGTTGAATGAATGTGTGTCTCATCCACTTTCCTTCCTTAAAGACATTAATAATCAGTTTTCAAAAATGCATGGTATCTGGTGTTAAAATAGATGTGACGAAACAGGTAAGCTGGTATAGACTTTCTGAAGACTACTTGCATTTATCAAATATTTAACATGTACACATTTTAACTGGGCAATCTACCACTTAGGCATTTGTGGCAAAGAAATAATCACATATATATGCAAAAGATGATGATGTTTGCTATGTATTATCTATAATAGTGAAAATTGGAGACAAACTGAACATCAATCACAAAGAGATTGATTAAATAAACACGATATGCCCCTTACAATGCAAAAAAGAATGATTTAGTTCTACAAAGCCTGACCAGATAACTGGATCAGGAGATAGTGTAAAAACAAGTTGTAAATAAGCAGTAACCACATTTTTGAGAAATGCATTGTTAGTTTTAGCATAAAATCTAGAGTTAAGCATCAGGTTTTATTTGGAAGATGAGTTAGAGAGGAGGAAGCTAGCTTTCAGTATCCTCACTGCTGTATTTTGGTCAAATTGAGCATGTATTTACATTTTTAAAGAAACATTTATATATATTTACATTCATTCAAAAGATAAACAGATGTAACTCAAGTGTTTAAAAAATAACAATCTTGTTCATTGCAGAGCATAAGGGCAATAAAATATCAAGTTGCAAAGCACACTACAAAACAAATAAATGTAGTTGGGTTGACCATTTCTTATACTGTCACGTTTAGCTTTTGCATTTACAAGTTCAAGTATTTTTATACAGAAAGCTGCATTTATTTATTTGTTATACACAACTGATAAATTATTGAACACTACATCTGAAACTAATGATGTACTACTTACTATATGTTGGCTGATTGAATTTAAATTTAAAAAAATGCTTCTGTCTTCATGAAAGAAGATGCTAGTTGAAAAAAATAATTATTTATTTTAAAGATTTTATTTATTTATTTGAGAGAGAGAGCTGGGGATAGGGCAGAGGGAAAGGGACAAGCAAACTCCCTGCTGAGCTGCCCCCACCCCCAATCCCAGAACCCTGAGATCATGACTTGAGCCAAAGGCACAGGCTTAACCAACTGAACCAAGAGCCCCCAGAAAGCTGCATTTAATGAAAAAGAAGGGTATTTGATTATTAATAAACCAATTACATCGTTTATGGAAAATAACTTTTTTTTTTTTTTTTTTTTTACCTTCCCCAAAAGAGCCCACAGGACACCGATCAGGGTCCATTTTCGCAAAGACAAAAAACTCAGTTTGATTAAGGGGACATATCCATGACCCTCGGGAACCATCCAACGTAGAATATACCTTTCCCAACTGGAGTAAACCCAGACTCCATTCACGTTGGCCTGGGACGTGGCGGCAGGAGAAGAACATCCCCAGACCCCATCTATCGAGGCGGGAGGACACGCCCAGACCCGCGCCGCCTAGGCGTTGGGGAAGAGCTAGGCGGAAGGATGCCCCTGGATTCGGGGGAGCAGGGCGGAAGGATGCACCAACACTCAGAACTTCAGCAGACAACCCAAACTCCAGGGACCGCAGGAAGAGAGGTTGCAGGACGCACCGGGAGAGCGGCTGCAGTGGGCCTGGGGAGGAGCTGAGCGAGCTGGTCACCACCTGCAGCTGGTCACCCCTCTGCTGGCCCAGGGCCTCCAAGTCCACAGTCGCTTCACTGGACTAGGAGGAAGCTGAGAAAGGCGCTGGCAGGGGCCGGGTCATAAGTGGTATTGGGTGGGGTGGGGACGAGTGTTTCCTAGGAAGAGTAAAGCTTCACGCGTGTGTTTATACAGATTTCACTAACTTGTTGAAGACTCTATTCCTTATTTCCCCTTATGAGTAGGATCCAATTTTAAAAAATCACTGTCATAGAAGAAATCATTGATATTGTGAAATAATGGTGACCAGATACATGCTCAGTATATGTAAATTCAGCAAAAAGATGTTCATGTAATACTATGCTTAGATGTACCTAATTTGGTTAAAAAACAAAATCAACAAGATACTTATTGTAAGGTTTAAGCAGGATCATCTCTGGGAGTTCTGTGATTAGCTTGATAACCATTTTCTTATTTTGCTTTGTGTGTACTTTTGTATATTATGTATTTTTGAAACTTACTTTTTTTTCTTCCTTTCCTGGGACAAAATCTGTTGGTCACAGGTACTTTATAGTACTGTTGTGCTCCATATTCAAGTGTCTTATTTACATTTCACAACCTTATTCCCAAGAGATACTTGTATCTTGACTTCTCTGGATAGCTTTGAAACAAACAAACAACAACAACTGAACTTCAAAAAAAAAAGGCACACTGATGGAGAGAGAATCCCCCCTTTTTTGTGTGTTACAAAAATTTGAAAAACATAGAAAATAGGAAATGGTAAAATGAACATCCATATATACCCAGCCATGCCCTTGATTTAAAAAACCTTCCTTAACCTTTTGTCATATTTGCTTGGTTAGTTTTTGCTGAAATTTCCTAAAGTAAATTAACAAAGATAATTCAGTACTAAATGTGACATTATGCATACCTTTATAAAATCAGTACATTTTCCGATATAATCCACTTAACAATTGTAATGTATATTAATATTCCTAATTGTCAGTCCACATTCAAATTTCCCAAATTGTTCCCAACATCCTTGGCAATAGTTGCTTTTCTCATTGGGGTTTGATGGAGGACCACACCTTGTATTTCTCTGTAAAGTTCAAATTTAACCCCTAACACCTGGGGACTGAGAGAACCTGGACGGGAGAGACTATGGAGGACATCTTCCAACCATCTAATTAGGAAGAAACTGCAAAGTAACTTCAAGGTGTGGAGGCTTGTGGCAAATGTGATCTTGAATCTCGCTGGCTCATCCAGCAAGACGAGTCTGCCTGCGAACTTCTGAGAGGAGTGGGCTTGTGACCCAGAGGGCAGGAGCAGGAAGTTTTGGATCTCCCAGGCTCAACCCCCAGAGTCAGGCTCCCAGGTTCAAGTAGGGCAAAGCCCATGTCAGAAGCAGGTGCTCGGTGCAGGCCAGAAAGCATGGGGACCTTGTGCCTGGATCCACCTGCAGCACAACTGGAGAAAAACCCCTGTTGGTGGCAGGAAGGGAAAGCTTATTTATATTGCAGACTGTGAGCATGCCAGAAAGCAGCAGGGGTAGATCTGTTGTGGAGCCCAAGTTCTGAAGCCAGAAAGACCCTGGTAAATTCCAGCCATCATCTGCAAGCAGGGGCTAGAAAAGGAACCTGGGTAAGAGGTTTCTCAATGGACAATGAGGATATTAATAATGTTTGCTTCATGGTGTTGTTTTGAAACTGGTTAGATAAGTCTAAGTTGTAAATCAAATAGACTAGTTCAAGCTATTAAGCCCTAAGAAACTGACAACTGTTGTTATATTTAGAAGACACTTTGTTCCTTTTATTGGATGACTTATGTAAACCTCACAACCATTCTAACCATGCTATGATGGAATAACCATTTGCATTAAAAATAACAACTGAAGCTCTGGTTGGTGGAGTGATGTGCCCAAGTCACAAGCTAGCAGTGAGGGAGTTTGGATTCAAGGGCAGGTGTGCTTTACTTCCAACCTCAGCCTTTGTATGAATACCACACCTGCTTAAAACCAGCACTGCAGCCTTCAGAGCACTTAAAAGAGTGACCTGTCTCCAAATCACCAAGGATATAATGGGAAGTGAATGTAGATAAAATCTACCATGTGTCAAGTGTATTCTGGGATTTCTGGGGTCTCCTTAGATCCCTTGAGTCAAACAGAGCCTCCTAGCCCCCTGATACACTGGCAGGCTATATTTTCAATCTGAGATTATAGTGAATTCCAAGAGGGTCAGCTTTGTGGCTTTAAAATTAGTTCCCCGGGGCCCAGGTCCCAGTTCCTGGGAAATTCATTTTAGAGCAAAGCAGCTCTTATGAAGCAGAAAGCAAGGGGACTCAAGATAGGAATATCTTCCCTGGAAGAGAGGACCCCTTTACCTTAGATCCCTCTCCAGTTTCAGAGCAGAGACAGAACCCACAAAGGTCTGCACAGCCAGAAGAAGTTCTTGATCCTCCCATCAAGAATGAGCCAGACTCGGTGATGCCACCACATTCAGAAGCCACAATACTGTGTGACAGTGGGGACTTTGGGCTAGCCTTAAAGAAGAGCAAGGCAAGCTGGGGTGGCCTGGGGGTAGTTGGCTCAGGAAAGACCACTTCATTGGACCGCTCATGAGGGTGAGGTCTGGGGACACCCTTAACCAGGAAAAGGGAAGAAATTCTGTATCCACCTTCCCTAAATGGCCCCATGCATTACAGATGCTGCTGTCACCATGTCCATCACCCCATGTGACACTAGTGATGTTATCCTTACCTCATGGAATTTCACAGTGATGGTTCATGAAGAGTTTCCATGCTCATCTACTTCTGACTCATTTAAAACTTTAGAGAAATTGGATTTGAATTTGTCAGTGAAATGTCCAGGGGCACCTATTTGACAAATTTTGCAAATCAAAAACAGTGCCATTCATTCGGTCTCAGGTCCATGTTTCAGTTCATTTATTTTTATTGAAGAGTAGTGATCTTTTGTATGGCTATTCTACAGTTTATTTATCTGTTCACCAGGTGATAACATTTTTGGATTATTTCCAGCCATAAATATTTATATACAGATTTCTATGTGTGAACATACATCTCCATCCTCTTGGGTTAATACCAAAGAATGAATGGGATTGCTCAGTCTCATAATAAGTGTATGTTTAACATAATAAGAAACTGTTAAACTTTTTTAAAGTGGCTGTACCAGTTTTCATTTCTATTAGCAGTGTGTGAGGGTTCTAGTTGCTCTTCATCTTCACCAGCATTTAGTGATGACAGGTTTTTTAGTTGAGCCATTATATGAGTTTGTAATGGTATTTCATTTTAGTTTTAATTTGATTTTCCTAATGTCTACTAATGATTACATTCTTGTATATCATCTGTTCCTTTTTTTTTTTTAAGATTTTCTTTATTTATTTGAGAGAGAGAAAGAGTGGGGGGAGGAGAAGAGGGAGAGAGAGAAGCATAGTCTGTGGTGAGCACAGAGTCTGTCATGGGGCTCGATCCCATGACCCCAAGATCATGAACTAAGCTGAAATCAAGAATCAGACCATTAACCGAATGAGCCACCCGGGTGCCCTTCATCTGTTCCTTTTTGAGGAAGTACGTGTTTGATCTTTTCCTCCCTTTAAAATGTTATTTTTTACATGGAAAAAAAAGTTGTTTCTTACTGATTTGAAGAGTTGTATATATTTTATAAAAATTTTTCCTAAGATAAATGATTTGTAGATATTTTCCCTCAGCTTATGTTTTTTTCATATTCTTAACAGTATTTTTCAAAGAGCTGAGGTTTTTACCTTAAGAAGCTAGAAAAATCTCAAATAAACTAACCTTACACCTAAAGGAACCAAAAAAAAAAAAACCTAACAACAAAAAACAAAACGAGAAGATGGATCAGTTTCACAACAGATCTGTCCAGAAAATTTGGCAGGCCAGAAAGAAGTAGCAGGATATATTCAACATGCTGAATGGAAAAAATATGCCACCAAGAATACTTTATCCAGCAAGGCTGTCATTCAAAATAGAAGGAGAGATAAAGAGTTTGCCAGACAAACAAAAACCAAAGCAGTTTGTGACCACTAAAACAGCCCTGCAAGCAATATTAAAGGGGACTCTGTATGGGGGAAAAATTACCAAAAGCAACAAAGACTAGAAAGGAACAGAGAACATCACCAGAAACACCAACTTATAGGTGAGACAATGGCATTAAATTCATATCTTTCAATAATCACTTTGAATGTAAATGAACTAAATGTTCCAGTCAAAAGACATAGGGTATCAGAATGGACAAAAAATGAGACCCATCTATATGCTGCCTACAAGACACTCATTTTAGACCTACAGACATTCACAGACAGAAAGTGAGGAGATGGAGAATCATCTATCATGTTAATGGACAATAAAAGAAAGCTGGAGTAGCCATACTTATATCGGACAAACTAGATTTTAAACCAAAGACTGTAACAAGAGATGAAGAAGGGCATTATATCATAGAGAAGTCATCTACCCATCAAAATGATCTAACAGTTGCAAATACTTATGCCCCCAACTTGGGAACACCCAATATATAATTCAATTTATAACAAACATAAAGAATCTCATTGATAATAATACAATAACAGTAGTCCTGGGACTGTAACACCCCACTTACAGCAATAGATAGATCATCTAGGCCAAAAGCAACAAGGAGAAATGGCTTTAAATGACACATTGGACCAGATGGACTTAAGAGATATATTTAGAACATTTTATCCTAAAGCAGCAGAATATACATTCTTCTCCAGTGTATATGGAACATTCTCCAGAATATCCTATAAAGGGTCACAAATCAGCCATCATCAAGTACAAAAAGACTGATATCTTACCATGCATATTTTCAGACCACAATGCTATGAAACTTGAAATCAACTACAAGAAAAAAATTTGGAAAGACCTCAAATACATGGAGGTTAAAGAATGCTCCTACTAAAGAATGAATGGATTAACCAGGAAATTAAAGAAGAATTTTAAAAATATATGGAAGCAAATGAAAATGAAAGCTAGACAGCCCGAACTTTGAGACGCAGCAAAGGCAGTCCTAAGAGAGAAGTATATTGTAATACAGGCCTACCTCAAGAAACAAGAAAAATCTCAAATACACAACCTAACCTTACACCTAAAGGAGCAAGAAAAGGAGCAGCAAATAAAGTCTAAATCCAGCAGAAGAAGGGAAATAATAAAGATTAGGTCAGAAATACAATGATATAGAAACAAATAAAAAAAACCAAGTAGAACAGATTAACAAAACTAAGAGCTGGTTCTTGGAAAGAATTAATAAAATTAATAAGCCCCTAGCCAGACTTATCAAAAAGAAAAGAGAAAGGGCCCAAATAGATAAAATCATGAATGAAAGAGGAGTGATCACAACCAACACCACAGAAATATAAACAACTATAGAGAATATTATGAAAAATTAAATGCCAACAAACTGGGCAATCTGGAAGAAATGGACAAATTCCTAGAAACATACAAACTACCAAAACTGAAACAGGAAGAAAAAGAGAAGCTAAACAGACCCATAACCAGCAAAGAAATTGGATCAGTAATCAAAAATCTGCCAACAGACAAAAGTCCAGGGCCAGATGGCTTCACAGCAGAATTCTATCAGACACTTAAAGAAGAGTTAATACCTAGTCTTCTTAAACTATTCCAAAAAATATATAAATGAAGGAAAACTTCCAAACTCATTCCACAAGGCCAGCATTAAGTTGATCCCAAAGCCAGACAGAGACCCTACTAAAAAGGAGAATTACTGCCCACTATCCCTGATGAATATGGATGCAGAAAATCTCAACAAGGTACTAGGAAACCGAATCTAATAGTACATTAAAAGAATTATTCCCCATGATCAAATGGGATTTATTCCTGGGCTGCAGGGGTAGTTCAATATTCACAAATCCATCAACATGATAAAGCACATCAATAAAAGAAAGAATAAGAACCATATGATCCTCTCAGTAGATGCAGAAAAAACACTTGAGAAAATACAGCATCCATTCTTGATTAAAAACCCTCAACAAAATAGGGATAGATGGAACATACCTCAACATCATAAAAGCCCCATACTAAAGACCCACAGCTAATATCATCCTCAATGGGGAAAATGAGAGCTTTTCCTCTGTGTCAGGAACAAGACAAAGATGTCCCCTCTCACCACTGTTATTTAACATAGTACTGCAAGTCTTAGTCTCAGCAATCAGACAACACAAAGAAATAAAAGGCATCCAAACTGGCAAGGAAGAAGTAAAACTTTCACTATTTGCAGATGACATAATAGTCTATGTAGAAAACCTGAAAGACTCCACAAAAAATTGCTAGAACTCATATATGAACTCAGCAAAGTGGCAGGATATGAAATCAATGTACAGAAATCTGTTGCATTTCTATACACCAATAATGAAGCAACCAAAAAAGAAATCAAGGAATCAATCCCATTTACAACTGCACCAAAACCAGTAAGACATCTAGGAATAAACTAAACCAAAGAGGTAAAAGATCTGTACTCTGAAAACTACAGAACACTTATGAAAGAAATTGAAGAGGACACACAGAAATGGGAAAAAATTCCACAATCATGGATTGGAAGAAGAACAAACATGTCTATACTATCCAAAGAAATCTATACATTTAATGCAATCCCTATCAAAATGCCACCAGCATTTTTCACAGACCTAGAACAAACAATCCTAAAATTTGTATGGAACTATAAAAGACCTTGACTAGCCAAAGCAATCCTGAAAAAGAAAAGCAAAATGCAATACCTATCAAAGCACCATCAGCATTTTTCACAGAGCTAGAACAAAATTTGTGTGGAATTACAAAAGACCTTGAATACCCAAAGCAATCCTGAAAACGAAAAGCAAAGCTGGAGGCATCATGATTCTGGATGTCAAGCTATATTACAAAGCTGTTGTCATCAAGACAGTATGGTACTGACACAAAAATAGACACACATAAGTCAATGGAACAGAATAGAGAACCCAGAAATGGACCCAACAACTATATGGTCAACTAATCTTTGACAAAGCAGGAAAGAATATCTAATGGGAAAAAGGCAGTCTCTTCAACAAATGGTGTTGGGAATACTGGACAGCAACATGCAAAAAAAATGAAACTGGACCACTTTCTTACACCATACATAAAAATAAATTCAAAATTATTAAAGACCTAAATGTGAGACAGGAAACTTAAAATCCTAGAGGAGACCACAGGCAGTAATCTCTTTGACATTAGCTGTAGCAACATCTTTCTAGTTATGTCTCATGAGGCAAGGGAAACAAAAGCAAAAATAAACTACTGAGACTTCATCAAAATAAAAATATTCTGCACAAGGGAAACAATCGACAAAACTAAAAGACAACCTACAGAATAGGAGAAAATATTTGCAAATGACATATCTGATAAAGATTACCATCCAAAATACATAAAGAACTTATACAACTCAATGCCCAAAAAACAAATAATCCAATTAAGAAATGGGCAGAAAGACATGAATACACATTTTTCCAAAGAAGACATCCAGATGGTCAACAGACACATGAAAATATGTTCAACAATATTCATCATCTAGGAAATACAAATCAAAACTAAAATGAGATATCCCCTCACACCTGCCAGAATGACTAAAATCAAGAACACAGGAACAACAGGTGTTGGCAAAGATGTGGTGAAAGGGGAATCCTCCTGCACCATTGGTGGGAATGCAAACTGGTGTAACCACTCTGGAAAACAGTATGGATGTTCCTCAGAAAGTTAAAAATAGAACTACCCTGAGATCCAACAATTGCACTACTAGGTATTTCCCCAAAGAATACAAAAATACCACATCAAAGGGATACATGCACCCTGATGTTTATAGCAGCATTATCAACAATAACCAAATTACGGAAACAACCTAAATGTCCATCAATAGAGGAATGGATAAAGAAGCTGTGGTACACACACACACACACACACACACACACACACACACGAATATTACTCTGCCATAAAAAAGAATGAAATATTTCCATTTGTAATGACATGGATGGAGCTAGAGAGTATTATGCTAAGTGAAATAATTCTGTCAGTGAAAGACAAATACCATATGATTTGCCTTATATGTGGAATTTAAGAAACAAAAGACCATAGGGAGAGATAAAGAGGGGTGGAGCAAGAAGGCGGAGGAGTAGGAGACCTGGATTTCGTCTGGTCTCAGAAATTCAGCTGAATAGGGATCAAACCATTCTGAACACCTACGAACTCAACAGGAGATCGAAGAAGAGTGTAGCAACAACTCTCTGAACAGAGAAACGACCACTTACTGGAAGGTAGGACATGTGGAGCAGTGAATCCGAGGCGATATTCGGGAGGATAGACAGCAGAGGAGAGGGCCTCCATCCGCCGCTTCTGGCAAGTGACAGAGCCGGGGAGCACAAAATCAGAACTTTTAGAAGTCAGCTCCGCTGAGGGACGTCGCTCGAGTGGCTAAGCTGGGGGTGGAACCCTCGCGGGACAGTGTGGTCTCAGGACCCTCGGGGTCACAGAAAGGCTGGGGGTGCCTGAGTGAGGCAGAGCTCCCAGGTATCGGAGCAGGGAAGCCGGCTGCAGAGACAGAGCCGAGGCGCGGGCTCTCAGCTCGGGGTGGCCATAAACTGTGATCCGCGGCCCAGTAGGGCCACTGCTCCTCCAGCAGGGACCCAACAAGCAGCAGAGCTGGGGAGACTCCCCTTCCTCCCCTGGGAGGAGTGTCGTGGGAGCGCACTGCAGGGATCTGCTGGGTTTGGAGACTCCACACGGGGTCAGGTGCCAAAGATAGAAATGCTCAGTCACAGGCCGGGTGAGCACGGAGTGTGGCCGGAGACCGGGGAGACAGGAGTGACTGCTTTTCTCTGGGGGTGCACTGAGGAGCAGGGCCTGAGTTCTCAGCTCCTCTGGGCAGAGATTGGGAGGCCACCATTTTCACTCTGGTCCTCCAAAGCTCTGCCAGGGCTTACAGGGAACAAAAGATCCTGAGAGCACACCCGAGCAGATTGCTTAGCCCAGACCGACAAGGGCAGGGCAATTCCACCTCCGGCAAAGACATTTGGGAACCACGGCAACAGGCCCCTCCCCCAGAAGATCAGCACGAACAGCCAGCAAGCCAAGACCAAGTTTACCGATCAAGGAGAACGGGAGAACTCCAGCGCTAAGGGAATACTGCACATAGAATTCATGGCTTTTTTACCATGATTCATTAGTTTTTCAAAGTTAATTTTTTTAACTGTTTTTTTTGTTTGAATTTTTCTTTTTCCCTTTTTCAACCAACATCTTATCAATCCCTTTTTAAAAAAACCATTTTTTATTTTTCATTTTTAGAGTCATATTTTATCCCTTCATAGTAGTTACCCTTATTTTTGGCATATATATATAAGTTGTTCTCTCTTTAAAATTTTGAGATACAGTTTCTTCTAACAGATCAAAATATACCCTAAACCTCTAGTGTATGGCTTTGTTCTAGTCTCCTGCCTGATCACACTCTCTCCCTTTTTTTTTCTTTTCTTTTTTTTAAATCTTCTTTTTTTTTTCAAACAACTTCTTATCTTATCAATTCCTTTTATAAAACCTTTCATAATTTTCATCTTTACAGTCATCTTCCATCCCTTCATTGTATCAACCCTTATTTTGTACATATATAAGTCTTTCTTCCTTTAAAATTTTAGGAGGCACTTTCTACTAATAGACCAAAATATGCCCAAAATCTAGTGTGTGGCACTGATCTATCCACTAGCCTGATCATATCTGATCATATTCTGTTTTTTTTGTTTTGTTCTGTTTTTGTTTGTTTTTACCTTTTTCTTTTTTCTTTCTTTTCCTTTCTTTTCCCCTGGTTTCAGGTCTTTTCTGATTTGTATACAGTATATTTGCTGGGGACATTGTTAACCTGTTAGCATTTTGTTCTCTCATTCATCTCTTCTCCTCTGGACAAAATGACAAGACGAAAAAAATCACCTCAGCAAAAAGAACAAGAGGTAGTACCATCTATCAGGGACCTACTCAATACGGACATTAGTACGATGTCAGACCTAGAGTTCAGAATCATGACTTCAAAGATACTAGCTGGGCTTGAAAAAAGCGTGCAAGTTATTAGAGAAAGGCTTTCTGAAGAAATACAAGAACTAAAATCTAACCAAGTCAAAATCAAAAAGGCTACTAATGAGGTGCAATAAAAAATGGGGGCACTAACTGCTAGGATAAATGAGGCAGAAGAGAATCAGCAATATAGAAGACCAAATGATGGAAAATAAAGAGGCTGAGAAAAAGAGAGATAAACAACTACAGGATCACGAGGGCAGAATTCGAGAGATAAGCGATACGATAAGATGAAACAACATTAGAATAATTGGGATCCCAGAAGAAGAAAGAGAGAGAGGGGCAGAAGGTATATTGGAGCAAATCATAGCAGAAAACTTCCCTAATTTGGGGAAGGAAACAGGCATCAAAATCCAGGAGGCACAGAGAACCCCTCTCAAAATCAATAAAAATAGGTCAACCCCAAACATTTAATAGTAAAACTTACGAGTCTCAGAGACAAAGAGAAAATCCTGAAAGCAGCTTGGGAGAAGAGATATGTAACCTACAATGGTAGAAACATTAGATTGGCAACAGACCTATCCACAGACACCTGGCAGGCCAGAAAGGACTGGCATGATATCTTCAGAGCACTAAACGAGAAAAATATGCAGCCAAGAATACTATATCCAGCTAGGCTGTCATTGAAAATAGAAGGAGAGATAAAAAGCTTCCAGGACAAACAAAAACTAGAGGAATTTGCAAACACGAAACCATCCTACAAGAAATATTGAAAGGGGTCCTCTAAGCAAAGACAGAGCCTAAAAGCAGCATAGACCAGAAAGGAACACAGACAATACACAGTAACAGTCACCTTACAGGCAATACAATGGCACTAAATTAATATCTTTCAATAGTTACCCTGAATGTAAATGGGCTAAATGCCCCAATCAAAAGACACAGGCTATCAGATTGGATTAAAAAACAAGACCCATCGATAAGCTGTCTGCAAGAGACTCATTTTAGACCCAAAGACACCCCCACATTGAAAGTGAGGGGGTGGAAAACCATTCACCATGCTAATGGACACCAAAAGAAAGCTGGGGTGGCAATCAGTATATCAGACAAATTAGATTTTAAAACAAAGACTGTAATAAGAGATGAAGAAGGACACTATATCCTACTTAAAAGGTCTATCCAACAAGAAGATCTAACAATTGTAAATATCTATGCCCCTAACATGGGAGCAGCCAATTATATAAGGCAATTAATAACAAAAGCAAAGAAACACATTGACAACAATACAATAATAGTGGGGGACTTTAACACCCCACTCACTGAAATGGACAGATCATCTAAGCAAAAGATCAGCAAGGAAATAAAGACTTTAAATGAAACACTGGACCAAATGGACTTCACAGACATATTCAGAACATTCCATCCCAAAGCAACGGAATACACATTCTTCTCTAGTGCCCATGGAACATTCTCCAGAATAGATCACATCCTAAGTCACAAATCAGGTCTCAACCAGTACCAAAAGATTGGGATTATTCCCTGCATATTTTCAGACCACAATGCTTTGAAACTAGAACTCAATCACAAGAGGAAAGCCGGAAATAACTCAAATACATGGAGGCTAAAGAGCATCCTACTAAAGAATGAATGGGTCAACCAGGAAATTAAAGAAGAATTAAAAAAATTCATGGAAACCAATGAAAATGAAAACACAACTGTTCCAAAATCTTTGGGATACAGCAAAGGCAGTCCTGAGAGGAAAGTATATAGCAATACAAGCCTTTCTCAAGAAAAAAGAAAGGTCTCAATTACACAACCTAACCCTACACCTAAATGAGCTAGAGAAAAAACAGCAAATAAAGTCTAAACCCAGCAGGAGAAGAGAAATAATAAAGATCAGAGCACAAATCAATGAAGTAGAAACCAAAAGAACAGTAGAACAGATCAACAAAACTAGGAGCTTGTTCTTTGAAAGAATTAACAAGATTGATAAACCCCTGGCCAGACTTATCAAAAGAAAAGAGAAATGACCCAAATCAACAAAATCATGAATGAAAGAGGAGAGATCACAACCAACACCAAAGAAATACAAACAATTATAAGAACATATTATGAGCAACTCTATGCCAGCAAATTAGATAACCTGGAAGAAATGGATGCATTCCTAGAGATGTATAAACTACCAAAATTGAACCAGGAAGAAATAGAAAACCTGAACAGACCTATAACCACTAAGGAAATGGAAGCAGTCATCAAAAATCTCCCAACAAACAAAAGCCCAGGGCCAGATGGCTTCCCAGGGAAATTCTATCAGACATTTAAGAAGAATTAATACCTATTCTCCTGAAACTGTTCCAAAAAATAGAAATGGAAGGAAAACTTCCAAACTCATTTTATGAGGCCACCATTACCTTGATCCCCAAACCAGACAAAGACCCCATCAAAAAGAATTACAGACCAATATCCTTGATGAACATGGATGCAAAAATTCTCACCAAAATACTAGCCAATAGGATCCAACAGTACATTCAAAGGACTATTCACCATGACCAAGTGAGATTTATCCCTGGGTTTCAAGGTTGGTTCAACATCCACAAATCAATCAACGTGATACAATACATTAACAGAAAGAAGAAGAATCATATGATCCTCTCAATAGATGCAGAAAAAGCATTTGACAAAGTACAGCATCCTTTCTTGATCAAAACTCTTCAGAGTATAGGGATAGAAGGTACATACCTCAATATCATAAAAGCCATCTATGAAAAACCTACAGCGAATATCATTCTCAATGGGGAAAAACTGAGAGCTTTTCCCCTAAGGTCAGGAACGCGGCAGGGATGTCCACTATCACCCCTGCTTTTCAAAATAGTATTAGAAGTCCTAGCCACAGTAATCAGACAACAAAAAGAAATCAAAGGCATCCAAATCGGCAAAGAGGAAGTCAAATTCTCACTCTTTGCAGATGATATGATACTGTATGTGGAAAACCCAAAAGACTCCACCCCAAAACTGCTAGAACTCATACACGAATTCAGTAAAGTAGCAGGATATAAAATCAATGCACAGAAATCAGTGGCATTCCTATACACCAACAACAACACAGAAGAGAGACAAATCAAGGAGTCGATCCCATTCACAATTGCACCCAAAACCATAAGATACCTAGGAAAAAATTTAACCAAAGAGGCAAAGGATCTGTACTCAGAAAACTATAAAATACTCATGAAAGAAATTGAGGAAGACACAAAGAAATGGAAAAACGTTCCATGCTCATGGATTGGAAGAACAAACATTGTGAAGATGTCAATGCTACCTAGAGCAATCTACACATTCAATGCAATCCCCATCAAAATACCATCCACTTTTTTCAAAGAAATGGAACAAATAATCCTAAAATTTGTATGGAACCAGAAGAGACCCCGAATTAGCCAGAGGAATATTGAAAAAGAAAAGCAAAGCTGGCGGCATCACAATTCCGGACTTCCAGCTCTATTACAAAGCTGTCATCATCAAGACAGTATGGTAGTGGCACAAAAACAGACACATAGATCAATGGAACAGAATAGAGACCCCAGAAATGGACCCTCAACTCTATGGTCAACTCATCTTTGACAAAGCAGGAAAGAATGTCCAATGGAAAAAAGACAGTCTCTTCAACAAATGCTGTTGGGAAAATTGGACAGCCACATGCAGAAGAATGAAACTGAACCATTTCCTTACACCACACACAAAAATAGACCCCAAATGGCTGAAAGACCTCAGTGTGAGACAGGAGTCCATCAAAATCCTAAAGGAGAACACAGGCAGCAACCTCTTCAACCTCAGCCGCAGCAACTTCTTCCTAGAAACATCGCCAAAGGCAAGGGAAGCAAGGGCAAAAATGAACTATAGGGATCTCATCAAGATAAAAAGCTTTTGCACAGCAGAAGAAACAGTCCACAAAACCAAAAGACAACCAACAGAATGGGAGAAAATATTTGCAAACGACATATCAGATAAGGGGCTATTATCCAAAATCTATAAAGAACTTATCAAACTCAACACCCAAAGAACAAATAATCCAATCAAGAAATGGGCAGAAGACATGAACAGACATTTTTCCAAAGAAGACAACCAAATGGTCAACAGACACATGAAAAAGTGCTCAACATCGCTTGGCATCAGGGAAATCCAAATCAAAACCTCAATGAGATACCACCTCACACCAGTCAGAATGGCTAAAATTAACAAGTCAGGAAATGACAGATGTTGGCGGGGATGCGGAGAGAGGGGAACCCTCCTACACTGTTGGTAGGAATGCAAGCTGGTGCAACCACTCTGGAAAACAGTATGGAGGTTCCTCAAACATTTGAAAATAGAGCTACCATATGATCCAGCAATTGCACTGCTGGGTATTTACCCCAAAGATACAAATGTAGTGATCTGGAGGGGCACCTGCACCCCAACGTTTATAGCAGCAATGTCCACAAGAGCCAAACTGTGGAAAGAGCCAAGATGTCCATTGACAGATGAATGGATAAAGAAGATGTGGTATATATACACAATGAGATATTATGCAGCCATCAAAAGGAATGAGATCTTGCCATTTGCAACTACGTGGATGGAACTGGAGGGTGTTATGCTGAGTGAAATAAGTCAATCAGAGAAAGACATGTATCATATGACCTCACTGATATGAGGAATTCTTAATCTCAGGGAACAAACTGAGTGTTGCTGAAGTGGTCGGGGGGTGGGAGGGACGGGGTGGCTGGGTGATAGACGTTGGGGAGGGTATGTGCTATGGTAAGCGCTGTGAATTGTGCAAGACTGTTGAATCACAGATCTGTACTTCTGAAACAAATAATGCAATATATGTTAAGAAAAAAAAAAAGAAGAAGATAGCAGGAGGGGAAGAATGAAGGGGAGTAAGTCGGAGGGGGAGACGAACCATGAAAGACGATGGACTCTGAAAAACAGAGGGTTCTAGAGGGGAGGGGGGTGGGGAGATGGGTTAGCCTGGTGATGGGTATTAAAGAGGGCATGTTCTGCATGGAGCACTGGGTGTTATGCACAAACAATGAATCATGGAACCCTACATCAAAAACTAATGATGTAATGTATGGTGATTAACATAACAATAAAAAATTTTAAAAAATAGACCATAGGGTAAAAAGAAACAGAGGGAAACCAAGAAACAGACTCTTTTTTTTAAATTTTTATTTATTTATTTGACAGAGAGAGACACAGCGAGAGAGGGAACACAAGCAGAGGGAGTGGGAGAGGGAGAAGCAGACTTCCTGCCGAGCAGAGAGCCCGATGCGGGGCTCGGTCCCAGGATCCTGGAACCACGACCTGAGCCAAAGGCAGATGCTTAATGACCTAGCCACCCAGGCACCCCAAGAAACAGGCTCTTAACTATGGAAAACAAACTGATGGTTACCAGAGGGGAGGTGGGTGGGGTTATGGATGAAATACGTGATGGAGATTAAGGAGTGCAGTGCTGGTGATGAGCACCAGGTGTTGTATGTAAGTGTTGAACCACTAATTTGTACACCTGAAACTAATATTACACTATATTAACTAACTGGAATTTAAATAAAATCTTAAAGAAAAAAAGAGCAGAAGTTTTATATTTATCAGTTTTTGTAGTCTTTAAACTATTTTTCTTTTATGAGTATACTAGTCTACTCGGGCTGCCATAACAAAATACCACAGACCAGGTAGGTTAAACAACAGAAGTCCAAGGACAAGATATGATCAATGTTGGTTTCTGGTGTGACTTCTCTTCCTGGCTTAGAGAGGGCCACCTTCTCACTGTGTCCTCATGTGGCCTTTCCTCTGTGTACACACAGAAAGAAAGAGAGTTCTCTGGTGCCTCTTCCTGTTCTTATAAGGCCACCAGTTCTATCAGATCAGGACCCCACCTTTATTACCTCATTTAACCTTAATTACCTTCCTTTTTTTTAAGATTTTATTTATTCATTTGAGACAGAGATACAGAGAGAGAGAGGGAGCATGAGCAGGGGGAGAGGCAGAGGGAGAGGTAGAAGCAGACTCCCCGCTGAGCCAGTAGCCCGATGTGGGGCTCAATCCCAGGACCCTGGGATCATGACCTGAGCCAAAGGCAGACACTTAACTATCTGAGCCACCCATGCACCCCCCCTTAATTACCTTCTTATAGTCCCTAGGCTTCGACATACGTAGGGGACACAATTCAGTCCATAACAGTGACTTATACTTTTTTGTCTTATATAAGAAATATTTGGCTAATATGATCACAAGCATTTCACTTTCTTTTTCCTTATATATGTTTGAAAGTTACAGCGCCATTTGTTGAGAAGTATATAGTTTCTCCACTGAATTGCCTTGGTACCTCTGTTGGGAATCATTTGAATATAAATATGTGCTTCTGAAATGCAAATGAATATAAATATGTGCTTGTGAAATTCTGAGTACTACCTCCTTAAATGTATCTCTTTATTGATTCCCCTTACTCCAGCAGAGGACTTGGAGTGAGGGTGTGTGTATCCTACAGGGTGCTCATGATGAGTCACAGGTATACAGGATATGATTACAGGAAGCCTATTTATAATGACTTTATCTTTAAAAAGATACCAAGTTTTATCAGTAGTATATTAACTCTTAGCATCTTTATGTATTTTAGAAATATATACAAATGAATTAAGGCATGAGAATAATATTTGTACTAATTGTATGATACCCCAGAGTATAAGACAGAGTTAGGGCTTTAATAACATTTTATATTTTATTCATTATTTTATAATATTTTGTTTTAAACTCTCAACAGTAAACATTATATGAGTTTTCAAAGGTATTTTCCATGTCACCAGTTTCTAAACACATAGGATTGATCAGAAATGTGCTGTTACAGACAGCACTGTCATTTGAGGATGTGACTGTGGAGTTCACTGGGGAGGAGTGGAAGCACCTGGGCCCTGCTCAGAGAACCCTGTACAGACATGTAATCCTAGAGAACTACAGCAACTTCATCCCAGTGAGTGAGGAGACCTGGCCATGTCACTGCCTCAGAATGCAGTCCTGTTTGTTCATGATTGCTACATTTATCATATGTGTCATATCCTGTTCTATTTCTATTGATTAGATTTTCTCCTGGTTAAAAAGATCATATGTGCCTTCTTCTTTGCATACTTCGTAATTTTTTATTGGATGCTAGTTGTGGATTTTACATTGTTGGGTGCTATATATTTTGGTATTTTAAAATATTCTGGGGCTTTGGAGTAAAATTAAGTTATTTGAAATTAGTTTTATCTTTTCAAGTTCTGCTTTTAAGCTTTGTTTTGTTGTATTCAGAGCACCTAGAGCACCTAGAGTATCTAGTTTAGAGCTAATTTTGCTCCTGTACCAATGTAGAATCTTTCACGTTATTATACTGAATCCTCTGTGAATTTAGAGATCTTTCTACTCTGGCTGGTGGGATAACAAACTTCCTTTTTCTGTGTATTCTTTGGTGACTTTCCACTCTACTCCTTCCCAGCAGCAGTTCTTTCCCCAACGTTGAGTAGTTTTCTGACATGCATTCACAAGTCCATATTCAGCCAAAGACTTACAAAGACCTTTCTGCAGATCTCATGGCTCTCAGTACCGCTCTCTCCTCTCCAGTATTTTGTCTGGCAAATTTTTTTTTAAAGATTTTATTTATTTATTCGAGAGAGAGAGAGAGCATGAGGGGGAGAGGGTCAGAGGGAGAAGCAGCCTCCCCAGTGAGCAGGAAGCCCAATGGGGGACTCAGTTCTGGAACTCCAGGATCATGACCTGAGCCAAAGGCAGTCACTTAACCAACGGAGCCACCAGGAACCCTGTCTAGCAAATTCTAATTTCCTCAGCATTCTAAACTCCTAACACTGTCTCAACCTACTGAGGCTGCCAGACTTTTTTTGGTTTCCCTTTACTATGCTGTGGCATAGAAATTTTCCAAACTCTGGTGAAAAGAGGGTTCACAACTTGTTTCCTTTTTCCTAAGAGTTTCCTAAGAGTTCCTGTCTTGCACTCGTGTTGTCCAATTTTGTATGGTTTTCTACTTTTTTTGACATGTGAAGTTAAGTGGAAGTCTCTATATGGTCCCTTTTATAAAACCCAACACACCTGGGCCATTTTTAGAATTTGATATTATTTGGTCCTGAGATTCAGGGATTTAAGGAGATTCATTTTTTGTCACCTCCTCAAAAATGAGCACCTCAGATGAACACCATCAATATGCAGCTCCTGAAGCTGTACCTTCCTTTACATTCAGAATTACTGAAGCCCATGCAGCTCATCCAAATCCTAATTATTTTCTGCTTATAGAGTATTGTGTTAGAGAACCAGATGTGATCTTCAAATTGGAGGAAAGAGAAAATCCATGATTATTAGAGGAAAAATCTCTAAATGGGAGCCACTCAGGTGAGTTATTGAGTACTAGCAGAAGGTATCCAGGAGATATTAAATCCAAAGTAATTTACAGATGGGAATTTTTAAAGACCTTTATCTTTGGAAATTTACAAAGAATAGATCCAATATAATATGGAAGGTGAAAGTGTAACATAACCAATGCAATGTAAATATATTGATTTTCTGATCTTTAAAAGCTGGGAGCCCACTATATCATTTACAACTGACAAATCAAGTTATAGGTTGTATTTAATGGTAAAATGATAAAAATAGAAATATTTTAAAAGGCAGTAAAATTGGGGATTAAAGGGTGGTTAGAAAGAAAAAAACATTAATTTTATCATTGGTTCAGTAATATGGAATTATTCGATACTAAGTAAATAAAGATAAAATACACAAGTTTGTAATTACAAATGTACCTAGTAAAGCAAAAAGACAACATTCCTAATTAGTAAAAGAAAAATCAATGGAACAATAAAAACAGAACTATTACTAAAATTTTTTTTTACTTTTTTTATGGCATAACTCAACATAAAGTAAAACAAATATATCTGCTACATCAAGAAGTTAAAGAAGTTAAAGTTACCTATTAAATGCTTTTAGGTTGTAAAAAAAATAGATATACTCCCAAAATAATGTAGAAACTTTGAAATGTAAAATAATAAATTTGTAAGCCAATAAAAATACAGATAATTCAGGTTTACCTAGCTGCTGCAGGGTAAATTCAGGCAAAATAATATTAAATCAGAAAAAGATCAGTACCTGGGTAGCTCAGTTGGTTAAGAATTGGCCTTCAGCTCAGGTCATGATCCTGGGATCCTGGGATTGAGCCCCATGTCAGGCTCCTTGCTGAGCAGGGAGACTGCTTCTCCCTCTGCCCCTTACCCTGCTCGTGTTCTCTCTCTCATTCTCTCTCTCTCTCAGATAAATAAATAAGATCTTTAAAAAAAATCAAAAGAGCACTCAAATGATGTTTTTAAAAGACCATTTTGAGGGGGTTGTGTATCAAATACATTATCAGGATCCATAAAACAAAAATTGTAAGAGATATAAGGAGAAAGGGAAACAAATTATATATAATAAACCTTAATATACTCTCTGGTTTTATACCAAATATAGTAGAGAACAACTGAAGTTCTAGAACAAAGTTTGGCAAATTATAGCCCTTGAGCCAAATCCAACCTGACACCTGTTTTTATAAATTAAGATTTTTGGAACTCAGCCACTTCAGTTCTTTTATGTATTGTTAACCACTGCCTTTACACTACAAAGGTATAGTTGTCTAGTGATAGGACCATATTGCCTACAAAGTCTAAAATATTTATTATCTGGTCTTCTACAAAAAGAAAAAAAGTTTGTTATTCCATACTCTAGAACAGTGGCTTCAACAGAGGGTGATTTTGCCCACCACAAGACATTTAGCAATGTCTGGAGACATTTTTGGTTGTCACAACTGAGGGATGATACTACTACTATTTCATGCAGAAGCTAGGGATGCTGCTAAATATCCTACAATGCACAGGACAACCTCCGTTACCTCATACGCACACACCAACCAAGAGTCATCTGGTCCTAAATGTTAATAGTGACAAATTTAAGAAAATCTACTCGAAAATATATATATAGGATATTTAAAAAGTGAATCTAATAAGTATCTAGATATGTCTTTCAAACTGTGTACCCTAAAAATAAAGAATAAACCAATGCTGGTGATACATTCAGAAAATATAAAAATACATTGGAACCAAAAATTTTTCAATAAATTCCACAAAGTAGAAATATCTCAGTTCAATAAAACTAGAAATTGAAAATAATGTGAACAAAACTAAAATCTGATTATCTAAAAACTTTTACATTAAATTAAAAATCTCTTTATTCAGATACTTAAGCACAATTGTGGAATAGGAAACTCCAAGCTCTTGTTTCCCCACAGAACTACTGAAAAAAAAAACAAAAAAACAAAAAACAAGCAGAGACTGTCTGAACCAACTTTGTCATAACTGCAGGAAATAGTCAAAGGTTTTTGGTTTTGTTTTGGTTTTTTTTAGAATTTTTTTTTAGATTTATTTATTTATTTTAGAGAGCGAGTGAGCATGCAGAGGGGAAAGGCAGAGGGAGAGGGAGAGAGAAATTTTAGCAGACTCCACACTGAGCACACAGCCCAACACAGGCTCAGTTTCATGACCCTGAGATCACTACCTGAGCCAAAACCAAGTCAGACATTCAACCCACTGTGCCACCCAGACAACCCCCCAAATAGTCAAAAGTTTATAGCAATCAAGCAAACATCTGAACAGAAAAATCATCTTCAAACTAATAGGAAAGCTTTGTGACATTTCTACTCATCCTTTCCCTAACACCTTTGGGGCATGATGGTGGTTTAGGTGTTGAAGCAGCAGCAGCAGCCCAGTTTCCAGTTCCTTTCCTTGAACCAGGGAGCAAAGCAGACCTTACTTGCAAGTTATTGTGCATACTTGTTTTAACCGGGCAGATACAAGGCACTTGTCTATTTCATATAACTTGAAACTTGGGCAGATAAGTGGTAGGCACTGCTGTTAATAGCTACAAGACCCACAGATGTCTGGGGCAAGAGATTACAAGTGGAAATATATAACAGGCCATTTAAGGTCTAGAGAAGCTAAAGTGAGCTATTTGAGAAATTAGGACATTCAGAAGCAGGCATGTATACAAAGTAATTTAGAAAACCACATGCATGCCAAGAAAGACCTATGAAAACTTTAAGCTTTCACCTTAGATTGATCCCTAGGTTCAGAGCAAACTTAGCTAAGGGTTGAAGGACTGCTCTAACTTAAAGCCAATTTGCCAAGCCTAGGGCAGTTCATGGTATTCAAGGAAATCTTCATTAAAACATTATGTAAACAGATGCACCTGTGTGGCTCAGTTTGGTGAGCATCCAACTCTTGGTTTCAGCTCAGTTCAGGTTTCATTCAGAGTCCATGATCTCATGGATTGTGGGATCAAGCCCCACATAGGGCTCCACACTTGGTAGAGAGTCTGCTTGAAGATTCTCTCCCTTTGCCCCTCCCTCTGCTCTCTCCCTCTCTCTATCCTTCTCTCTCTAAAATAAATAAATAAATAAATAAATAAATAAATAAATAAATAAAAATTTTTTAAAAAATTAGCTAAACCTGAGCTAAAGGAATAGAGACTTCAGTGATCACACACAGGAAAGAACAGTTTTTGCAAAAAAAAAAAAAAAAGTCTCAAAAAATGGAGTGCTACAGTCTTCAACAATCAAAAAATAAACACCAAACCCTGAGAAAAGGTGAAAATCTGAATTCCAGAGTTACCATGTTATAATAGTCAAATAAACAATTTTTGACAAAACAATTACAGTGCATGCAAAGAGTCAGGGAAGCCCCTTCAAAGGAACAAAATAAATTGATAGAAACTGTCCCTGGGATGCCTAGACATTGGACTTACTAGACAAAAACTTTAAAACAACTGTCTTAAATATTCCCAAAGAGCTAAAGGAAAGCATGGACAAAAAACTAAAAGAAATCAGGGAAATTATGGAAGAACAAATGAGAATCAACAATGAGAAATTATAAACAGAAATTCTGGAGCTGTAAAGTAATAACTGAAATGAAAAATTCATTAGAGGATTCAACAGCAAATTTGAGCAGACAGAAGAAAGAATCCATGATATGGAAGGTAGGATGGTTGAAATTGTTGACAGAAAGAAAAAAGAATGAAAAAAAGTGTGTTGAGACTAAGGGACTTGTGAGACACCATCAAATAAACAATCATATAAAATACAGTAATCCCAGAAAAAGAGACAGAAATGGGCAGAAAGATTATTTTAAGAAATAATGGTAAAATTTTCCCCAAATTTACTGAAAGATATGATTCTACAAGGTGAACAAACTCCAAGCTGGATAAATTCAAAGAATTTTACCACCTTTTCTGTCTCAGGACTGAAGGACAAAATCCACTATGTGGACAGCCTCCACCAGCTATTCTCTGCCATATCACCAGAAGAGACTGACTTTGTTGTATCACCAGAACAGACTGACTTTCCTCCTTTTGTCCTTGAATATGATGCCAGGGAAAATGGGCCTTACTATTCATCTTATGCCCCATCACCAGATTTGTGACCTGCCGTCGTTTAGTGCTACTGGTTCCCAGGGATGTCACTTTCTCCACGAATCACTACCTATTGAAGTGAAATTCATTTTTGCTGTTCAGATCCAGAGAGCCTTTTGTTCCCACCTCTCTGGTATTTTTTCATTGACTGTATATGTTCTGGCATATAAGCAATCTGACAATAGTAGGCCATTCTGAACCACACACTTATTTTAAATTTGTATATTTGTATCAAATGAAAATGTTCATTTTTAGAGGGTTGTTAATAGAAATTGGGGAACAACTTTTGAGTATCTTCAGTTTCCTGAAAGGACATTGGATTTTCCATTAGACAAGCCACCAATATTGTTCACGCCATCTCCTTAACATTGTATGCTTCCTTTGTGTACTTAAGTGTTTCTCAAAATATAGAACCAATGTAAAAAAAAAAAACATAAAGGAAGTAACTGGATGTAACACAACAATGGTAGAGGACATTAACACCACACTTACATCAAAGGATAGATCAACCAAATAGAAAATAAAAAAGGAAATAGTAGCATTGAATGATACATTAGACCAGATTGATCTAATAGATATATTCAGAACATTCCACCCTCAAACAGTAGAATACAGATTCTTTTCAAGTGCACGTGGAACATTCTCAAGAATAGATTGCATATTAGTCCACAAAACAAGTCTGCACATTCAAAAATATCAAACTTATACCATGCGTCTTTTTAACAATAATGCTATAAAACTAGAAATCAACTGCAAGAACAAAACCTGGAAAGAGTATAAATACAGGGAGATTGAATAACATGCTACTAAACAGTGAATGGGTCAGAAAGAAATCAAGGGAAAAAAAATACATGGAGACAAATGCAAATGAAAACACAACAGTCAAAAACCTCTGGGATGCAGCAAAAGCAGTTCTAAGAGGGACATTTTTACAATACAGGCCTACCTCCATAAGCAAGAAAAATCACAAACAACCTAACCTTAAACCTAAAGGAGCTAGAAAAAGAACAAACAAAACCAAAAACCAATAGAAGGAAAGCAATAATAAAGATTAAATCAGAAATATGAAATAGAAACTAAAAACAAACAAACACTAGAACAGAATAATGAAATCGGGAGCTGGTTCTTAGAAAAGATCGACAAAATTGATAAACCTTTAGCCAGACTCATCCAAAAAGAGATAAAGAGAAAGAAAAAGAGATAGAAAGGACTCAAATAAACAAAATCAGAAATAAAAGAAGTAACAATCACCACAGAAATACAAAGGATTATAAGAGAATTTTAAGAAAATTTCTATGCCAACAAATTGAACAACCTAGAAGAAATGGACTAATTCCTAGAAATATATAATGTCCCAAAACTGAAGCAGGAAGAAATAGAAAATATTAACAGACCAATTATCAGCAGTGAAACTTACTCAGTAATCAGAAAACTAACAAACAGAAGTCCAGAATCAGATGACTTCACAGGTGAATTCTAAAACACATTTGAAGAACTATTTCAAAACTTCTCAACTTCTCAATTTCAAGCTTCTCAAACTATTCCAAAAAAATAAAAGTGGAAGGAAAGCATCCATTCTATGAAGCCAGCATTACCTTTGATACCAGAATGAGATAAAGACACCACACACACAAAAAAAAGAGAGTACTAAAGGCTAATATCTCTGAGGAACATAGATGCAAAAATCCCCAACAAAATACTAACAAACCAAATCCAACAATACATTTTAAAAAATCATTCACTGTGAGCAAGTGGGATTTATTCCCAGGATGCAAGTGTGGTTCAATATTCACAAATCAATCAAAATGATATCACATCAACAAGAGGATAAAAAAAATATGATCATTTCCAATAGATGCAGAAAAGGTATTTGAGAAAGTACAACAACCATTCATGATAAAAACCCTCAGCAAAGCAGGTTTAGAGGAAACATATCTCAATATAATAAAGGCCATATATGAAAAGCCCATAACTAATATCACTCAATGGGGAAAAACTGATAGCTTTCCCCTGAGATCAGGAACAAGACAAGAATGTCCACTCTCATCACTTTAATTCGACATAGTACTGAAAGCCCTAGCCATGGCATCCAGACAAGAAAAAGAAATAAAAGTCATCCAAAATGGTAAAGAAGTAAAATTTCACTATTTGCAGATGACATGGGACCATATATAGAAACCCTGAAGACCTCACCAGAAAAACAACTAGAATTGATAAATTCGGTTATCAGTATGGTTGCAGGACACAATATCAATGTACAGAAATCTTTTGCATTTCTCTACACCAATAGTGAGATAGAAACAGAAATTTTAAAAAATATTTCCCATTTACACTTGCACCAAAAGAATAAAATACTTGGGAATAAACTTAACCCAGAAGTTGAAAGATCTGTTGGATTCTATTTGCTAGTATTTTTAAATTTTTTATTTAAATTCAATTTAATTAACATATAGCATATTATTAGTTTCAGAGGTAGAATTTAGTGATTCTTCAGTAACATATAACACCCAGTGCTCACTACATCAAGTGACCTCCTTAATGCCCATCATCTTGTTACCCCATCCCTCCACTCACCTCTCCTTCAGCCACCCTCAGTTTGTCTCCTATAGTTCAGAGTCTTCTATGGTTTGTTTCCCTCCCTGTTTTTGTCTTATTTTATTTTTCCCTCCCTTCCCCTATGTTCATTTGTTTTGTTCCTTAAATTCCACATGTGAATGAAATCTTATGGTATTTATCTTTCTCTGACTTATTTCACTTAGCATAATACCCTGTAGTTCCATCCATATTGCAAATGGCAAGATTTCATTCTTTCTAATGGCTGAGTAATATTCCATTGTATATATATACCACCCCTTCCTTTTTTATATTCTTCCCCCCCAAGACATTGCAGCATTTTTTTAAATTCAATTAATTAACATATAATGTATTATTTGTTTCAGGAGTACAGGTCTGCAATTCATCAGTATTATATAATACCCAGTGCTCAATATAACACATACCCTCCCCAATGTCCATCACCCAGTTACCCCATCCTTCCACCCCCTTCCCCTCCAGCAACACTGTTTGTTTTCTATGATTAAGCATCTCTTATGGTTTGTCTCCCTCTCTGGTTTTGTCTTTTCACTTTTTCCTCTCTTCCCCTATGATCTTCTGCCTTGTTTCTTAAATTCCACATAACAGTGAAATTATATGATAATTGTCTTTCTCTGATTCACTTAATTTCACTTAGCATAATATCCTCTAGTTCCATCCATGTCATTGTAAATGGCAAGATTTCTTTTTTTGGATGGCTGTGTAATATTCCATTGTATATATATATATACACCACATCTTTATCCATTCATCTGTTGATGGACATCTGGGCCCTTTCCATGGTTTGGCTATTGTGGACATTGCTGCTATAAACATTGGGGTGCAGGTGCCCCTTCAGATCACTACATTTGTATCTTTGGGGTAAATACCCAGTAGTGCAATTGCTGCATTGTGGGGTAGCTCTATTTTCAACTTTTTGATGAACCTCCATACCGTTTTTCAAGTGGCTGCACCAGCTTGCATTCCCAACCAATAGTGTAGGAGGGTTCCCCTTTCTCCACATCCTTACCAACTC
Source organism: Callorhinus ursinus (assembly GCF_003265705.2). Classification (NCBI taxonomy): domain Eukaryota; kingdom Metazoa; phylum Chordata; class Mammalia; order Carnivora; family Otariidae; genus Callorhinus; species Callorhinus ursinus. The sequence continues at coordinate 7,093,245 of NW_027397101.1, read as the reverse complement.
TGTCATTTCCTGACTTGTTAATTTTAGCCATTCTGACTGGTGTGAGGTGATATCTCATTGTGCTTTTGATTCGTATTTTTCTGATCCTGAGTGATGTTGAGCATTTTTTCTTATGTCTGTTGGTCATTTCTATGTCTTCTTTGGAGAAGTGTTTGTTCATGTTTTCTGCTTATTTCTTGACTGGATTATTTGTTTTTTGGGTGTTGAGTTTGAGAAGTTCTTTATACATCTTGGATATCATCCCTATATCTGACATGTCATTTGCAAATATCTTCTCCCATTCCATAGGTTACCTTTTAGTTTTGTTGACTATTTCCTTTACTGTGCAAAAACTTTTTATCTTGATGAAGTCCCAATAGTTCATTTTTGCTTTTGTTCCCTTGCCTTTGATGACATGTCTAACAAGAAGTTGCTGTGGCCGAGGTTTGCTAGTATTTTGCTGAGAATTTTTGCATCCATATTAGTCAAGGATATTGGCCTGTAATTCTCCTTTTTAGTAAGGTCTTTGCCTGGTTTGGCGATCAAGGTAATGCTGGTCTTATAGAATGAGTTTGGAAGTTTTTCTTCCATTTCTATTTTTTGAAGTAGTTTAAGAAGAATGGGTATTAACTCTTCTTTAAATGTCTGGTAAAATTCCCCTGTGAAGTCATCTGGCTCCAGACTTTTGTTGGGAGATTTTTGTCTACTGATTCAATTTCTTTACTGATTATGGATCTCTTCAAATTTTCTATTTCTTCCTGTTGAAGTTTTGATAGTTTCTATGCTTCTAGGCATTTATCCATTTCTTACAGATTGTCCAGTTTGTTGGCATATAATTTTTCATGACATTCTCATGATTATTTGTATTTCTGTGGTGTTGGCTGTGATCTCTCCTCTCTCATTCATGATTTTATTTATTTGGGTCCTTTCTCTTTTCTTTTTGATAAGTCTGGCCAGGGGTTTATCAATTTTATTAATTCTTTCAGAGAACCAGCTTCTAGTTTTCATTGATCTCTTCTACTGTTTTTTGTTTGTTTATATATCATTTATTTCTCCTCTAGTCTTTATTGTTTACCTTCTTCTACTGGTTTTAGCTTTCATTTGTTGGGGTATTTTTCTAGCTCCTTTAGGTGTAAGGTTTGGTTGTGTATTTGAGATTTTTCTTGCTTCTTTAGGTAGTCTGCATTGCTATATACTTCCCTCTTATGAGCACTTTTGCTGTGTCCCACAGGTTTTGGACTGTCATGTTTTCATTTTCATTTCACCTGTTAGAATAACTAAAATTAACAACACAGGAAATAACAGGTGTGAGGAAGATGTGGGGAAAGAGGAACCCTCTTACACTATTGGTGGGAATGCAAACTGGTGCAGCCACCCTGGAAAATAGTATGGAAGTTCCTCAAAAAGTTAAAAAATAGAACTACCACATGACCCAGCAATTTCACTACCAGGTATTGATCCAAAGGATACAAAAATATTGATTCAAAGGGACACATGCACCCTGATACTTATAACAGCATTATCAACAATAGCCAAATTATGGAAAGAGCCCAAATATACATACATCAATGCTGAACAAACAAAGAAGTTGTGGTATGCATATACAATGGAATATTACTCAGCCATCCAAAAGAATGAAATCTTGCTATTTTCAATGACATGGATAGAGCTAGAGTGTATTATGTTAAGCAAAATAAGTCAGTCAGAGAAAGACAAATACCATATGATTTCACTCGTGTGGAATTTAAGAAACAAAACAGATGAACATAGGGGAAGAAAAAAAAAGAGAGGGAGGAAAAATCATAAAAGAGACTTTTAACAATAGAAAACAAGCTGAGGGTTGCTGGAAGGAAGATGGGCTGGTGGATAGGCTAAACGGACAATGGGTATTAAGGAGGACTCTTGTTGTGATGAACATTGGGTATTATATGTAAATGATGAAACACTAAATTCTACTCCTGACTCTAATATTAAACTATATGTTAACTAACTAGAATTTAAATAAAACCTGTAACAAAAAAAAGCAAAAACAAACAAACAAACAAACAACCCTGTATTCTGAAAACCATAAAACACTGATGAAGGAAACTAAAGATAACACAAACAAATGGAAAGATAGTCCATGCTCATGGTTTCGAAGGGGAAATGTTACAATGCCATACTACTCAATACAATCTATGGACTTAATGCAATCCCTATCAAAATACAGCAACATTTTTCACAGAACCAGAACAAATAATCCTAAAATCTGTATGAAATCAGAAAAGACTCTGAATAGCCAAAGAACTCTTGAAAAAGAAGAAAATTGGAGATATCACAATCCCAGATTTCAAGTTATACTACAAAGCTATAGTAATCAAAACACAAAAATGTACTGGCATAAAAATAAACACATAGATCCATAGAACAAAATAAAGAGCTCAGAAATAAGTACACAACTATATGGTCAATTAATCTTTGACAAAGGAGATAAGACTATGCAATGGAAAAAAGAGTCTCTTCAACAAATGGTGTTGAAAAAACTGGACAGTTACATGCAGAAAAAATGAAAATGTATCACTTTCTTACATCATACACAAAAATAAACTCAAAATGCATTAAGTATCTAAATGTGAGACCTGAAACCATAAAAATTCTAGAAGAGAACACAGGCAGTATTTTCTCTGACTCTGCCATAACAACATTTTTTTACATATGTCTCCCAAGGCAAAGGAAATAAAAGCAAAAATAAACTGTTGGGACTACATCAAAATAAAACCCTTCTGCACAGCAAAGAAAACAGTCAACAAAACTAAAAGACAACCTATTAAGTGGGAGGAGATATTTGCAAATGACATATCTGATAAAGGCTTAGTATCCAAAATATATAAAGAACTTATACAACTCAACACCCCTCAAAATAATCTTATTTTAAAATGGGCAGAATACATAACAGACATTTTTCCGAAGAAGACATCCAGCTGACCAACAGACACATGAAAAGACACTCAATATCACTCATTATCAGGGAAATGCAAATCAAAACTACAGTGAGATACTACCTCACACCTGTCAGAATGGCTAAAATCAACAACACAAGAAACATCAAATGTTGGTGTGGATATGGAGAAAACAGAACCCTCATACACTGTTGGTGGGAATTGCAACTGATGCAGCCACTGTGAAAACAGTATGGAGGTCCTCAAAAAATTAAAAATAGAACAACTCTACGATCCAGTAATCACATTGTGGGTATTTACCCAAAGAATACAAAAATACTAATTTGAAAAGATATATACAATGCTATGTTTAGTGCAGCATTATTTACAATAGCCAAAGTATGGAAGCAGCCCAACTTTCCACTGATAGATGAATAGATAAAGAAGATGTGAAATATATATATATATAATGAACATTACTCAGCCATAAAAAGAATAAAATTTTGCCATTTGCAACAACATGGTTGGAGTTAGAGAATATAATGCTAAGCACAATAAGCCAGTCAGAAAAAAACAAATACCATATGATTTCACTCCCATATGCAGAATTTCAGAAACAAAACAAATCAGCAATAATGAAAAAAAAAAAAACCGAAAAAGCTGAACTCTTAACTATAGAGAACAAACTGATGGTTAGCAGAGGGGAGGTAGGTGGGGTGATGAGTGAAAGAGATGAAGAAGATTAAGACTACAATCATCTCAGTGAGCACTGAGTAATGTATAGAATTGTTGAATCACGATGTTGTATTCCTGAAGTATGTTAACTATACTGGAATTTTTAAAAAGTTATAGTTGTAAATGCATACATCAGAAAAGGAATACAGATCTCAAGTCAATAAGTTAACATTGCATGTGAAGGAACCACACCAAAAAAAAAAAAAAAAGGGAAACAAATGAAACCCAAAGCTAGAAGAAGGAAGGAAATAATAAATATTAAAACAGAGATAGATAAAATAGAGAATAGGAAAACAATAGAGATAATCAACAAAACCAGTTGTTCTTTGAAAAGGTCAACAAAATTGACAGAACTTAAGCTAGAATGACTGAGGGAACAATGAACAATTCTACACCCACAAACTTAGAAAAAAGTAGACAAATTCCTAGAAATACAAAATCTACCAAAACTGATTCGTGAAAAGATAGAAAATCTAAATATACCTGTAACTAGTAAGGAGATTGAATAAGTCATCAAATTCTACCAACAATGAAAAAGCCCAGGACCAGATACCTTCACTGGTTAAAAAAAATTTTTTAAAGAATTAACACTAGTCCTTCTTAAATTCTTCCTAAAAATTTGAAGAAGAGGGAACACTTCCTAACTCCATCCTATGTGGCCAATTTGTCCTGATACAAAAGCCAGATAAAGATACTATAAGAAAAAATAAACAACAAACCAATATTCCCTATGAATATAGATGCAAAAATCCACAACAAATACTAGCAAACCCAACCCAACACCATATTAAAAAGATTATGGACTCTGAGAAACAAACTGAGGGTTCTAGAGGGAAGGGGGGTGGGGGGATAGGTTAGCCTGGTGGTGGGTATTAAAGAGGGCACATATTGTATGGAGCACTGGGTGTTATACGCAAACAATGAATCATGGAACACTACATCAAAAACTAATGATGTAATGTATGGTGATTAACATAACATAATTAAAAAAATACATAATAAAAAAAATTATACACCATGACCAAGTGAGTTTTATTCCTGGATTACATGGATGATTCAATACATAAAAGTTGATCAATGTAATACAGCACATTAATAGAATGGGGGGGGTACCTGTGTGGCTCAGGCCATTAAGTGTCTGCCTTTGACTCAGGTCATGATCCTAGGGTTCTTGGGATGGAGTCCTAGGATCAAGTCCCCCATGGGGCTCCCTGCTCAGCGGGGAGGCTGCTTCTCCTTCTCCCTCTGCCCCTTCCCCTGCTGTGCTCTCTCTCTCTGTCTCTCAAATAAATAAATAAAATCTTTAAAAATTTATAGAATGAGGGGGGAACATATGATCATCTCATATAATGCAGAAAAGGCATTTGAAAAAATTCAATGAAGTTTCATGATAAAAACATTCAATGCAATAGGAATCATAGGCATCTTCTTCAACATGATAAAAGGCATAAATGAAAAACCCACAAATAATATTCTCAATGGTTAAAGATTTAAAAAATTTCCCCCAGGATCAGGAACAAGACAAAGGTGGCTCCTTTCACCATTTTTTTTCAATATAGTATTGGAACTTCTATTAGAGAGCAATTAGGGAAGGAAAAGAATTTTTAAAAGGCATCCAGGTTGTATTGGAAGAAGTAAAATCATCTTTGCAGATTATATGGTCTTATATGTAGAAAACCCCAAACATTACACATGCACACACAAATGCAACTAATTCAGGAAAGTTGCTAATAAATCAATTCAGGAAAGTTTCAGGATCCAAATTAAGATCCAAAACTCAGTTGCACTTATATACACTAAAACAATGAAAAATAAAAAAAAAAAAACTAAAAAAACTATTCCATTTGCACAGCATCAGAAAATAGATAAAACACTTAGGAATAAATTTAACCAAGGAGGCAAAAGACCTGTACACTGGAAACTGCAAAACATTGCTGAAAGAAATTTAAAAAGACAAAAATAAGTGGAAATACATGTGTTCACAGACTGGAAAATCTAATATTATTAAGATGACAATACTACCCAAAATGACAGATTCAATGCAAACTATCAAAATCCCAGCAGCACTTTTTTTTTTTTTTTGGGGAAATGGAAAAACACATCCTAAAGTTCATATGGAATCTCAAAGGACCCCAGATAGCCAAAATGATCTTGAAAAAGAAGATAAAAAGTTGGAGTACTTACCCCTTCTAATTTAAAACTTACTATAAAGCTCCAGGAATTACAACACTGTGGTACTGGCATAAGGACACATAGAGAATAGAATTAAGAGTCCAGAAATAAATTCTTACACATATGGTCACTTTTTAAGACTTTATTTATTTATTTGAGAGAGAGAGAGGGTGAGAGAGAGAGCATGAGCAGAGGGGGAGGGGCAAAGGAGAGGGATAAGCAGACTCCCTGCCAAACAGGGAGCTCCACAACTGGCTTGATCCCAGAACCTTGGAAGACACTTCACTGACTGAGCCACTTAGGCGCCCCAGTCAAGTTATTTTTTTTAATAATTTTTTTATTGTTATGTTAATCACCATACATTACATCATTAGTTTTTGATGTAGTGTTCCATGATTCCTTGTTTGTGCTTAACACCCAGTGCTCCACGCAGAATGTGCCCTCTTTAATACCCATCACCAGGCTAACCCATCCCCCCACCCCCCTCCCCTCTAGAACCCTCAGTTTGTTTTTCAGAGTCCATCGTCTCTAATGGATCGTCTCCCCCTCCGACTTACTCCCCTTCATTCTTCCGCTCCTGCTATCTTCTTCTTTTTTTTTCTTAACATATTGCATTATTTGTTTCAGAAGTACAGATCCGTGATTCATCAGTCTTGTACAATTCACAGTGCTCACCATAGCACATACCCTCCCCAGTGTCTATCACCCAGCCACCCCATCCCTCCCAACCCCCACCACTCGAGCAACCCTCAATTTGTTTCCTGAGATTAAGAATTCCTCATATCGATGAGGCCATATGATACATGTCTTTCTCTGATTGACTTATTTCACTCAGCATAACACCCTCCAGTTCCATCCACGTCATTGCAAATGGCAAGATTTCATTCCTTTTGATGGTTGCATAATATTCCATTGTGTGTGTGTGTGTGTGTGTGTGTGTGTGTGTGTGTGTGTGTGTGT